>NC_054467.1:241902392-242502392 GCF_017639515.1 Carcharodon carcharias | reverse complement strand
TCCAGTGAGGATATGGCCCCGAAAGCCAAGGGGATTTCAGTGACCCATCACTGGACTGCCTTTTGGAGGCCTGCTGTGATGTCCTCACTCCCCATTCTGACTGCAGGAGCTCCAGCAATCTCATCACTCCGGCTTGGAAAGCCGTGGGTGGTCAGTGCCAACTGACCAATGCAGAAAGTGAATAAACGATCTCATCCCTGCCACAAGGGTAAGGCAACAATTTCATCACCCTGCACTCACACAATCACAAGCCCATCTCGCATTCACTGGCATCTCACTCACTGCCAGCTCAAGGGACATCACCACCCACTTTCTCACACAAACCCTCACCTCTCCATCTGGCCTCATCTCTGAAGACTGCCCTCACCATCTTGAGGCCACTTGCACAGATCAACATGTGCCCCCAAACACACCCTGGGATAAAAACAAAAATTGCTGGAAAAACTCAATAGGCCTGACAGCATCTGTGGACAGAAAGACAGAGTTTCGAGTCCAGATGACTCTTCTTCAGGACTAAAGAGAAGTGGAAATATGGTGAAATATATACTGTATAAGGTAGGTGGGACAGATGATGCTGGATAGAAGGCCAGTGATAGGTGGAAGCAAAGGAGAGATCGCAAAAGATGCCATAAGCAAAAGGTCGAAGGGGTGTTGATGGCAGTGATACTGACTAAAGGAGGTGCTAATGGTGACATTAAGAGTAGAAAGCAGGATGAGCAAGTGACAGATGGCCCTAGTGGGGGTCTGGTGGGGGGAGGGGGCAGTGTGGGAGCAAAGGTCAAAATAGGCTAAAAGGTGGAGATAAAACAATGAAGAGAAATACATTTTTAAAATAATAGTAGAAATAGGTCGGGGGGAAAAAAATTAAAAATCCCAGCCTGGGATACCCCTCTTCCCCAGTACGACCCTCACCCTGCAGTCTCTTCCCTTGCCTGAGGCCACTTCTCCCCCTTCCCCAAGCAAGCCCTAGCCCCACAGCCATTGAAAAGCCTTATAGCTGGTCTGGTAGGTAGACACCTGCCCGTGAGCCCCCTAAAAGTGATGTGGTGATGCCTATGAAGCTTGGCGCTAATGACTGTGAGTGCTGACTGAAGCAAAGTAGACAAATAAACCTCGAAGTCCCAAGCTAAGTGCAGGTTGCCAGGTGCACATCTCTTATGTACAGTTATGAAACATGTCGGTGTGCAATCACTCGAACATGAGCCCATGATCCTATGCGGGGGGATGATTCAGCTGAGCAGGGCTTTTAATGAGATTCTAATGCATTGAAATTAGCTTCCCGACATGCAGCAGCAGGAAACATGGCCTGCCATTGACGGGCGGAGTGGACGATCGCAAGCTGCTTTTATGAAGACGTGAAACTGACCCCTGCGGTCTCCTGATATTTTCCGATCCCTCCCACTATGATGCCCACCACAAATGGGAGTGGAAAATCTCAGCTCTGGGGTCAACCTCTGTGTGTATGCTGATGACAACCATTTCCACCTCTTCCCCCATTTCTGTCGACCTCGCCACTGCTTCGCGTTATTAGCTTGAACCACATCCAATCTTGGGAAAGTCATAATTTCCTCCAGCTAACCATTGAGAAGACCCAAGGCACTGGCTTCAGTCTGTGCCAGAAACTCCTTCCTGCTGCAAATAATTCTACCACCCTCCCTGGACACCGTCTCAAACTGAATCAAACTGTTCACAAGCTCAGTCTCCTGTTTCACCCTAAACTAAGCTTCCAACCTCATACCCTCTCCATTACAAAGATTGCACACTCGGTTCCGATCAACACTCACTTCCACCCCTACTTCAGCCCATCTGACATTGAAAGTCCATTCATAGTTTCGTCATCTCTAAACTCAACTAACTTCAATGGTCTGATCATCCTACCATTCTGCACCCTCTGTAAACCTCAGCTCATCCAGAACTCTGCTGCTTGTATCCTATTCCCCTGATGATATCACCTTCATCCACCACTCCTGGCCTCACCAATCCGCATCAACTTGATTGTTCAACACCCTGGGAGTAACTTTAATCCCACCCACCTGGTAGGAACCAGACAGGTAACCCAAGTTACTTTATAAAAACAGAATTACCTGGAAAAACTCAGCAGGTCTGGCAGCAGAAGAAAAGAGTTGACGTTTCGCGTCCTCATGACTCTTCCACAGAACTGACCCAAGTTACTTACCTACCCTGGAGCTGACAGTACCCCATTTAACCTGCTCAACTGATCAGACAGTAAGGAAACCACCTAAAGCCAACAAGGTCCTTTTTTCACATGAGTAGCGTTTCCTGTTGTGAGCTTTGGGACCTGACTGTAATTTAACATACAGGCCGATGCTGGGAAGTGACACTGATTTTCTAACCATTTGAAAACAGCCGGAGAAAAGATTAGAGGTCCAAAATAATACATTTGATGGTCGCTAGTACATCCTCCTTTTTCCTGTGTGTAGAGCTGGTTTTCCTGAGTGCACCTGGACTCATGTTAGCTGCATTCGAGGACAGAGCAGTTTTGCACAGAAGGCATCAAACAGGCAATTGCCCATTGGAGGTTTGAATATCCCAGGCAATTTCAGTACAATTCTTATGTGGGGACTTCCAAGGGTTCCCCGAGTACATCTTTGGGGTTACCCCCACCCCTCACCACCACCACCTCCTGCCACTGCCTCCCCCCAACACCCTTGTCGGGGTATGATGCCCCAGAAATCGGAAATTATGGGCCAAAGTATTAGGGAACTCTTCGTCCAGTCTTCCTCCATCTTCTCTGGTCCATCTTCCATCTGAAGAAGGCAGCTGTCTGATGAGGACTGCCCCCTATCTCCAAGCACTAATTAATTTCTAGGGGCAGGTAGTTTACCATATGTCAATCACTTGTCTGAACCCTTCTAACCAATGAATATAGGACATAAGATATCAGGATGATCACCTCTCCCCATGACCCCTATCCGTCACTTAGCTTGATGTCACCTTTTAGTTCATCTCATGCGAAGGGCAATTTGCTCACCATTACCAAACGCTTGTATTGAATAACAAGGTATACTAGGAACTATCCTACCAACTTAGGAATGTCAGCATGGAAGCCTGAACCAAGAGATCTTGACATTCCAACATAAACATTGACTGTTTATGTGTTTTTCTAGAGAGAGAAAGAGAACATTTTTTTTGCAGAGGTGACCTTATGCTTTGCCTGCCAATTCCATAAGAACTCTATACTTATTCTGAAAAGTATCATTATTAAAGGTCCCATTTCTTACAGAAATGAGAAGCATTCCACTTCCAGCAGTCTTCATCTTGTAATGACTGCCAGGCTTTCTTTCTTCCTTTCACACTGAACACCACTAGGCAGTCGGTGGCGTGGTAGTAATGTTGCAGGACCTAGTAATCCAGGGGCCCAAGCTAATGCTCTGTGTACATGGGTTCAAAATCCCACAATGGCAACAGGTGGAATTTAAATTCACGTAATACTGGAATTCACTAATCTGGAATTGAAAGCTAGTCTCAATAATAAACTAGCATCAATTGTTATAAAGAAAACCCTATCTCATTCATTGAAGGAGGAAGGGAATTTGCTGTCTGCTGGCCTACAAGTAACTCCTCACCCACACCCACAGCAATAGAGTTCAATAAGAAGCCATTAAGGTCAAGGGAAATTAGGGATGGGCACCAAATGTTGGCCTTGACAGTGATGCCCACATCACATGAAAGAATAAAGAATGAGAGGACCATCACCACCAGAGCTGTAACAATTTGTGGAGTGAGTTTACCAGATTTCCAGGACAAGCAGGGATGAATGGGCAATAAGAGTGGTTTACCAACATTGCCCATGTACTATGAACAAATAAGAATAGATAATTCTTTGGTTAGGAAATATCAGTGCAAAAGATAAAGCTGAAGCATTTGGAACAATCTTCAGCCTGGAATGCCAATCCATGCCGGCTGCCTCCAGCGGTCCCCAGCATCACAGATGTTAGTCTTCAGCCAATTCAATTCACTCCAAGTGATATCAAGAAATGGCTAAAGGATTTGGATAGTGCAAAGGCTATGGGCCCTGACAATATTCAGGTAATAATACTGAAGACTTGTGCTCCAGAATTGGCCACGCCCCTAGCCAAGCTGCTCCAGTACAGCTACAACATTGGCATCTACCAACTATGTGGAAAATTGCCCTGTACAGAAGAAGCAGGACAAATTCAAGCTGGCCAATTACTGCCCCATTAGTCTACTCTCCTTCATCAGTAAAGTAATGGAAGTGATCCAAGCAGCACTTGCTTAGCAATAACCTGCTCACTGATGCCCAGTTTGGGTTCTGCCAGGACCACTCAGCTCCAGATTTCATTAAAGCCTTGGTTCAAACATGGATAAAAGAGCTGAACTTTAGAGGTGAGGTGAGGGTGACTGCCTTTGACATCAAGGCAGCATTTGACTGAGTGTGGCATCAGGGAACCCTAGCAAAACTGAAGTCAATGGGAATCAGAGGGAAAACTCTCTGCTGGTTGCAGTTATACTTAGTACAAAGGAAAATGCTTGTGGTTGTTGGAGGTCAATCAGCTCAGTTCCAGAGCATGACTGCAGAAGTTCCTCAGGATAGTGTCCTAAGCACAACCATCTTCAGCTGCTTCATGAATGACCTTTCTTCCATCATAAGGTCAGAAGTGGGGATGTTCGCTGATGATTGCACAATGTTCAGCACCTTGTAACAAACTGCCCTAAAACATAAAACTATTTCTAAAATCTAAAATTTAAAATCTAAACTCCTCAGATATTGAAGCAGTCTATATCCAAATACAGGAAGACCTGGACAATATCCAGGCTTCGGCTGACAAGCAGCAAATGCCATTTGCGCCATACAAGTGTCAGGCAATAACCATCTCCAACAAGAGAGAATCCAACCATCAGCCCTTGACATTACCATCACTGAAACTCCCACTATCAACAACCTGGAGGTTACCATTGACCAGAAACTGAACTGGACTAGCCATATAAATACTGTGGCTACAAGGGTAGGTCAGAGACAAGGAATCGTGCGACAAATAACTCACCTCCTGACTCCCCAAAGCCTATCCACCACCTACAAAGCACAAGTCGGGAGTGTGATGGAATACTTTCCGCTTGCTTGAATGAATGCAGCTCCAGCAACACTCAAGAAGCTTGACACAATCCAAGACAAAGCAGCCCACTTGCTTGGCACCACATCCACAAACTTTCACTCTCTCCACCTCCAACGAACAGTAGCAGCACTGTGAACCATCTACAAGATGCACTGCAGGAATTCACCAAGGCTCCTTCAGCAGCACCTTCCAAACCCACAATCACTACCATCTAAAAAGACTAGGGCAGCAGACCCATGGGAATAACACCACTTGGAAGTTCCCCTCCAAGTCACACACCATCTTGACCTAGAAATATATCGATGTTACTTCACTGTTGCAGGGTCATAATCCTGGACCTCCCTACCTAATAGCACTGTGGGTGTACCTATACCACATGGACTGCAGTGATTCAAGAAGGCAACTCACCATCACCTTCTCAAGGGCAATTAGGGATGGGCCTTGCCAGTGATGCCCGCATCCCATGAATGAATAAAATAGGGAAATGCTTTGATATGTGCTGAGGACATGAGAAATAAATGCAGGTTCTCTCTCTTTCCTTTCTAAGTGTTACATTATTAAAATATTCCAATATGATTTAGATCTTTCCAGTATGATTTAAGAACTCAATATTCATGCATGCAAATACATAAACGTCCAGAGTGCCACGTCACTTACTACTGCACTATGGTATGTGTATCAATCTAACAACGTATCAGGCCACAGCACATGGTGTGATCTAAGAAATACGTTCAATGAAAATCCAGCATTCGAGCTTAAGAAGTGTGATTTTTCAAACTTCTGGGAACCAGAAGACATAACACTGCCCAGTGAGGATTATTTTTGTGTTTGTATCAGGTGAACTCACAGCCACAAATCAGGCTTTGCGTTTGAAAAAATATTATTGGCAAGACAACTTAAACTTATAAAGACATTGAATGAACTCTGTGGTAAGACTTTAAACAGTCAGAAAAGATCAATACCTGAGGATGTCTTACCCCGGGTGACTTTGCAAGGCAATTTCTCTTCCTTATCTGGCTGTAAAATAAAAGTGTCACTTCTCTGTAGCAGTTGCCAAGTTGGCATGACTAAAAATGCCTGGAGGGGGCTTTACTCTGGCCCTGCCTATATGCAGCTGCAGCTAACACTTTAGAGCGTATGCCCTTATGGCAACTAAGCATATTTGATAACCCCTAGGGAACTCTGTTATAAGAAATGAAAAGACAGTGCCCTTAACTTGAAATGCAGCAGTCATATTATATTGTTATACTTCTCATCAAGAAATAGGAACTAATTGTTGTGAGAATTTTACAGTCATGGGCCGAGTAGCAATGCATCAGTCTACCAGCCATGTGGAGTGCAGCACGGAATACACTTAGTGAAGCTCCAGCATTATGAGTCTAAATTATGATTATTTCTAACTCTTGGGAGCCAGAAGACATAACAGATTGCACTCGTGTTGGCTCAGGTCAGAGGGCAGGCTGTGTCATAACGCCCTTGGCTGTCATCAGCAGACTGTGACTGTTTGGATCACCAGTCAATGGAATGGGTGTCTGCAATATTTAAGATGGAACCTTTGACTGCTGATTCCATAAGGTATGAAAACAATGATTAAACATTAACCATCTGGTTTGGCATGGTGCTAGAGAACATTGGTTCAACTGACAAAATCAAAATACTGCAGTTGTTGGAAATCTGAAATAAAACCCAAAGTGCTGGAGATATTCAGCAGGTCAGACAGCATCTGTGGAGAGAGAGAGAGAGAGAGAGACAGGGTTAACATTTCAGGTTGATGACCTTTCATCAGAACAGAGAAGTTGTGCTGGGTTGACGTATCTTCCCCAAATAGGGCTGCTGGGAAAATTAAAGGGATGCTCATGGTCTAATCCATGGGCAGAACTTTCCCCCCGTTGGGAGGGAAGTTCAGGAGCAGGCACGTGCAGGCGTGCTTCTGATCGGCGCCCCCATTTTACATGGGTGGGCCAATTAAGGCCCGCCCAGCGTGACGTCTGCCAGGAAGCGCTATGCAGACAGGGGGGTGGGGGGTGGGATTCCTTAAGCTGAATGTGAGCTCTTTCACGCAAGCTCAGGGAGATCAGTGCCAAATTCAAAAATGTTAAATGTAGAAAAATAAAATTTCCCTGACATGTCACCTCATGTGACACTGTCACATAAATTGGGATATGTCCATCACTTTTAATTAAGCTTTTATTAAACTTCCAAAAACCTACATGAAACCTCATCCTGCCTGTGGATGAGGTTTCATGTTTTTTCTGAAGCCCGCCAGGGCTCCCGGCCTGCCCTAAGGTTGGATGGGCAGTTCCTTTAATGAGGTCAATTACTTTTTAAATAGGCCATTGACAGGTCAGTGGGCACACAGCTGATTCAGCTGTACCCCTGCCGACCTGAAAATTGAAATGGGGTGGGCTGATGTCGGGAGTTCTGCCTGATGCCATCCCACATCATTTTACACATTGGCTAGCGGGCCCCAGTCCCACTCGCTGACCTCACTATCCTGCCCCATAAGGAATTGGAGCAAGTTGGTCACACAGTCCCTCGAGCCTGGTCTGTCATTCAATGTGGATATTTAACCTCAGCTTGACTTTTCCACCCTATCCCCATATCCTTTGGTTCCCTAGTATCCAATAATCCATTAGTGTCAGGCCGAGCATCCACAGTCCTCTGGGGTAGCAAATTGCAAAGATTCACAATTCTCAGAGTGAGGGTATTTGTCCACAACTTATTCCTAAATAGCTGACCCTTTCTGCTGAGAATGGGCCCCTAATTCTTAATACTCCAACCAGGGGAAACAGCCTCCCAGCAACTACCCTGACAAGCCTTCCAAGAATGTTTCAACGAGTTCACCTCTCATTGCAATCTCCAGAGAGTAAAGGTCCATTTTCCTCAATCTCTCATCAGAGGACCTCTCATTCCTGTGGCCCTGCCAGGTACGGAGATGTGGGGTTGGTGGGGGTGGGTGGACGGGTGGACGGGGGTGGGGGGGGGTGGTGGGAGGTGGGGGAGGGGGTTGCAGTGGCAGGTAGTGTCAGGAAGCACTTACTCACATGAAGGAAAAAAAGAAATTTAGATTTATAAAGCACCTTTCATGACCTCAGGATGTTCCAAAGCACTTGAAAGCCAACAAAGCAGTTTTGAAGAATAGTCACTGCTGTAAAGTAGGAAGTACAGTTGCAAATCTGTGCACAGCAAGCTCCCACAAACAGCAATGGGATAATGACCAAATCATTTCCTCCTGGAGGATTTTGATTGAGAGGTAAATATTGGCCAAGGCACCAGAGATAATTCAACCACTCTTCGTCAAAATAGCGCCACGAGATTTTTTGCATCCACCTGAGGGGCCTCAGTCGATTGAAAAGATGGGCGGGGTTTTCTGCATCCACCCGCCACCAGGATTGTTCAGTCCTGCCACAAGTCAGTGGACTCCTGGCTGGGGTGGTGGGTGCGGGCGGTGGGGGGAGGGGAGGGGGGAGGTGCCTCACCCACAGCGGGGCTGGAAAATCTCGGCCGGTGGCACTTCCGACAGTGAAGTGCCCCCTCAGTGCTATGCTGGCCTGTCAGCCTGGATTTTTGTGCTCATGTCCTGGAGTGGGACTTAAACACACAACCACCTGAAGTGTGCTACGCCGAGCTACAACTGACACCAAATGGAAAACCGGAACTTTCTATATGCAGAGCCCCCACCAACACCCCCCGCCCCCCCTCCCCCCGCAACTCCCACCAATGCCTCCGCTCAACCCACTCCCCAAAAAAACTGTTGAGGCTGGATTCTGAGTTCACGAAAGGCTTTGTCTTAAAGCAAATTTCCTCTTTGCTTTAGGCCGATCGAGAATACCTAAAGGAAAACCATGCTCGCTATGAGCTCTGGTTAACACTCCAGGTTTCAGAGTTCCAAAAATCTCCATCAGAAGCTTCAAAACTGTACCTGCTTTGGAGTGTCAACAAAGGGGAGGTTACACTGTAAGTTCATTTAAACGGCAAACAAATACTAAAGATAACTAACACAGCAGATCACAAGGAAGTGCAAATATACTGACGGGACAGGAGATCTGATTTGTTGCGATATTGCAGATGGTATTTTAATATATCGCAAGCATGCAGAAGGAGCTTAGAAGAAATGAATCACTGTCTGTGTCTTCTCAAAACACCCACATTCATTTCCTTTGAGAGATTGCTGGGCAGACCTCTGAAGAGGCAAATACATTTAAACTGATACAACCAGGGTCAGGAAGCCATTGAGATCTGGCTTTTTAAATTGCCTAGGCATGAGTGATGATCCAAGCTCAAAAAACTATGCTGACACCCCATAAAAGGGCTGATTAAGTACAACCTGAGCCAAGTATCCAGTTTTACGAAGCCTGCTTTCTGAGTGCTTAAAAGGAAGTGATGTGAGACTTTTGGCTTTTATAAAAGAAATATAAAACTTGGGCGACATGCAGCTCAGCTCCTTCGTACAGAGCGACTGCTCCAGCATTGCCATCACATGCCCACAAGTGGTTCTGGATAGGATGTATGTATGTGTCTGTGTATGTACAGGTGTGTGTGTACACGTGTGTTTGTGTGTACGTACATGTGTGTGTTGTATGATGTGCCTGCACGCCACTCTAATGTAAAGGTGCTCAGCAGAGCAAGGGTTAATGTGCGACTGGAGAATAGCGCCACCCATGGTATGGTGTAGAGAATCACATGGTAATAGACTGTGAGAACAGACTAAAGAGAACACTCTGGGACCAGCCTGCATGGAGGTAACAGCTCCATGCATGGCCATACCTTGGATGTGTAAATACTTAAGGGTTAACAGTAAATGGATCATGTTTAAATATACTAATCTCAAGATCTGATCATTGAGATACCTCCGTGCACCATATTATAACATGGTTGGCAGCAGTGGTTGCTTCTAAAAGATAACACATCAGCGGTGATATGAAAGGTGGCATTTTGAAGAATGAACTCAGAACAGTATCCAAAGGTATGAGAATCTAAAAATAGCTGAAGCCAACCTAGAGAGACATGCACCTAAGAAGAAAAAATGAATGAACAACTGAAGAAGCTTCACTACAGCCTTAGAAGCTGAGGAATCCACTAGAGTGAGTACAATTTTATTGCAAGACCCCTGAGTGATGCAGAGTAAAATGGAAAAAAAAATAGCTGGTTAGAACACAAGGATGGTTGAGCAATGATACAAAAATGGCAAGACCCTCAAGTGACGCAGTGTGAAGAATACTGAACAGTTCATGAGACAGTGAGCAATGATTATTAAAAAAGAAGCTGTACTTATGTTTAGAGTAGGTGGCAAACACAAGGGCTAAACATCCAGAGGGCAACGGAAAGGGAGCAACAAGTTAAAAAACACAAAGGTTTAAAAAAAAAACCTGTAACATAGTCATTTGGTAGTACAGAACTTAAGTATTGCTGAAAACTGAGACATTTTTGGCAAAGCTTTTCATCTTGCACTCATCAGGGCAATTGGCAAGAAAATACCAATGTCAGGGGAAACAACATATTGATAGTATATGTGAAGAGAGTGCTGATTAGTTGGCAAGTGGACTCCAATTGGCAGAGGCGTTGCCATGGAGAATGCACCAGTGGATGGTGACCAGCAGTAAACTGCAAAACATTGTTTGAAATTAAAACCAGGCAGTTTGACTCTGACTGGTCAAAACATTGCCCTAAAGAATGAATCAGCAAATGGCTGTCACTTATTTTGTTTAGCTGAAATAGGCACAGTGTGTGTACATGTTTGTTCTGTCTGCAAAGGATAGGGCCCTATGTATTAATATATGTAGCTTCCAGTAAACACAAATGCACCATAATGTGAGCCTGACTGACCATCTTAAAGTGGTTGTCAGCGTAATTTTTAGCACACTGAGGATTATTTAGCAAATGTTGTCCAATTGTGGAATCACATATAATTTTGGACACTATGTTTTGCGTTTTGCAAGCATTAGTTGGTTGAGTATACTGCGTACACTACCCATGGCAAACAGCAGAAGGGACATGCTGTTTGATATGACCCACTGGTTTTTGCAACATATGGTCTACATACCTAACATTACACTACCACTGAAGTGCCAGCACTGAAATGCCAACCAAGCAGCACTCTCTTCCCATAGATTGTAAATGTGTTATTTCCCCTGAGATTGGCATTTTCTTGTGAATTGTCCTGATGAGTGCAAGATGAAAAGCTTTGACAAAAATCGACTGGCAGAGTCAAGAGAGAAGCTGTAGATCACAGTAAAAAAAAAAGTCCCTGCAGAATTTAAATAAAAAAGAATTGCCTCTGTTCAGAAGATTTTTTTTAAAAAAGGTAAGCAAAGCGGACAGAAATAAATGCTGCAGCTTTAAGTTTAAAAAAAAATCGGGCCCCATTCGGACTGTGAGCCCACCAAGTCTCCCAGAGTGCTAGACATTCAAAGCACGTGCAGAGTTAAAAGAAACTGAAGAATCACCCAGGTAAGAGTTGCTGTAGTTCTAAAATTTTTAAAGATTTTTTTTAAAAAGGAGCCATGATCACCGGGGAGCTGCCAAAATCATAAAAGTGTGGGCAAATCACAGACAGAGAAACTGACAACTGCAGAGATAACCTGAGTAAAAAGCAGTTATTGCACAAATAGTCTTAAAGGGGCAATGCAATTTAAAACTGTAACTACAAAAAAAAAAACAATCATGGACAGAAAATTGGAAGAGACCCCAGAGAGAGAACAACTTCATCAAGGGCAACTAGAGACCCTAGAGAGAGGGCAACTGTGCCAAGAACAACAAGGGACCCCAGAGAGAGGGCAGCTCCATTGAGGGGCAACAAGAGTCCCCAGAGGGAGAGGGCAATGCCCAATTAAGTGGCAAGGGCAAAAAAGCCCCCAGAACGAGGACACCAAAAGAACCCAGAGAGAAGGCAACAAAAGACTTTAGAGGATGCTGAAGGTTACTTCGGAAAAAGCTGTGTTGGAATTATCAGTAACAACAAAACACTGTGTGGAGCCCAAAGTGAGTTGGCAAGAGGTCAACAAAAAAGGAGAACAAACAGTTGATTGTCCTTCAAATGATCAAATGCAACAGGGAGGTGTAACCATTTAGCAACATGAAGAAATGAAGACTCAAATAGCAGAATTGAAGCGCAGCAGAAGACACTCGAGGAGATTCGATTGAATTACAGGAAAGCTCAAGATGAAGCAAGCGAAAAGGAAAGGAAAACCCGTCGAAAGGCCTTCACACACTATAAAAATCCTTCAGGTCAAAGTCTGTTCCTCTGGACAATATAAAGAGAAGCGAAATGAATTTAACGTCACTCTAAACAAACTGTGGAACCAGTTGGCAGAGAAGACTCAGCAATGTTCACTATTCCAAGAGAAGTCAAAAGCTACAAGAAACAGACTGAAGAGCTGAAGAAGCAATTGAATAGAAAAGGGGAGGCATTGAAAGAAAAATCCATTATCCAAACTGCGAGTGGATAATGAAGCCATGAGTAGAACAATTAGAGAACTGAAACAAGTTAAGACTATGCCGGAGACAGACATGGCCAACAGTGAAAATAAAATGAGGCCACAAGGACAAAGTTATTTTGCAGACAGAAAAAGAAAGGACAGAAATGAGATCAGAAAATGTAAATCTGACACTGAACGGCAAAACGAAGGAACGCAAAAAGCGAATCAAAAGGAGATCGCCAAGTACCAGAAACATAGAGTACTATTACCATTCCTCCAAACCTGATGGATCGAGATGTGGAATAAATGTCAAGGCTCAAGATTGTCTGAATTTATGAAGTCAGGGACTTGAGGTAGGGGAGAAGGGATCACAAGCAAAGATTGTATTGTTATACTCCGTTGGAAGGAAGGAAAGTTTTCTTTGGCAAAGAAAGAGGCATGTTGTATGATATGCCTGCATGGTACCGTAATGTAAAGATGCTCAGCAGAGCAAGGGTTAATGTGGGACTGGAGAATAACACCACCCACATTATTATGTATAGAGTCACATGGTAATAGACTGAGGGAACAGTCTTGAGACACACTCTGGAAGCAGACTGCATGGAGGTAACAGTTCCACGCATGACCATACTTTCGATCTGTAAATAGTTAAGGATTAACAATAAACGGTTCATGTTTAAATATGCAAGTCTCAAGATCTTATCATTGAAACATCTAAAGAACCCATATTTCAACAGTTGCATGTGCGTATGTATGTATGTGTGTTTGTATGTATATGTGTGTGTGTATGTGTGTTCCTTACGTGGTTCAATGTCAAACTTGATTTGATAATGCTTCTATGAAGTGCCTTGTATGATTAACTATTAAAGCTGCTATATAAATACAAGTTGTTATGATTATTGTTGTCTTGGGATGTATTTCCATTGCACTATGACATTGTGCAATATTTTAACAGAAGCAGTATTTTCTAGAAAATTATTAGTGCCTAAATTAGCAAGAACCTTCAGGATGATGGTAACTCAGAGATAAGGCTTCATCTCTGGAAACAATCTGATCTAGGTTTGTGGGTAATTAACAGAAGGACAATGATTGGCATTTAGCTCTGGTTCGGTGAAAGTACTTTATCACTTCAGGGAACCGCTTGGCTGACTGAATGAGTTGGAAATAACACATACAGGGAGAGATCAAAATCACTGTGCTGAGGCTAATTACCTATAACAGTTCCTTATATAAATGGTAGAGCCTTGGACATCATTCCTGCCCTCACCGTACTCCTGCCAAAACCTGTTGTTTTATTGCGGACTGCATTGCGGATGTTAATTATTTTATTTTCTATCCCTTTAAAGTGGGTCTAAGAGCGAGTGTACTCAGGATTTGAGGGTAACAAGAAAGAGTGTAATGTCGTATCAAGGGGTATGTGAAACGTATTTTAAACAACTTTAATGAAGTTGTTCCCTGATAAAAGTATGATAGGAGAGATAAGATTAATATGTACATGATGTGAATGTCACAAGCAAGACTGTAAATGTATACATATATTCTGTAGGTACACTCAGTGCTGTTAGGAAGGGAGTTCCAGGATTTTGACCCAGCGAAAGTGAAGGAACAGTGATATATTTCCAAGTCAGGGTGTTGAGTGACTTGGAGGGGAACTTGCAAGTGATGGTGTTCCCATGCATCTACTGCGCTTGTGCTTCTGGGTAGTAGAGCTGGTGAGTTTGGAAGGTGCTGTCGAAGGAGCCTTGATGAGCTGCTGCAGTGCACCTTGTACACACTGCTGCTACTGTTCATCAGTGGTGGCTGGCCCAGTTTAGCTTCTGGTAAACCCCAGGATGTTGATAGTGGGGGATTCAATGGTGGTAATGCCATTGAATATCAAGGGGAGATGGTTAGATTCTGTCTTGCTGGAGATGGTCATTGCCTGGCCCTTGTGTGGCGCGAATGTTAATTGCCAGTTATCAGCCCAAACCTGAATGTTATCCGGGTCTTGCTGCATATGGAAGCAGACTGCTTCTGTACCTGAGGAATCACGAGTGGTGCTGAACATTGTGCAATCATTAGCGAACATCCCCACTTTTGACTTTATGATGGAAGGAAGATGAAGCAGCTGAAGATGGTTGGACCTAGGACACTACCCTGAGGAACTCCTGCAGTGATATCCTGCAACTGAGATTATTGACCTCCAACAACCACAACCATCTTCCATTCTTTTTTCTTTCACGGGATGTGGGCATTGCTGGCTAGGCCAGCATTTATTGCCAATCTCGACTTGCCCTTGAGAAGGTGCAGATGAGGTGCCTTTTTAAACTGCTGCAGTCCATGTGGTGTAGATACACCCACCGTACTGTTAGAAAGGGAGTTCCAGGATTTTGATCCAGTGATAGTGAAGGAATGGTGATATATTTCCAAGTCAGGATGGTGTGTGGCTTGGAGGGGAACTAGCCAGTGGTGGTGTTCCCATGAGCTTGCTGCCCTTGTTCTTCCAGGTGGTAGAGGTCGCAGGTTTGGAAGGTGCTGTCGAAGGAGCCTTGGTGAGTTGCTGCAGTGCACCTTGTAGGTGGAACATACTGCTGCCACTGTTTGTTGGTGGTGGAGGGAGTGAATGTTTCTGCACGGGGTGCCAATCAAGCGGGCTGATTTGTCCTGGATGGTGTTGAGCTTCTTCAGTGTTGTTGGAGTTGAACTTCATCCAGGCAAATGGAAAATATTCCATCACATTCTTCACTTGTGCCTTGTAGATGGTGGACAGACTTTGGGGAGTTAGGAGGTGAGTTATTCGCTGCAGGATTTCCAGCCTCTGACCTGCTTTTATAGCCACAGTATTTATATGGCTAGTCCAGTTCAGTTCCCGGTCAACGGTAACTCCCAGGATGTTCATAGTGGGGGATTCAGTGATGGTAATGCCATTGAATGTCAAGACAAGATGGTTGGGTTATCACTTGTTGGAGATGGTCATTGCCTGGCACTTGTGCAGCTGTAACGTTACTTGCCACTCATCAGCCCAAGCCTGAATATTGTTCAGGTCTTGCTACCTTTGGACATGGGGCAAAATTTTTAGCTCGGCGGGAGGCCGGGTACGCACTTGATCTGCTAGAGGGTAAAACAATGCACATTGACACTGGGCGAGTGTCCCAAAGTTAACGCGCAGTCACACGATATTTCAGTCAGCAGCTGCGTGTGGGAATTGGCAGCAGGCCGGATGAGGTTTCTTAAAGCAAACAAAAATAAAATTAAAATTTTAAAATTTAATTAATAACATGTCCCTACTCATGTGACAGAGTCACATTTCCCATTTCTTTATTTTTTTTTGAAAATGCTTCATCTTCCTGAGGTAGCTCTGTGCCTCAGGGAGATTATGAGGTGCGCACTTGTGCACACGCGCAAAGTTCATGCTTGCCCTGCTCGCACTCCTCCCCCCGCCTACAAAGGCAGCGCTAGGCGCTGCCCCTCTTGTTTCATGCTGAGCGTGCCTTATTTGGCCGGTCAGCGTAAAATCGCCCTCCGGCCTCAATCATGGGCGGCGGTCGGCTTCCCAACTGCCCTGCCCGCCACCAACGAGCCTGCCTGACAAGGACAAGATGCTGCCCATGGAGTACTTCCATGTGCTAGATATGACTCCAACCAATGGAGAGTTTTCCCCCGATTCCCATTGACTCCAGTTTTCCTCGGGCTCCTTGATGCCACACTCGGCCAAATGCTTCGTTGGTATCAAGGGCAGTCACTCTCACCTCACCTCTTGCAATCAGTTTTTTTGCCTATGTTTGGACTAAGGCTGTAATGAGGTCAGGAGCTGATTGTGCCTGGTAGAACCCAAACTAATGTCAATGAGTGGGCTATTGCTGAGTAAGTGCCGCTTGGTAGCATCGTCAACAACAGCTTCCATCACTTTGCTGATGATTGAGAGTAGACTGATGGGGCGGTAATTGGTGGGGTAGGATTTGTCCTGCTTCTTGTAGGCAGGACATACCTGGGCAATTTTCCACATAGACGGGTAGATGCCAGTTTTGTAGCTGCACTGGAATTGCTTGGCTAGGGATGAGGCTAATTCTGGAGCACAATCTTTCAGTACGATTGTTGGAATATGTCAAGGCCCATATCTTTTTCAGTATCCGATGCCATCAGCCATTTCTTGATATCACATGCAGTGGGTGGAGTTGGCTGAAGCCTGGCATCTGTGATGCTGAGGACCTCAGGAGGAGGCTGAGATGGACTGTCCACTGGGCAAATTCTGGCTGAAGATGGTTGCAAATGCTTAAGCCTTGTGTTTGCATTGATATGCTGGGCCCCTCCATCAGTGAGGTTGGGGATATTTGTGGAGCCTCCAGCTCCAACGGATTGTATAATTGTCCACCATTATTCACGATTGGATCATGGCTAAAATCAGAGCTTAGATCTGATCCACTGGATGTGGAATCACTTATATCTACCTATCGCATGCTGGTTGTGGGGTCACTTAGCCCTTTCAATTGCTTGCTGCTAATGCTGTTTGGCACGCAAGTAGTTCTGTGTCGTAGCTTCACCAGGTTGACACCTCATTTTTAGATATGCCTGGTGCTGCTCCTGGCATGCTCCCCTGCACTCTTCATTGGACCAAGGTTGAACCCTGGCTTGATGGTAATGGTAGAGTGGGGGATATACCGGGCCATAAGGCTACAGCTTGTGGTTGTATACAGTTCTGCTGTTGCTAATGGCCCATAGCGCCCTATGGATGCCCAGTATTGAGTTGCTAAATCTCTTCAAAATCTATCCCATTTAGCACAGTGGTAGTGCCACACAACACAATGGAGGATATCCTCAATGTGAAGACAGTATTTTATCTCAACAAGGACTGTGCTGTGGTCACTCCTACCAATATTTTAATGGACAGATGTATCTGCAGCAGGCAGGTTGGTGAGGATAAGGTTTCTCTCATTTGTTCCCTCACCACTTGCCGCAGACCCAGTCTTGCACATATGTTCTTTAGGATTCAGTCATCTCAGTCAGCAGTTGTCCTACTGAGCCACTCTTGGTGATGGACATTGAAGTCCCCCACCCAGAGTATATTCTGCACCCTTGCCACCCTTGGTACTTCTTCCAAGAGGCGTTCAACATGGAGAAGCACTGATTCATCAGCTGATTGGATAGGGGCATGGGGGAGGTGAGAGGTGGCAAACAGCAGGAGCTTTCCTTGCCCATGTTTGACCTGCTGCCATGGGACATTATGGGGAAAGTGTAGTGGGTGTAGTGGTAATATCACTGGACTACCAAACCAAAGCTACAGGCTAATGCTTTGGGGGCTCTCAGTTCAAATCCTAACCTGGCTACGGATGGAATTTGGGGCAGAAATTTTCACATGTTATCCCACACTCGCACGGTATTTCAGTCAGAGGGTAGGTGCGGAAGCCAGAAGCATGCCTGTCGGCAAGTAAGAGGGTAAATAAGCCCATTAATGTTCCAATTGTCCCAGAGTTTTCATGGTCCTTCCAACCTTAATGTTGGCGGATGGGCAAATCTGCGAGATAGACTTTGCATTGTTGATGAAACCTCATCCAAGGTTATTAAATTTTTTAAAAATAAAAATGTTTGGACAGAATTTTCAACTATATGTAGGTGAATGATTCTGACACATGGGCAATTTTTTTCTGGATTTTAAAATCTTTATTGGTTGCTTTTAAATTCTTCCGCTCCCTGCTATTCCCACTGGTTGGACAGACCCAGCAAAAGTGGCAGCACAGTGGCATACAATCAGGAGGGAGCTACTCTGTGAGGCCTCAACATTGACTCCTGATTTTTTTAAAATTCTTTCATGGGTATCGCTGACAAGGCCAAGTATTTGTTGCCCATCTCTAATTGCCCTTTGAACTGAGTGTCTTCCTAGGCCATTTCAGAGGGCAGTTAAGAGTCAATCACAATGCTGTGGGTCTGGAGTCACATGTAGGGCCAGGTAAGGGTGGCAGATTTCCTTCCCTTTTGGGCGTTGGTGAACCAGAGGGGTTTTTAACAATAATCAATAATGGTCATCATTAGACTTTTAATTCCAAATTTTTAATTGAATTCAACTTCCACCATCTGCTGTGGCAGAATTCAAACCCGGGTCCCCAGAGCATTACCCTGGGTCTCTGGATTACTAGCCCAGCAGCAATACCACTAGCCATCACCTCCTCCCAAAAACATTTTTTAAATCTAATCTGATTTGCGTAAAGGGACTGCCCAATGTGATGCTGACCCATACAGACTAGAAGGCCCAAAGGTTTAATTCTTGGTCTGAATTGGTGTATCTCAGTAGGTACTTCAGTTAGAGCCTGTAATTGGCTTCAAGTGTCCCCAGGCTAATAAGTAGAAACAATCAAGCAGAAATCCCATTCCATATTGCTTTGCAAATGGGAAGCTCCTTGGCTGGGATGTTGAGCGAGGATCATAACCTGCCAACACTGCCTTGGCTCACAAATAAAAGCAAGGCAACTTTGGAAAGATTTCAGAGTGTGATGATTGTGTAATTGTACACCAGCAACAGTTAGTGTAGGAGGGGGAGGAAGAGGGGAAGGTTGAAATAAGTAAAAAGAGACAGGAAAAATAAAACATCTTGTCCTGCTCTGTAGCTTTAACAATTAACACCTGTTTGCAGATAGAATGACTCTGCTTACTACCGAGGGAGCATATAAAATGATTGACTCGGACCTTAGCAATTAAGAGCAAACAGTCACTAACTATCTGAAGCTAATTATGGGCTTCTGACTTAATGATTGCAAGCCAAATATCCTCTACCTCACATAATGACTAACAAAATTAAAAAGAAAGCTCCCAAATGTCTACTGATAATTATAGGCTAATAGTTAGTTGTAATGAACAAGAATCAGTTAAAATCTAAACAATCACTCCAGGTTAATTAGAAATGGTGGGATGGAGCTCCAGGAGTGCAGATGGTGAATGAAGAGCAGTTGGTGAACACAGGGATTTGGCTGAAAAAAATTGAGAAGTTCAGTGCAACTCTGAACAATTGCTTAATCTCAAACATGATTTAATTGTTACAGCCATGATCTCTCCACTGAAATCTACTCTATATCTTTCACTTTTCCGCAGAACTCTCATGAACACATTGACTTGTGAGGTGGCTCTACATAGTCAAAGGTCAAATGCTTCCCTTAGTTGATCATTCTACAGGGCACATTGCAGCATTTCACCATTACACATTTGAAAGCATCTTCCAAAGCCATGAACTCTACCAGCTGGAAGTACAAGGGCAGCCAAAACACGCAAACACCACCACCTGTAAATTTGCCTCCAAAACATACACCACCCTGACTTGGAAATATATTGTCGTCCTTTCACCTTCGCTGGTTGAGAAACCTGGAACTCCCTTCTTAACAGCACTCTTGGTGTATCGACACCACATGGACTGCAATAGTTCAAGAAGCTCACCAACACCTTCTCAAGGGCAATTAAGGATGGGCAACAAATGCAGATGTTGCCATCAGCTCTCATATCTCAGAAAGGAATAAAAAAGTATTAGCCCAGAACGGGAAGCATCGGCAGACTAATTTGCTATTTTAGAACATAACTCTCTAGCCCAACACTATCCTCTCCCAGCAGCCCCCCACCACCCCCCCACCCCCTGCACACAAACCTTTCAGAAAGGGGAGATCTGATAGAGATGTTCAAAACAATGAGGTAAATGGAGGGTGTAAGAGTTAAAACCAAAGGTCAGCAGAATCCTTGTAAATCCTAGGGCCAACATTAGCAGGACTCTCCAGAAAGACCTTGGAGATCACAAGGGATTAAACTGGATAGGAAACAGAAGGGGGGATGAGGATAAACAGATAAGGTAAAGACAAACAGTGATGATAAAGCCAGGCTAGAATGAAATAAAGAGGCCCTGCTTGGGCAAGTTAAAGATACATTCCTGGGACTGGATATATTTGCTTATTATGTGATTATGAACTGACGAGATTGGAATTTAAATAACACAATGTGCATGAGATTAGCTGTGTATAAAAAAGATGGTTTTCCTGTAATCAGGAGAATTCTGTTATGGCTAGCCTAAGGCAGACACTCCTTGCCTTCGCTTGAATAAAGCGATCATTAATCTGTATCTCTGGTCAATTCTTGGAGGCATCACAACAGAGGGGCAAAAGACATTTCCATCAGTCAATAACTAGAGGGCATGAATTTAAGACCTGAACCTAAAACGAAATAGGCAAAGATTTTTCTTTTGCACAGCATCGTTAGGACATGGAACATCTTACCAGAATTCATGATAGCTTTGAAAAGGGGAAGTAGATCAATGTTTTTTTTTAATATCAAAGGTTATGAGGAAGGTGCATGGGAAGTCATAGTTCTTTCAATGAATAAGATGGAATTCTTCTGCACCAGGTCTTCATTTCAAGGCAAGGACAGAAGATGTATGGGGTGCACTGCCACCTCCAAATTCACCTCCAAATCACACACCATCCCTACTAGGGCACATGTAACCATTATTTCATTGTCACTAGGTCAAAATCCCAGAACTCCCTCCCTGACAACACTGTGGGAGTAGCTTCGCCACACAGACTGCAGAGGTTCAAGAAACCTTTTCAAGGGCAACTTGGGATGGGGTATAAATTCTAGCCTTGGCAGCATTGTCCACATCCCAGGATTAATTAAAAATATTGCTAATTAGTTTTTTGTGTCATTCTATTCGTATAGTATAGAATATTAATTAATATATAGGTGGTTTGTCAGTAGTTTTTTCTACTAATGAGCAAGATTGTGCTTGGGACAAGATTTCTATAGACTACAGATAGCACATATCAGTTGGAAATCTTTTGTATCACTGTCTATTCATTCACTCATATATTTAT
Source organism: Carcharodon carcharias (assembly GCF_017639515.1). Classification (NCBI taxonomy): domain Eukaryota; kingdom Metazoa; phylum Chordata; class Chondrichthyes; order Lamniformes; family Lamnidae; genus Carcharodon; species Carcharodon carcharias. The sequence continues at coordinate 242,481,062 of NC_054467.1, read as the reverse complement.
TCAGGAACAGTACTGTGTACTTTCTGACGTTTTCAGAATGCATGAGTACCTTGAGATTGACTGCAGAGAATTCTCTTTCAAACCCATTACCTTGCATCACTCTTTGTCTTTGATATAGTGCTATGAGCAGAATGTGGAATTAGAGAGCAGTGTGGTTGTGCGGATCACTTCAATCTTGACTAATACAAGGAACTACTTCATTTAAAAAAAAATTACAGGGTATTGATTTGACTTTTAAATAATTTGCTGTTGACCTTATTTGGCAGTAGATTGCCTCTACATCACAAACTGCAGTCAAATAATTAGGAAATATCATCTAATTTTATAATTAGATGATTTTATAATTAAATGGATGGTGTTGTCTTGAAAAAGACTTTCTGCAGGTTGCTGTTGTTGACATGAGCCTTGACAACATGTTCAATGATGGGAGTTATAATTAAAACTAGTCTCATATACACACTTTCTAACAATAATCAGAAGACCAAACATGAAAATCTTGCACAATATTTTCCCTTTTTCTAGTTCCAATATGCTGACACCAGTAGTAGCATTGCCATTGTTACTTCTGCTGAGATCATCCATCTCAGCACAGATGATATGATCAGATATGATTTGGCCAGAGTAGACTGGGAGCAACTACTTTTAGGTAAATCTGCGTCAGAGCAGTGGGACTCATTCAAGAAGGAAATAGGGAGAGTACAGGGCCAACATATTCCAGTAAAGACAAAGGATGGGACCAACAAATCCAGGGTACCCTGGATGTCGAGGGATATAGAGATTGGATAAAGAGAAATAGGGAGGATTATGGCAGATACCGAGGGCTCAAAACAGCGGAAGCCCTGGAGGAGTAAAGTGAGAGGAGAGTTAAAAAGAAAATTAGGAGAGCAAAAAGGGGGCATAAGAAAACATTGGCAGGTAAAATAAAGGAAAATCCAAAGTTATTTTACAAGTACATTAAGAGTAAGAGGGAAAGAGTAGGGCCCATTAAGGATCATAGTGGTAATTTGTGTGTGGAGCTGGAAGACATAGATAGGGTTCTAAATGAATACTTTGTGTTGGTGTTCACAAGTGAGAGGGATGACATGGGTATGGAAATCAGGCAGAAAGACTGTGATATAATTAAGGAAATTAGCATAGAAAGGGCGAATGTTCTAGGTCAAAAACAGAATTACCTGGAAAAACTCAGCAGGTCCGGCAGCATCGGCGGAAGAGAAAAGAGTTGACGTTTCGAGTCCTCATGACCCTTCAACAGAACTGCGTGAATCCAAGGAGAGGGGTGAAATATAAGCTGGTTTAAGGTGGGGGGGAGGTGGGTTGGGGGGGAGGAGAGAAGTGGAGGGGGGTGGTGTGGTTGTAGGGATAAGCAAGCAAAGATTTAAAAATAATGGAAATAGGTGGGAAAAGAAAAATCTATATAAATTATTGGAAAAAACAAAAGGAAGGGGGAAGAATTGGAAAGGGGGTGGGGATGGAGGAGGGAATTCAAGATCTAAAGTTGTTGAATTCAATATTCAGTCTGGAAGGCTGTAAAGTGCCTAGTCGGAAGATGAGGTGTTATTCCTCCAGTTTGCGTTGGGCTTCACTGGAACAATGCAGCAGACCAAGGACAGACATGTGGGCAAAAGAGCAGGGTGGAGTGTTAAAATGGCAAGCGACAGGGAGGTTTGGGTCATTCTTGCAGACAGACCGCAGGTGTTGTGCAAAGCGGTCGCTCAGTTTACGTTTGGTCTCTCCAATGTAGAGGCGACCACATTGGGAGCAACGAATGCAGTAGACTAAGTTGGGGAAAATGCAAGTGAAATGCTGCTTCACTTGAAAGGAGTGTTTGGGTCCTTGGACGGTGAGGAGAGAGGAAGAGAAGGGGCAGGTTGCATCTTTTGTGTGGGCATGGGGAGGTGCCATAGGTGGGGGTTGAAGAGTAGGGGGTGATGGAGGAGTGGACCAGGGTGTCCCGGAGGGAATGATCCCTATGGAATGCCACCGGGGGGGGGTGAACGGAAGATGTGTTTGGTGGTGGCATCATGCTGGAGTTGGCGGAAATGGCGGAGGATGATCCTTTGAATGCAGAGGCTGGTGGGGTGATAAGTGAGGACAAGGGGGACCCTATCATGTTTCTGGGAGGGAGGAGAAGGCGTGAGGGCGGATGCGCGGGAGATGGGCCGGACACGGTTGAGGGCCCTGTCAACGAACATGGGTGGTAAAACCTCGGTTAAGGAAGAAGGAGGACATGTCAGAGGAACTATTTTTGAAGGTAGCATCATCAGAACAGATGTGATGGAGGCGAAGGCACTGAGAGAATGGGATGGAGTCCTTACAGGAAGAGGGGCGTGAGGAGCTGTAGTTGAGGTAGCTGTGGGAGTCGGTAGGCTTGTAATGGATATTGGTGGACAGTCTATCACCAGAGATTGAGACAGAGAGGTCAAGGAAGGGAAGGGAAGTGTCAGAGATGGACCACGTGAAAATGATGGAGGGGTGGAGATTGGAAGCAAAATTAATAAATTTTTCCAAGTCCCGACGAGAGCATGAAGCAGCATCGAAGTAATCATCGATGTACCGGAGAAAGAGTTGTGGAAGGGGGCCGGAGTAGGACTGGAACAAGGAATGTTCCACATACCCCATAAAGAGACAGGCATAGCTGGGGCCCATGCGGGTACCCATAACCACACTGGCAGGCTTAAAAGTAGATAAATCTCCAGGCCTGGATGAAATGTATCCCAGGCTGTTGAGTGAGGCAAGGGAGAAGATAGCAGGGACGCTGGCAATAATTTTCAATACCTCTCTAGAGGACTGGAGGAGAGCCAATGTGATACTATTATTCAAGAAGGGAGGAAGGGATAAACAAGGGAACTACAGGCCAGTCAGTCTAACCTCAGTGATGGGGAAACTATTGGAAGCAATTCTGAGGGACAGAATTAATCTACACTTCCAGAGGCAGGGATTAATCAAGGACAGTCAGCATGGTTTTGTTAAAGGGAAGTCATGTCTGACCAATTTGATTGAATTTTTTGAAGAGGTGACCAGGTGTGTAGATTAGGGCAATACATTTGACGTAGTCTACTTGGACTTCAGCAAAGCTTTTGATAAGGTGCCGCATGGGAGACTGATTAGCGAAGGTAAGAGCCCATGGGATCCAAGGCAATTTGGCAAATTGGATCCAGAATTGGCTGAGTGGCAGGAAGCAGAGGGTGATGGTCAAGGAGTGTTTTTATGGCTGGTTGCCTGTGTCCAGTGGGGTTTCACAGAGATCGGTCTTGGGTCCCTTGCTGTTTGTGATATATATAAATGATTTAGATTTGAATGTAGGAATAAAAACAAAAAAACTGCGGATGCTGGAAATCCAAAACAAAAACAGAATTACCTGGAAAAACTCAGCAGGTCTGGCAGCATCGGCGGAGAAGAAAAGAGTTGACGTTTCGAGTCCTCATGACCCTTCGACAGAACTTGAGTTCGAGTCCAAGAAAGAGTTGAAATATAAGCTGGTTTAAGGTGTGTGTGTGGGGGGTGGAGAGATAGAGAGACAGAGAGGTGGAGAGGGGCGGTGTGGTTGTAGGGACAAACAAGCAGTGATAGAAGCAGATCATCAAAAGATGTCAACGACAATAGTACAATAGAACACATAGGTGTTAAAGTTAAAGTTGGTGATATTATCTAAACGAATGTGCTAATTAAGAATGGATGGTAGGGCACTCAAGGTATAGCTCTAGTGGGGTTTTTTTTTATTTTTTTATAATGGAAATAGGTGGGAAAAGGAAAATCTTTATAATTTATTGGAAAAAAAAGGGAAGGGGGAAACAGAAAGGGGGTGGGGATGGGGGAGGGAGCACACGACCTAAAGTTGTTGAATTCAATATTCAGTCCGGATGGCTGTAAAGTGCCTAGTCGGAAGATGAGGTGTTGTTCCTCCAGTTTGCGCTGGCCTTCACTGGAACAATGCAGCAAGCCAAGGACAGACATGTGGGCAAGAGAGCAGGGTGGAGTGTTAAAATGGCAAGCGACAGGGAGGTTTGGGTCATTCTTGCGGACAGACCGCAGGTGTTCTGCAAAGCGGTCGCCCAGTTTACGTTTGGTCTCTCCAATGTAGAGGAGACCACATTGGGAGCAACGAATGCAGTAGACTAAGTTGGGGGAAATGCAAGTGAAATGCTGCTTCACTTGAAAGGAGTGTTTGGGTCCTTGGACGGTGAGGAGAAAGGAAGTGAAGGGGCAGGTGTTGCATCTTTTGCGTGGGCATGGGGTGGTGCCATAGGAGGGGGTTGAGGAGTAGGGGGTGATGGAGGAGTGGACCAGGGTGTCCCGGGGGGAGCGATCCCTACGGAATGCCGATAAGGGGGGTGAAGGGAAGATGTGTTTGATGATTACTTCGGTGCCGCTTCATGCTCTCGTCAGGACTTGGAAAAATTTATTAATTTTGCTTCCAATCTCCACCCCTCCATCATTTTCACGTGGTCCATCTCTGACACTTCCCTTCCCTTCCTTGACCTCTCTGTCTCAATCTCTGGTGATAGACTGTCCACCAATATCCATTACAAACCCACCGACTCCCACGGCTATCTCGACTACAGCTCCTCACACCCCGCTTCCTGTAAGGACTCCATCCCATTCTCTCAGTTCCTTCGCCTCCGTCGCATCTGTTCCGATGATGCTACATTCAAAAACAGTTCCTCTGACATGTCCTCCTTCTTCCTTAACCGAGGTTTTCCACCCACGGTCGTTGACAGGTCCCTCAACCGTGTCCGGCCCATCTCCCGCGCATCCGCCCTCACTCCTTCTCCTCCCTCCCAGAAACATGATAGGGTCCCCCTTGTCCTCACTTATCACCCCACCAGCCTCCGCATTCAAAGGATCATCCTCCACCATTTCCGCCAACTCCAGCATGATGCCACCACCAAACACATCTTCCCTTCACCCCCCCCTTATCGGCATTCCGTAGGGATCGCTCCCTCCGGGACACCCTGGTCCACTCCTCCATCACCCCCTACTCCTCAACCCCCTCCTATGGCACCACCCCATGCCCACGCAAAAGATGCAACACCTGCCCCTTCACTTCCTCTCTCCTCACCGTCCAAGGACCCAAACACTCCTTTCAAGTGAAGCAGCATTTCACTTGCATTTCCCCCAACTTAGTCTACTGCATTCGTTGCTCCCAATGTGGTCTCCTCTACATTGGAGAGACCAAACGTAAACTGGGCGACCGCTTTGCAGAACACCTGCGGTCTGTCCGCAAGAATGACCCAAACCTCCCTGTCGCTTGCCATTTTAACACACCACCCTGCTCTCTTGCCCACATGTCTGTCCTTGGCTTGCTGCATTGTTCCAGTGAAGCCCAACGCAAACTGGAGGAACAACACCTCATCTTCCGACTAGGCACTTTACAGCCATCCGGACTGAATATTGAATTCAACAACTTTAGGTCGTGTGCTCCCTCCCCCATCCCCACCCCCTTTCTGTTTCCCCCTTCCCTTTTTTTTCCAATAAATTATAAAGATTTTCCTTTTCCCACCTATTTCCATTATAAAAAAATTTAAAAAAAAACCCCACTAGAGCTATACCTTGAGTGCCCTACTATCCATTCTTAATCAGCACATTCGTTTAGATAATATCACCAACTTTAACTTTAACACCTATGTGTTCTATTGTACTATTGTCGTTGACATCTTTTGATGATCTGCTTCTATCACTGCTTGTTTGTCCCTACAACCACACCGCCCCCCTCCACCTCTCTGTCTCTCTATCTCTCCGCCCCCCACACACACACCTTAAACCAGCTTATATTTCAACTCTTTCTTGGACTCGAACTCAAGTTCTGTCGAAGGGTCATGAGGACTCGAAACGTCAACTCTTTTCTTCTCCGCCGATGCTGCCAGACCTGCTGAGTTTTTCCAGGTAATTCTGTTTTTGTTTTGAATGTAGGAGGGTTGATCAGTAAGTGCGGATGACATGAAAATTGGTGGGCTGGTAAATAGTGAGGAGGATAGCCTTAGATTATAGGAGGATATAGATGGGATGGTCAGATGGGCTGATCAGTGGCAAATGGAATTTAATCCATATAAGTGTGAGGTGATGCACTTGGGCAGGACAAACAAGGCACAGGAATACACGATGAATGGTAGAACCTTGGGAAGTACCAAGGATCAGAGGGACCTTGGTGTGCAGATCCACCGGTCCCTTAAGGTAGCGGGACAGGTGGATAAGGTGGTTAAGGAGGCATATGGGATACTTGCCTTTATTAGCCAAGGCATAGAATAAAAGGGCAGAGAGGTTATGCTGGAACTGTATAAAACGCTGGTTAGGCCACAGCTAGAGAATTGCATGCAGTTCTGGAATCCGCATTAGAGGAAGGATGTGATTGCACTAGAGAGAGTGCAGAGGAGATTTACCAAAATGTTGCCTGGGCTGGAGAGTTTTAGTTATGAGGGGAGATTGGCTAGACTGGGGTTATTTTCCCTGGAGCAGAGGAGATTAAAGGGGAACATGACTGAGGTGCATAAAATTATGAGGGGCATAGTTAGGGTAGACAGGAAGGAACTTTACCCCTTGGTGGAGGGATCAATAACTAGGGGTCACAGAGTTAAGGTAAGGGGAAGGAGATTCAGAGGGGATGTGAGGAAGACTTTTTTCACCCAGAGGATGGTGGGAATCTGGAACTGACTGTCTGAAAGGGTGGTAGAGGCAGAAACACTCATAACATTTAAGAAGTATTTGGATATGCACTTGTGATGCCATGGCATACAAGACTATGGGCCTAGTGCTGGAAAATGGGATTAGAATAGTTAGGCAATTGTTTGACGAGTGCAGACTCAATGGGCCGAAGGGCCTTTTTCTGTGCTGTAGACCTCTGTGACTCTATGAGATCAAGAACCTTCTTGGTCTTTACCAAGCAATGCAATATTATAGCATAAGTAATTTTATTTCTAAATGCTCAGTTCCTTGTGCCAATCAAAATAATATGAATAGTTGCTTGGAAGTACAGAACTTCAGTGTTGCTGTGAAAAAAAGACATGTCGAAGCTATCTGTCTTGCACTCATCAGGAAACTTTGTAAGAATACCAATTTAGGGGGGTGGAAAACAGCTATTTATCATCTTGTGAAGAGTGATGATTGGTTGACAAGTGGACTCTGAGTGGTAGTGGAGCTGCCATGGAGAATACACAAGTGATGGTAACTGACAGTTAACTGCCAAGCATTATTTCAAATTTAAACCAGGCAGCTTGACCCTGATCAGTCAAGGCATTGCCCTGAGGAATTAATCAAAGGAGTTGTCACATAATTTAAAATTTAACACTCTACTGGTATGTATATGGGCAGCCTGAAGATGAAAGTTCTGCTGGTCTTTAGTTACTGTGTCAGGAGAATTAGACAAAACTTGACTAGCAATGCAAATTGTGAAGTTGAGAACTCATAATGGTATGGTTGAAACTGAATTTAACAAATAAAATATTGTATATATCCCTGTGACTTTTTCTAAGTTCAGCTGGAAATAAGCTATTTTTAAAATCAAATTTATTTACAATTGAAATCTTACTCTCTGATTGGTAGTGAATGACTCATAAAGGTGTTGTTTGATGAGGTCCTTCCTAAAGACATCAGCAAATTAGATTTATTCTTAATTGATATCAGGATAAAAACAATGCTGGCAAGGCTACATTAGCTCTCCATTGCAAGTTGCCTTGAGATGGGGATGACAGGCCTTCAACTTGAATTGTGATTATCAGGTCACCGTTAGTCATCGTGTAAACTCTTGAAGACCACGAAAGATAGAGGAGACAAGGTCTTTTCTCTGAAAAACAAATAGGAATTTTTAAAAAGTGCTGTTTGATAGCACAGTCACTGACATCTTCAATAACTTTGCTGATCATTGACAGAAGTCTGGCTGGATTGAGTTTGTCCTGTTTCTTATGAGCAGGACAAGTACAGATCTCCGTGGGCAATTTTCTACATTGTTGGATAGGTGCCAGCTTTGTAGCTGTACTGGGGCAGCTTGACTAGGGGTGCAGCTAATTCTGGAGCACAAGTCTTCAGTTGTACAGCTGGGACATTATTGGGGCCCACAGCCTTAGTGAGGAGGATTTGCATGGTCGACTGGGCAAGATTTGCTCAGGTCAATATCAAATTTTCTCTCCGATTTTATTCTTGTTTGACTTCTCTGTAGCAGATTAATACAACTCAGTGGCTTGCTAGATTATTGCAGAGGGTAGTTAAGAATCAGCCACATTTACGGAGCTGTGGAGTTATATGTGGGCTAGACTGGATAAGGATAGCAGATTTCCTTCCCTGAAGATGCAAATGACAATCCACTAGTTTCATGGTCATCTTTACTGAGACTAGTTTTTAATTCCAGATTTACTAATGAATTGAATTTAAGTTCTCCAGCTGCTCTGGGTGGCAATTGAAATTGTGTCTCTGGAACATTATTCTGGGCCTCGAGATTAATAGTCCAGTAATACTGTCACATTGCTACTGTTCGCCAAGTAGTATAACTCTTGTCTTTAGGATTTCAAATGTTTATCAGGATGCTGGTTGCTAACCAATATTGTTGCATTTTGAAAATGTTGTCCTTTTTACATCTGTAGCTTCAAGATTCAAAAGATTTTCCTTCAAATCTTCATTGTAAAAGCTTAGTTAACTTAAACTTAAGTGGTTAATCCAAACTTGTGCAATAGGCAAAGATTTTCAGTCAGTGTCCAATAGCAAAAGATCCGTTCACCTTCCAACTGAACTCAGAAAACCTTTATGAAGTTTCAGACTCTATCTTGGAGCTTACTTATAGCATTTGGACCCCATGGCCTTAAAGAACAGAACTCTTTGGTTTTGGCTAACTAACAGGTACCAGATTGGCATTCCTATGTAACAAAAGACAAAAGAGTTAGTTAATCAATCCTCTATTCATGCTGATATATCACCCCCAACTCCATAAGCTCTTATCTTGTGCAATTACCTTTTATGTGACAACTTACTGAATGCCTTTTGGAAATCCAAATTCACGGCATCTTCTGGTTCCCCCTTACCCAGCCTGCTTGTTTCACACTCAAAGACCTCTAACAAATTTGTCAAACATTATTTTCCTTTCATAAAATCACGTGGGCCCTGCCTGATTGTATTGTGATGTTCGCACTGTACTGCGACTAACTCTTTAATAATGGATTCTAGTATTTTTCCAGTGACAGATGTTAGACTATCTGGCCTATAGGTTCATGTTTTCAATCTTCTTTCTTGAACAGAGGTGTTATATTTGCGTTTCTCTAATCTGCTTGGAGCTTTGCAGATTCTAGGAAATTTTGGACGATTATAACTAATGCATCCATTATCCCTGCAGCCACTTCCTTTAAGACCATAGTATGCAGGCCTTTAGGTCCAGGGGACATAATTTTTAGTCTTTAGTTCCATTGCTTTTCCTAGTGACCATGTTTGAGTTAAATTCCTCTCTCCCTTTTCCTCCATTTTCCTACTATTTTTGGGATGCTTTCTATGTCTTCTGCTGTGAAGACAGATACAAATACTTATTCAAAGTCCCCGCTATTTCCTTGTTTCCCATTACTAATTACCCGGTCTTACCCTCTAAAGGACCAATGCTTCATGTCGCTACTCTTTTCCTTTTTATATACTTCTAGAAGGTTTTACTGTCTGGTTTTATGTATCTAAATAGTTTTCTCTCATAGTCCAATTTCTCCCTCTTTATTATTCTTTCAGTCATCTTATGCTGGTTTCTATAATTTTCTCAAGTTTTTGGCCCGCCACTAGTCTTTACAACGTTGTACATCTTTTTTTTAAATTTGATACAATCCTTAACATCCTTGGTTAGCCGCAGGTGATGCATTGTTCTCGTAGAGTTTTTCTGTCTCAATGGAATATATCTTTGTTGAGAGTTATGAAATTCTCCTTAACTGTCTGTCACTGCTTCTCTACCATCTTACCTTTTAACCAATTTTCCCATTCCACTTTAGCCAAGTCTATTTTTGTAACTATTAAATTGCCTTTATTTAAATTTAAGACTTTAGTTTCAGCCCCAAAACCCTCAACCTCAAACTCAATATAAAATTCTATTATATTATAATCACTCCTACCCAGACAATCCTTTACAATGAGATAATTAATTAGCCCTGTCTCATTGCACATTACAAAATCTAAAACAGCCCATTCCATGGCGATGTATTGTTCTAAGAAACTGTCCCAAAAATTTCCTAGGAACTCATCCTCCAGGCTACCTTTGCCAATTTGATTTGTCCAATCTATATGAAGATTAAAATCTCCCGCAATGATTGAAGTATTTTTCTCAAAAAACCTCCATTATTTCTTGATTTATACTCTGTCTACAGTATAGCTACAGTCAGGGGACTATAAACCACTTCCACCAGTAACATATTTCCTTTGCTATTTCTTATCTCCAACCAAACAGATCCAATTCTTTGATCCTCTGAACCAAGATCATTTCTCACAACTGTACCTATCATTCTTTACTAACAAACTACCCCACCTCCTTTTCCTTTCTACCTGTCCTTCTGAAATGTCAATATCCTTGAATATTCCTTATCTGAAAATTGTGTGGTTGGAAGAGAATACAGAGATAAGAAGGGGAAAGGCCATGGAGGAATTTGAAAACATGGATTAAAAATTTAAAATCAAGGAATTGCTTGCCAAGAGCCAATATGGATCATTGAGCATTGGCATTAGAGGTGGACAGGATTTAGTGCGAGGAAAGATGGGGAACATAAAAGTTTAGATTACCTCAAATTTACAGAGGATTGATATGGGAAACCATTAGGAGTGCATTGTAATAGTGGGTACATCATCTTGTGATTCCTGACTCCCTAAAGACTGTCTGCCACCTTCAAGGCAAATAATTGCTCCAGACAGCTTGTCTATATTAGGGGTGACATATTCCTGAAGGAGAACCAGCCTTAGGGCTGTACAAACAAAGGAAACAGGTCTTAATGAAGACACTGTCTCTTTATTTGTTTCAAAGCCTGATGGGCATTTGCCTTTTAATGAAGAATTTTTCGTTTAGTTTCTGAGCAAACTGAGGATATTTTGACGTTCTTTTTAATCCTCTGAAATTACTGCCACTGCAAACAGGAGTGAGCTGCCATGAATGTTTAAAGCATCTTGATTTAAATCAGCGAATGATGTTCCAGTGAAGAATTTCATTCTTCAATCAGTTGCTTGATTTGACTAAGTGTAATGGGCTCTCCGTTCCCACTTCTTGCATGTCAATGACTTTAGAAAAATATTTAATATCCATGTTAAGCTTTCAATAGATTAGTTTTACAGACATGTTTTGCTTCTATTTGTGGATTGTGAATGGACCTTTGAAAGAACTGAAATTATTTCAATGATTTAATTGAAGATTGAAAAGTATGCAATGAGTAAAAAAGCAATTTGGCCAATGGAGTACATCCACCCAATGAACCATTGACAATTTACTCAATTGTGGATTCAGTTTTGGTTGACTAATTCTCCTGAGTGAGGTGAATTACTGCTGTTAAAAATTTGCAAGAAAAGCAAATTTTCACCTGACCAGTAAATGCTATTCAGCTCCAGTGTGCCAATTCAACATTGTAATTTATATTTTTCAGCTCTTCCTAGTTACATTCATTGGTGACATAGCCCTGACAGGATGGAGCTAGAAGACACCATAGCCAGTTTGATAATCTGTTATCCAGTATATATTTTAACTCCCTAATGGTCTAAGGAATGACGGTATTGACTGCTGACTACCCATTTAGGATAGAAGGTTCCAGAGTCAGAGCCAGAACAAGAGTTGGGGCTCCCTGATCGACTTCCACATCAAAGGTAAAGGGAAAAGGCATAGCTGGGTGTCCTGCTCCTGGTCACTATCCTTTGTCAAGTATTGAAATTTCTATTTTTATTATTTTTAAATTTATTTCCATCCAGTGTTTTATCTCCACCTTTTAGCCTATTTCGATCCCTTCCCCCACCCCACCCCCACTAGGGCCATCTGTCACTTGCTCGTCCTGCTTTCTATCCTTAATATCACCATTAGCACAGTCCTTAGCCAATATCACCACCGTCAACACCTCTTTGTCCTTTTGTCTATGACATCTTTGGCAATCTCTCCTTTGCCTCCACCTATCAGTGGCCATCTATCCAGCTCTACCTGCCCCACCCCCCTCAAAGAGCTGAGATTTCACCTCATTTCTATTTTTCCTTAGTCCTGATGAAGCGTCATATGGACTTGAAATGTTAACTGTGTTCCTATCCGCAGATGCTGTCAGACCTGCTGAGTTTTTCCAGCAATTTTTGTTTTTGTTTCAGACTTCCAGCATCTGCAGTATTTTTCTTTTAACCCTTTTTCAAAAGTGTGCATGCATGTACTATGGAACAGAATAGGATCGAGCTCTGCTGCCATATGCTTCTCATAGTCAAATGGTCTGCCAGTTCTTATTGTCTAGTCTGAAACATGAACAATAACCATATAGGAGAAGTGCTGCAGGAGAGCAACTTGGCATTTAAGGAACTGTGCTCCAATATGAATCAGCATCTTGAGAAGAAATTCATTGAATCAAAGCATCACAGAATCGTACAGGGCAGAAGGGGACTACTTTGCTGTGCCAAATTTTGAAAGACCTTTCCAATTAGGCAAACTCCCCTTCTCTTTCCCACAGCCCTGCACATGTTTACTTTTCAAGAATTTTTTTGGATGTTACTAGTCAATATGATCCCACCACCCTTTTCAGGCAGTTCATTCCCAATCAAAACAATTCATTGTGTAATAAAAAACTCCTCATTTCCCCTCTGGTTCTTTTGGCAGTTACTTTAAACCTGTGCCCTGTGTTTACTGACCCGCCTGCCAGTGGGAAACTGTTTCTCCCTATGGACTCTACCAAAACCCCTTATAATGTTGAACACTTCTATTAATTCTCCACTTAACCATCTCTGCTCTAAAAGGAACAATCACATCTCCTCTAATCGCTTTACATTTTGGAGGAGGGGAAAATTAATGAAGTTAAGGAAAATCATTATTTTTTTCTGCATCCTAAAAAGCAGAACTCTCCAACAATACAGCTTACAGCAATGAGCCCTAACTAGTTGCAATCATTGGTGACAATCCCATTGTTCCATCAGGTCTGGAGTCTTGGCACTTCGTAGAATACCAATTGATATACATCTCGCACTTAATCCTTTTTACAATCAAATATTAGTACAGCTCCTTATAAAATGAATTGATTTACCTAGCATTAATGAACTTTGGTAAAACTTTACTTCAGGAAACTGGGAAATCATGCTCTGCGATCAAAGTTTAAGTTGAATAACTGGCTTGCATCCAAATTATCCATGCCACTGAGCTCTGTAAGCAATTGGATTAGGTCCCCTCACGCTATCGCAAAGAAGCCCACTGAGTGTCTTTATAAAACTCAAACATTAATAGCTTCTTAAAATTCAAATAAAAAGAAATTGGTCCCAGAAAGAATCTATAACCTGGAAATTACCCTCTTCTTAATGTGTTCAGGTCAGATATAGATTGGAGAAGATAGGGCTGTATTTCTTAGAGAAAAGAAGGCTGAGAGGAGATTTGATAGAGGTATTCAAAATTAGCATATGGTGGAATTTGAATTCAATAAAAACCTGGAACTAAAAGTCTAATGATGACCAGGAAACCATTGTCGATTGTTGTAAAAACCCATCTGGTTCCCTGATGTTCTTTAGGTAAGGAATTCTGCTGTCCTTACCTGGTCTGGCCTACATGTGAGTCCAGACCCACAGCAATGTGGTTTACTCTTAAATGCCCTCTGAAATGGCTGAGCAAGCCACTCAGTTGTATCAAACCGCGACAAAGTCATAAAAAAGGAATGACACCGGACAGCCAACCAGCCATCAATCCTGGCTCCGGAAAAGAAAATGGCAAACTCAGCCCTGTCGACCATACAAAGTCCTCCTTACTAACTTCCGAGGGCTAGTGCCAAAATTGGGAGAGCTGTCTCACAGACTAGTCAAGCAACAGCCTGACATAGTCATCCTCACGGAATCATACCTTACAGATCATGTCCCAGACACCACCATCACCATCCCTGGGTATGTCCTGTCCCATTGGCAGAACAGACCTAGCAGAGGTGGCAGCACAGTGGTATACAGTCAGGAGGGAGTTGCCCTGGGAGTCCTCAACATCGACTCTGGACCCCATGAAGTCTCATGGCAGCAGGTTAAACATGGGCAGGGAAACCTCCCTCAGCTGATAAATCAGTGCTCCTTCACGTTGAACACCACTTAGAGGAAGCACCGAGGGTGCAGAATGTACTCTGGGTGGGGGACTTCAATGTCCATCACCAAGACTGGCTCAGTAACACAGCTAAGGACCAAGCTGGCCAAGTCCTAAAGGACATAGCTGCTAGACTGGATCTGTGGCAGGTGGTGAGGGAGCCAACAAGAGGGAAAAACATACTTAACATCATCCTCACCAAACTGACTGCCGCAGATGCATCTGTCCATGACAGTATCAGTAGGAGTGACCACCGCAAAGTCTATGTGGAGACGAAGTCTCGCCTTCACATTGAGGATACCCTCCATTATGTTGTGTGGTACTGCAACTGTGCTAAATGTGATGGATTTTGAAAAAATCTAGCAAGTGACATCACAGATAGACAGCTTTTGGCATACTGGCCTTCATAAATCAAAGTATTGAGTATAGGAGTTGGGATGTTATGGTGAGGTTGTATAAGACATTGATGAGGCCAACTTTGGAGTATTGTGTGCAGTTCTGGTTGCCTAACTACAGGAAGGATATCAGTAAGATTGAGAGAGCGCAGAGAAGATTTACTAGGATGTTACTGGGTCTTCAGGAGTTGAGTTACAGGGAAAGATTAAACAGGTTAGGACTTTATTCCTTGGAGGGTAGAAGAATGAGGGGAGATTTGATAGAAGTTTACAAAATTATGAGGGGTATAGACAGAGTAAATGCAAGTAGGCTCTTTCCACTTAGATTAGGAGAGATAAACACGAGAGGACATGGCTTTAGGGTGAAAGAAGGAAAGGTTTAGGGGAAACATTAGGGGGAACTTCTTCACTCAGAGAGTGGTGAGAGTGTGGAACGAGCTACCATCTGACGTAGTAAATGCGGGCTCACTCTTAAGTTTTAAGAATAAATTGGATAGATACACGGATGGAAGAGGTCTGGAGGGTTATGGATTGGGACTGGGATCAATGGGACTAGCGGAATAATGTTTCGGCACAGACTGGAAGGGCCGAATGTTTTTTTCTGTGCTGTAGTGTTCTATGGTTCTAACACAAAACTGGGCATCCATGAGGCACTGTGGCCCATCAGCAACAGCAGAATTGTACTCGAACACAATCTGTAACCTCATGGCCCAGCATATCCCCCACTCTACCATTACCATCAAGCCAGGAGATCAAGCCTGGTTCAATGAAGGGGCAGGAGGACATGCCAGGAACAGCATCAGGCATACCTATAACTGAGGTATCAATCTAGTGAAGCTATAACACAGGACTACTTCCCCGCCAAACAGTGTAAGCAGCAAGAGATAGACAGATTTAAGCTCTTCAGTCTTGCCACATCCAGTCGTGAATGGTGGTAGACAAGTAAACAGTTCACTGGAGGAGAAGGCTCCACAAATATCCCCATCCTCAATGATGGGGAAGCACAGTACATCAATGCAAAAGATAAGGTTGAAGCATTTGCTACATTCTTCAGCCAGAAATGAGGAGTGGACGATCTATCTCGGCTTCCTCTGGAGATCCCCAACATCTCAGATGCCAGTCTTTAGCCAATTCGATTCACTCCACGTGATGTCAAGAAATGACTGAAGGAACTGGACACTGCAAAGGCTATGGGCCCTGACAATATTCCAGCAATAGTACTGAAGACCAGTACAGCTACAACATTGGCTTTTACCATGCTATGTGGAAAATTGCCCAGGTATGTCCTGTACGCAAAAAGCAGGATAAATCCATCTGAGCCAATCACCTCCCCATCAATCTACTCTCAATCATCAGTAAAGTAATGGAAGGGATCATCAACAATGCTATCAAGTGGCTTAGCAATAACTTGCTCACTCATACCAGTTTGGGTTCCACCAGGGCCACTCAGCTCCTGACCTCATTACAGTCTTGGTTCAAACATGGACAAAAAAGCTGAACTCCCGAGGTGACATCAAGGTGGCATTTGACAGAGTATGGCATCAAGAAGCCCTAGCAAAACTGGAGTCAATGGGAGTCCGGGGAAAAGTCTTCACTGGTTAGAGTCATACCTAGCACAAAGGAAGATGGTTGTGGTTGTTAGAGGTCCATCATCTCAGTTCCAGGACATCACAGCAGGAGTTCCTCAGGGTAGTGTCCTCGACCAGACCATCTTCAGCTGCTTCATCATTGACCTTCCTTCCATCATAAGGTCAGAAGTGGGGATGTTCGCTGATGATTGCACAATATTCAGCAACATTCACCACTCCTCAGATACTGAAGCAGTCCATGTACAAATGCAACAAGACCTGGTTTCCAGGCTTGCGCTGACAAGTGGCAAGAAACATTCACACCATGCATGTGTCAGGCAATGACCATCTCTGACCATCACCCCTTGATGTTCAATGGTATTACCATCATTGAATTCCCCCACCATCAACATCCTGGGGGTTACTATTGAACCAGAAACTGAACTGGGCCAGCCATATAAATACTGTGGCTACAAAAGCAAGTCAGAATCTAGAAATCTTGCGATGAGTAACTCACCTCCTGACTCCCCAGAGCGTGCCCGCTATCTATAAGGCACAAGCCAGGTGTGTAATGGAATATTCCTCACCTGCCTGGATGAGTGCAGCTCTCACAATGCTCAAGAAGCAGGACAAAGTGCCCCGAATGATTGGTACCACATCCACAAACCTTCACTCCCTCCATCATCGACGCAGAATAGCAGCAGTGTGTGCCACCTGCAAGATGCACTGCAAGAATTCACCAAGGCCCCTTAGGCAACACCTTCCAAACTCATGACCACTACCACCTAGAAGGTTAAGGGCAGCAGATAGATGGGAACACCACCACCTGGAAGTTCCCCTCCAAGCCACTCACCATTATGACTTGGAAAGATATCGATGTTACTTCACTGTCACTGGGTCAAAATCCTTGACCTCCCTCCCTAACAGCAGCGTGAGTGTACCTGCACCACATGGACTGCAGCGATTCAAGAAGGCAGCTCACCACCACCTTCTCAAGGGAAACTAGTGATGGGCATTAAATGCTGGCTCAGCCAGCAAAGCCCACATCCCATGAATGAATAATATTAAAAAAATGAGGGGACTAGACAGAGTAGATGGGGAGAAATTGTTCCCAACACATGAATGGATCACAAACGAGAGGACACAGATTTGAAGCAGTTAGTATAAGATGCAAAACTGATAGGAGGAAAAACTTTTTCACACTGAAAAGTTAACTGAGAAGGAAGAATGTGCAGGGTTATTGGGAGAAGGCAGGAGAGTTACACTGGGGCAGTTCCTTATTTGGAGAGCTCCTGCAGACACAATGGACCAAAGGACCTCCTTCTGCACCATAACAATTCTGTGGTTCTGAGGTCAAACACCTCAGTTCACCTCTTTACCACCAGTGGTTGCTTTAAATAAGTTAATCACGTTTCTCAGAATGCCTCTGCCAGCTCTCTTCGAGCTTTGGAGATGTGGGAACTTACAAAAGAGAGAATCCCAGGCAGGAGTTTACATTTTGGGTTGAGACCTCAACATCGGGGTGAATGCAAATTCTGACCTCGCATCAGGCCAGGATCCATCACCAGGCATTGATTTTACCTGGATTGGCCAATTAGTAGCTAAAGGGTATACCCACCATCCAATTGATGGCACATGGGATTTCATAGCTGGAAGGCCAATATTGAGGCGCCCATTCAGCATTTGTTATAGTTTTGAATTAAGAAATGAGTGCCAGCCAATATTATGGTGGGGAGACTATGTAAGTGTGAGCGTCTCAAAGTCTTTCTGGAGTGCTGGCGAACTCCCATCCTCCACTAGCCCCTCCCCCCACCATGATTTGCTGCCAGTAAGTGCAATTAGGGATGGGCAATAGATGCTGGCTTAGCCAGCGACTCCCATATCCCATGAATGAATAAAAAAAAATTAAGATTGGCCCCTTCACTTGAGGTGAAGATAGAAGCCAAAAATGTCCTGAAAGACATTAAAAAAAAACTTAAGTCTCAAATATCTACTAATTAATCATTTGGCAGGACTCCAAAAATGTTTGTTCAGGGCCAGTTCTATTAGTCATCAAATTTTATTAATCCCATTGCTGTTGAAAAATTACGGTTACACCTGATTGAACAAGGTGTAATTTTTTATGGGGTTTTTAAACAATGATTTGGGAGTGAGAAGAAGTAGTTCTGGCTGATGACAGTGATTGCCGGCTCTGGCAGGGAAAGGGGGGTGAGGAAGGAGTCGGGGTTGAGAGGGGGGTTTGGCTCCACAGCGCAGCCCGTTTCGGGGTGACAGACTGCGACTTCAGGATTTCCACATTAATCTGCGTCTGCCCAACATCCTCAAGCTGGGGTCAGTTTCAGAGGGTTAATGACAGCGACAGTTCACCATCAAAACCCACCCCACCCATAAAATCAGGCCCACTGATTTTCAGGAGAACTAATATCCAAAGTAGGACTTTTAGCAATTTTTTTTTAAAAGGCTTTTATATTTTGTAATAATATGATTCAATTTGTCCATTAAACAGTATGTTGCTCCTTCCAATATCTCCACTAAAGCCTTCAATTCAGGGCCTCAGTTTGTTATAAAAGCCTCAGCTTTGACTGGAGACTTCAGGCCCTGTGCAGTTTACAGAACTTCCCAAATGTGACGTGTGCAGCAGCGCAAGTGAAAGGTATCCGGGCTCCTCCCTCATGCGATGAGGAATGTCTTTAATAAAAGGTTTACAAACAATCTAAAGATTAAATCTGCAAGCTTTATTTCAGGCAAGCGATAACACTTAGTTGAAATGTTATTTTATATTATGAACTGCCCACAGACACCTGTAATTAGCAACACTCATGATTGTTTTCTCTTCCAAATGCCAACAAATTATTTACTGAGAGTTATTTTATTTTAGGCCCTTGTCTCTTCATTTCAGCGAAAAACAAATCTCCCTCTTCTAAATCACTTGAGGGGTACAGATGTTTGAAATATATTAGCAATGACTTTTGCGTGTTTTATGAGATAATCATAATTTTACATACAGGAAGCCTTTCTGCCCATCATGATAATGCCAGCTTTCTGAAGCAGCTAACCTCTTGATTCTACCTCCACTTTGCCTCTATCCTTTAACATTTCATTTTTAAAACATTTCATTCATGGCACCTGGGCACCGTGGCTGGGCCAGCATTTATTGCCCATCCCTAAGTGCCCTTGAGAAGGTAGTGGTGAGCTGCCTTCTTGAACCATTGTAGTCCATGTGGTGTAGGTACACCCACAGTGCTGTTAGTGAAGAAACGGCGATATATTTCCAAGTGGCTTAGAGAGGAACTTCTAGGTGGCAGTGTCCTTCTACGTGGTAGTGCTTGTGGGTTTGGAAGGCGCTGCCTAAGGAGTATTTTTGGGTTCCTGCAGTGCATGTTTTCACCTACTTACCATTCCTGATTTGAAACTAAGGCTGGGATTTTCCATGCCCGCCAATAATGGGTGTCTTCGGCGGTGTAAGCAGGCAATATGGCGAGAAGCCAAAAATCGGTTTCACGACGTTGTGAAACCAGTTTGTGATCCATTTGGACGTCAGGAACCTCAATGTAATACATCAGCACATCATTACAAGGCCAGCCCGCCGGACTCATTCCCCACACCAACCCGCTGAATCGTCCGCCCACGTTAGTGGGAAAACACAGCGATGTGTTTCACAACAGCACTTGGGGAGCCGCACTTTATTGGGGACTTCAAGGCTTGTTTGTCTACCTTGCTTCAGTCAGCTCTCGCAGTCATCAGTGCCAGGCTTCACAGACAGAACCTCATCACTTTTACAGGTAGGTCTCTACCTACCAGATCAACCATATGTGGGTGGCTTTTCTATAGCTGCAGGGCTAGGTCTTGCTTGGGGAAGGGGGAGAACTGGCCTCAGGCAAGGGAAGAGGCTGCAGCACGAGAGCTGTACTGGGGAAGGAGAGTAACCCCGGGTGTGTGTGGGGGCACATGTCCTGTGCAAGTGGCCTCAAGATGGTGAGGGCTGAGGAGGCAGTCTCCAGAGGAGATGAGGCCAGATGGACATGTGAGGATATAGGTGTGAGAATGGGTGGCATGTCTTTTGAGCTGGCAGTGAGGCAAAGGGTGAGATGCCAGTGAATATCCGATGGGCTTGAGTGTGTGAGTGTGTGACTTTAGAGTACTGAGATGGTTTCCATACCCTGGCTGCACAAACGAGATCATTCATCCTCCATCTGCAATGGATAGCCAACCTCTTCTGTGCAGCATTGGCACTGATCACCACTGCCATCGCATACCCAGCCGAAGTGGTAATGCAGCTGCCCCTCCTGCGACCAGAGCGGGGGTCGAGGACATCACAGCAGGCCTCAAAGGCATCCAAAAGGCGCTCAAGGGCTGCCGTCTTCCTGCCTTTTGGGGCTATATCTTCTTTACTGCAGCCCTGGGCTGGAATGACTGAGCGCTGCTGTACTTTAAATGTGGTACCTGGCATAATGAAGTGGCGAGGTGATGGCATGACAGGCGAAAGAGAGCCCACTCGCCATGGAAATGGCGCGTTTCCCAGGAATGCATAATTAATGTGGCAGGTTAGGGTCAATACGGTGTGAGAACCCATCATCACAACTGGCAAGTAAAATGTCGTTTTACCCGCCCTCTACCGCACTTAGTGCAAATCTGGGACAATTCTGCCCTAAGTATCAATTTTGTAACCATCACCATTTCTGGTCATAATATTACAAGAAATAGGAATGTGGGGGGCATTCGGCCCCTCAAGCCTGTTCTGCCATTCAATAAGATCATGGCTGGTCTGAATGTGGCTTTAACTCCACTTTCCTGCCTGCTCCCACCCCCTCTCCCACCCCCATAACCCTTGGCTTTCCTGTCGATCAAAAACCTCTCTAACTCAACCTTGAATATTTTCAATGACCCAGCCTTCACTGCTTTCTGGGGAAGAGAATATTAAAGATTAACGACCCTCTGGGAGAAGAAATTCCTCTTCATCTCCGTCTTAAATGGGGGACCCCTTATTTTTCAACTAGATTCCTCCACGAGGGGGAACACCCCCTCAGCATCTACCCTGTTAAACCCCTTAGGATCTTATATGTTTCAATAAGATTGCCTGTCATTCTTCTAAATTCAAATGGGTATAAGACCAATCTTTCCTCATAAGCCAATCCCTTCGTCCCAGGAATCAGCCTGGCGAACCTTATCTGAACTGCTTCCAAGGCAAATATATCCCTCCTTATGTAAGGAGACCAAAAACTACACATTTAATATCCTAATGTCCCTTTGCTAGCTTGGCTGTATGGAGATAAAACACCCCCTGATTTGGTACATTTGTCCGATAAGACAATATTGCAGCCTCAGTTGAAACTGCTGCCTCCATTGCTTTATAAATGCATCCTGCCTTTCATTTTGTCTCAAATCTAATTATTAAATTATAACATGCACATTGAGTTAAAACAGCGGGTTTGTTTTCCTAAATGTCAAGGGGTGGCCTGGATGCATTCATTATGCAGTCCAGCTCCACTTGATCCTGATGCGATCTGTAATGAGCAGAAAAGCACCAGCGAGAAGCTATGGCCCTGCTTCTTTTTGCTATCAAGTTCAATGCAAGTTGGACACTCTCGGCATTGGCTAAGTTTTTAGACGCAAGTAAAGTTGGTTATCATTCAGTATATCCCATGCTATCCTGTAGATCAATTCAATACATCGTACAGAAAGCAGTCTTCACAGTATGCATAATCAGGGCTCTTTCAGTTGACTTCACTCAAGGGACAAGACATTCTCAATCAAATAAGTATTACTTTTCAGATACAGTACATTTTAAGTTACTGGCGAGCAGACTCCATAATCAGACATTGCTGACTCTGATCACAATCTGCTTCTTCCTACCTTCAAGCTCAATCTCAGGCTGCCAAGTCTGCAAGGGAAGAGGGCAAGCAGTCCAAACTCCAAACCAATTATAGTAGTTTTCCCCCCCCCCACCCAAAAGGACTATGTCAGAGATTAGAACACAGGAAAGCATTAGAACAAGAAAAGGATTTTTAGACTGTTCCTACCTCGCATCATACATAAAGTACAAGGAAGCTGCTAAAGGAGAACAATTCAAATCCATAAATTTTGGGTTACAAAACTTTACAACTTGTCCAACCCCAACCTTTGACACCCAATTAAACTTGAAGAATGTTTCACCTCATTGTCTCTTCTCTGGATGCAGTGGAGAAACAGTGGCAAAATACAGATTGGTCCCAATGTATAAAGCTAAAGGAGAGTAAGCATTATTCAGGAATACAAAATGAGTTTAGGATAGCAAGAGAATATTAAAATAAGTGTCAAGTATTTTCATAAAGAGCTAGAATATTTAAAACTGAGTTGGAATAGGTAGAAATAAAAACAGAAAACACTGGAAATATTCAGCAGATGAGGCAGCATCAGTGGAGAGAGGAAGAGTTAACATTTCAGCTTGGCGACCTTTCATCAGAACAGAGAAACATTAGATTTGAAACAGGTGTTAAACAAGTACAGAGGCAGAGAAGGGAGAGAAGAGTGGAAAGGCCAACCCTATTTTTTAACTGTTGTCCCTCCCCCTTCTCCGCCTTGCCCTCCAGTCTCAATGGAATTGTCTGAAGGACCCCTTGGGAACAAGGATATAAGGGTGATAAATCTTTTCCTGATGTTTGAATGACTTTATTGCTGTAGTACTCATACGTCTTACATTGTCACAATGTGTGAGCTGAAAACTGGGCACCTGGAAGAGGCCTGAATTTCCTGAATGTATCAGCTGTCAGAGTTAACTGCACCTCAGCCTTTAAGAATTGGACCTTTTTGACCCTGAGCACCATTACACTCTCACACCATGAGCAGCCGAAGTCTAAGTGGCATCTCTTCTCTTTAGAGTTTTAGCTGTGGCTACATCTCCATCAAGAGATCATGTGAATTCTGAAGAATCTATGGCCTCACAAACTGTTGGTTGGAAGCTTCCAATGCACTTTGTCAAATTCACTTTCCCCACTCTACACTCAAGAGTTGCAAAATCAGAATTGGTATCCCAGCAACCTTGTAGTTGCCATGGTAATGCAGATGCCTCCAACAGCTTATCCTCTGTTCAACTGCGTAGCTGAGATGATAAAAATGATTTACTTCCTGGGAACGTGATGCCAGATGAGACTCTATGCCTCAAGCATTATTAGTTTATAGCACATTTTAAAGGTTTAAGAAAGATGGTAGAAGAAGGCCATAAGTTCCTTCACCTTACTTTACTTGAAGTCTATTTTCTGGTAATGTGTTCCATATAGTTGAGTTTATTTGTATCTTGCGCAGCATGAAGGCTGGAACCTTCCACCTGCTTCCTGTTCAGGATCGCATCCAAATCCTTCCTAAGAGATGGCACAGATTTGACACTCAACCCATTTGCGGTCTCTTATTCACAGGTTTCTTTCGAGTTTTGTTTGGCTGGTTGATTATGAGGACTAATCATCTTAAGTCCTATTAAGATGTCCTGTAGCTGCTTCCTAACAACAGCAACAATAGACAGCAAGAGCATGTGTTCTAATAACGGTTTCAACAGCAAAACAAACCAAGGTGTTCCGCAGTTTTAGAATCGAGCCGGGCACGTGAATGACAGCGTACTCAATGAGATGGATTTTTAATGAGGCTTCTGAAGTTGGTGAGGGAGATAGCAAGACTGAGGAGCATAGCAAGACCGGGAATCTGACAGGACAGGATGCATGGCTGTCTGCTGGTAGGACAAGGGTTATTCAACTAATTGAAGCCCCTACCTCAAATGCCACAAATGAGACATTTACAAGGCCAAAGAGATGAGGAGAGCTATGTGATAGATAAAATATCTGGCAGGGCCAAAGATTTCCCTCAGATTTCTCTGATGTAAGGTGGTAATGGGTAGGAGACCCTGAACTCCCTCCACCTCCCCTTCCCAATTGGAATTGGGATGTATTTCGCACAGAATGGGAAATATGTCTGTATGCATTCCACTTCAAAGCTGGGTTTCACACCAAAGGAGATAACCTCACTTTATACTCTTTACAGCCCCTAGAATTTCGGCACCAGAAGTTTTCAGACAGGTGGCAGGATTTGTGTTCCAATATGGGAGGCAGAAATGGAGATGGGTGGGCATGTAATCCTGTGCCACCAGCCATGGTGCTGGTTTAATGGCACCAACCCACACACTGAGCCATTTTCCTGGAGGCTGGATCAAGGAAATGGATCCTGCCTGCATGTGACAGGTAGCTATGCTTAAGGTAATTTAAAGACCAATTAAGGCCAAGGATCAGTGGCCAACTAACTTTCTAGATGCCTCCACACTCCCCCCGACTTTCCCCCCTCTCCTCCCCTTCCAGTGGCACACCAGCTGCCTTTCAGTGCCCTCCCAGCTGCAGATCAGGGAGGCCACCACTCCAGGCAGGCTTTGAGGCCCAACCCCACTCACATGACCCCACCGGGTGACAGCTGTGACTGCAGTCCACCCTCGGGAGGGGTTTCCCCTCCACAATAGTTACCCGCAGCTGCGGCCCTTTTAAATTTTTCTCATTTCAGGTTTTTTAAGGTTGCTTATGGAGATGCCACCATCTTGAACAGCTTTTTCGCTGTGCTGTTAGGCCTCCTAATGGCCCTCCGCCTTTGAGAATCAGTCCGCCATCCTTAATCAGACGGCAAATGTGCCCCTTGGCCACTAATTGATCATTCGAGGCAAATTCAATGTCTGCACATGCCGCAGTGTGGGGTTGGGACCGAGCATTTGTCCAGGCTGCCGGGGTCTTGACCCAAAATGAAAAATCCTGCTCGGGGAGTTCCAAATTGTGAAAATGGTAAGATGTTTGAAGGCTCTGCCACTAATAAGGGAGCACAAAGAGAGGGGAATTGTGTAGCAGACTACAGTTGGGAGAGCGAGCAAGGATGCATACAAACATATGAATTAGTAGCAGGAGGAGGCCATTTGGCTGCTAGAACCTGCTCCACCATCCAATAAGATCATGGCTGATCTGGCTGTGGCCTCAGCTCCACATTCCTGCCTGAGGGATGAGCGAGGGGTGATTTGATTGAAGTGTACAAGATCCTGAACGGACTTGACAAGGTGGACATCGAGAGGATGTTTCCTCTTGTGGGTGAGTCCAGAACTAGGGGGCACTGTTTTAAAATTAGGGGCTACCTTTTAGGTCAGAGATGAGAAGAAATGTTTTCTCTCAGAGTGTTGTGCGACTTTGGAATTCTCTGCCTCAGAAGATGGTGGAAGCGGGGTCATTGAATATTTTTAAGGCAGAGGTAGATAGATACTTGTTAGGCAAGGGAATCAAAGGTTATTGGGGTTAGATGGGAATTTGGAAATTGAAACACAAGAAGATTAGAGTGATCTTATTGAATGGCGGAGCAGGCTCAAGGAGCCAAATGGTCTTCTCCTGTTTCTATTTCTTATGTCCTTATGTACCCCCGATGACCTTTGACTCCCTTTTTAGTTAAGAATCTATCCACCTCCGCCTTAAAAATATTTAATGATCCTGTCTCCGTCGCTCTCTGGGGAAGATAGTTCCAAAGATTCACGACGCTCTGAGTGAAAAAATTCTTCTCATCTCTGTCTTAACTGGGAGACCCCTTATTTTTAAACTGTGTCTCCTAGTTCCACTCTCTCCCACAAGGGGAAACATCCTTTCAGCTTCCACCCAATCAAGTCCCCTCCGGATCTTATATGTTTCAATAAGATCGCCTCCCAATCTTCTAAATTCCAATGGATACAGGCCCAGCCTGTCCAGCCCTTCCTCATAAGATAACACCAACCATCCCAGATATCGGTCGAGCGAACCTTATAAGAATATAGGAATAGGGGAGGCTGCAAGGGTAGGAAGGAACGAGGCCATGGAAGGATTTGAAGAGAAAGGTAAGCAGTTTGAAACTGACTTACTGAGGGATATAGAAACAACGTAGGTCAGCAAGAATTGAAATATTCGGTGAGCGAGATTTTTTACGGGATTATTCAATAGGCTCTGAGGAACTGAGCAGCAGAGTTTGGGATGAAGTGGAGGGTTGAATTTGGAAAGCTAATGAGAAATACATGGAAAAGTGCCATCCAGAGATGCCAAAGGGGATAGATGCGTGTTTCTTTGACAATGGTGGTGAGGGAGAACAATGTTTTGGGGATGGGAATGATAGACTGAACATGAGTCTTGGAACTCATCTCAGAATCGAGGAGGAAGCTGAGGGCTTATGCTACAACATATGAGGATGTATGCTGTTAGCTCAAGATTGGGGTTGGAATAGATTTGCGTGCTAGGCAGAACTATGTGCGAAGGACCAACACAATTGCTTCATATTTGTCAAGATTGAGCAAAGGCAAATTATATTGTCAACACTGACATAGACCAATTGAGCTGAATGGCCAAAAGTTTATTTTTAAGTTATTTTATTTTGACTTGTTTTTATTTGTATTTTTATGTAACCATTTCTAGTGGCAAGTGGCGTTCATGCTACCCAATTTCTAAGCAATGACCATCACCAACAGGAGAGAGTCTGTAGGGGGTGGTGGTGTGTGTCAGCTTCACCTCTAACTTCTGAGTGGTTTGAACCCACTCCCTGGGTTCTAGACCTTGGACTTATTTGGGGGTTGTGACAAAGTGCAACAGACAACTGGTTTTGGTGCAAGAAAAACTGAGTTTATTGGAGTGACAAATGAATTTATAACATTAGGATTACACTGAGATTATACAGACCTACAAAGTACACTTAGTTAAGAATGGGGAACACTCAGCATAATGAGGGAAAGTCACGCTACTTATCCCCTTACCCTTGTCCCACCCCCAAAACCTAACTAAATTGAACTAGGAGAGACCAGGGATCATGCTCACCAACCAGGGTTCCTTGACAGTTCGAAATCCAGCCAGGTAAGCCGGTTGCAGTTTTGGGGTACGCTCTTTGTGTCCTCTGGGGCCTGCCGTCCCCACGTGGTCCTGGTCTGTGGAATCTGTGAAGGATCTTCAGTTGGGTAGAGGGTGCGGTTGTGGGTAGTCGATCTTCGTGGAGGGCTGCAGTTGCGGCCTTACTTTTGGTTGAGCCTGCCACCCCATGCCCCTCGCCATGATGTTGCCTGCGGGCCTGCAAACCTCCAGATCCCCTTCCTCCGCTTGGCTCAGCTCCCTGCTTAAACTCGGCTTCAACTGCTCCCAACTGCTCACTGCCCTATGTTAGCTTTCAAAACTGCTCACCCTTCCGTGTCCCTGCCCAAAACTGCTCACTTCAGATCTCCTGGCCCAGTTATACTGTTTTTTGTTTTTGAATTTCTTATCTCAATCCTAATCAAGGTTAGTTTTTTGTTTGATTTTGGTGGGCTTCCCCAGGTGATTGTTGTCTCGTTGGTTTTAATGGGCTCACATGATGTTTATCATTGTCTTCCTGCCCCTGTAACTAGTCTTGAACTGAAAACCATTATATGTGTGGGGTATTGATGGGTTTACATTGTCTTCCTGCCCCTGTAGTTAGTAGTGATTATTTATGCAAGACTTTGATGGGCTTTAATTTCATGTTGATTGCTTTAAAGGGAAGAATGCATATGCTGTCTCCTCTTGTTGTCTGGTTTCAGGTAAAAGTCCAAAAGTCATATCCTTGTTAATGATATGAAAAATGTGGGAATTTTGAGAACCCTTCAAGTCTAAATACCTCTGTTTAATATTCAATGGTATTACCATCAGAGCTTTCACGCCTTTGACCAGCAACACAACTGGGACAGCCTTAATTATTCCCAATGTCTGAGTACATTTAATCCTATAATATTAATACTGATTTTGGGAATCAAAAATGTGCAAAACTGGTTGGTCCAAAAGGACACAAATATCCTTGAACCTGGTCACAGTCTAAAAGGTAACAATCTATTTAATAAATATTTCTGTAGACACCATGGATGTGTCAAATTCAGCACATTGAATATTCCATCCCTTGGCAATTTAAAATGGGACTATTTCCTGAGTTGTGATTGTTGCATCTTTTGAGCTTTTAGAGCTCTGTCTGCTCTGTTGTTAGTATCAGCTGTATTCAAACAGATATTGTCCTCCTTGCCCTCTGTGTTTCTGTGACTTGATAAATAATATAAATACTGCAACTGGTATTTTGCTTGTAGCTGCTAAGAACTGTTTGAGTATTTATTTGGAGTTATACCTCACAAGCTGGGAATTATTCTGATATAGCACTTGGATTTATGCCATTCTTTGGTTTGTTCCTTCCGACTCTAGAATTCGACATAGTTGACAGAAGGTAAAATAGGAGCATGAATGCTAAATAGATCATTTTGCCCATCAGCATACAAATGTCAGCATTTATGTACAACGTGGCATGTACTGCCAGTCCCAAAGCATCAGAATAGGATAATTCCATCTATGCTGTGAATTAACCCAACTCAGTTCATTCTACACTATTGGCATGACACAGTGCTTATTAAGGAGTACGGGGAAGAAACAGCGTGTTATTAACTCATCATTAGAAGAAAAAAGAAACATATAAGAATGCAAGACAAGGAAATGAATACAGGCTACTTATTTCATAAAGCTCCTTGGACAACATATAGAGAGCAGCTACGATCAGGAAGCTCCAGACACCGCACCCAATCTGCTTTAATGTGGCCTCTTCATGAATTAAGACTGTAGACACTTTGGTGTAGCAGTCCAGAACTTAGGAAGGTAACAATATAATTAGAGCTTGGCTACTCGGGACTGATGTCAAGAAGCACTTTCAAAGACTCTGTGAACCTCTCCCCTAACAAGTTGTTGAGGCTGAGGGTCAATTTCAAAACTGAGATGGATTGTTAAGGTATCAAAGGTTATGAAATCAGGGCAGATACCGATCAGCTATGATCTAATGGAATGACAGAGCAGGCTTGAGAGGTTAAATGGCCTCCTCCTGTTCCTATAATGGTAAACTGGAAAGATGGTGAATTGGGAAGATGGTAAGTTGGGAAGATGATGGCATAGTGGTAATGTACCAGCAGTACATTGATGTACTTCCATGAGCTGCACAGTGCTTCAGTGTGGTAACTCTGGGAGGGGAAATGGTGACATATTGCTAATGTCACTGGACTAGTAATCCCGAGGCTCAAGGGACAAGGGTTCAACTCCTACCATGGCAGCTGGTGGAATTTAAATTCAATTAATTAATCTGGAATATAATGCTAGTTGAAACTATCATTGATTGTTATAAAGACCCATCTGGTTCACTTATGCCCCCCTTAGCTGGTCTGGCCTACATGTGACTCCAGACCCACAGCAATGCGGTTGACTTTTAACTGTCCTCTGAAGTGTTCAAGGGCAATTATGGATAGGCAACAAACAAAGAATAAGAAAAAAAGAAGCTAGAAATGGTGGAAGGCATGCCCTTGTGGCTTTCTGTAGGGCAAAGTTACAGGGAGGTGACACAATCAAATCTTCCAATGTTTGGTCCAATTGTAGATGTACAGGGTCGTTCTGCCCATGCAACATGGTTGCAGAAGTATATCTGATGTTGTTGCAGGATTTTCAAGGCTTGCAGCAGCAGTCAGAAGGAGAGCACATTTTCAGTTAGCAAAAACATTGGAAATATTGTTCAGTCGGAAACTTTGCCAGAAAGGAGCAGTGGCCATAGATTTACAGGTGCAGCTGTAAAGGCATGGCTAGATGAAGCATAATAGGAAGAGTTTGCCCTCTTTTGCTCTCCACAGAATCTGCCCACATGACAGAAGTCCTGAATGGAAGGGAATAGATAGGTTGCAAGCTACGTTACAGCCGTGCAGAGCTCTGGCTCGACCTCAACTGAGCTATTACATTGGGGAGAATTTTCCCTCTGTCAGGTGTCGGTCAGGGGTGGGCGCGGACCCCATTGGTGCCCCCGATCAGGTCCGTGCCGCCATTTTACGTGGGCAGGTCAATTGAGGCCCGCCCAGCGTGACGCGCGCCCGCAAGTGCCGAGTGCTCCCTGTGCAGGCAGGGATGGTGGGTGGGGCGGAGGGGGTTCCCTGAATCAGGGACAGTGTCAATGAGCTGGGACATGTCAATTGACATTAATGAAAAAATGTATTGAATTAATAAACCCTCCTTGAAACCTCATCCCGGTTTCGATGAGGTTCCATGAAAAATGAGAATGCCACCTGGGCTCTTTGCCTGCCCGCCAACCTTAAGGACAGCTAATTAGTTTAATTGATATTTAAATGGCCTTAATAGGCCTTTGACAGTTCGGTGGGTGCCAAACTGAAAACCCAAATGACATGTGGTGACGTCGGGATGCCCGCCCAACATCACCGTGCGTGATTTTTTTGCCTTGGTGAGTGGGCCAAGCCGAAGATTCAGGCCATCGAGTTCTGGTCTACCCATTACCATCAAGCTAGCAGATCAACCCTGGTTCGATGATGAGTGCGGGAGGGAATGCCAGGAGCAGCACCAGGCATACTTAAAAATGAGATGTCAACCTGATGAAACTCCAACACAGGACTACTTGCATGCCACACAGCTTAAGCAATATGCAATAGACAGAGCCAAGCAATCCCATAAGCAAGGATCAGATCTAAGCCCTGTAGTCCTGCCACATCCAGTCGTGAATGGTGGTGGACAATTAAACAACTCACTGGAGGAGGAGGCTCGACGAATATCCTCATCCTCAATGATGGGGGAGCTCAGCACAGCAGTGCAAAAGATAAGGCTGAAGCATTTGCTACAATCTTCAGCCAGAAGTGCCAAATGGATGATCCATCTCAGCCTCCTCCTGAGGCCCCCAGCATCACATTTGCAATTCTTCAGCCAATTCGATTTGTTCTACATGATATAAAGAAACAACTGAAGGCATTGGATACTGCAAAGGCTGTGGGCCCTGACAATATTCCGGCAATAGTACTGAAAACTTGTGCTCCAGAACTAGCCATGCCCCTAGCCAAGTTGTTCCTAAACACTGGCATCTACCCAGCAACTTGGAAAATTGCCCAGGTATGTCCTGTCCCCAAGAAGCAGGACAAATCCAACCCGGCCAGTTACCCACCCCAAAGGTCTACTCTCAATAATCAGCAAAGTGATGGAAGGGATCGTCGACAGTGCTGTCAAGTGACACTTACTCAGCAATAACCTGCTCACTGACGCCCAGTTTGGGTTCCACCAGGGCCACTCAGCTCCTGACCTCATTACAGCCTCGGTCCAAACATGGACCAAAGAACTGAACTCCCGAGGTGAGGTGAGAGTGACTGCCCTTAGCATCAAGGCAGCATTTGACCGAGCATGACATCAAGGAGCCCTAGCAAAACTGGAGTCAATGGGAATCAGGGAAAATTCTCCAGTGGTTGACGTCATATCTAGGAATAAATTATATAAAAACAGAATGTGCTGGAAATACTCAGCAGATCTGGCAGCATTTGTGAAGAGAGAGAGAGAGACAGTGTTAACATTTTTGAGTTGAATATGACTCTCCATCATTGGGTCAAAATCCTGGAACTCCCTATTTAGCAGCATTGTGGGAATATCTGCACCATGCTGACTAATTGTCAGCTCACTGCCACCTTCTCAAGCACATAAGAGCATAAAAAATAGGAACAGGAGTAGACCATTCGGCCCCTCGAGCCTGTTCCGCCATTCAATAAGTTTACAGTTGATCTTCTTGTGTTTCGATTTCCACATTCCCATCTAACCCCGATAACCTTTGATTCCCTTTCCTAACAAGAATCTATCTACCTCTGCCTTAAAAATATTCAATGACCCCGCCTCCACTACTTTCTGAGGCAACGAATTCCAAAGTCGCACAACCCTCTGAGAAGAAAAATTTCTCCTCATCTTTGTCCTAAAAGGGCGACCCCTATTTTTAAAACAGTGCCCCCTAGGTCTGGACTCACCCACAAGAGGAAACACCCTTGCGACATCCACCTTGTCAAGGCCATTCGGGACCTTGTATTCTTCAATCAAATCACCCCTCACTCTTCTAAACTCCAGTGGAAACAGTCTGTCCAACCTCTCCTCATAAGACAACCCACTCATTCCAAGTATCAATCTAGTAAACCTCCTTTGAACCACCGACAATGCATTTACATCCTCCCTTAAATACGGAAACCAAAACTGCACAAAGTATTCGAGGTGCAGTCTCACCAATGCCCTGTATGACTAAAGCATAACATCCTTACTTTTTTGTTCAATCTCTCTCGTAATAAAGGATAGCACGATTAGGAGTGGGCAATAAAAGCCAGCCTTGCCACAATGCCCATATCCTGTGAGTGAATAATATAAAAAGAAATACAAAATTACTGAATTCCAACTGTTATCGCCTTTAAATGTGTGTTTTGCCAAAAAAATTTCAGCTCGTTCTTGAATTTGTCGACATGTTTGCCTCTACTGATCTCTCTGGGGAGTCTGTTTCCATACACTCTCCACTCTGTGTGAAGTCGTCAAACCTAAACTGTCTCTTCCTTCCTTCTTGGCAAACATCTATTTAACATCTTCTCTGCTGGAAACATCCCACTCTTTTCGATGGGCTTTATGTCTCCACAATTTACTCAAACCCACTTTGAGCAGGGACTTAATTCAGTGTGCAGCTTGCATATAGGGCTATTGATGGCCAGTCATGTATTTGGTTCATTGGGCAGAAACCCTTTTTTTTATTCTTTCATGGGATGTGGCCATTACTGGCTAGGCCAGCATTTATTGCCCACCCCTTGTTGCTCTTGAGAGGGTGGTGGTGAGCTGCCTTCTTGAACTGCTGCAGTCCATGTGGTGTAGGTACACTCATAATGCTGTTAGGAAGGGAGTTCCAGGATTTTGACCCAGAGATAGTGCAATAGTAATATAGTTCCAAGTTCATTGGTGTATGGCTTGGAGGGGAACTTGCAGATTGTGTTGTTCCCATATGTCTGCTGCCCTTGTCTTTTGAGGCGTTAGAGGTAGGGGGTTTGGAAGATGCTGTCGAAGGAACCTTGGAGAGTTGCTGCAGTGCATCTTTTAGATTATACACTGTGCGCCGAGGAAGTGAATGTTTAAGGTAGTGGATGGGGTGCCAATCGAGCAGGCTGTTTTGACCTGAATGTGTTGAACCTCTTGAACGTTATTGGATTTGCACTCATCCAGACAAGTGGAGAGTATTCCATCACACTCCTGACTTGTGCCTTATAGATGGTGGACAGGCTTTGGGGAGGCAGCAAATGAATGAGAGAATGGTATCTGTGAATTAGAGAATGGCATATCAACTTGGCTAAGGCAGAAAAACTCTTACTTTGGAATTAAAACTTTCAGAGTTTAGCTCCAAACCAGGCTAAGAGCAAATAAAACAGTCTGACCTATTGTGCATACTGAGGGGGGTGCTGCATGGTTAGGGGTACAGCGTTTTAAACCAAAATCCCATTTCCCTGATCCATTGCTTAAAGACACATATTGAAAAGGGAGACTTTCCTGGTTTTTCTCCACTAAAGACCCCATGTACAAAGTACACACAGTGCTCTGCTAGAATTTTGGCCACAATTCCTCACTTAGCAGCTACCACACAAAGAAAAACATATTTCTTAGTCATCATCTCACTGCTGTTTGCGCAGTGTTGCTGATACGGATGGGTACATTTGTCTATGTCACAACATTTAATGCATTTCAACAATACTCATAGTAACAAGGGATTGAGATGTTTAGGTGTGATAAATTTGCTAAATAATTCCAAGAATTCTTATTCATTGGTGATCCAGAGGCCTGAATTGATAATTCAAAGATTCATATTGTGAGTTCAAATCCCACCATGGCAGTTTGAGGTTTAGAATTCAGTTGGAAAAAAATTGTAAATAAAAGGCTGCGATCAGAAAAAGTGAGGCATTCAGACTGTCGTAAAAACCCAATTGGTTTACTAATGTCTTTTGAGGAAGGAAATTTGCCATCCTTACCTGGTCTGCTCTATTTATGATTCATGTGCAACAACAGTGTGATTGACCCTTAAATACCCTCAGAAGTGGTCTCAAGAGTCACTTAGTCGTAAACCACCAGCAGTGATTCAAGATGAAGGCCCACCATCTCCACATTCTCAGATCAACAAAAGATGGACATTAACTGTACAAGAACAAAGGGGATCACAGTCACTGTAACAATTATCATGGCATCTCCTTGTTAATTATTGTGAGGAAGGTCTGCTCTGACAAAATTGCAGACCCTGGCATCGCGCATCTACCCTGCATCTCGGTTCGGCTTCAGATCTGGCAGATCGATCGTCAACATGATTTTCTCACTTCGCCATTTACATGAGAAGTGCCACAACCACTCTACATTGCCTTCATAGACCTCACCATGGCCTTCAGCTTTGGCAGCAGGAACAGACTCTTCAAACTGCTGTGTGAAATAGGTTGCCCACCTGAACTCTTGAGAATTATTTCTTCTTTCCACGAGAACATGGACAGTTTCATCAGTCCCAATGGAGCAACATCGGAGCCTTTCAAGATCAGCAGTGGGTAAAGCAGGGCTGTGTCCTGGCACCAGCTCTCTTTGGCATATTTTTCTCCATGCTGGTATTGTACACTTTTGGTGACTCAGATGTGACTAGCTGCATGCCAGAGCTGACAACTTGGAAAGACCGTGCACCAAGACCAAAGTGTGTAATGTCCTAGTCTCCATGAGTTGCTGTTTGCTGGCATCCCATACTGAGGCTCAACAACAGCTTGGAGATCAGTTTTCCTGGCCTGGCAAGGAGCTTGGACTGACAGTCAGTGTCAGCAAGACCAAGGCTATGGGCCAGGATATAGAGTCTCCACCTTCCTACAACATTGACGACTTTTCCCTGGAGGTTGTCGACAGCTTCACATACCTCAGATCAACAATTACCAGCAACTTGTCCCTCGATGCTGAAATCAGCATCAGATTTGCCAAGGCCACAGCTGTCATGTCAAAGTTGAGAGTTCGAATATAGACCAACAGCAAATTAACCAAAAATACAAAGCTCTGTTTGTACCAGGCTTGTGTTCTCAGCACCCTCTCTTATAGTAGTGAGGTATTAACAACTTATGCAAGCCAAGAAAGGCGGATGAACAGTTCCCACATCCACTGCTTCAGACAAATATTGGGGATCTCCTGGCAAGACAGAGTGCCAAACATGGAAGTACACCAGCGTGCGAGGATTCCCAGCATGCTTATCCTCTTGTGTCAGCAGCAATTCCGTTGGCTGGGTCATGTGAGCCGAATGGATGATGGCTGCATCCCAAAATACAAGCTCAATGGCCAGCTTGCTAATGGCATGAGACCAGCAGGTCACCCCTGTCTGCAAGTGTGACTTCAAGTTGACCATGATTGGAGTTGACACATGGAGACAAGCGGTCAGGAAGGGCATGAAAAAAGCAGAGGGAAAAAGAAATGACCAGATGGTGGAAAAGCGAGCTCAGCAGAAAGAAAAAAAGGATCAGTCAACCTCATGCCAACGCTATTCATCTGTGCCAGTTGCGGAAGGGAGTGCCACTCATGAATCGGCCTCTACAGCCATAACAGATGATGTTCAATACAGGAGTGACATACACCCTGGGTGCAATCCATCATCTCCCAAGATGGATGGATGCCTAACTAACCTAACTGCCAACCTTCTCTGTGATACCAATATCCCAAAAATAAATATACATGTGTGTCTGTGTGTGTGTGTGTTTGTGTGTCTCTGTTTGTCTGTGTGTGTGTGTTTGTCTCTTTGTGTGTGCATGTGCGTGTCTGTGTGTGTGTGTGTCTGTGTGTGTCTCTGTTTGTCTGTGTGTGTGTGTTTGTCTCTTTGTGTGTGTGTGTGTGTGTGTGCCTGTTTGTGTTTGTGTATGTGTGTCTGTTTTTATGTCTGTGTGTGTATGTGTGTTTGTATGTGTGTTTGTGTGTCTGTGTCTATCCATTGATAAAATAACGATCATTATTATCGGTGAGGTTCAATTCCTCTGATACTCTTGTCACTGCATAACTCCCTCTTCATAAATATTTTTGGACTATTCTGGACATCTACATGAGGCTATGCTGCTCAAATTGTTTCCAAATGCATTGATGTGATGGTACTTGTTTCATTCTCAAGCTCTTTAGATGCTTGACAAGATCCTGACCCTCCATGATCTCACCCTTCCCAATCTCTGCAAATTCCTTCAGCCCCACAAACCTCCCAAATATCTGTGCTCCCCTAATTCTGGCCTTTTGCACATCTCTGATCTCTGTTGCTCCACTGTTGGTGACCAGGCCTTCAGCTGCCACGGCCCTAAGCTCTTGAATTCCCTCACAGAGGCCGGGATTTTCCAGCCCTGTCGTGGGCAAGGCGGTGCCCCGGCCAGACGTCTACTGACTTGCTGCGGGACCAGAAAATTCTGGTGGTGGGCGGGTGTGGAAAATCCCGCCCAGAATCTTTCCTCCTTTGACGTATTTCTTAAAACCTACTTCTTTGAGAAAGCATTTGATTATGTTCTGTTAGAACCCTTTGCCAGACTTGGTCTTATTTTGCTTTATAACACTCCTGTAAAGAACCTTTGGGGCATTTTATTACATTAAAGGCCCTATATAAACACAAGCTGTTGTTTTAGCTGTTTCTTGTATGCTTTCTACTCACCCTCCTTTGCTTATATTTTATTTTTCCCTTACCAAGAATCAAAAGTTCGGATATCAAACATTGCCTAACTCTACCAAGAATGGATAATCCCATTTGGGCCCAATACGTTGAAGCAATACATTGATTAGTTCCAGTTCTTTCATT
This sequence comes from Carcharodon carcharias, assembly GCF_017639515.1. Lineage (NCBI taxonomy): Eukaryota > Metazoa > Chordata > Chondrichthyes > Lamniformes > Lamnidae > Carcharodon > Carcharodon carcharias. Next base: position 242,444,268 of record NC_054467.1, on the reverse strand, counting down.
CAGTTCAATGAATGATTCACCAGACATTATTTTTGTTGACTAATTTACCTACCCGGCTACTAGATACTTCTTACCTTGTTCATGTGTGAAGCCCTCAATTTATTAGCTATGGTAGAGGATGCAGTTAGCATTACTATACTTCCCATTTGTGCTGGTTGGATAAGCCTCTCCCCCAAAAAAATGATACACCAGTTTAATTTTCTAATATTTATTATAATTAGCATTGAGCATGATGAGAATATTTTTTTACTTGAAGGAAATGGGTCAGATCAAATACATTTTTAAATTCATTTATAGGATGTGGCCTCGCTGGCTAGGCCAGCATTTATTGCCCATCCCTATTTGGCCTTGAGAAGGTGGTGTTGAGCTACCTTCTTGAACCGCTGCATTCCCTGTTGTGTAGGTACACCCACAGTGCTTTAGGGAGGGAGTTCCAGGATTTTGAGGAGAAGGTTTGGGTCTATACTCGATGGAGTTTAGAAGGATGAGGGAGGATCTGATTGAAACTTACAGAATACTGAAAGGCCTGGATAGAGTGGACGTGGGGAAGATGTTTCCATTAGTAGGAGAGACTAGGACCCGAGGGCACAGCCTCAGAGTAAAGGGAAGACCTTTTAGAACAGAGATGAGGAGGAACTTCTTTAGCCAGAGAGTGGTGAATCAATGGAATTCATTGCCACAGAAGGTTGTGGAGGCCAGGTCATTAAGTGTATTTAAGACCAAGGTAGATAGGTTCCTGATTGGTAAGGGGATCAAAGGTTATGGGGAGAAGGTGGGAGAATGGGGTTGAGAAACTTATCAGACATGATTGAATGGCGGAGCAGACTCGATGGGCCGAATGGCCTAATTTCTGCTCCTATGTCTTATGGTCTTATGGTCTTATTTTGACCCAGCTACTGTGAAGTTACTGCGATATATTTCCAAGTCAGAATGGTGGAGGGTTTGGAGGGGAACTTCTAGGTGTTGTTGTTGCCATGTGTTTGCTGACCTTGTCCTTCTAGGTGGTAATGGTCATTATATAACACATTCCATAGTGGCAATTGTATAACACCTCCCATGGCCTCAGGATGTCCCAAGGTGCTTTACAGCCAGGGAAGCATTTGAAAGTACAGCCATTGTTATAATGTAGAAAATGTGGCAGTCAGTTTCCACACAGCAAGGTCCCACACACCACATGGTGTTCATGATAAGATAACTGATGTTAACTGACATCGGTTTGAGGATAATTGACCAGGACACCAAGGAGAATACCCCAGTGCTTCGTCGAAAAAGTGTTGTGAAACCTTTTATGTCCACCTGGGAGGATAGCTGGGGCTCAGTTTAATGTATAATCTGAAAGTTAGCTCATAGAAATAAAGATTCGGAGGAGGCCATTCATCCCTTCAGGTCTGTCCTACATTTCAGTTATCAGCCATGGCTTAGTTAGAAGCACTCTCAGTCTGGGTGAACGTAAACGATCCCATGACACTATTTCAAGAAAGAGCAGGGGAGTTCTTGCTCATGTCCTGGCCAATATCTTTCCTACAATCAGGAACAGATGATCTGGTCATCACTGTATTGTTGTTTGTGGGAGCTTGCTATGTGCAAATTTCCTGCTGTGTTCCCTGTATTGCAACAGAACAATATCAAAATCATAGAATGGTTACAGCACAGAAGGAGGCTGTTTGGCCTATCATCTAGGTGTTGATCCCCTAGTTCCATCCCACTGCCTTTTTCCCATGGTCTTACAAACTTTATCTCTTCACATAATTATCCAAATCCTTTTTGAAAGCCACAATTGAACCTGCCTCCATCGCACCCACAGGCAATGTATTACAAATCCTAACCACTCACTGCAGAAAAAAAGCTTTTCCTTCTGTCACCTCTAGTTCTTTTGCCAATCACCTTAAATCTGTATCCTCTCATTCTCAATCCTCCCATCAATGGGAACAGTTTCTCCCCATCTACTCTGTCCAAATCCCTCATGATTTTGAACAGCCCGATCAGATCTCCTCTCAAACTTCTCTTCTCTAAGGAGAACAGCTTGAGATTATCAAATCTATCCTTGTAACAGAAGTCACTCATCCCTTGAACCATTCTTATCAATCTTTTCTGCACTCCCTCCAAGGCCCTCACAGACTTCCAAAAGTTTGGTGCCCAGAATTAGACACAATGCACCAACTGACAACAAACCAATGTTTTCCGCCATTTTCGCCAACTCCAGCATGATGCCACTTCCAAACACATCTTCCCTTCATACCCCCTGGTGGCTTTGCACAGGGATCATTCCCTCTGGGACACCCTGGTCCACTCCTCCATCACCCCCTACACCTCAACCCCCTCCCAAGGCACTTTCCCATGCAACTGTAGAAGGTGCAACACCTGCCCCTTTACTTCCCCCCTCCTCATCGTCCAAGGGCTCAAACACTCCTTTCAAATGAAGCAGCACTTCACTTGCACTTCCCTCAATTTAGTCTACTGCATTCGCTGCTCCCAATGTGGTTTCCTCTACTTTGCAGAGACCACATGCAGACTGAGTGACCGCTTTGCGGAACACCTTCGGTCTGTCCACAAGCATGACCCAGACCTCCCTGTTGCTTGCCATTTCAACACACCACCCTGCTCTCATGCCCGCATGTCTGTCCTTGGCCTGCTGCAATGTTCCAGTGAAGCTCAACGCAAACTGGAAGAACAGCACCTCATCTCTCGACAAGGCACTTTGCAGCCTTCCTGACTTTATATTGAGTTCAACAATTTCAGATCATGAACTCTCTCCTCCATCCCCACGCCCTTTCCGATCCCCCTTTTTCCAATAATTTATAACTTTTTTACACTATATTTTTCTTTTCCCTCCTATTTTTAAATTTATTTTGATCTATTGTTCCATTTCCACCTTTTAGTCCATTTCGATCCCTTCCCCCACCCCACCTGCACTAGGGCCATCAGCCACTAGCTTGCTTCCCTTAATGTCCCCATTAGCATATTCTTTAGATAATGTCACTACCATCAACACCCCTTTATCCTTTTGTCTATGACATCTTTGGCAGTCTCTTCTTGGCTTCCACCTATCACTGGCCCCCTATCAAGCTCTCCTGTCCCACCCACTCCTACCAGCTTTTATTTAATCTCATTTCTATATTTCTTAGTTCTGTTGAAGGGTCATACGGACTCAAAAAATCAACCGTATCCCTCTCCGCAGATGCTGTCAGACCTGCTGAGTTTTTCCAGGTATTTTTGCTTTTGTTCAATGCTTTATTAAGATCACTTCGAAAATATGTCATTGGCTGTTAACTGCTTTGGGATGTCCTTTGCTTGTGAAAGGCACTATAAAAATATAAATTCATCTTTCATTTTTCTTTCAAATTATGGCTAACCAAACCTCAACTCCATTTGCCCATGGTTTCTTCATATGCCTCAATAACTTTGTTGAAACAAAAATCAAGATTCCCAGCCTTGAAAATGTCAATGCACCCAGAGCCTTTTCGGGGTTGGAATTCCAGATCTCTATTACCTGAATATTGCTGAAAAGAGAGAAATGTTGCTGAAGCTTTTCATCTTGCACTTCTCAGGACAAATGCAAGAATACCAAATTTCAAATGATCACAACAATTTATACCACAGCTTCTGTGGTTGTTGTAAGGGTTTGACACTTGGCATTTGTCCTGATGAGTGCAAGATGAAAAGCCTCAGCAACATGTCTCTCTTTTCAACAATATTCAATTTCTGTACTACCAAGTGACTGCTTCCATTACTCATTCTGTGAGAAAGAGCTTCCTGATTTCACTCCTAAATGGCATAGCTCTAAGTGTAAGATTATGCTCCCTTTACTCATCAGAGGGGATAGCTTATTTGGGCAGAATACCTGAGACAAGTAGGCAGGCTGGTGAAAGGTGTAAATTTGGGTGGATGGCTCTGTGTATCATTGCCAGCCCCTTTCCGCCTGCCCTGAACCCCACTCTAATACTACACGCAGCAGGGAAGGCTTCGGGCAGCTCACCCATTTTTGGGCCAATTGAGGCCTTTAGGTGACCATTTTTTGTTTATTTATTCATGGGATGTGGATGTCACTGGCTAGGCCAAATTTATTGCCCATGCCTAGTTGCCCTCGAGAAGGTGGTGGTGAGCTGCCTTCTTGAACAGCTCCAGTCCGTGTGGTGTAGGTACACCCTTAGTGCTGTTAGGGAGGGAGTTCCAGAATTTTGACCCAGTGACAGTGAAGGAATAGCAATATATTTCCAAGACAGGATGGTGAATGGCTTGGATGGGAACCTCCAAGTGGTGGTCTTCCCATCTACCTACCACCCTTGCCCTTCTAGCTGGTAACATTCGTGGGTTTGGAAGGTGCTGTTTAAGGAGCCTTGGTGAATTCCTGCAATACATACTGCTGTCACTATTCGTTGGTGGTGGGGAAAGTGAATATTTGTGGATGTGGTGCCAATCAAGCAGGTTGATTTGTTCTGGATGCTGTCAAGCTTCTTGAGTGTTGTTGGAACTGCACTCAACCAGGCAAGTGGAGAGTATTCCATCACACTCCTGGCTTGTGCCTTGGCGATTGTGGACAGGCTTTGGGGAGTCAGGAGGTGAGTAGGGTTCCTAGCCCCTGACCTGATCTTGTAGCCATAGTACTTATATGGCTAGTCCAGTTCAGTTTCTGGTCAATGGTAACCCCCTAGGAGGTTGATAGTGGGGAAATCAGTAATGGTAATGCTACTGAATGTCAAAGGGTGATGTTTGGATTCTCTCTTGTTGGGGATGGTCATTTCAAGCACTTGTGTGCTGTGACTGTTACTTGCCACTTGTCAGTCCAAGCCTGGATATTGTCCAGGTCTTGATGCATTTGAACATGGACTGCTTCAGTATCTGAGGAGTCACAAATGGTGCTGATCATTGTGCAATCATCACCGAACATCCCCACTTCTGACCTTATGGAAGGAAGGTCATTGATGAAGTAGCTGAAGATGGTTGGGCCCATTTAAGAGCCTCTTCTCACCCTGCCACAATTTTTCCTGTGGCAGATGTAGACTGGAGCCAGGTTTGAAGTGCGTCATGTCACACTCATAGGCTATTGGCAGGAAGATGGGGAGTATCTACCTTGCAGCATCCCCTGCGCCCTTTAGATGCCCTCCCCCAAAGTCTGTCCCCACCCCCGGGTTTCCCTTTCCCCTCCACCGGATGGTGCACCCCGGCCCCCTGCACCCTCTCCTCCCTTGCCTGGCGTCACCAAAAGCACCTTCCCATTTACCTTTAACTCCAGCTCAATAACTCACCACTGGGGACTGGTTTGGTCCCACTGCTCCCAGCAGCACTGCTGAGACCAGAGAGCTACTGGTCGTTTGATAGTGGCAGAAGTCTCGCTTTGTGCCATTTAACACCTCTCTGAGCATTAAATGGGTGTAGGGCTACCTGCTGAAGCTGTTTGGCGAGGATGTTTGGGATGGGGGTTTGGGGTTGCAGGGTCTCCAGCAAAAGGCCTTTGTAACATAAAAACTTAGGAGCAGGAGCCAGCCAGTCAATCCCTTGAGCCTATTATATCTTTCAGTTAGATCATGGCTGAACTGCATCTTAACCCCAGAACAATGGCCTTAGTTCAACAGCCCTTATACTCTTGCCTAGCAAAACTATCTACCCCATCCAATCCCTTTATCATTTTACACCCTTTGATCATATCCCCCTTCACCTTTCTAAACTCAAGGCAATAGAAATCGAGGTTATGCAACCAGTCTTCATAATGTAACCCTCTGAACCCTGGTAAAATTCTGGTGTAACTGCAATCTATCCCCTCCTTTCTAAGATGCAGTGCCCAAAACTGAACACAATACTCCAGATGGGATCTGACCACAGCTTTGTGTAACTAAAGTGTCACTTTTGTATACCGACTGTTTTGTGCGTTATCTCATGGCCTAATTTATACTGGGAAGGTTTCCCTCTATTCACGAGTGACTCGGGTTTGACTCAGACAGGTTACTTCAAAACTACTTTGTTTACGTTGTGTACACGATATATATGGCAAGCTACTAGGTAGGTACATTTCTCTTATGTGCAAGCCATTCTATCTGTCCTACAGAGATCTAGTTCATGACTGCCAATGTCAGTGTTGCTTCATGTTACACATCACTATTTTATTACCATAACTATTAACCCATTATGCCACACCAACCCCTTTGAGAAGAAATCCCTTCTGATTATTTTTTGTGCCTGTGCACTAGCTTTTAGTGGTTTGTGTACATAGCACCCTAATCTCTTTGCTTCTCCACAGCTCCTAGTTTCTCACTATTAAGAAAATATTCCAATTTATCTTGGTGCATCCGAAAATCTCACTTGGAAAATCTGTCCCTTCTTGAAAGACCTGAATTGAATAGGGGCATTTTCCCTGTGGACACCTGTTCCCTAATTCATTACCAGTCAGGCAAGTTGATAAGCTCGCAACTTAATTTAAATCAGCCAACCCAAAAATTATGAAAATCAGCTCAATCAAATCAAAATTGCAGGTTGACCTCTGTCTCCAATTAAATTGGATTAAACTGGATGATATCAGATTGGTCCCCAGACTCAAGGGTCGGTAGCCTGATTTAAATTGAACAAGGCAGCCACAACAAATTATTCACATTAATGATATAAGATTTCATTTAAATATTTAATAAGGAAGAAGTGAAAATATGCTGATGCAGACACATTGAAATTAAACAGCCTTTTATTTCTAATGTCCCTATAGCCCAAAAGCTCCACATTTAACACAAAATAAACACAGCTAAAGCGAAGTTCTCATTCCTTCATCCAATAGTACATAAGAGAGAAATCAACCATGCGTGACACAGTAATTTAACAGATTACGTCCTCGCAATAGGAAGAAAGAATGTTGACTAAACTGGATAATAAGGTACACAAGCAAAATGATTTAAAGTGAAATGAAATCTAAAGATATAGATCAAATAATAAAGGAAAGCCATTTCTCAACTAACAATTCACCATACAAGTCTCATCTCCAACATCTCCCACTGACATTCAACAGCGTTACCATAGCTGAATCCCCCACTAACAATATCCTGGGGGTTACCATTGGCCAGAAGCTGAACTGGACCAGCTATATAAATACTGTGGCTACAAGTGCAAGTTAGAGGTTGGGAATTCTACAGCGAGTAGCTCACCTCCTGATTCCACAAAGCCTGTCGATCATCCTCAAGGCCCAAATCAGGAGTGTGATGGAATATTCCCCACTTACCTGGATGAGTGCAGCTCCCACAACACTCAAGAAGCTCAAGACCTTCCATAAATTTTGCCATCTCGGCATCCATAACTTCCTGTACACTATCCTACATTTCTAAGTGAAATATATAGCAGTGTGCATAACAGCACATTGAAAGTACCAATGGGAGATGATTAGTTCTAAAGCCATAACTGTCGAGAGTTATCATGCAGGAATGGGGAATTCCGCAGCAGATGCCTTTTCCCTTATACTTCAACTTGATTTCTTTTTTTACCCTGTACCTTATTGGAAGTAGGAGATAATAATGGATGTGAAGAGGGCATTGAGGCACCTGGGACAATTGAAGAATGATGGGACCAACAGTGTATCTTCCTAACCAATGAGTTTTAAGAATTGAGAAAGAAACAGAGGAACAATGGAGAAGGAAATAGAGTTAATTCAGGTCAAACCAGGTGCATGAAGAGAAGTAAAGAGATAGAAAGCAAGACTGGATTAAGAAATAAAGAGCCAGAAGGGAAATGTAAGAAAATAATGTAACAAAATAAATGTAGGAAAATAAATGTAAGAAAATAATCAAAATCTAGCAAATTCATAAAAACAAGGGAGAGATGCCATTCAAACGAAAGCAATGGCAGAGTAGTGTAAAGCTATCAGTAAACTATGCTAATATCTAGCTCACTGTTTATGCTTAAATCCCCTAGATTTACTGGCTGATTAGTGCATTTATAATAGAGGCCATCATTAGCATGCTATTTTTCCAGTAATATTTGAGTTTATGGCCTGGGATTTTGAGAAATCTGCAATGAATATAATTTGTTTAGCCAGCTAATCATAATCGTGGCATCTGTAACTTCCTTCACATTTTCCTACATTTCCAAGAAGAATATGCAGCAAGAACATACCAGTGAGCCAGGAGCAGTGTAGACAATGACAAATAATTTGTTCCAAAACTAATTCTGTACATCACAGATGAGCCACTATGTGGTGGAGGTCTTTAGAAAAACCTGGGCCATTGAGTAAAGCGTTTACAAGGATAACTTTTCTTCTAGGATTTATAAGCAATAAGTATGAGAGTAGAAGAAAAGGAGCAATAACAGCAATGATTTGCATTTATATAGAGTCTTCCATTTAGACAAAAGACACAAAGAGCTTCACAGAAGTTTTAAAAGTGAACAATGAGCCAAAGATTAGAAGAGGCATTGCAAAGCTTTTCCAAAGGGGTGGATATTAAAGGTAGTTAAGTGAAAACAATGAAGTGCTAGAATTTAGGGAGAGGATTTTAATAGGAACTAGGTTGATGGTGCATGCCAGTGTCAGGGAAAGGTTGTATAAATGAGGAACAATGAGTTCCGGGGGGTTTGTAAAGCTGGAGGAGGTTACAGAGAAAGGGAGAGGTACCCCATGGAGAAAATTAGGGTTACAGCAGATGGTGGGCTGAGGTAGGGATGGAGACACTGGGCGGGATTTTACGGCCCCGCCCACTGCCAGGATTATGTGGACCCGCCGAAAGTCATTGGATTGTTGGCTGGGCCGCCAAATCTCTCATGTTGGGTCCTGACACAACAGGAACAGAAAACCCCAGCTGGTGATGAAAAAGAGGTGAAATTATGATGGAGATTAGGATTTGGAAGCTCTGCTTGGTAGCAAACTAGACAATATGGTTGTGAACAGTCCGGTGCAATTTGAGACAGTGCTCAGGGATGGAGTGAGTGGTGATGGCATGGGCTGGGATTTTCCAGCCCCAATCTTGGAGGAGCCCAGGGGAGATTCAGTGGCCCAGCCAAAAGCCCATTGGCTTTCGGGTGACCAGTCGATTCCAGCGGCAGAAATTCTGGGAAAATCCCACTCATGGAGCTTGTGGCAAGGGCCAGAGATGGTGATTTCAGTTTTACCACTATTTAGTCACATTTTGCACTAGAGAATCATTAACATTGGTACCACAGAGCTTCCACTGTAATTTGTAAGCAAGAGCCTTTAGCTTCTCTTGAGCCACCAAGTGAAGTTTCAGTTCTTTAAACCAGTATCATTGGTTCAGTATAACTTTATTTCAGCAGTAGTAAGTCTACCGAAGCAGCATTATCTCTGTTTAAACGATAATAAATAATGAACTTCGCTCTCTAAGTTATAGGGCAGAATTTTGCCAGCGGCGAGCAGGGGGCCCACTTGACGACATATAAAATGATGCGGGATGACATTGGGCGGAACCCCCGACATCATCCCGCCCCACTTAAATTTTCAGGAAGGTGGGGGCACAGCAAAATCAGCTGCGAGCCCACCGACCTGTCAATGGCCAATTGAGGCCATTGACAGGATCAATTAAGCAATTGAACGATCTGGTCATCCAACCTTAAGGTTGGCGGGGAGGCGGCAAACATAGAAGACATGAAACCTCATCCACTGGCGGGATGAGGTTTCATGCGGGGTTTTATAAATTGTAACAAAGTTATTCTGTAAATTCTGAACATTTCCCAACTCATGTGACATGTAAGGGATTTTCTTTTCCATTTTTAATATTTTTCAAAGTCCAGGCGATCTCCCTGAGGCTGCACTTAGCCCCAGGGAGATGTGAGCTCGTTCATGCACATGCACAAAAGAGTGCACTCTTGCATTTGGGGAATCCCCCCAACACCACCCCCCCACCACCCGCACAGCGAATGCATAGCGCTTCCCGCTGGACGTCACACTGGGTGGGCCTTATTTGGCCCACCCACATAAAATGGCGGCGGGGCCCACTTCTCCGGTGGGAATCGGCTCCCCGCCCGCCAGAGATTGGATTGGACCTGCCCACCTAACAGGCAGAAAATTCTGCCCATATTGTTTAAACTCAAGAACAAGACAGGACAATAAGGATGAGCGAGAAAAAAAAACTTGCTGCCTTGTAATGAAGTTCAATCAAAAAATACTTCAAACTTACAATAAATGATTTTTCTTCCCTGTGTATTCAACCTTCACAGATCTAGGACAGATTATCACACTGTTTTTCTCATAAAGCACACTTTCCAGCATGTTGCCGAGGAACAAAGAGACATCACAAATTGAGATCATCAATTCTGGCCTTCTACATGTTTGTTTCTAGTTCCCATCTAGCTCTTGCTTCTTGTCAAGGTATGTTGGAGTCATCCTTTCTAACTTTTGCTTTCTCTACGTGAGAAGAAGACTTCATGAACTGGGATCCTCCTGGTGCTGCATTCAGGTAAGCATTTTTGAGCAAACCTACCTTTCTGCTGTCTGCCCGCAGCTGTCCCTTTAAGGACCACTGATTCGGCCCCATGTAGATGTGGTCACCCTGAACACTGGCTACATTCGGGGAAGAACGATTTTGAAAAATAAGTGGGGCGGCGAGGGGGCTGAAACACGCTCGAGGCCCTTCATTCGCAAAAGCTCTGGAAGCCTCATGTTCCACCTTTACCAATGTGATGGGTAGCACACTTTTTCCACAGAATGCGCTTAAGTTTTCTGAAAAGCTTACACACACACACACCAATGATTTTCCAGACCTTTGTTTCTATTTTCACTGCTTTTCCATGTGGTGTAACCAAGTTCTTTCCAAATATGCTGCTCTGTGAATTCTTTGTTTTTCCCTGTAGACACACTGAAATTAAAGGGCAGGTCTACAGGCCTTGCACTCTCAGCAAGTGGCACTCAGAGGAAACAACAATGTGGCACCACTTCATGAGCAATCTGTCCTGCTGGGAGTATTGGCTTATTGATTTTTCCCTTAAGACTGATCTAACTCTAGCTTGTTCACTACCAGGATATTCAGTGGCAGATTTTCTTATTACTCTAATTTAGGTTCCCACTATAATCCTACAATTTTGAATTGCCGAAGATGGATGTACCCTGTTTACCTCCAACATTGCTGATCGCTTTGCACTATCAATTCTTGGTTTCTCAGTTGATGTAAGATGTGTTCACTTTAGATTTGCAGTTAACTTGTGTTTCAGCCATGGCTCAGTGGGTAGCACCTCTCATTTCTGAGTCCGGAGGGATAGGCCTTGAGCACATAAGGCTGAGGGAATGCTGGACTGCCAGCGGTGCTGTCTTTTTGGGTGAGATGTTAAACCAAGGTGCTGCTCTCTCAGATGGATGCATAAGATTCCATGGCACTAAGAGCAAGCAGTATAACTCACCTCCTGACTCCCCAAATCCTGTCCACCATCTACAAGGCACAAGTCAGGAGTGTGATGGAATACTCCCCACTTGCCTAGATGAGTGCAGCTCCCACAACACTCAAGAAGTTTTACACCACCCTGGACAAAGCAGCCTGTTTGAGTGACGCCCCATCCACCACCTTAAACATTCACTTCCTCCACCACCAGCACACTATGGCAGCAGTGCATACTATCTATAATAAACACAGAAAGTGCTGGGAAGCCTCAGCAAGCATCTTCAGTGAGAGATACAGAGTTAATGTTTTGAGTACAATATGACTTCTTCGAAACTGAAGAGAGGTAGAAATGTGAGGAAAGGGGAGAGAGTCAGGTAGAACAAAAGGGAGGGGCAGGGTTAGGTTAGCGGGCAGGAGGGATTAAGTACCAAATATGTCACAGAACAAAAGGCAAAGGGAGTGGTAATGGTTGTAGTAAAGAAACAAAGAATTGGTTCAGAGTAGGTGTTAATGGCTCAATAATGGACAGCGCTGTCTGAAAACAAAAACATGAGAACAAGAAACAGACTGGCACTTGGCAAAAAAAAAGAGTCAAAATGGAAGACAGAGTTCATGGTGTGAGGCTGTTGCCATTTTGCTAATATATTATTATACCATCTACTAGAAAAAGTGCAGCGAGTCATCAAAGCTCCTTCACTGCACCTTACCCACAACCTCTACAACCTAGAAGTGCAAGGGGAATAGACACATGGGAACATCACCACCTGCAAGTTCCCCTCCAAGTCACTCACCATCCTGACTTGGAACTACATCGCCGTTCCTTCACTGCCACTGGGTCAAAATCCTAGAACTTTCTTCCTGACAGCGCTGTGGGTATACCTACACCACATTTAAGAAAGCGGCTCACCACCATCTTCTCAAGGCAATTAGGGATGGGCAATAAATGCGGCCTAGACAGCAATGTTCACATCCCATAAAAACATAAAATAAAGTGGAATTCTCCTTGTGTTCTGGCTAACATTCGTCCTTCAACCATCACCAAAAGAGATGATCTGGTCATTTATTCTATTGCTGTTTGTGGGTGCTTGCTATGTTTTTCTACATTACAACAGTGACTACAGTTCAAAAATACTTAATTGGTTGCAATGTGTTTTTGGGATGTCCTGAGGTTATGAAAAATATGCAAATATAAATGTAAGCCTTTCTTTAATCTTTTGCATTGATTAATGTGTTATGGAGCTATTGTTTTTCTGTGTTTTATCCATCTTTCTCAATGGTGAGGCAAAGCCATATTACACTCCTAATTATGCGTTTTAAAAGATATAAATGGATTAGATAAAGGCAAATGCATATGAAGACAAGCAAATTGCTCAGAGTTGACTTACCTAGTAAAGAACACGTTCTATGAAGTAATCATCATTTGCATGATCTATTGGACACGCTATAATGCAGCATGTCTCATCTAAACCATTCCCGGCACATAGATTATAGATACTCTGCAGCTAGTTTACAATTTTACAAATATTCTTTCATTCTTTTTTAATCTTGGATGAGAACTGTGTTTTAGCCAGGGATGTATTTTGTCAAACTACTGGAAAGTCATCTATCCCACAGGTTAACTTATTGATTTTTGAATATAATTTCTAAATATTTATTTGTTCATTCACAGGATGGGCACCATTGGCAAGGCCATCGTTTAATGCACATCCCTAATTGCCCTTGAGAAGGTGATGGTGAGTTGCCTTCTTGAACTGTTGTAGTCCAGCTGTTGTAGGTACACCCACAGGGAGGGTGTTTCAGGATTTAGCGCCAGCGACAGTGAAGGAACAGCAATACAGTTCCAAGCCGGGATGGTGTGTGGCATTATTAGAGTGGTGAGTGCATTATTAGACCCCAGTTCTTCTGAGTGCAGCCCCAGATCCCCATGGTTCAAAGCCCCACACCATACCTTCCCTCTGTGATGGAACATCAAAGCACCTTCTTTATCCTGAAATAAAAGCCACCACAAAGCAACCATTCCATACCAACTTTACCAAACCATCCAATATTTCATCCAATACTAAACTAATCACACTTGTACAGGAGAGGAGGGTGCAGAAGGTGCACAATATCGGGGTAGGGAGGATAGGGGGCCCGGGGTCAGTGATATAAACGGAGTTCTCATCGTCCAGACTGAACTGCCAGAGCTTCCGACCTGAAAGACTGACTTAAATAAAATTGGAACTGTCAGCATGACAGTTTCACTATCATTTCCTGCATTGCTGTGTCCTACCTGCGGGCAGCTTCCTGGTTCCAACGTTTTTTTGAAAAGACCACCAGGAAACCCGCAAAGCTGACCAAAGTTCAGCAGCTCCTACTCGCAGCAACTGTCACAAAAGTGCTTTTGGTTGAAAATGTGTCTACAAAATGGTAGGTGACACCCCTGGATTCATTTTAAAACTAATTGGATGCTGTGAGGGGAAGAAGGGACTTTTAAGGTTCATTCTGGATGGATGAGGTAAGCTGAGCTAGATGGCCTTTTTCATCCATAATTTCTTGTGAACAAGGGTTGGAAACATGGCTGGCGTTCTTTTTATTTTGTCCTACTGGGAGTTTACTGTAAATAGGCTTTGTGGGCTTAAATTGCCAGGAGAACTTTATGGGCTCGTGGTGAATCAGTAACCTGTTTTATGCTGCACATGATTCTCTAGAGTCTTATCCATTGACTTCAGTCTTGTACTTTTGTCTACTTACCTATTATCCCATTCTATCTTGGTGCTTTTATGAGTTTTTTGAGGTATTGAAATTTCATGATAAAGTTGTGTTGCATAGTAGATATTGAAAATATATTGCAGTGAGAAGCAGCAATAAGCAGTCGTCAGATTTGCTGATCAGGAAAACACAGATACAATTGTGAACCATTTAGTCTTTGTCCCTTGGTCTCCTGTCGCACAGAGATGTGTGATTGCTCCAATGCTTCTCACTGGTAGTGAAGACCTATGTTGTTCAATCATTCCAATTTGTTTCTCAGTGGTCATTTGATTTTTCTACCCTCTGAGATTACTGGTAAAATAGAATATGATTATATCCCTTGTTTGAAATAATTTCATTGGATAATGTCATACACCCAGGCAGGAGAAAGTATTCTCCAGAATGGAAGCAATTTTGTACAGTTTGAGTAGCCTACCTGACCACATGATATTCCAAAGCACTTTGCAGTTAATGACGTACTCTTGAAGTGTAGTCATTGCAGTGAAACTGTCAGTTCCATTTTTTTTTTCAAGCTGGTCAACCATGAAGCTGCCTGAAAGTCTTTCATGCTTTCTCTGTAAGGTTATTTTTATAAAAAAATCATTGGCTGTCAGTTAAACTGTCAGTTGCAGAAAGCAGGACTTGACTGCAGAGAGTGATTGGTGGAGCAACAAGTATGGGAAAGCCGGAGCTATCCTCCAATCGCTGACTTGTGTCTCTCCCATGCTGGATATTTGCTTGTTCTGCCTTTTGTTCTTTGATTTCTGGTGACTTACTTGCAAGCTGGTTTGCCAGTGGTGCTGCGTGGTGCTGTCTGCTCCTCTTTCCCTCATGCTGCTTAATCTGTAAAGATCATCTCACCATGCACTTCATTTTATATATGAAAAGATGAATGCGTTATAAGGTATGAACAGGTCTGCAGGTGTGAGAGCTCTTTAGAAGCTCTCATGTTATCTTCCCTTGAAGTTGCTAAGACCTGCTGAATGCAACCTGTTGGGGAAACCAATGAGACAAGACAAGACTGTGCATTCAATGCTCGAGTTAATCATTGCTGCAGCTCCAGAGAACCATAAAGCCATAGAATAGTTACAGCACAGAAGGAGGCCATTCGGCCCATCTTGTCCATGCCAGCCCGAGGGCACCCAGGTGCCCTTTCTAATCCCACCTTCCTGCACCCAGCCCATAGACCTGCAGCTTACAGCACTTTAGGTGCAGATCCAGGTACTTTTTAAAAGAGTTTAAAGTTTCTGCCTCTACCACCAACTTGGGCAGCGAATTCCAGACACCCACTACCTTCTACTTAAAAAAGTTCTTCCTCATGTCCCCCCTACATCTTCTGCCACTTATCTTAAATCTATGTCCCTTGGTTCAAGAATTCTCTATCAAGCGAAACAATTTTATCCTGCCCACTCTATCTATTCCCCTCATAATTTTGTACACCTCAATCAAGTCACCTCTCAGCCTTCTTTGTTCAAAGGAAAATAACCCCAACCTATCCAATCTCTCCTCGCAGCTACACTTTTCTAACCCTGGCAACATTCTTGTAAACCTCCTCTGCACTCTCTCCACAGCTATTACGTCCTTCCTGTAATGTGGTGACCAGAGCTGCACACAATATTCCAGTTGTGGCCTCACCAGTGTTTTATACAATTCCAACATTATATCCTTACTTTTATATTCTATACCTCTGCCAATGAAGGAGAGCATTCCATATGCCTTCTTTACAACCTTGTCTACTTGAACTGCTGCCTTCAGGACCTGTGTACTTGTACGCCAAGATCTCTCACTTTATCTACCCTTCTTAGTATATATTTTGTAATCCCTGAAACTGTTTGACCTCCCTATGTAATGACTCCTTCCTGTAATGAGGTGACCAGAACTGCACACAATACTTCAGTTGTGGCTCCTTCAATCACAGATTCTCTCCCTCCCGTGCTTCCTGCTCTCTTGAAACAGAATCTATGATTGGAGGACCAAACGCAGAAAAGAGGGAACCTGTGATTGGAGAAGCTTGAGCAGTGATTCTGACCTTTCCCGCATAGTACCATGCAGGAGTCCGTCAGCTGCACTAAATGATTTGTCACAACATCTTCTGGGTGAACAAGGAGAAGAAACAGAAAATGAAAGAACAGGAGGGAGTCTCCACCAGTAGCAAGGCTAGAGCAGACTCAGGGGAGGTGTCACTCAACCTCGCACTAGGCCGAACCCAACTGTTGGCCACATCTACAGCACAAACCATTCCCAGGGAACTGGAACTTCGCTTTTACGTGATACAGAGCTACCTTGAGGTGAGTGAGTGCTGTGTCAATGTGTCCGAAGAGAGAGGAGGGAGCTTAGGCAGCATCAAGTGAATGGGACCGTCCCCTCTCCTCCTTCCCTCCCTCCCTCTTTCCCTTCTACGGCTCTTCAGCAATGAAACAATACAAACTGCAGCATGGAGACATCTTTCTACAGAAGAGTAGTTGAACTATATAAAACAAAACCTGAAAGGTTTTCTTGCAATCTGAGTTACAAGAATTGAATCTTTCCCCCAAATATGCATTTACTGTCACTGTTTATAGGTGGTGCAATGCGCAGGACACATTAATGAGGCAGTCACCAAAATCCGTGTTATCATCTGCACAGTGTTATAAATAACAATGGGATTTTTTTCCTGTCAAATTAACAATATTGCATAATGTTGTTAAAATAAAATTTGGTTTGTTTAATAGTCGCAATGGGATCACCTATAGGGCACACACAAACTAACACTGCATTATACTGTCGCTGATCTTAATATTAATGACCCATGCTGCAAGTTTATCATTTGTAACCAGATGCTGACAATGCCCTTATCACTTTATGAGAACCCTTCTGTAATTGTTGGTGAATCGATTGATAAATCTTGAAAGGAGAAAAAAAATAACATGCATGATTGAGGGGGAGGGTGAAAAGGGTGGGGGGCTGGGGGGAGAGGGCCTGGAAATGGGGAAGCAGCAGGATCCATGATTTGTCTCCCTGGCCCTGTCCTTGTGCGTTCCCTTCTTGCCTTTCCTGTGGCTGACTGTGGCTGGTCTAGTGCTCCTGAACGGTGTTACCCCAGGGGCTGCAGTATGGCTGGTGGAAGGCTGCTACCTTTCAGTGGCAGAGACTGCAGATGGCCTAGGAGGATGTCCCCAAGCAGCTCTTGGCCATGACTGCTTCACCTGAGCATGGGCAGCAGCAGTCTGGGCTGGCTGATTGACAGCCAAGAACTAGGGACTGACTGGGCGGCAGTAGTGGGTGAACAAATGCTATCATCCTGAAAGAGAGCAGCAGGCTTGGGTTACAGGAAGACACTGTAACTCCCAGACTAATGCCTCAGTAATCTGCTGGAGCACAAATTGCTGGATTGCTGTGGGACTCTGCAAGCCCCTTTCAGCACTGTTGTCCAAGATCATGATGGCAGCTGTATGAGCTTGCACAACAACGAGATGTGCTTGCATTTTTTTTATTCATTCATGGATGGGATGTTGCTGGCGAGGCCAGTGTTTATTGCCCATCCCTAAATGCCCTTGAATAGGTGGCATGAGCTGCCTCCTTGAACCACTGCAGTCCATGTGGTACACCCACAGTGCTGTTAGGGAGGGAGTTCCAGGATTTTGACCCAGTGACAGTGAAATAATGGAGATATGTTTCCAAGACAGGGTGGTGTGTGGCTTGGAGGGGAACTTCCAGGTGGTGGTGTTCCCATCTATCTGCTGCCCTTGTCCTTATTGATGGAGTTCAGTTTTTGGGGAGTCAGGAGATGAGTAGGATTCCTAGCCTCTGACCTGTTCTTGTAGCCACAGTATTTATATGGCTAGTCCAGTTCAGTTTCTGGTCAATGGTAACCCCCAGGATGTTGATCGTGAAGGATTCAGTGATGGCCCAGACTGCTGCTGCCCATTGAACATCAAGGGGCGATGGTTCGATTCTCTCTTGTTGGGGATGATCATTGTCTGGCACTTGTGTGGCAGAAATGTTATTTTCCACTTGTCAACCCAAGTCTGGATATTGTCCAGGTCTTGCTGCATTTGGACATGGACTGCTTCAGTATCTGAGGAGTCGTGAATGGTGCTGAACAATCATCAGCGAACATCCCCACTTCTGACAACAAGCAGACAGAAACTTTGTGTCCTCAGTTATAGCTTCTCTGAAATGTTGTAGTTTCTGCTGGTGCTGCATGGAAGCTGAGTTATCGGTCATCCGACACTGCATGATGGTTGGGTCCACAACTTCTGTCATGGAGTTAGCCACCACTTCGATGCTGGAAAGGATGGGCACAAAGTCCTGTGCCATGATTCCTCCATGGGCTTTTACAATGACAAGTGATAGGGCTGTCGCTGCACCATCTCTGTGTGGATGCCATGGAACCCAGTGCATCTACCGCACAGTTCTAGCTGACCAGGAAAGTCACTCGCTTTTACCACCTACCATACATTATCAGGAGGATTTACAGGTCGATAATCAACCTGCTTGGCCACACGATGAACGCACCTTCCATAGCTATCAAGTCCTGGGATAGGACTCGAACCTAGGACTTCTGGTTCAGAGGTAGGGATGCTAACCACTGCTTCACAAAATCTCCTTAGATCCTAATCTATGCCACCCTCTACAGTTAGCAGAGTGACTGTATCTGAGCTTGTGACTATGAGTGCCAGATTGAGTGATGGTGTTTCGTCACCTTAAGTCTGTTCCCCCTCCAGGTCTTTGACCTCCCACATCACTGGCTGACGAGGTAGCAGTTCTTGGGAGTCTGAAAGTAAAAATGCAGAAGGGCAGGACTGGAGTAAGGGAAGTGGAGGGGAGGTTTATAGTTATACCATCCACAGTTTGTACATCATTAACAGGTCACTGGGTTAAGGTGAAGTGATAATTGGGAAGATGAAATAAGGAAGTACATACCATCATCCCCACCAGCAACAACCTCAGTGATTGTTGATGCCATCTATTGTGGGTCACTCTTCTCCAGTAAAAGAGGGAGAAGCAGGTCTGTGAGTGTGATACAGTGTGTTTGAGTGCTGTGCCTGCCACAGTTGAATAGCTGGTAGCGTGCACAAGCTGTGAGATGTTGAATGTGAGGCTTGCAGCAGTATTAAGTGTATGAGGTAAGGCTATGAATATGGGGTTTGAACTGCGGTTTGTTAGTCGGTGACAGAGGGGTGCGGGGTGAATGGAGCAGTGTGTGTGTGAAACTAAAACAGTTGGTCGAATGCAAGAATTGTGGTGGGCCAAACAAGGCAGAGAGCTTCAAGTCTGTGCTGCTCAGCCAGACATGAGGAATTTCTGTAAAGCTCTAGAGACTGTGTATGATCCTCCCTCAGGCAGCTACTCACCTATTCTCAGCAATAGTGGGGACTCTCTCCTGACAGACAGGACAATTATCAGTACTGGACTGAGCACTTTAGGCCACAGTAAGCAGGTAGCTACAGAAAAGCTTCCACTGACCCTAATGTGAAAGCCTGGACAGCAAACCCTCTGTTAGGGAGGGTGACAAAGCCACCATATCCCTACCCTCAAGGAAAGCTATAAGCTCAGACAGGATTCCAGGAAAAATTTACAATCTGGGGGGCTCCAGCTAACCACCAAACTCACACAATTATATCACAGTATGTGGGATCAACAAGCCATTTCTCAGGAGGTCAAAGATGCCAGGATTGTTCACTTGTACAAAGGGAAAGGACAAAAATCCTCATGTAGCAACTACATAGGAATCTTGTTGCTTGTGTTCGCTGGTAAGATTCTCGCAAAAGTTCTACTCAACAGACTGGTAAGCCCTATAGGAGAACATGTAATGTCAGAAAGTCAAAGTGCGTTCAGGAAAGGTAGAAGCACCTGTGACATGATCTTCACCCTTTGGCAAATGCAAGAGAAATGTGCAAACAACATATGGGACTCTACTGTGCCTTAGTTGACCCGATGAAGGCCTTTGACACAATGAATGCAGAGGCCTTGTGGAAAGTCTTAGCCAAAAACAGATGTCTCAAAAGAGCTATGAACCGGATATAGCAGTTTTATAATGGAATGACGGCCAGAGTCATTGACTGTGGTGTATACGCTGACCCTTTTGACATAACAAGTGGTGTGAAGCAGGGGTGTGTCATGGCCCCTGTGCTCTTCAGTGTATTCTTTGCTGCTGTGCTTTCTGGGCACGTTGATGGAATATACATCCAATTCAGAACAGATGTCAATTTCTTCAATCTGAGACGTCCGAAATCTTCAACTAAGCTATCAGAGATGATGATACGGGAATTGTTGTTTGCTGACGGCTGCGCCCCCATGTCACACTGTGAGCATGGCCTTCAACGGATTATGAACCATTGGTCAAAAGCGGCTGATGACGCTAACTAGCCAGCAGCTTATGGAAGACACAGATACTCCACCAACCACCATCAAATTCTGATTATACCCCAGCCACTATAATTATCAGTGACTCAGCCCTGAAGGCTGTAGGTAACTTCACCTATCTCAGGAACACAATCTCCAGAAATACCTGCACTGTTAGCAAGGTGACAAATAGAATTGCCAAAGCAAGCTCAGCATTTTCCAATTTACGCAAAAAACAATCGAGGAAACAAGGTATCAAACTTCCAAAAAGACTTGCTGTGTACAAAGCTGTGGTAATACCTACCATCCTACAGTTTTTTTGATTAATTCATGGGATGTGGGTGTTGCTGGTTAAGCCAGCATTTATTGCCCATCCCTCATTGCCCTTGAGAAGGTGGCGGTGAGCTGCCTCCTTGAACCGCTGGAGTCGTTGTGGTGTAGGTACACCCACTGTGCTGTTAGGGAGGGACATTCCAGGATTTTGACCCAGTGACAGTGAAGGAACAGCGATATATTTTCAAGTCAGGATGCTGAGTGACTTGGAGGGGAATTTCCAGGCAGTGGTGTTCCCATGTATCTGCTGCCCCTTTACGTCCTCCCTCCTTACCATCGAAGGCTTCAAGCAGAAGTGCTTCACTTGCAGCTCCTTCAATTTAGTCTACTGCGTTCTCTGCTCCCAATGTGGCCTCCTGTACATTGGGGAGGTTAAACACAGACTGGGTGACCGCTTTGCGGAACACCTTCGGTCTGTCCGCAAGCATGACCCAGACCTCCCTGTCGCTTGCCATTTCAACACTCCACCCTGCTCTCATGCCCACATGTCCGTCCTTGGCCTGCTGCAATGTTCCAGTGAAGCTCAACGCAAACTGGAGGAACATCACCTCATCTTCCAATTAGGCACTTTACAGCCTCCCGGACTTAACATTGAGTTCAACAACTTCAGACCATGAATACACTCCTCCATTTTTGCCCCTTTCTTAATCCAGTTGTTTTTTTTCTAATATTTATTTTTATTTTCATTTATTTATTCCTATTTATTTATTGATTTTTTAAAACCTTTTTCCAGAACCACCTCCCCCTCCCCCCCACAGGACGATCAATCAATTGTTTCTATGTTTTGCTTTCACAGAGCACTGACCCTTGTTCTGCTATTAACAAATTCTGCTATCTTACCTTTATGCCACTATCAGAACCTTCTTCAGTCTTTACCATTATCATTCACACTCCTTTTGTCTTGTGTCCATGATATCTTTGTCAATCTCTCCTTAGCTCCCACCTATCCCTATTTAGTTCCACCCCCTCTTAAACAGTATAAAATCGATCACATTTCCACTTCTCTTTAGCTCTGAGGAAGGGTCATACAGACCTGAAACATTAACTCTGTTTCTCTTTCCACAGATGCTGCCAGACCAGCTGAGCTTTTTCCAGCACTTTCTGTTTTTATGTCTGCTGCCCTTGTCCTTCTAGATGGTAGCAGTAGTGGGTTTGGAAGGTGCTGCCCGAGCAGCCTTGGTGAGTTGCGGCAGTGCATCTTGTAGATGGCACACACTGCTGCTACTGAGCGCTGGTGGTGGAGGAAGCGAATATTTGTGGATGTGGTGTCAATCAAGTGGGCAACTTTGTCCTGGATGGTATCAAGTTTCTTGAGTGTTGTGGGAACTGCACTCATCCAGGCAAGTGGGGACTATTCCATCACACTCCTGACTTGTGCCTTACAGATGGTGGACAGGCTTTGGGGAGTCAGGAGGTGAGTTACTTGCTGCAGAATTCCTAGCTTCTGACCTGCTCTTGTAGCCACAGTATTTATATGGCAAGTCCACTTCAGCTTCTGGTCAATGGTAACCTCCAGGATGTTGATAGTGGAGGATTCAGCGATGGTAATGCTATTGAATGTCAAGGGGCGATGGTTAGATTCTATCTTCTTGGAGGTAGTCATTGCCTGGTACTTGTGTGGCATGAATGTTACTTGCCACTTGTCAGCCCAAGCCTAGGTATTGTCCAGGTCTTGCTGCATTTGGACAGGGACTGCTTCAGTATCTGAGGAGTCACGAATGGTGCTGAACATTGTGCAATCATCAGCAAACATCCCCACTTCTGACCTTACGATGGAAGGAAGGTCATGATGAAGCAGCTGAAGATGGTTGGACCGAGGACACTAATATGAGGAACACCTGAACTGATGCCCTGGAACTGAGATCACTGATCTCCAACAACCACAACCATCTTCCTTTGTGCTAATTATGACTCTAACCAGCAGACAGTTTTCCCCCTGATTCCCATTGACTCCAGTTTTGTTAGGGCTCCTTGATGCCACACTCGGTCAAATGCTGCCTTGATGCCAAGGGCAGTCACTTTGACCTCACATTGGGAGTTCAGCTCTTTTGTCCATGTTTGAACCAAGGCTGTAATGAGGTCAGGAGCTGAGTGGCCCTGACCTGAGAGTCATGGGCTGCCTACATCAGACATTTTAAGTAATTGGGCTTCAGTTTCCACATGAAATAATGTGACAGTGAAAAGCAAATTTAAAATGAACGCTTTGGCCCAGATTTTCACGATGGCGGAGAGCCTCTGAAGGCAGATGGCCATTTAAATCAGCAGCCATATCCACTCTAAGTCTGGAGTCACTGTTGTGCATTGCGAGGCTGAAAACTACATGGATTGCACATTTAGGGAGGTAGTCATACCACAGGTTAGGAGTCTGCAGGCTGAGAGGGAATGGGGTCACTGTCAGGCAGTCTAAGAGAACCAGGCAGGTAGTGCAGAAGGCCCCTGAGTCTATCTTACTTGCTCGTCAGTTTTTCATTTTGGATACCGGTGAGAGTGATGGCTCTTCAGGGTAGTGCAGCCAGAGCCAAATTCATGGTACCATGGGTGGCTCAGCTACACAGGAGGGGAGGGAGAAGAATGGAAGTGCTATAGTGATAAGGGATTCAATGGTCAGGGGATCGGACAGGCGTTTCTGCAGCAGTAAATGTGACTCCAGGACGGTTTGTTGCCTCCCTGTTGTCAGGGTCAAGGATGTCACAGAGTGGCTGCAGGATGTCCTTCGGTCGGAGGGGGATGGGCCAGAGGTTGTGGGCGACATAGGTTGGAAGAGGGATGAGGCCCTGAAAGCAGATTTTAGGGCGTCGGAAGGAAACTAAAAAGCAGGACCTCAAGAACAGTAATCTCAGGATTACTCCCAGTGCCACGTGCTAGTGAGCATAGGAATAGGAGGGTTGATCAATTAAATACGTGCTTGGAGATTTAGCGTAGGAGGGAGGCATCAGATTTCTGAGGCATTGGGACCGGTTCTAGGGCAGGTGGGACCTGTACAAGCTGGACAGATTAAACCTTAACAGGACTGGGACTGATATACTCACAGGGAGAATTGTAAGCGCAAGGTGGGGAATGTTTAAACTAGTCTGTCGGGGGGTGGGAACCTAAGGGGTAGCTCAGCTGAGAGGAACTGAAGCTTCAGTGAAGCAACAGGAAGTAGGAAAGTAGCCAGTGAAATTAGAAGGCAGCTGAAACAAAGGCGAGCGTCAACTAATGTGGAATAATTTCAAAATGACAAAGTTATGGGTACTGTACCTGAATGCACACAGCATTCGTAACAAAGTAGATGATTTAAAGGCACAAATAGAGGTAAATGGGTATGTTCTAATTGCAATTATTGAAACATGGCTACAGAGTGACCAGGACTGGGAACTGAATATTCAAGGATGCTCAGGATATTTAGGAAGGACAGGCAAAAAGGAAAATGAAGTGGTGTTGCGCTGATAATAAGGGATGGGATCACTTCATTGGTAAGGATGGATCTCAGATTGGAAGAAAAAAATGCGGAATCTGTTTGGTTGGAGCCCAAGAAACAGCAAGGGAAAGCAAACATTGGTAGGAGTTGTTTATAGACCACCAAACAGTAGCGGTAGTGCGAGGCATGGCATTAATTAGAGATTCGAGAAGCATGTAGTATGGGTAACACAGTGACCATGGGTGACTTCAACCTGCATAGACTGGGTAAACCTAATGAGCACTAATGTTGTGGAGAATGAGTTTCTGGAGTGCGTTAAGGATGGTTTTTGTAGAGCAGTGTGTTGAGGAACCGACCGGGGAACAGACTATGTTAGATCTAGTATTGTGTAATGAGAAATGGCTAATTAATAATCTAGTTTTAAAAGAACCTTTGGGGTTCAGTGACCATAATATGATATTTGGGCCATAACTTCCAAGCTTCCCAGTGTCCCACAGCCCTCACCTCCCCCACGTCCGACCTCCGAATCCCTGATTTCTAACCCGTGAACCCACCCACCTTCCCAAGCTCCATCCCCTATACCACCCAACCGACCTCCGACACCCCCAACCCCCGACCTCCAAACTCCTGACCTCCATCCCCTTCACCCCCCCCCCGACTTCCTCGCCCTCTGGCCCACCCAACTCCCCCAATGCACCTCGAAACTGGAGATGGTGGATGCATTGATGATCATCTTCAAAAATTCTGTAGATTCTGGAATGGTTCCTAAAGATTGGAAGGTAGCAAATGTCACCTCACTATTTAAGAAGGGTTGGGGAGAGAAAACAGGGAACTACAGACCTGTTAGCCTTATATCAGTATTAAGGAAAATACTAGAATCTATTCTAAAGGATGTGATAACTGGACACTTCGATAATAATGATTGGACTGGGCATAGCCAACATGGATTTGTGATTGGGAAATCAAGTTTGATGAACCTGTTTGAGTTTTTTGAGCATGTTACAAACAGAATTGATAAAGGGGAGTTGGTGGACATAATGCCCTTGGATTTCCAGAAGACTTTTCAAAAAGTCCCCCTCAGGAGTTTTGTTAGCAAAATTAAAGCACATGAGATAGGAGGCAATATACAGACATGGACTGATTAACAGGCAGGAAACAGAGTAGGAATAAACAGGTCATTCTCGTGGTGGCAGGATGTGAA
Source organism: Carcharodon carcharias (assembly GCF_017639515.1). Taxonomy (NCBI): domain Eukaryota; kingdom Metazoa; phylum Chordata; class Chondrichthyes; order Lamniformes; family Lamnidae; genus Carcharodon; species Carcharodon carcharias. The sequence goes on along the minus strand of NC_054467.1, from coordinate 242,418,986 downwards.
TAGTGGGGTACCACGAGGATCAGGTCTTGAGCCCCAGCTGTTCACCGTATATAGAAATTATTTGGATGTGGGGACCATTTCCAAGCTCTTGGATGAGACAAAGCCAATTGGGAATGTGTGTTGTGAGGGGACTTGGACAGACTAAGTGATGGACAAAAACATGATAGATGGAATATAATGTGGAAAAACTTTGGTAGGAGGGGAGGCGGTGGCATAGTGGCATTGGACTGTTAATCCAGAGCCCAGGGTAATGGTCTGGGGACCTGGGTTCAAATCCGACCAAGGCAGATGGTGGAATTTGAATTAAATCAACAAAACTCTAGAATTCAAAGTCTAATGATAACCATGAAACAATTGTCGAATGTTGTAAAAACCCATCTGGTTCACTAATGCCCTTCAGGGAAGAATCTGCTGTCCTTACATGTGACTCTGGACCCACAGCAATGTGGTTGACTCAGAAGTGCCTTCAGGAATGGTCTAGCAAGCCACTCATTTGTATCAAATTGCTAAAAAGCCAATAAGGAATGAAACCGAGCCACCAAGGACTGACATAAGCACCGGAAACAATAACAGCAAACCCAGCCTGCAAATTGGGAGAGTTGTCTCACAGAATAGTCAAGCCTGTCATTGCCACACTCAGGGAATCATACCTTACAAATAATGTCCCGGACACCAACGGATCAGATTTAAGATCTGCAGTCCTGCTGCATCCAGCCAAGAATAGTGGTGGGCAATTAAACAACTCACTGGAGGAGGAGGCTCCACAACTATCCCTATCCTTAATGAAAGGATATTATTTCCATAGAGGGAATGCAATGAAGATTCTCTAGACTTGTTCCAGGGATGGTGGGACTGTCCTATCAAAATAGATTGGGGAAACTGAGCCTTTATTCGCTAGAGTTTCAAAGAATGAGAGGTGATCTCATTGAAACCTACAAAATACTCAAAGGGGTAGACAAGGTAGATGCAGGTAAGATGCTTCCCCTAGTTGGGGAGTCTAGAAACAAGGGACACAATTTCAAAATAAGGGGGAAGCCACTCCAGGCTGAGGTGAGGAGAATTTTTTTTTACTCAGAGGGTTGTGACTCTTTGTAATTCTCGACCCCAGATGGCTGTGGAACCTCCATCATTGAGTATGTTTAAAGCAGAGACTGACAGATTTCTAAATACCAATGACATTCAGGAATATGAGGATAGTGTGGGGAAACAAAACATTGAAGTGGATGATCAGCCATGATTGTACTGAATGGCTGAGCAGGCTCGATGGGTTGAATAGCCTACTCCTGCTCTTATGTTCCTATGTTCCTATGATGGTCTCCTGCTGAGATCACCGCAGCTGCTATTTGAATCCAGGCCTTCGTGTTTGCTACAGGGGCATTATGGTGGCCAGAAAGGTAGAAGACTGATTTCCCCTTCTGGACCTCTTCCAACCAAACATGAAGGTCCTGGTTAGAAAAGCGTGGTGCAGCTAGACCCATCCCTTCCCCCATGTCTCCTCTGGGTGACATTCTATGAATAAAAATGTAAGGCAAATGGTCTTGAGCCATTCAGATTATAATGCTCTCATTCACTTTTGTGTGTTTCTGTGCAACAACCGCTCATCATCAAGGTTTGGTAGAGAAAATGGCTCTGCACAAATGCTTAGTGCCATGTATGTTGCAGCTGTGACATCAGGGTCGCATGCTGTGCCCTGTGACCGCTGACAGCTCTACTGGTTTCCTCCCTCTTTGCCATACTTTTGTGCCATGACAGTGTTCGGCTTTGAGGGACCTGGTCAAAGGTCAACAGTGTGGGCTCATCCTGATATTTGGATGGCAAGAGGGCAAGTGGATGAGATAATGAGCATGGCACTTCTTCATCATTCATCCATCCACTGAGTCTTATTATATGACAGCTAATTATATGACTGCATAATATCTGTACCAGATAGTGGTGGTAAGAAGATGCCATCTCCATGGTTGTATCTTGAGAATCCATTCCATGCTTTCACTGGTTCAGTAGAGTACCCTTTGATTCAGCAGCAACAATGACAATTCTCCATCAGGGAAAGCCCATGATGGACCGTTCCAGAGTTAGCTAACAGTTGGACAACATGTACAGCTTGGGCACTCATCTGTCAAGACAATGACATCTCCTCCGAGGCAAATGGACTTCAGCATTAATGAACAACCTCTAAAGTGGGCCTTTCTGAGGCCTCACTTTTTATCTGTGCCCAAGTCACCCAAATTGCACTGGGCGTGCCTCCGAACACCGCTTCCAGGATTGACCCCACTCCCCCAACCCCCACCCTGACTCCTATTTTAGCCCATCACCCCCCAAGCCCCCCATCTCTGCGCACCCGATCGGGGAGTGAAAATCTTAGCCTCTGTCACGTAGCATGGAAAGTGACAATGTAAATGTGTGGGGCTGATGGCGTACACACTGGAATTGAATGAAAATCTCTGTTATCAGGTCTTCTTGAATTTTGATCCTGGAAGAGATCCTCAGCTTACACTGGCTGTACTATAAACTCAACCATGGCTTCCCTATTAAACTGAGAGCCACTTTCCACCTGGACAATGTTACATGCCTGTTATTGTTGTTTTTGGTGTTAGATGTTGTACCTGTGGGTCTGGAATAACAGACAATGCTGCAGGAAATACTGTCAAAAAACTCTATCTTTTATAGAACATTTTGCTAACTATTTACAAGGTAGACTCAGCATGAGTTTCTTCATAGAACTACCTCTCTCCATGCTCTGTTATCATGTGATCTTACATCACTGATGATGTAGATTTACATATTTAACATTAACCCTTTGTACAAGAATATGGGATGTAAACATCTAGATGATAAACTCATAGAAGTTTACAGCACAGAAGGAGGCCATTCGGCCCATTGTGTCCATGCTGTTCAACAAAGATCTGACTAAACTAATCTAATTTTCCAGTGTTTGGTCCATAGCTCTGGAGGCATAGGCAATGCAAGTGAATTTCTAAATACTTCTTAAATGTTACGAGAGTTTCTGACTTAACCACCGTTTCAGGCAGTGAGTTCCAGAAGCCCACCCCCCATTTGGGTGAAAAAATTCTCCTCAACACCCCTCTTAGCCTTCTACCTCTTACCTTAAATATATGGCCCCTGATTATTGACTCCTCTACTAATGGAAAAAGTGTCTTTCTATCCACCCTATCTATGCCCCTCATAAGCTTATACACCCCTATCAGGTCCTCTCACCTCTATCAGGTCTCCTGAGACAATGTAAAGCAGTACTAAAACTCTGGATTTGCACTCTATCGCTCTGCTAATTCAGCCAAAAGTTCTGACCAGCCCATAACATGATCTGGTCTTCTTCATGTCAAGCAGTAATGACTTTGTTGAATTCACTTTGTTAAGGATATTTCTGCTTCCAGGAAGCTGAGGTGGTTGCCCGAAGGTCAGCCGCTGTTGTGTACTCTGCCTCTACACAGGTACTTGCAACTTCTGAGACGAGGGGTTTATTGCATTTGGAACATCCTGGGCAACAGAAATGTCTGGAATTGAAGCACCCATCATCAGAGCCTAGCTCGGATGGAGCGGGCATGTAATATGTATGAATGATGATAACATTTCTAAGGTGGTCATGTATTCACCACTGTCTGCAAGGTCTCGGCTGAAATTAAGATTGAAGGGCTGCTTGAAGGCAAACCTCAGGAAATGTGCATGCCCATCACAGACTGGGAGGAAAAACGCACAAGAAGGAATGAACTGGGGAGCAATCTCAAATAGAGGCATTGTTCCGTTTGAACAGTAAAGAATAAAGGCAGCTAAGAACAAAAGGCAAGCTGGAAAGATCATCTGCCCAACCAATTCATCCTTGCCTGCACTATGGAAATCTATGAAGGTCTGCAATTGGGCTCTACAGCCATGTTAGAATGCACAGCAAATGACTATGCACGCAAGAAATGGTCATCTTCAATAACAAAGAGAAACAAACAACAGTGACAAATTGGGGCAAGTATCGAAAGACACTGACAGCTTTGTACTCATTGTATTTCACGGAGAAATCAGATGAAGGATAGTTGTCCTGATCTCTTTGTAACTACACAGTAAAACAAACACACGCATTATTAACATTCAAACACAGGCAGGAGCTAATGAATGAGATCAGAAGTTATGAAAACATACAACTATACAAGCACCCCTCTGATTCAAAGCACTGCAGTGCAGCAATTCTGGAACTTATTACACATCTTCTCACCGCTAAGGCCTAGCAAGGCTTTTCTGACCCATTGTTTCCCCTGTTTGATGTTAGCCTGCTTGTTATATCAATGTTTTCAAGTATAGTGGATGCTGAGGAGAGAGGTGCTGGGCTGTATGGAGCAGTATGTCTTCTGCATAGATTCGCAGCAAAGAAAATGATAAAGAGAAGATGTAGCAGAGGGATAGGGTGCAAATCCAGAGTTTTAGTATTGCTTTATATTGTCTCATCTAAACTCCTGTTATATAGCTAATTTTGGAAGGGATGTTATGACACCAGAATATCAAAAACTGAAAATATACGTCAGGCAAAAGGCAATTCATAATTCACGTAACAACGGTCTTCAGAAGTACTGGCTAAAAGGCCAACCAAGTAGAATCATTAAAGAAAGAAGAGAAAAAAAACAACAGGTGCAGTAACAGAGAGAGAGAGAGAGAGAGAGAGGGAGAGAGAGCTTACATTTATATAGTGCCTTTCACAGCCTCAGGGTTTAGTAAAATAATTCACAGGCTATGACATGCTTTGGGAATGTCTGAGAAACTGCAATAAAAGTTCTTTTTTTTAAATCCACATCTACCTATTGTAAGACATTGTGATAGTTTGTGTATTTCTGTTATGTTGTAAGGCATCTTTAAGATGTCTTGTATTCCTTTTCGTGAGTAAAATGTAACCAGTTGTGGTGTGGACCAAGGGAGAAGAATTCTGACCGAAGACATGGGCCAGAATTTTGACCTCGATGGGCAGGTGGGCCCCACCGGCTCGGCGGCGGGCGGGCAACCGAACTCTGCCACTGAAACGGGGCCGGCCGCCATTTTACGTGGGCAGGCCAATTAAGGGCCGCCCAGCGGCCTGCCTGATGGAAAGCCCTATGCACTTCCTGTGCAGGGGGGTGGGGGGGGGGGGGGGGGTGGGTGGAGGGATTCCCCATCTGTCAAAGTGCGTTCTTTCACGTATGCGCACAAAAGAGTGCACTGCTCCCTGAGGCTAAGTGCTGTCTCAGGGAGAGCATTGAATGTTTAAAAGACTTTAAAAATAGAGAAAGAAAAACATTATTAACATGTCGCCCGCCATGTGACAATGTTACACGAGACGGGACATGTTTTTAAATATGAGTGAAACTTTAATAAACTTTTTAGAAACTTAGATGAAATCTCATCCGGCCAGTGGATGAGGTTTTATCTTTTCTCAGGAGCCAGCTGGGGCTCCTGGCCTGCCCGCCAGCCTTAAGGTTAGACGGGCAGGTCTTTCAATGAGCTTAATGACCCCGTCGATGGCCTAAATTGGCCATTGACAGGGCGACGGGCGAACAGCTGATTTCGCAGTCTGCCCGCCTTCCTAAAAAATTTAATGGACCGGGATGATGTTGGGGGTTCCCTCCTGACATCATCCCACGTCATTTTCCTATTGGCGAGTGGGCCCCGTCCCCAAATCGCCGACGGGAAAATTCTGGCCATGATCGCTGGGGCTCATACTGAACTTTTAAAAAATAAAAACAGTTTCAACTAAACACACACACACGCACGCACACACGCATGCACACACATGCACGCTCACACGCATGCACACACACGCACGCTCACACGCATGCACACACACGCACACACACACTGCAGGATTCCCACTGGGGTGGAAGCTCACCACCAGACACCCTGTCTACAACAGCTTTCGTACACAATGGCTTCTCTGGATATGTGTAAATGGCTTTCTTCCTGCCTTATCAAGATGCAGATATTACATCTATCATTGGGATGCACCTGGAGACAGTCCCTGCTCCGAGCGGGAAATGACTACATGCAGGTTGTCTTGCATAGACATGGTGGGACCGATAAGGCACTGAAACCCAAACAGCTGATTCGATTCAATATATAACCTTATGTGTCAAGGAACCAGAGCCAGAAAGGGGTATGAAGCCACAGCTCATAAGCACATTATTGCTGCAGACGGGGAAGTGTGATTTGGTCGGTCATGTCCGGTCATTCAGAAGAATTCATTTGGCAGACTGACCACCTGGGAATGATCTCCTTACTAAACAACTGGTGTTGTAAGCATTTACCATTGCTTAGTGGGTTGGTGAAGGTTTCCCATGGCCGGAATTTTGCTAACCTGTCACGGCGGGGACGGGGCTGTAAAACACGGTGAGCCATCCTAAACTCCATTCACATCGGCAGGACCATAAAATCCCACTGGTGTAAAATTCTGTCCCATATAAAGTGGGAATTGTATCCAAAGTTGTTTCCTGTCATTGATACTCACTGTGGAGTCCAGACCTTGGAGAGAAATGAGACCCCCTGTTTAAGAGTCTTACACTATTTGCCGGATTAGCAAAGGCTGGAATTCTAGAGCCGAAACAGAATTTTTCCTCTGCTGGAAGTCAGGCAGGACCCTGAAGAGTTAAAATGATTTGATGGGAGGCTGTGGTAACATACACATCAGCTTATTGTCTAATACCTAACAGTCATAAACAATAAGTGACTGTCAGCACCTACGCCTGCTTCTGATTTGAACTCAGGTCTTTGGATTTTATGAGCAGTTTCATGGACCATTACCCTAATCTGCTGCAATATGTAACCTGCCCTCGCTGTTTGTCCACACACTTATTTGTCGCAAAGGAAGATATAGTGATTTAACCAAGCTTTGGCAACAACTAAGGGATATATTTGAAAACATTGAACAATGTGCATCGCCTCGACATAAACCTAGCAATGATTTATCTCCATCAGAAAACGTGTTTGTTATACCAATGTGACAGTCATTACTTTTAAGTGGCGAGAGGTGTAATGCATCAACCTGAGCCCCTTAAATAGACACACACTGTCAAAATTGTGTCAAATTGAGAAGCTAATTTTCTCTTTATTTTTTGTGAAATGAGGCATTTGATATTGTGCATGTACGTGTGTCCATGTGCTTGCGCGAGCTTGTGCCTGTGTGTTTGTGTGAGTGTGCATATGTGTGTGTAACTTCCTCGTCATAATTAACAATGTTGATATGAGCATAGTTACTTGTGATTAACAATCTATCTGTCTGTAATATAAAGTGTGGTTGCGTCTGCAATTAACAATGTGTATTGATCATTAACAACGTATGATGTTTGTGTCTGCAATTAGCAGTCTGTGTTCCAGCAATTAACACACACATTTGTAATTAACAATGTGTGCATCTGTAACAATAAGTGTGATTGTGTCTGTAATGAACAATGCACAGTGAAATCTGTTTATTACAATCAATTGGGTAGTCACCTGTTTAATTGTTACATTCCACTGAACAGACCCATGCCACTAATCATTCAGTCAGGACAAAAAGATTGCATTGATTTCATTTGCTGAGAAGCAACAATAATCTCTGCCATCAATATATTAAGTAAAATGATGAATGCATTAGTTTCAAAGTTTCTAAAGTTATAGAAGTACAAAAAAATGTCTCCAATTCTCTATGGGGTTACCTTTTCAAGAGGTCAGTGTGAGACAGGGTGTCTGAGGGTCATTTTAAAACTGAAAATGCCAGAAATACTCATCAGGTCCGGCAGCATCTGTGTATAGAGAATCAGAACGAGAGAAAGTGAGAGATGTAACAGGTTATGATCAGAGGCATGGAGAAGGATGGGAGAGGTGAGGGCGAGGGCAAGCATGGGCAAAAGGGAAGGTCAGTGATGTGGGGAAGAGAGGAGTGATTAAATGACAAAAAGAGATGATGGTGCAAGGCAAAAGAGAGTGGAAATGGGCCAAAAGAAACTATTGAAGCAATGGTTCTCAAACTATTTTGATTAGAGCACCTCTTTTCAAATAGTAATCACAGGGCCCCAATTTAAATTATAATACAGTAAAATACTCTTAATATGAAAGTGCTGCATGTAAGGAGAATTTTAAGAATCCTTTAAAGAAAACAGGTCATAACTTAGAGTAACAATTTGAGAACTATTTCAGTCATGAAGACAGTGATGAAACAGAACAGGAAAAAAAAAGAGATAAAGGATACATATAACCAGTCGCTTGGTAGTGCAGAACTTAGCATTGCTGGCAAAAAGAGACACGTCAATGCTTTTCATCTTGCACTCATCAGCACACTTCATAAGATTACCAATATAAGGAAAAACAACAACTGCATCTGCGGAAAGGAACACAGTTAACGTTTTGAGTCCGTATAACTCTTCAACAGAACTGGACAACAGTTCTGTTGAAGAGTTATACGGACTTGAGATTTTAACTGTGTTCCTCTCTGCAGACGCTGTCAGACCTGCTGAGTTTTTCCAGGTATTTTTGTTTTGGATTTCCAGCATCCGCAGTTTTTTGCTTTTATAACAATGTTTTTACATGTTCTTTCTGCCTGCAAAGAACAGGGCCCAGTGTATTAATACATGTAGTTTCCAATACACGCAAAAGTGCCACACTATCAGCCCAATTGTCAATCTTAAATTGGTTGTCAGTGTAATTCTTAGCACACTGAAGATTATTTAGCAAATGTTGTCCAATCACGGAATCACATCTAATGTTGGACAGGGTGTTTTGAGTTTTGCAAGCACGGGCTGGTTGGGTACGGTCTGTACCTTGCACATTGCGAACAGCAGCTGGGACATGCTGTTTGATACAATTTGCCAATCTTTGGGACATACAGCCTACATAGCTAGCATCACACTGGCACTGAAACTCATAGACCACGTTACTCATTTGTGTGATAGGCAGAACGTCTTTTTGGCTTGACGACAGCATACTGTTAGTGGCGAATACCACTTGTGTTGCTACTGCACGGTAGCAGCGTGAACCAGCTAGCCTCCCCTGTTGCTCAAATGTTTGAGATACTTTGCCTTTTGCAGGGAACTTTTCAGGGCCGAAAGTGACAGCCTTAGCCCCATTCATGAGTTTGCGTGATATACAGCGTGGATCTGATCAGGGTAGCCATTATCCGACAGGATGTCTTTGATGGTCCCTATTTCAGCATCAGGATTGCATGGTGAGCAAATGGCTCGGGCCCTATTTACAAGGTTGCCAATAAGACCAATCTTATAGCGTGCGGAACTGTAAGACTCCCAACATGCATATTGATGAGTGAAGGTAGGTTTGCAGTAGACCACAGTAGGGAATCCCCTAGCAGATTTCTCAACTTTCTTTGTAATGTTCTTTGCAGACAAAAAGCTTGCTGTGGGGATATTACAGGGAGGCAGTTTACAGTTTTGCGTTTACCTGTGTGTTTTCTTAAGGAAACAACTTAAGTGTAGCTTTGAAATAGTATTTTTTTTTACATCTGGAGCTGGAGCAGCTTGAAAATAGGGAGAGAGGAAAAAGCTACCAGGAGCTGTAGTCGACGAAGCAAGAAAACAGTTGACGTTTCGAGTCCTCATGACCCTTCGACAGAACTTGAGTTTGAGTCCAAGAAAGAGTTGAAATATAAGCTGGTTTAAGGTGTGTGGTGCGGGGGTGGGGGGGGAGCGGAGAGAGATAGAGAGAGAAGTGGAGGGGGTTGGTGTGATTGTAGGGACAAACAAGCAGTGATAGAAGCAGATAATCAAAAGATGTCAACAACAATAGAACAAAAGAACACATAGGTGTTAAAGTTGGTGATATTATCTAAACGAATGTGCTAATTAAGAATGGATGGTAGGGCGCTCAAGGTATAGCTCTAGTGGGGGTGGGGAGAGCATAAAAGATTTTAAAATACTTAAAAATAATGGAAATAGGTGGGAAAAGAAAAATCTATATAATTTATTGGAAAAAAAAGGAAGGGGGAAACAGAAAGGGGGTGGGGATGGGGGAGGGAGCTCAAGACCTAAAGTTGTTGAATTCAATATTCAGTCCGGAAGGCTGTAAAGTGCCTAGTCGGAAGATGAGCTGTTGTTCCTCCAGTTTGCGTTGGGCTTCACTGGAACAATGCAGCAAGACAAGGACAGACATGTGGGCAAGAGAGCAGGGTGGAGTGTTAAAATGGCAAGCGACAGGGAGGTTTGGGTCATTCTTGCGGACAGACCGCAGGTGTTCTGCAAAGCGGTCGCCCAGTTTACGTTTGGTCTCTCCAATGTAGAGGAGACCACAATCTACTTTGGAGAGACCAAATGTAAACTGGGCAATCGCGTTGCGGTCTGTCCGCAAGAATGACCCAAACCTCCCTGTCGCTTGCCATTTTAACACTCCACCCTGCTCTCTTGCCCACATGTCTGTCCTTGTCTTGCTGCATTGTTCCAGTGAAGCCCAACGCAAACTGGAGGAACAACAGCTCATCTTCCGACTAGGCACTTTACAGCCTTCCGGACTGAATATTGAATTCAACAACTTTAGGTCTTGAGCTCCCTCCCCCATCCCCACCCCCTTTCTGTTTCCCCCTTCCTTTTTTTTCCAATAAATTATATAGATTTTTCTTTTCCCACCTATTTCCATTATTTTTAATTATTTTAAAATCTTTTATGTTCTCCCCACCCCCACTAGAGCTATACCTTGAGTGCCCTACCATCCATTCTTAATTAGCACATTTGTTTAGATAATATCACCAACTTTAACACCTATGTGTTCTTTTGTTCTATTGTTGTTGACATCTTTTGATGATCTGCTTCTATTACTGCTTGTTTGTCCCTACAAACTCCTCCACTTCTCTCTCTCTCTCTCTCTCTCTCTCTCTCCCCCCCCCCCCCCCCCCCCCACCCACACACACACACACACCTTAAACCAGCTTATATTTCAACTCTTTCTTGGACTCGAACTCAAGTTTTGTCGAAGGGTCATGAGGACTCGAAACGTCAACTCTTTTCTTCTCCGCCGATGCTGCCAGACCTGCTGAGTTTTTCCAGGTAATTCTGTTTTTGTTTTGGATTTCCAGCATCCGCAGTTTTTTTGTTTTTATCTCTGAAGCAAGAAAACAGTTGTAGAGATTTGATGTACCGGACGGGTTTCTATTTGAAACAGTTAACTTTATTATAGAGAGCTTTTCAGGTGCTACATGCTTGAACCAGGTCCTCAACTAGAAAGCCACGCCACCCCTCCCCCCCCCTCACTAAGGGCTCATTGGTCGGAGTTTCCAAGAGCAATCACATGACCCCGATAGGCAGTAGGAAAGGCTATACCTTCAGTTACTACATTTCCTTCTCTTTTAGTTTGTTACACTTCCTATTTGCAGAGAACATTTGAATAACCCAGAATATATACATATATATAAGTCAGGTGATTATATATTAAGACTCGGAGGTGGTTTCCTTATTTGGTTAGAGAGGCGTAGCTCTACCAGTTGAGGTTCTTCCACTAGATCAACATGATCAGGAACGTCAGCTCAACATTCATCGTTAGAAAGTGACTGCTCAGGGTTAGGCACCTAAAGAAAGATATTGGGTATGTCTATTTTAGGTTGATCTGTCACTTCAGGGTTTAATGGTTCAACGTTAATCACAGGCGGAATAGATGGTTGTTGGAATGTCTCTCTATTCCTAAGATGATCCACATGTTTTCAAAAATTTGGTTTTCCATTTCTACCTGGAAGGACAAGGAACCAGTTTCTGAGGCAATTGTACTAGGAAAACCCAATAAGGTCCACTTCCAAAATTCCATATGAAACCTGTACCTCTTACTGTGAATCTTCGAGCTTTGCTATGAATATCGTGATTCTATTTTTGTTACTCTGATTCTTCTCTACCTTCGCCTCTAAGTTAGGAAACACCAGACTTAACCCTGTACGTAGGTGGTGCTTCAACAATAATTCAGATGACATTGAATCTATAGTCGAATGAAGCAGTGCATGATAATAGAGAAGGAAGTGGGAAAGTCGAGATTCAAGAGTACCTATCTGTGAGAAAATATTGGAGGGGTAACAGCTGAAGACCTGTTTGATTGCTGATGAAGCAGAACAACTACTGCATAAAGCCATTGACATGTTGACACTTTGCAACACCTTGGTCAAGAGAGCAGCAGATTACCTTGCCTGCAAAGTGGCAGTGTTTGGGCCCACTGTGCCTATACTGACTCATTAAAAAAAATGCCTAATTTAATACATACCACCATTTTTTCCAACATAACCTGATGAATTAATCCTTTGCACCCTCTTCACATCCATGACATCCTTCCTGAAGCATAGGTCCCAGAATTCTACACAGTACTCCAGCTGAGGACTAACTAGTGATTTGTGAAGATTTTCTGCAGGGGAAGTGATTAATGTGTTGTTTGCTTAGGACAGAATCATCCCAGGTTTGCATTAAATGAGGTAATGGGCATGAAAAATGACATTTTACCCACCAGCCGCAATAGCAGGTTTTCACTGCTTTTTCGTATCGTCCACTTCCTGCCCTATTAATTATGCAGCCATAGGAAACAATCTGTCTCACTGGTGGACGCCGGCCACACCGTTACCTCACCGTTTCCTCATTCAGGGTGCCATATCTAAATTGCAGCTGTGCACACAGTTCTCAATGCTTGCAACCCAGGACTGTTCCAGTGAAAGCCAAGAAGAGTTCAGTGACCCGTCACTGGAATGCCTTTCGGAGAGCCGCCTTAATATCCCCCACCCCCTCGCTGGCCGCAGGAGGTCCAACAGTCTCACCACTCCAACTTGGGAGGCGATGGCAGAAGAGGTCAGTGCCAATGCTGCACAGGAGAGGTCAGCCATCAGTACAGAAAGAAGATGAATGATCTCATTTTGCTACCAGTGTAAGGCAACTATCTCAGTACTCTAAACTTACAAACTCACAAAGCTATCACTGGCATCTCACTCACTGCCAGCTCAAGGGACATTACCACTCACTGTCTCACACACACCCTCACATCTTCAATACACAATTTGAGCACAAAATCTATGTTGTCACTGATGGAATGCTGTGCCATTGGAAGAGTCATCTTTCAGGTCAGACTTAAAAATGCCGAAACATTATTATTAATAAGTCAGGGTCATAGAACATCCAATATAATAAAAGTTAAATACTGAGGATGCTGGAAATCTGAAATATAAACAGAAAGTGTTGGAAAAACTCAGCAGGTCTGACAGCATCTGTGGAGAGAGAAACAGAGTTAACGTTTCGAGTCCGTATGACCGAAGAAAGGTCATACAGACTCAAAGCGTTAACTTCGTTTCTCTTTGTCAGATGCTGTCAGGCCTGCTGAGTTTTTCCAGCATTTTATGTTTTTATGTTATGATAGACACACAACTTAGTTTGTTTTGAGCTACAACACTTCAGCAAGGGGGATAACACACTTTAAGAACAAACCTTTCATATTTTGTGCAGTACAATCACACTATCACTTCCAGCACAGGTTGAACTGATTACTTATCCATTGATCTGCTATAGTAGGTGATTGTGGCTACATTGCAAGAAGATTGTATTTCTAGTTTTACAGCTGTAACCATTCACTGGTTTGGAAACATTTCTGTGATGCTTGATGTGAATGCCCACATGAATTGACCACATGAATTGCCAATGCAGATCTCTACATGCCTAGGATACTCTATGCTTCCAGGCTGAATAAAGGGACAAAAAAAATCAACTTCACTCTCAAATAGATGTAAAAGATCCCATTTCACTATTTCAAAGAAGAGCAGGAGAGATATCCCAGTGTCCTTGCCCATGTTCATCCTCAAGCTAAGTCACTGGAAGAGTTTATTATGATCATTATCACATTGCTGTTTGTGGGAGCTTGCTATGAGCAAATTAGTTGCCATGTCTCCTGCTTTACAACAGTGATACTTAATTGGCTGTAAACTGCTTTGGGATGTCCTTGATTTGTTGAAGGTGTTGTATTATTAAAATTATATAAAAGCATCCATCACTTATAAGGGATTGTGTAAACACATTGAGGTTCATTTATTAAAATTAGGCACATGGGAACAGTTACACAGAGATATAAAGCTTGAAGGCACCAGAGCTGTGTGTCTGTGCTTTGCTCAAAGCAAAGGTGAAATGCAGACTGGATCACAGGAAACACTTCACTTCTAGTGCCATCATGCTGATATCTCTTAAAGATATATTCCAATAAAGGGCACAGTATAAACTGTAATGACCCAATGGAGTGGACAGGTTTCAACAAGAAACAGCTAAACTTTATTGCAGGGAGCTTTTCAGGTGCTACATGCTCGGCCAGGACTCTTGTTGGGAAGCTCCACCATCCCCCCCCAGATTGCCCACGCTTATGGCTTACTGGTTGGAGCCTTAATAGAATATAATGTGACCTGGATAGAGAGCAGGAGGGGCTATACTCTCAAGTACCACATTTCCTCCTTCTTTAGTTTTTTACAATTTCAATTAACAGTGAAACATTTGAACAGCCAACAACGTATACATATGTATAATTTCAGGTGATTAAAGACCAAGGCCAAGATTTTCTGGCCCCGTCACAGGTGGGACCTGCAGCAGGTGAGGCGGCACCCCAGCCAGAAGTCCACTGACTTGCGACAGGACTGGAAGATCGCGGCGGCAGGCGAGTGTGGAAAATCCCGCTGCAAGTCTCTGAGGTGCTCTCCTAGAGTGGCATAGCTCTACCACTTGATGTACCTCAACAGGATCAACAGGGTCTGGGACTGCAGCATGAGACGCATCCTCGGAACATGGCAGTTCAGGATTTAGCAACTCTAGAGAGACATTAGGCATGTCTATTATAGGTTGATCAGTGACCTCAAGAACTGATGGTTTGACATTAATCACAGGAGAATAGTTGGTTTTAGAATGTCCCTCTAGCACAAATATGATCTACGCGCTTACGGACGATTCTATCTCCCGCTTGTACTTGGAAAGATTATGGACCAGTCTCTGAGACAATGGTCCCAGGAGCCCAACAGGCCCCACTGCCAAAATTTCACATGCACACCGTGTCCCCTACAGTGAATGTGTGAGCTTTGTTGTGTACGTCGTGATTTAATTTCTGATTACTCTGATTACGTTCTACTTTCCCCTCTAAATTTGGGAACACCAGCTGTAACCACGTATACAGGCAGCGTTTCATCAATAATTCAGACGGTATTGAACCTGTAGCTGAATGTGGCATTGTACGATTACTGAAAATAAAGCTGGAAAGTCAAATTCCAGAGTGCCTCAGGGAGATGAAATGTTGTTTTAAAAAACATCGTAAAACATGTCCCCTCATGTGACGTGAGCAGGGACATGTTTTTAAATCAGGTGTAAAATTTCTACTTTATTTTTATTTGCTTTAGGAAGCTTCATCCCACCCATGGATGAGGCTTCCTTAAAAGTGCAAAGGCTACTTGGCCTTTTTGCTGCCTGCCAAGCGTAAGGTGGGACGGTGTTAGAGGGAAATTAAAAATGCTAAAAGAGAATACGGTAAGAATTTACTGAAAAAACCTTAAGATCTCCAGGCAGGCATGGCTGCTAAACATATTAAGAGTTGAAGATTACCAGATGAACATTGCACAGCCTTGAGAATCAGACTGGAGGCAAAAGTATGACATAAGTTAGATTAAGTATACTCCCCTCTCACATAGGGAAGGGGCAAATGGTTTTAGCTTAGATATGGGGAGACGAACAAGGGACAAAGAGGGGGCTTTGATGAAACAGAAACAGTCTTGAGTTGTGAGAACCAAGGTCTTTGCGTACGTGTTTTAATTTTGATTGGATAATATAATTATGTATACATCCTTTAGTATAATTAGTTAGCAAAATCACATGTTTATGTACTCAGTAGGATAGAGTTAGCATGGGACTGGTGTGTCAGTTATCGATTGGATGTATTCAAATGTATGCAAATGTATTATGATAAGAAAAAGTACAAAAATA
Organism: Carcharodon carcharias; assembly: GCF_017639515.1. Taxonomy (NCBI): domain Eukaryota; kingdom Metazoa; phylum Chordata; class Chondrichthyes; order Lamniformes; family Lamnidae; genus Carcharodon; species Carcharodon carcharias. The sequence continues at coordinate 242,403,084 of NC_054467.1, read as the reverse complement.
ATGAAATGCAATCAATCTGGGAGCTGGGTCTGCATTCTTAGGAATGATTGCAGCTCCCTTGCATATGCTTGAATAAAATCAGTTAAAAGGAAGCCTGAGTCTCTGTGGTGATTGCGGGATTGGAGAGTGTAATATCTCCTCTTCAAACGGGCAGCATAAATATGAATTTATTTACTTTTTAATGGTCTTAATAGGCCTTTTAATTGTCGGTGACTGCACTGCCAACTTTGGCGCTTGCCCACTGAATAAAATATCACGGGACTACACGATGATGTTAGGATGCTCGCCTGACATCATCGCGAGTCATTTTATGCTCGGCTGGGTCGGGCGCCCACCCACCCGCCGAGCTCAATATTCTGCCCATGGTACCCAAGAATGTTCCTGTGTAATCGATATGTGGTCATACCCAGGGTCGACCAAGCCACTCCCACAGATGCAAGGGAGCTGGAACAGGCACCTTCTGTTGTTGCTGACAGTGAAGACAGTGCTTGAACAAGTTTTCCATAACTCCATCAATGCCTGGCCACCACAAACAGCTTTGTGCAGGCATTTTCATTTTTGATATGCCTGGGTGGGCACAATGGACTTCTGTCAAGAACAGCTCTCTATCTTATGGTGGGACCACCAGTCTTAGTCCCCACAACAAAATCCCGCCTTGGCAGTTCAATTCCACCTGTCTGACATGGAATGGTCTCAATTCTTGAGATACAGGCAAGTTTGGTTATCCTTTTAAGACAAAGTCTCTGACTTTCCATAATATTGATTCTCTGTTCATCCAATTTCTAATTTGTTTCGCAGACACAGGAGAAGATTCTAAGAAATGCAATAATAGCAACTAATTCTTGCAGAACTTGATTATGCGCAATATGGTCATGCAATGTGTAGGCAAGGGCAGTACATACAAGTATACTTTTATGCAGATGATGTCAGAGCCCATTGTTGTAGTCTTGCTGATGCTATTGGCTGGATGGCCTTGTCCTCGCTGAATAAACTCGTTAATGCTTTTCAGTACGTTTGCAGCATCCAATTCTCTTCATTCTAGCTCAAGCTCCAGTGTCGGGTTAGCTTATTGTAATCTGATACCTGTCTTTTCTTTATCTGTTTGCCATGGAGTTTTGCCTTGCCCTTTATTTTGATTTTGCAGTTAGCCAAGTCGCTCTCTGGTGAAATTGTAACTTGGTTCAGTTTGGTAGTCAAGCTACCCATGGCTTCATTATCCACTCACAACTTGGAAAGTTCCACGACTTTTCCCTTCACTGCCTCTTTTGTTTTGCTCAGCTGATTCCTCAGCTCTTCAGTCTCTCTCTTATATCCCTTGGCTTCCTCCTGGAATATTGAACATTGTTGAGTCTTCTCTGCCAAATCTTTCTTCAGCTTGTTCAGGGTGACACTAAATACATTTTGTTTCTCTTCATGATTTTCCAAAGGAACCAACTTTGACTTGAGGGATCCTTGCAGCATGTGAAGATCCTTCAATTCTCCTAACTCACCCCGAGAGACGGCATTGCATTTTCTTAGAAGTTCTGGAACTCCATCAGATTTGAGATGAAATATCTCAGGCCAGTCAAGCTTGATCTTCTGTAACCAATCTCGGTCCTTCTCCTTTCACAATTATTACAGGCAGCTGGGTTGTCTGCTGCTTGTAAGGAACTGGTACTTTGGCGATGCCCATTAGCTGAATGGATTCTCCCCTGTATGTCCTTAACGTAGTGGTTAGTCGCTTATTGACTGTCTACCTTCTTTAAGATATTTGAAAGTGTCCTCTGCCACCATGTAGTCGAGGCACCCGTATCCACCTTCATTATTAATGGTTTCTCATTAACTTGGATTGTGACAGAGATAGGTTTGCTTTTTACATCGGTGACGTTATAAAAGGAATAAACGTTGGTGTCGGCAGCTTCAGTTTCTGCCCTTTTCTTTCATTTGATCATGTTGGTTTGCTGTTTTGCAGGCTGCTTCTGCTTTGTCCGGCATTACCTTATCGCGTGACCTTTCCTATGGCGGTAATGACATCCTGCCTCCTTGAATTTACAGGTGTTTGCCCTGGGGTCACCTCCACATTTATAACAACTTAATCTTGTCACTGCTGAAGTGTTTCTGCCAGGCTTTTTCATGTTTCTAACAGTGGAGATTGCACCTCACTTTGATGCTGTGGGTCTGGTTTTCATGCCATGGTCAGCGGTTTATTATGAACAACAGCACCATGTTCTATATGTTGCAAAGCCTGCGAGTCTCTCCCAGCACTTTCCATGATGAGGGAGATTTCTAGGACGCGCTTAAAGTCGATGCCAACCTTGATGAATAAGTGGCACTGTATGGCACCATCCTGAACTCCACAAACTAATTGGTCCCACAGCAAATCATTTAATGTGTCCATGAAGTTGCGATGTTCTGTCAACTGCTTGAGGTTCACTATATAGTTTGCGATGAACTCTACCTCTGGAATTAAATTTAAAATGCTGCATTACTGCGGATGGCTTCGGCTGGAAATGTGCTTTCACGAGATACACGAACTCATTCTCGGACTTGGAATTGGGCAGGCACGGGGCCGTCAGGTTACAAATGAGATTATATGTCATACTGCCACATACACTCAAAAGGATTGCTTTCTGCTTTTCCTCTGCTGTAATTTTGTTTGCTACGGAATAAAATCTGAGGTGCTCTATATATCGGCTCCAGTCTTCCATAGTCGCATCATATGGGTCAATTGTGCCAACAAGCAGCCTGACTGGTGAGCAGTCACTTTTTTCCTAACATTTGAAGTACTCACAGTAACAAGGCGAGACGCAGAGTGAGAGCTAATTTTACCTTCATAGCCAAATGTAATGACTTGATGGAGCTGACAGGTTTCAACAAGAAACAGATAAATTTTATAACAGAGAGCTTTTCAGGTGCGACACACTAGGCCAGGACTTTCGTCAGGAAGCTCTGCCCCCCCCCACTGGATTGCCCGCACTAAGGGCTCACTGGTCGGAGCCTTAACAGAATATAATGATAGATAGCAGGAAGGGCTGTACCCTCAGTTACCACATAAACCTAGGGGCAGGATTTTCCCCCCGTTGGGGGTGATGTTGAAGGACGGGTGCACTCAGGCGCCCTTCCGATTGGCGCCCCCAATTGGGGGTGTGGCGCCATTTTATGTGGACGGGTCAATTAAGGCCCGCCCAGCGCAACGTCTGCATGGAAGAACTATGTGCTCCCTGTGCGGGCGTGGGGGGGGAAATCCCAAAATCGGGAGTGCACTCTTTCGCATATGCGCACAAAAGTGCGCACTCATCTCCCTGAGGCTAAGTGCTGCCTCAGGGAGATCGGCTGTTTCTGACAAATAGGAAAAATAGAAAGAAAATATTCCTGACATGTCCCCTCATTGACAATGTCACATGAGTTGGGACATGTCCATAAATTTTACAAAAACCTTAATAAAATGTTTTAAAAGCTACGTGAAACCTCATCCCGCATGTGGATGAGGTTTCATGCTTTTTCTAATGCCGGCCGGGGCTCCTGGCCTGCCCGCCAACTTTAAGGTTGGACAGGCAGGTCCATTAAATAGTTTAATGACTCTGTCAATGGCTTCAATTGGTTACTGACAGGAGGTCGGCGGGCGCACAGCTGATTTTGCTGCGCCCCCGCCTACCAGAAAAATTAAATGGGGCGGGGTGACATCAGGAATTCCGCCTGACCTCACCGCGGGTCATTTCACCCATCAGTGAGCAAGACCTGTCCCCCGCTCGCTGACAGGAAAATCTTGCCCTAGGCATTTCTTTTATAATGTAGACAATGGAAAGATGTAGATATCTGCACATGGGCCTACAAGAAATAACGTGGGTTGAACTGTGTGTACCTACTTTCGCTGAAATAAAGCTACCTGGCTGTATTCAGCAAATTAAGCCTGACTTTCATTAAACACATGAATCTTTCTGTTTGTAGATGTAATGTGTTTGTTGGATTGCAATTAACAATTTGAGTCTGTTCGATTGTAATTGAGAATGTGAGGCTGCTTGGCAACCATGATTAAAAATACCTCTGACTGTATCTATCGATGTGAGTCTGCCTGACTAATTATTTTGACTGTGAGGTGAGAATGCTAGTGACTGAGCTGAGCCAACACTGGGTCATGAAGTAATAATAATTCTGAACCCATTGCATTCTCAACTTTGGCTGAGATTGTTAATCCAATGTTACCTTCCGGCTGACAGATTCAGAGCTATAAACATAATTCCAGGAAGTTTGCATTTAATTCAATCATGTTTGTCTTCAAACATTGTGTAACACAATAAATAAATCCCATTAAGTAGTTGGGCTTACTGTGATACAAATATCTTTAATCAAATCATTTTTCTTAAGACCTTGGGGACAATGCAGTGTAAACAGCATGAGCTGTGGCTCTTACAGAGCTTGATCAACAGTGACAAACCTGTTAAGTAGTGGGCCACTCTCTCTCCCCTCCACACCCTGACCATTATATGTTTTGGCAAGAATTCAACAAATATATCAGCAGAGTAGGCAGTAAACACATAGCTCAGAATTTCCTCAGAGCTGCACCTTCCCCATTGCTGTAATTTCACCAGAAGCCCCACTTACAACCTGAGCGCAAAATCCAGGCTAACCCTCCCACAGCGGTACTGGCGAGCACTCCATTTTCAAAGGGGTTTCCTTTCGGATGAGGCATTAATCCACTCCTGTCCTCAGGTAGTCCTAAAAGGCCCCATCACACAATTTCGAAGAAGAGGTGAGGAGTTCTCTCCAGTGTCCTGGTTAGGAGAAGGGTTCAGACAACTCTGGTGAACCTGGCATGTACACAGCAGGGAGGCATCAGAGATAATGGAGGCACTGGTCAACTCATACAAGAGGTGGACAATCACACTCAGCTGCTCAGCCAGTGGCACAAAGCTGTCATTGCTGGTGCTGAAGGGATTGTATTTCTCAATAACGAGAGTTTGGAGTCTTGAGAGGGGCGTCAGGCCATTGGCATCACCTGGGCAACAGAGGCCGCTACATAAACCACTGACAGCTCAATGACAAGAGCATGGAGCAGGCTACTCTGATATTGTGCTGAGTAGCGAGGAGGCTCAGCAGAGGCATCCTCCTGGTCAGGAGAAGTTAAGAAGAACACAGAGCGGGGCAGCAAGGAGAAGATGCCACATAAGGCAAAGGGTGTACCACCCAAGAATCAACTAGCTTTGAATGACAGAGTGCCAGTCATGGCTGCTACTTGCCTTTTCTAAGGGTCCTCCAGTTTTACATCCCACCCCCAGGCCTGCACTCCTGTCGCCGCTGATTGGGCAGAGAACCTGCCCCTCCTACACCACCCTCCCCCATTCCCTCCAACCCCTCCCCCCACCCCTATCAGGCCCAACAACTCATTCACAAATTGAAAAGTGTGTCACATTAGTGACACTGGGTTCAGGACCCTGAAACCCTCTTTGGGTGATTCCTGATTTAGAATTGAAATTCTAGCCTACGTTCCTGTTAATGTGCTGGTTCACCTCTTATTTTCCTGTTCGGGGAAAAAGTGCAAGAGCCTGAAATGTCAACTCTCTGTTCTTTCCACAGGCGACAGTTGACATGAGATTCCCAGCATTTATTTTGTATTTAGCCCATTAAATGGCTGGATGCATTAGCAGGGGGTCCTGCAAATAACATAATACCAAGAAACAAATATAGCAATGGAAGCGCCAAAAAAAAGCTACACAGGATTTATGACTAGGTAAGTGCATGCCAGTCGCTATTCTCATTGCTAAACCAAAGTCCTCCTTTATACAAACAAAAGCCTCCAGGCAACCCTGAATGAGACCATTTTGTTTCTCTTAATGAACCACTTCCGCGTTGCTCTTGGGATATCCTACTAGATGACCCAAATCACCATATCATTTGACGTGGAGACAGGTGGAACACTGAGATTTCCCAGCTCAATCTCTGACTACTTTGCACTCCACTCAATTGCAGAAGACTGATGGATTGGAAGGAGCACTGACAAGTGACAGGCTTCTCTTGATTCCCCGCTAAGATGAGCATCAAGCTAATGGCAGATGTTGTTCCTTCATTCAGAATGTGGTTGAAGGCCCCTGTGCGACAGTCAATCAACAAGTTCATGTGACTATTGGACCTTTATTTATTTTTCAAATAACAGCTTTATCCTAAGAATACCAGAGCACAAGGAACATTATGAAGCAAAACCTGACATCGAGCCACATTAGGAGATATAAGGGCAGATGACCAAAAGCTTGGTGAAAGAGATAGGTTTCAAAGAGCTTCTTAAGATGGAAAGAGAGTTAGGGAGGCAAAAGCGGTTTAGAGAGTGAATTCCAGAACTCAGGGTCTTGGCTGCTTAAAACACAGACACTAATGGTGAAATAGTTAAAATTGGGGATGCTCAAAAGGCCAGAATTAGTGTGATGCAGATATCTTGGAGGGTTGGAGTGGTGTTGTGAGGTTGGAGGAGATCACAGAGATAGGGAAGGATGAGGTCATGGAAGGATTTGAAGGCAAGGATAGGAATTTTAAATCGAGGTGTTGTCCAATGCAGGTTAGCAATCACAGGGGTGACGACTGAATAGAACTCGTTAAGATACAGGCAGCAGCGCTTTGGATAACCTTATGCTTACACTGGGTCGGATGTTGGAGACCAGCCAGGAGTGCGTTGGAATAGTCAAATCTAGAGGTAATGAAGGCATGAATGAGGGTTTCAGCAGCAGATGAGCTTAGGCAGGGACAGAGTCAGATGATGTTACAGAGGTTGAAAGAGTGATAGGTGTTCACGCTAATGTGGATATATGATTGAAAGCTTATCTCAGGGTCAAATATAACACAAGCATTACCCATAATCTAGTTCAGTGTCAGGCAGTTGCCAAGGCGAGGGATGGAGTTGGTGGCTACGGAGCAGAGTTTGTACTGGAGAGCACAAAAACGGCTTCAGTATTCCCAATATTTAATTTGAGGACATTTCTGTTCATCCTGTGCTGGATATCAGATAAGCAGTCTAATCATTCAGCAACAGTGGAAGGGTGGAGAGAGGTGGTAGTGAGGTGGTGCTGGGTGTCGGCAGTGCACATGAGAAGGCTAGCACTGTGCTTAATGATATTGCTGATGGCAGCATGTAGAGAAAAACTAGGAGAGAACTAAGGGGGACACCAGGTCCTTGGAGGACTCCAGAGACAACAATGCAGGAATGGGAAGAGAAACCATTACAGTAAGTAATGCTCTGGCTACCATTAGGCATATATGAATAGAACCAGATGAGATCAGTTCTAGCTAACTAAAGGATGGTGGAGAGGTGTTGGAGGAGGATGGTGTGTCAAACCTGTGCAGACAGGTTGAGAAGGACGAGGAGGAATAGTTTAATGTTTCAGAGTCATATAGGATGTCACTTGTGACGTTGATAAGAGCTGTTTCAGTACCTTGGCAGAGACAGAAAACTGATGCAAACATGGAGATCTGGGAAAGACGGATACGGATTTGGGTGGCAACAAAATATTTGAGAATGGAAAGAGATATGTGTATATATGTGCCAGTATGCATTTGTGATTTTGTGCACTACACATTTATTCATATGTTACAGTGAATGTGTGTAGATTTCTTTATATATGTATGTGTGTTATATATGCATCTGCACCTGTGAACGTAAGTATATATGTGTGCCTGCTCCTGTGAACATGTGTGTGCATGTGCATGCACATGCATGTGTGCACATGTATGAGTGTGTTTGATGTGTTTCTGCACTGGCCAAAACTAATTATTTCACATACTGTATTCTTCATGCTTTTTCTCATATGAAATGTTCACTGTTTCATTTTAAAATAAACTCAGTCCAAATTGATGTCCAGCTGTGGTAATGAACATAGACATCACATTAATAATATAATTTCCTCAATTGCTATAGCAGCTGAAATACACTCAAATCGATGTGACATTCTCCAGACAAATTCTGTATTGATCTACTGTTAGACTTCTGATGTACAATTTTGTCACAAAAATCCATGCACTCTTAATGCATTATTTGTTCAAGCGATTGTGTATGAATTCCTTTTTGTTGAATATTTTATATACTTACTGAATACATTGCATATCACATTACAAATGAGAAAAGTGTTCATTGTTTACTTAAAAGACGATGTGACTGGTATGATAGCAGGTCATATTCATATAAAATTGTTCCTGATTACCCTTCCCTGCGCCTCTACTTACGCTTCCATCCTAGACATTAGAGCTGTGTGCTATTGATCAACTCCGTTCCTATGTTTTAATGAGAGGATATCAACCTGAAATGTTGGGCAGAATTTTCTTGGCCTCATGGTAGCAGAGGAGTGGAAGCAGCGGGGGAACCGGCTAAATAGCAGGCAGCCACACTGGGGTAGTACCTGCCAGAGGGGAAGTGAGCCAGAGGCAGGCCAGGATGTTGATTGCAGCCCACTGAATGGAGGCAGGCATTCAATTTAAACAATCAAGGCCCCAGTTAAGGGCAATTTAGAGGGTTTGCAGCATCTTGCCCCTGTCACCATCGCCATGAAGGCCAGAGACTCCTTCCCCCAAAGACGGGCATCTGGCACCAACCCAAACATTGCCAGCAAAGTGGTTTCTCTTCCAGTCTGAGAGGTCTGCCTGCAAAAGTTTAAATTTACCTCTCTGAGAATACCTCTATTTTCAGATGTCATCAAAGTCCTCTACCTGCTCCAGCAGCACCCACCTCTCCTGACGGGGCTTGTGGCACTACTGGTCCTCTGATTGGGCCAACAGAATCAGAAGCCTGCCGAGGACAGTGAGCATGGAAGTGGCCAACTAAGAGACTGCCTCTGGGAAAACAGCTCCAGCGCTCTGGCTCCCAGCATGTGCCAACTCGGCAAACCCCATTTGATCCTGCCTTTGGGATCCTGAAGTCTGTAGGAAAATCCTGCCCCTTAATTCTGTTTCTCTCTCCATGGATGCTGCTAGGTCAGCTGAATGTTTCCAGCATTTTCTCTTCTCATTCCATTAGTGTCACCTGTGTCCTCCGACCAAACGTATGGTTAGTCATTGACTTTTGTCCCTCTGCCTCACTACTCTCAGTCTTTGAGGTGTCTACTTTCTGGAACACTTCTGCCAGAAACATTTACTGCCTAGCAGAATAGTTCTACATCATGTTCCCATTAGTCTCTTAACTCCTTATTAGTTCAATACAGTCTTTGAAGCTGCTTTCTTTAAAATCATAAGTACACCACTTCTCCCTTCTTTCACTTACGTCTTTTGCTCATGCTCCACCTTTCTCTCTCTCTGCCCCATATCTTTTGTCTGTCTTTTTCCTTTTCCTTAGCTTCTGAATCTCCTTCTCCCAACTATCATTTCTTTTTCAACCCCTTCCTGCTTTGCTTCTGTCTACACTTCCCTTCCATTGTTCTTTACTTTTCATTCCCTTTTTTCTCTTTCATTTCTGTGTCTCCGCCTCAGCTCTGCACTTCAGAGACAGCTAGTTCTTGTACATGAATCACAAAAAGTTAGCATAAAGTCCAGGAAGTAATTAGGATGGCAAATGGAATGTTGGCTGTGATGGTCAATTGTCCTGTGCTTGATTATGTAAGTCTGTTTACTGTTGATGCTCACTGTGCTTGATTGGTTAAGCCTAGGTATAGACTCAGAGAAAATTTAACAAAGCTGTAGAAAGAGCTGGAAACCAGAGTTGTAAGCATGGAGTAGACATTTTAAGGTACTCTAAATAAATTCCTGTCACACATTTAAGCTGGTATGTCATCTCTGCATGTCCTTTAGGGAAGGAAATCTGTCTTCCTTACCTAGTCTGTCCCACATGTGACTCCAGACCCACAATGTGGTTGACTCTTAAATTCCCAACTGAAATGGCCCAGCAAGCCACTCTCAAAAAAGGAATGAAACCGGATGGTCCACCCGGCATCAACCTAGGCACTGGAAATGACAATGGCAAACTCAGTCCCTGGAAAGACCTCCTTCCAATATCTGGGCGCTTGTGCCAAAAGTGGGAGAGCTGTCTCATAGATTAGCAAAGCAATGGCCTGACATAGTCATCCTCACGGAATCATATCTTGCAGATAATGTCCCAGACACCACCATCACCACCACTGGGTATGTCCTACCCCACTGTCTGGACAGACCCAGCAGAGGTGGCAGCACAGTGGTATACAGTCAGGAGGGAGTTTCCCTGGGAGTCCTCAACATCGACTGTGGAGCCCATGAAGTCTCATGGCATCAGGTCAAACATGGGCAAGGGAACGTCCTGCTGAATACCACGTACCTCCCTCAGCTAATGAATCAGTGCTCCTCCATGTTGAACATCACTTAGAGGAAACACTGAGAATTGCAAGGGCACAGAATATACTCTGGGTGGGGGACTTCAATGGCTTGGTAATACCACGACTGACTGAGCTGGCCGCGTCCTAAAGGACATAGCTGATAGACTGGGTCTGCGGCAGGTGGTAAGGGAATCAAAAAGAGGGAAACATATACTTGACCTCATCCTCACCAACCTGCCTGCCACAGATACATCTGTCCATGAATTGGAAAACCTCACCAACTGTGCTTCTAATTTTCACCCTTCTCTCATCTTTACGTGATCCATCTTCAAATCCTACCTTCCCTTCCTTGACTTCTTTGCCTCTATTTCTGGGGGTAGGTTATCAATTGATTGGCTGACATGTCTCACTAGGTGGGCCTTCTGCCACGGTGTCTTGATTCTGAGGGAAGGCCCACCAGTAGCCTAGCCACTGCCTGATTGGCTTGTGATTTGATTGGTCTTCTCGAGAAGAATCAACATGGGTCTCTTGCCATCTCTGCAGCCAGCAGGTGAGACCACCGCTCAGGAAGATTCTATCACAACTCCTCTGTCATTTAACATCCCTTGTCTTGCACTCTATCACAAGCCTTTCCTTTTCGTTTTGTTCACCCACCTTAAAAACGATAAAATTTCTAACTTTCCCCAGTTCTGATGAAACATTAACTCTGAAACATTAATTCTGTTTCTGTCTCTACAGATACTGCCTGGCCTCCTGAGTAAGTTTTTTCAGCATTTTCTGGTTTTCATTCAATATTTAATGAAAGTTTGGGTTATCTTTGCTCTGTGCTTTTTCTAAGTCTGACTTTTCTTCCAAAAATAGCCTTGGGACATTGTTCAACATTAAAGGCAAAGTTGATTTTGCTAATGTTGTTGTCATTATCATCAGCATTTGTCATGTTTCCTGTAGCTTATTTGGTTTGGCACTCTTGCTCCTGAGTCAGGAGGTTTTGTGTTTAAGTACCATGTCAGGACTTCAGCATAGGTATCAAGGGAGTACTGCATTGCGAGAGGAGCCATTTTTCAGATGTGATGTTAAGCTGGACCCTGCCTGTCCTCTCAGGAGGAGCTGAAAGATCCCATGGTATTATTTTGCAAACATGGACATTTTCAGAGCATCTCAGCTGTCACCTTGCTGAGAAAAACTGGCACACAATACAAAGGATCAAACAAGAAGTGGGGGAGGGCCATCATCAGTTCATATACTGTCTCCACTAGAAGCAAAAGTCATGGACGTAATGGAGAGGGGCATGACAGGAGCCTAGTGAATAGCAAGGCTGAAGGATATATTACACAAGGTTTCCAGCCTTTCCATTAAATATTTCCACTAAATACCAACCTTTGTCTCTTTCTTCCCATTGCTGGACCAGAACATGGGGGAATAAGTGGGAACAGAGGAAAAGGAAAAGCAGTTTCCAGAACATGCTGCACTGACCATTGTTACAATCCTGTGCCAGACCCCCAAATTTTTTGTATGCTCCGGTTAGGAACCAGTAACTTTTTGTTTAAAGTAGACAATATTTGAGATCCCTGGTCTTTGAATAAACAAAATATACAAGGTCAGAAAGATAAAACAATTTACAATGTCCATCTTATATTCTAACATTCAAGATCAATGTGAGGTAAAGCTGAATTAACAGGCAAACTGTGGTTGAACACCATACACTGCACAATAAATGAGAGATGTGACCAAGACAGATCTCATGAATTTCACAGCGACCCATCCAGATGTCAGCAAACACTGTGAATCAACCAATCTAACAGAGGGTGCTGGTGAGAAGTGACTGAAGCATTCTGGGAGAAGTCACCGTGACTCAGGAGGGAATTGAGGAGGACCCACTGTCATGAGTAACATTCCCAAATTCAAGAGGGTCGGAGGGCAGAGGTGAGTATGGTGGCCATAACCAAGGAGAAGGTGCTAGGAAAACTGAAAGGTCTGAAGCTGGATAACTCACCTGAACCAGATGGATTACACCGCAGAGTTCTGAAGGAGATAGCTGAAGAGATAGTGGAGGCGTAGTGGTAATCTTTCGGGAATCACTGGAGTCAGGGAGGGTCCCAGAGGAATGGAAAATCACTAATGTAACCACCCTGTTTAAGAAGGGAGTGAGGCAAAAGACGGAAATTACAGACCGATTAGCCTGATCTCGGTCGTTGGTAAGATTTTAGAGTCCATTATTAAGGATGAGATTTCAGAATACTTGGAAGTGCATGGTAAAATCGAGCAAAGTCAGCATGGTTTCATCAAGGGGAGGTCATGACTGACAAATCTGTTAGAATTCTTTGAGGAGGTAATGAGTAGGTTAGACAAAGGAGAGCTAATGGATGTTATGTACTTGGACTTCCAGAAGGCCTTTGACAAGGTGTCGCACAGGAGGCTGCTTAGTAAGATAAGAGCCCATGGTGTTAGCGGCAAGGTACTAGCATGGATAGAAGATTGGCTGTCTGGCAGGAGGCAGAGAGTGCGGATAAGGGGGTCCTTCTCAAGATGGCGGCCAGTGACTAGTGGAGTTCTGCAGGGGTCAGTGTTGGGACCACAACTTTTCACTTTATACATTAATGATCTAGATGAAGGAACTGAGGGCATCCTGGCTAAGTTTACAGATGATACAAAGACAGGTGGAGGGACAAGTAGTATTGAGGAGGCGGGGAGGCTGCAGAAGGATTTGGACAGGTTAGGAGAATGGGCAAAGAAGTGGCAGATGGAATACAATGTGGAACTGTGAGGTCATGCATTTTGGTAGGAAGAATAGAGGCATAGACTATTTTCTAAATGGGGAGAGAATTCATAAGTCTGGAGTGCAAAGGCAGCCCTAGTCCAGGATTCTCTTAAAGTTAGCTTGCAGGTTGAGTCCGTAGTTAGAAAGGCAAATGCAATGTTGGCATTTATTTCAAGAAGACTAGAATATAAAAGCAGGGATGTGCTGCTGAGGCTTTATAAGGCTCTGGTCAGAGAACATTTAGAATATTGTGAGCAACTTTGGGCCCCATATCTCAGAAAGGATGTTCTGATCCTGGAGAGGGTCCAGAGGATGTTCAAATGAATGATGCCAGGAATGAAAGGCTTAACATATGAGGAACGTTTGAGGACTCTGGGTCTACACTTGATGGAGTTTAGAAGGATGAGGGGGGATCTGATTGAAACTTACAGAATACTGAAAGGCCTGGATAGAGTAGACGTGTGGAAGATGTTTCCATTAGTAGGAGAGACTAGGACCCGAGGGCACAGCCTCAGAGTAAAAGGAAGACCTTTTAGAACAGAGATGAGGAGAAACTTCTTTAGCCAGAGAGTGGTGAATCTATGGAATTCATTGCCACAGAAGGCTGTGGAGACCAGGTCATTGAGTGTATTTAAAATCAAGATAGATAGGTTCTTGTTTGGTAAGGGAATCAAAGGTTATGGGGCGAAGGTGGGAGAATGGGGATGAGAAACTTATCAGCAATGATTGAATGGCGGAGCAGACTAATTTCTGCTCCTAATTCTTTTGGCCTTATCTCAGTGAAACTCTCCCTCCCTTATGAGGGCTTGAAAGACTTCACTCTTACCTTTTGAAAATCTAGCCTCTGGATTTCTTCCAAATTTTACTCTGACTCAGACTGCCTCATTGACTGCTCACCTCACAGGGCTTCAAGCTTGTCAAGATTATGTTCCCTGGATTTCGGACTCTGCACACCAGCAGCAACTCACAAGCTCAACTTCAGCTCGCCAGCTACACCAAGCAAAACCCCACTGCTCCAAAGGGCTACCTTGCCTCAACAGCCTGCAAAGTAGAGTCACCAACCTTCCACTGCCTTTTCACTCACCAGAGCTTCTCCAGAGCCCTCAGCACTTATAGTATGTCTACTGCAGCATTTTGATTGCTTGGAGCCTCTTTCTTTGCTCCTCTCCCCGGTGGTTCCTACCAGTGGTCTCTTCCTTCTTGCAGCTCCTTCCTTGGTTCTCTGGCTCTCTATCTTTCTCTGTGGGACCTCTCCTGGTCCCTCTCCTTGTCCCCTGTGCCAGGGCTCCTTTCTGGTATGGTGCCCCACTCCTGCATCCCATGATAATGTTTTTACGCCAATTCTTTCCATGCAGGTGCTTTGGACCTTTGTCCTCAGCCTAAAGAACTCAAAAACGCTGCACTGCTAATGCACAACCTGCTCCCAATGTACATATATGCAGAAGCTCCCAGGACATGCTGGGAATTGTAGTTTCTGGTCTCTGCTCGGGAATCACATATGTCGGGATTCTTAACACCGTAATGAAAACAGCAAGTGCTGGAAAATCTCAGCCAATCTGACAGCATCTATGGAGAGAGAAACAGCTAATGTTTTAGGTCCAATATGACTCTTCTTCTTAACATCATATCCTAATGAACAACAGCACAAAGACTGGCATCTCAGTTAGTTTAAAAAGTTGGGTAGAAGGCATCTGTTACTTGGCACAAGTATGCAGGAAGAAGGGCAGGAGGATAAAACACCCAGAGAACCAGCTTCCTAGAGGGTGAGTTTGCATACTAGTTCTGCTGCAAAGGGCATAGATGCAGACTTTGTGGGTTCAATCCACAGGAGCAGACTGATGGCTGTTGTATGTTCAGTAGATCTCACAAAGAAATCCTGAGTCTTGAATGCCTGAACATTAAGTGTTTATTGATAACACATATCTATGTACATATATTCAGGGTATAGATCAACCTATGAGCTCACCCCCTGCTTGGTTCTACACAGGTCTCTGTCCAGTCCACAACTGATCCTAGCCTCAGGTCATGTGTCTTTACATCACATTGTGAGCAGTACTGTTTCCCAGTCCCACATTAATGCTTGCTATTCCAAATATCCTTATATTACACTCCGCTGCCCCCATAGCAAGTCTTTACCCACTGTATTTACTTTACAATCATGTTTTCCCTTCTCCACCCCCAAGTCTCTGATTTTATAAATTCAAGCCTGGAGGCTTAACAATTCTTCTAGATCTCGTTGTGGTCATGTTCAGTGGAATGGTAGACTGTGTTAATTTGGGCAACATTTGTTGATTCGCAGTTTGAGTTGGTGGTCTATGTTTCTGGCACTTGGTTGTCTTCTGATGCACTTTTTACGCTTCTTGGAGTTGAACTTCTCTTTGTCAATTCTGCATCTGCTCTGCTCAGGGATCATCAGCTTGTCCCATTCTTTCCGGAGTAAGTGGTCACTCTGTTCATTCATGGCACAAACCAGGCTTTTCTTTTTCTGCGTGGTCCGCTGTGATTTTTGTTGGAATTGGAGGTATCTTTTCTAATCAGTGGGTTCATCTTGCAGCTTGGCGTCCATCATGACAGTGTGATCTTCTGTGTGTCTCCATGCCTCACTGAGGTGTGCTCTGATGAGTTGATGGTCACTCGTTCCTTGCTCCAACATCGTCTTGCAGCTTTACATACTGGCTGGACGTTGCAGTGTCTGTGCTCTGGTGTTTACAGGTAGTGTGACAGCAAGAACTGGAGCTGGGGGCTGGGATCATTCTTTTATTGCTGGTCATTTTCTTTGACCAAACCTTCCACTTGAGGTACAGTAGTGATTACCTGAAGGTTTGGCTGGTCTGACCAAAAAGGACTTTCTGTCACCTGGGAAGAAATTAGACAAACTGGCTCTGCAAAGAGTGAATGCAATTCAGAGCTGAAGTCCCAGTTGAGAGCCTCTTTACTGGTGGGCCTTTCTCTGCAGTTCCATGCAGTTGACAACAGAGGTTGTCGTTACATCTTCTACCATATTAAGAAGGTTAAGGGCAGCACAGGCAAGCAAAGGCAAGCAAGCAAAAGATCGGATAACATACCTGACTACGAGTACCCACTTGTTGCCATACTTAGTGATATGAGGATCATAACTATTTGACTGGAAGTCAGATTCCTCCAGGCCTGTAGAGTGGTTTGTCAGTAGTTCATAGCCAGAGGTCTCTCAGCCACAGTTCCTTAACTGATAAGAACCATAACACTGGCTCCTGTGTCCAATTTGAAGTTGGCAAGGTGACCGTTTACTGGGATGTCCTTGTTCCAAAAAGAGAATCTAGGATCCTTGACCTCAACCAAGGAGCACAGTTGTGTCTCTTCCTGGCGTGGTACCTCAATTTCATTGGTTGTCTTGGGATCCTCAGCCCATATGGGTGTCTTAGCTTTGCATTGCTTTCTGAAGTGTCCCATGCAATTGCAATTGAAACATTTCTGGATTTCTGGATATTGCCTGTATGGTCATTTGCCTCCAAGCGCTGACATGGTCACCCATCCTCTTGTGGTCAATTTTGGTATTGTCTTCCTTGGCCTTGAGTCTCTCTGCCCCTTTATTATTTTACTAGCTGGACAGTTGGGGTTATTCTGTACCTTGGCTTGCTTTCACCACATAAAATGGATAGATGCTGTTGGCGAATTTTAGACTATTTGGATGGCCTTTTCTAGGGTCAGGTCTTCCTTGGCCTGTACCAAGTTTGAAAGGGCATTGTCAGCCACTCTGACAACAATTCTGTCCCTTTTGAGTTCTAATTTAAGGTCACCATAGTTACAGCCTTCAGCCAATCTGTATAATCTGTTTATAAAGGAGTCAACCAGTTCTCCAGGTTGTTGGACACAGTCATTGAATTTCGCGCTCTCGAAAATTTTGTTGCTGCTTAGATCAAAATATCGAACGAATAATTTTAGAATTTCATCAAATTTATGAGGATTATTTATTCCTTGCCTCACAATATCATCTGCTATCGGACCTACTGAACGAAGTAATGCATTCACTTGTTCAACTTCTGCCTTTTTATATAATCCTGAAGCTATCATGTATCTTAAGAACCTTTTTGGCCAAGGTCCCCAACTTTCTGTTTGGCCCTGCCCTTTGATCAATCGAAATTGGTCTGGTAATCATGATTTGTTGTCCATGGTCGCTTTAAAGTTCAGGTGAGTACAGCTGTGGCGTTCAATGCTGTGCAGTTTTTAAAGATAGTGTCACAGTAACTGTTTTATCAAAGAGTCTTCCCACGCTTGACACACTTTGGCGGGCTCCCCGGCGATGGCGGTCGTCCATGGTGATGGCAGTCCTGATCTCTGTGTCTTTGCTTTTGTGCAGTGATTTACTCAACCAACTATTCAGGGCCTTTCCTGCAACATCAAAGGATTTCCAGGTGTTTTGCAATCGATTCCCGGCTTTGGCTGAGGTTGTTAAACATCCCACTTTTTTTTTTCCCTTACAATGAGCTCAAGTGCCACAGGCTATGTCATGGTTTCTGAACCCAGGCTAGCCACAGTGCTTTTAGAAATGGGTTTCTCTGATTTTTATTTTACAGCACTGTAGCATTTTAAACCAGTACTGGCTCAGAGCACCTCTGCTAAGTCCTTTGACTCTGCACTCTGTGGGCATTCACAATGGACCTCCACGAGATCTTGTGGAGCCCTGAGCTGCACAGTGGAGTTTTTTTCTTCTGTTTTTCTACTTCTAATTCTGCAATGGAGCTCCCTCTATGCCTTAGTCAAGTCAGGATGCTGCTTCTTTAATTTTCCAGCTTTTGAAATTCTGCTCCAGCTTCTCTGAGGTTCTGGGCTCTTCTATTAGCTGCCACCATGTCATATGTTGTATGTTCAGTAGATTACACAAAGAGGTTCTGAGTCTTGTATGGTTGAGCATTACGTATTTATTGATAACACATAACTTTGTACATATATGCAGGATATAGCCCAAGCTATGAGCTAACTCCATGCTTGCCTCCACGCAGGTCTCTGTCCAGTGCACAATTGACCCTAGTCTCAGGCCATGCATCTCTTTACATCATGCTGTGTGTGGTACTGTTTCCCAGTTCTACATTAACCCTTGCTACACCAGATACCATTATACTATAATGGCAATACTCCACACACTTCTAAGAGTGCTATCAACAAGTTGTGTGCAATGTCAGAGAGCATTGATGAGTCCAGCTCCAACATGTGAGTCTACGATGGCATAAGACATGCAGCGAGCAGTCAGCCCTTTGGCACTGACAGCCTCTGGCAACAGCCCTGACTGCTTCGACTCTGGGCCAACTTAGCTCTGAGATGTAGCATCTTCCCTGGCTTTCAAAGCATATGGAGCTTTGAAAGGCTCACCACTTTTGCAGGCTGTTCTTGCATAGAGCGGTTTGAGTGCTACCCCATGAAAGCGTTACTGGCTCAATGGAAGATGGATGGGAAAAGCACTTTGGCTCCCCCTCAGGCCATGAAAGGCATCATATAAATGCATGTCATTTCCTCTTCCTTTCTTTCTCTAATCAAGAAGGGTGGTCATGGCTGAATATAAGCTAATGACTGGAAAAGGGATAATAAATAAAGTGGTCAAAAGGAATAAAAAAATAAGTCATTATTCTTGGTCATATTTAGCTTTATCTGGTCTAGATTAAAGCATAGAATGCTTTATGGTCGATGGACCTTTGAGCTTTCCATGTAATTAAGGCTCCTGGCGCCACTGTCAGGAAATGTAAGCCCTTTGAATGAATTCAACAAAGGATGGTAACAAAGTAGCAATTTATATGCTATTAATATTGAATTGGAAGTTTCAGTAAAATGAGCTCTATCCATTTGTTATTCCATTCATTAATGTGTGAAACTGTCAGCTCGGGAAGAATGTTGCACTAATTGAGACCTCGGGCAGCTTCAAAGGGAACCACATAGTTGAATTCCATATTTAAAATATAACATGCACCTGCTGAATTGGCAGTAATTTTTAATCTACGGCAAGTGAAAACTTTGCATTGGTGATTTTGTGTTGCTTGCTAATGTTATGGATGATACGTTCTGAGTGGTTGAGGGCGCTTCGATCTGTTTTATCGGAGTGTACAATAAAGATAACAGTAGACAAATGATTAACTTAATGGAGGGGACTCTGGAAGTATTGCACTATCCTTCATATAAGGAGGGGTAGCGGGGTACTGGTGAGCCCTGAACCTAGACCTGAAGATAGACTTTATAAGTTAATGCCTCTGACATGGAATTTTTGAGCTGAGGGCTAGCATTTCAAATAGCCTATTGCAACTTGGATGGTTGAGATGGCCCCTTACCCTGAACTCATTTAAAGAACATATAATTCCCAAGAGAGGCGGCAGAGCATTAATAAATTGCAAGACACTTAGAGGGCATGTGACCACCACATGTTAACATAAAAATATTACCTGCCTCTTCCCTTCAAAAAAAAGGGGTTTAAATTGTGCACTAGGTATCTGGCAGATGAAATTAAATCATTTGATGGGCCGAAGGGCCTCTTCTGCACTGTGTGATTCTGTGATTTTGTGTATCACTTTGTTGGAATTACAAACCAAGTGATATTTGTTTTTTGGTGATAAAGTTGCCAATCAACTTGCCCTTAACTGCACAGGCACAGAGTGGAATCTTCCAGTCCCACCATCAGCAGGAAGCTTGGTGGGCGGGGAAAATTTAATTTGACAGGAGGCCAAAAATCCTTTTCCCAATAGCGGAATGAACTTTAGCAATTAAGTTCTCGGCATTTTAAAAGTAGGTCGAGCTTCCTGACAACCGACGTCGGGAAGCCCGTTTGCATGCATTAGCATGTCATGCATGTTTATTACGAGGCCGACTCGCCAGGAATAAATGGCCTTGAGAGCTCCCTGGCAACAGCCAGTCACGTTCATCAAGAGGAAAGGTTTGGCCTGAATTCTACACTTGATGTGCACGCCAATTCGGCAGGAATGGAAGTGGATGTGGAATCAGCTCCCGGCCTCAGTCACGTTGCAAATGTGATTTGACGCTGGATGGCCAGTTAAGGTCCGCCCAGCATGAAACGCATCTTCTGAATGGTCGGGAAGGGCCAGGCGGGGTCAGGGGCCTGTCGAACACCTGCTCAGGTGCAAATGCAACCTTCTCAGCCTAACCTGCTGGAGGTGATGGGGTCACTGGCAGAGGGGAGGTGGAGTGGCAGAGCACCCTTGGAGTGTCCTGGGATGAAGCCCCTGGGGTGTCTGGCTGGTGCTGCTCTTCTCTGTTGGTGCCTGCTGGCACCTCCCTGACTCCTTGAGGAGAAGGGGGACTTGGAGGGAGGTCAAGGTATCCCATCCCCATCTTGCCTAGCCATTGCTACATGTCACCCACGGCTGGAGCAACGGATGCAGGTCCAAGCGCATGTCCAGCTGCCACTAAATGTTCTGCTGGGCCTGTGTCTCCAGTACAGCCACCACCCTTTCCATGGGGGCAGCCAAGTGCTCGTGTGTCAGAGCCACGACAGCAGACAGAACATGGACAGACTGTTCCAGCCCTCAGACCAGTCTGCGCATGGCCTCTGGCACCTCCGCCTGATGTTTCTATGCCTGACTCTCTCTCATCTCTAACATGTTTCTTAGGGCCAATTCCAGAGGCTCGTCAGCTGTATGGAGCTGAGCAGGGGCCTGGTCTCCAGCAGTCCTCTGGCTGTCACATTCCTTGGCTGTCACATTGCCCACCAGCTGTGGGCCTGTGTCAGTGAAGTGCTCACCAGGTTATAACCCTGAGCCTACTCTAGAACATGCACCCACCAAGGTGAGTGTATCTGCATTGGTGGAGGGTGCAGGTGTATCCTCGGAAGTCTCTGGGCTGTTTCTGTGGCTGGTCTCCCCTTTCTTACTGGTACCTGGAATGGGGAAAAAGCCAGCTCCCTTACTGAGGTATTGTCTCACTCAGTCATCGCATCTGACAACTGCAGACTGGAGGCACCCTCACTAGCTTTCTGGGGGTGTCCTAAGTCATCTTCAGTGTGGGCACAGTCCTGCTCCATCTCCCTGGCAAGCTAGGCGGCCTGGTCCTCAAAAGGGATGAGGGTTCTGCTGTGAGGCAGGCTGCCCCTAGTCTTGCCACCATCACTCACCCCCCACATCATGTTGTGTGAATTCTTGTCCTGCAGAAATCCAGAAGTGTTGGGTGTCATCCCAATGGGCACATTGAGCATGCATGCCTATGGCAGCTCCAGTGATTTTTTTTTTTTCTTATTTATTTGTGAGATGTGGGCATTTAAGAGTCAACCACACACCCCCTCACCCCAATCTGCCCCACCATCCCCCACTCACCAGCTCCCTCTCCCTGAACCAGATGGGTTTTTATGACAATCGGCAATAGTTCCCTGGTTATCATCAGATTTTTAATTCCAGAGCATTATCCTGGGTTTCTGGAATACTAGTCCAGTGACAATATCACTACACCTCCTGCGTAACAAGCAGGATGTCCTGTAACTGATAACACATTGACAGCATGAAGTGGCTGGCACACGTTCATTGGACATGTCCCATCTGCAGCTGACTCCTGCAACACAAACTCCTGTCTGACATCTCTGTGCACTCACACAATTACACTGCCTGATGGGAAGATAGGAACATAGGAGAGGGAGTGGGTTGTCTGGATGCCCTTATGAGTGTCACTCTGCAGTGAGTAGTTGGTGCTACTTTTCTTGGTGGAACACAGCAGATCATTCATCCTTTTTCTACACTGCCAGGCTGTTCTCCTGTGGGAGCCGT
Organism: Carcharodon carcharias; assembly: GCF_017639515.1. NCBI lineage: Eukaryota > Metazoa > Chordata > Chondrichthyes > Lamniformes > Lamnidae > Carcharodon > Carcharodon carcharias. The sequence continues at coordinate 242,381,362 of NC_054467.1, read as the reverse complement.
GGGCGTTAACCTCTGCTGAAAATGCCATCCAGGCCACTGTGGTCAGACCACCTCCTGCCATCCATGGGGAACAGCACTTCCTGCATTTCCTGGATGGCCTGGAGGAGAGTTTTCAGGGAGGCTTTGTCGAACCGTGGGGCCACACATTGTCTTCTCCATGACATTCTGTTCTTGGGAGGGTCTTGAAGGACAGCCAGGCTGTTGCTCCTGGTCTGCAATGAGTGAATGGCTGTCCAGGGCCCCTTAACTATGACACCCAACTTTCGACTCCATGAGGAAATGGCGGGGATCGTGACTTCTTGCTTGCCCCTACTGCGAGATGCAGCGAGCATCTCACATATAATGAGTTGAACAATGCAAGATTGTGTGTGGTCAGGCATTTCTCCTACCCGTCAAAATCACTCTCAACTTCTGCGGCTGCCACCGATCTCAGACTCCAAAATGGAAGATTCCACTCATAATGTAATTGTGTTATTATTAGGTGGAACATAAAACATTGCAGAATTATTTGCCTCAGCACTGAACTGAAATTTGGTATCAATAGTGAAGTCTTCCGTTAACCTTAAATTAGCTTTGAATGCCAAGTGCTTCTACCACTCTTTCAGGCAGTGAGTTCCAAGTCTTTATCACCCTCTGGATGAAAAAGTGTTTCCTCATCTTCCCTCTAATACTTCTATTTACTTTAAATCTATTACACCCTCACTTCCCCATCACCATGGACCAGCATTTATTGCCCATCCCTAATTGCCCTCAAGAAGTTGGTGGTGAGCTGCCTTCTTGGACCGCTGCATTCCATGTGGTGTAGGTACACCCACAGTGCTGTTAGGGAGGGAGTTCCAGGATGTTGACCCAGCAACATTGAAGCAACGGTGATATATTTACAAATCAGGATGGTGACTGTCTTGGAGGGGAACTTCCGGGTGGTGGTGTTCCCATCTATCTGCTGCCCTTGTCCATCTAGATGGTAGTAGTCGTGGGTTTGGAAGGTGCTGTCGAAGGATCCTTGGTGAATTCCTGCAGTGCATCGTGTACATGGTACACACAGCTGCTACTGTGCATGAGTGGTGGAGGGAGTGAGCGTTTGTGTATGTAGTGCCAATCAAGCGGGCTGCTTTGTCCTGGATGGTGTCAAGCTTCTTGAGTGTTGTGGGAGCTGCACTCATCCAGTCAAGTGGGGAGTATTCCATCACACTCCTGACTTGTGCCTTGTAGATGGTGGACAGGCTTCAGGGAGTCAGGAGGTGAGTTAATCGCTGCAGAATTCCTGGCTTTTGACAAAATTGGATTGCTGTTTGTCTAGTTCCTTATTTGCTTCACACAGACCAGCGAAAAGTCCTAGAAATTCAACACAAGCACAACTTCTTGTGGCACTGGAGCTATCGGGTAACAAAAGACGACTGAGTGCATCCGCATTTGCAATATGCATGCCAGCGCTTTGCACAATTGTGCACTCATACACCGATAATACCAAAGCCCAATGTTGAATTCGTGCTGGGGCTATTGGCAGAATGGCCTTATCCTCACTGAATAAACCCATTAGTGGTTTATGGTCTGGCACTATGGTGAAATGTCATTCTTGCAGATACTGGAGTGGAATTTTTTCATTCCGAATATCACTGATGAACCTTCTTTTGGTTTCTTTTTACAATTTTCCAATGAAACCAACTCTGACCTGAGGGATCCTTGCATCCTGTGAAGGTCCTTTGATTCTCCTCACTCATTCTAAAACACCTTGTCAACTTCCCATATCAACTCAGGAACTCCCCCTGTTCTCACATGAAATATTTCTTCCCAGTTGAGCTTAATTTCTTTTAACCAATCATGGCCCAGAAGACTTGGTCTTTCACCTGTTACTATGATCACTGGAAGCTGGGCTGTCTGTTGCCTATAGGACACAGTTACTGTGGCAATACCCTTTATCTGTATTAGCTCTCCAGTGTATGTCTTCAGTTGAGCCGTGGTTTGCTCCAGATTCAGTGGCTGGGTACCTTCATTAGATATTTAAATATGTGTTCTTCAACTGTGGTTGAGGTTCCCGTGCCTACCTCTATGACTAGAGGCTTCCACTTCACTTGAAGGTTGATGATGATTCATTCAGTTTCTACTGTTTTAACATTGTTTAGGGAATAGATATCAACCAGTATCTGGTTGTTATAGTTCATGTGATACTTCAATCATCGTGGTCTGCTGGCTGATTGGCTGTCTCAATTTTGCCCTGCATTGCTTTATTACATGCCCTTTTTTGTGGCAGTAATGGCATTCTGCCTCCTTGAATCTGCAGGTTTCTGGTACTTGGTTAATATACATCTATAACAGATTGACTTCTGAATCACTGCTGAAATGCTTCCATTAGGCTTTTTTGTCTTTCGAGCAGCAGAGACTGTCTCTCACTTCGCGGTTGTCTCTAGTTTTCATGCCACATCCGGCAGTAAGCTTCTGCCACAACTGAAGAACGGTGCCATGTTGCACACTCTGTAAATCATGCGAGTCCCTCGCAGCACCTTCCATGGCTAGTGTTATTTTCATGGCGCACTTCAAATCCATGTTAATTTCTGCAAGTATATAGCACCGTGGTGTTGTTGTGTATGCCACAGACCAACCAGTCCTGCAACATGTCATTGAGTGTGTCTCCGAAGTCTCAATCCAATTGCTTCAACTTTGCTACATATCTTTTGACAGACTCTCCTGGTGACCTAACCCTGGAGTTAAACTTAAATCTCTGCATAATTACCGATGGATTCAGCTGAAAGTGCATCTTTATGAGGTCTACCAGCTCGGTTAAAGATTTAGGATTAGGCGCGTTCGGGACCGTCAGACTACAGATGAGGTTATATATCTTGCTCCCGCAGATACTTAAAAGATTTGCTTTCTGCTTCTCCTCCACAGTAATTTCAATCGCCACAAAATAAAAACCTTGGTGCTCTGAGTACTGACTCCAGTCTCCCATGGACAATTCATAAGGGCCAATTCTGCAGAAGAGTGGCATGACTGTTGGGTATACTTTTCTTGCTTTCCATAAGAATTGATGTACTCACATTCACAAGGCAAGGTGCAGCGTCAGAGCTATTTATCCTCGTTGCCAATTGTAATGGACTTGATGTACTGGACAGGTTTCTTACTTGAAACAGATAACTTTATTTCAGAGCTCTTTTAGAAGCTACATGCTTGAACCAGGTCCATGACTAGAAAGCTCCACCCCTAAGATTATCCGTGCTTAGGACTTATTCGTCAGTACAAACACGTGACCCCTAAAGGCAGTAGGGCGGATTATGCCTACAATCACTATAACCTTAAAGACAGTTGGTGCAACTAATGTAAACTGAGTCACACTGAGTGAAGGGAAGGAGCTGAGTTTGTGTCTTGGGTTTGTGCTATGACTGTAACAACAGCCTCAACCTTGTTTTCAAACCTTTCCATTTCTACCCGATCTCTGGACCTCCTCCAGACCCAAAACCCCCTGAGATCCCTGCACTCCTGCAATTTTGGCTCCTTTCGCTCCACCATTGCAGTCATGCCTTCATCAGCCTGGGTCCAAATGCTGGATCTCCCTCCCTCAGTTGCTCTCTTACTTAAACCACTTCTTTAAACCTATCCCTTTGGCCATATGATGTAGGGTGTGTCTATACCACATGGACTGCAGCAGTTCAAGAATGCAGCTCACCACCACCTTCTCAAGGGCAACCAGGGATGGGCAATAAATGCTGGCCCAGACAGCGAAGCCGACATAAGACCATAAGACACAGGAACAGAAATTAGGCCATTCGACCCATCGAGTCTGCTCCACCATTCAATCATGGCTGATAAGTTTCTCAACCCCATTCTCCCGCCTTCTCTCCATATCCTTTGATCCCCTTACCAATCAAGAACCTATCTACCTCGGTCTCGAATACACTCAATGAACTGGCCTCCACAGCCTTCTGTGGCAATGAATTCCATTGATTCACCACTCTCTGGCTATAGAAGGTTCTCCTCATCTCTATTCTAAAAGGTCTTCCCTTTACTCTGAGGCTGTGCCCTCGGGTCCTAGTCTCTCCCACTAATGGAAACATCTTCCACACGTCCACTCTATCCAGGCCTTTCAGCATTCCGTAAGTTTCAATCAGTTCCCCCCTCATCCTTCTAAACTCCATCGAGTATTGACCCAGAGTCCTCAAACGTACCTCATATGTTAAGCCTTTCATTGCTGGGATCATTCTCTCCAGGGCCAGCACATCGTTCCTGAGATATGGGGCCCAAAATTGCTCACAATATTCTAAATGTGGTCTGACCAGAGCCTTATAAAGCCTCAGCAGCACATCCCTGCTTTTATATTCTAGTCCTCTCGAAATAAATGCCAACATTGCACTTGCCTTCCTAACTACTGACTCAACTTGCAAGTTAACCTTAAGAGAATCCTGGACTTGGACTCCCAAGACCTTTTGCACTCCAGACTTATGAATTCTCTCCCCATTTAGAAAATAGTCTATGCCTCTATTCTTCCTACCAAAGTGCATGACCTCACACTTGCCCACGTTGTATTCCATCTGCCACTTCTTTGCCCATTCTCACAACCTGTCCAAATCTTTCTGCAGCCTCCCCGCCTCCTCAATACTACCTGTCCCTCCACCTATCTTTGTATCATCTGCAACCTTAGCCAGGGATGCCCTCAGTTCTTTCATTTAGATCATTAATGTATAAAGTGAAAAGTTGTGGTCCCAACACTGGCCCCTGCAGAACTCCACTAGTCACCGGCCGCCATCTTGAGAAGGACCCCCTTATCCGCACTCTCTGCCTCCTGCCAGACAGCCAATCTTCTATCCATGCTAGTACCTTGCCTCTAACACCATGGGCTCTTATCTTACTGAGCAGCCTCCTGTGCGGCACCTTGTCAAAGGCCTTCTGGAAGTCCAAGTAGATAACATCCATTGGCTCTCCTTTGTCTAACCTACTCATTACCTACTCAAAGAATTCTAACAGATTTGTCAGGCATGACCTCCCCTTGATGAAACCATGCTGACTTTGCCCGATTTTACCATGCACTTCCAAGTATTCTGAAATCTCATCCTTAATAATGGACTCTAAAATCTTACCAATGAATGAGGTCAGGCTAATCGGCCTGTAACTTCCCGCCTTTTGCCTCACTCCCTTCTTAAACAGGGTGGTTACATTAGCGATTTTCCAGTCCTCTGGGACCCTCCCTGACTCCATTGATTCCTGAAAGATCACCACCAGCACCTCCACTATCTCTTCAGCTATCTCCTTCAGAACTCTGGGGTGTATTCCATCTGGTCCAGGTGATTTATCCGCCTTCAGACCTTTCAGTTTTCCTAGCACCTTCTCCTTGGTAATGGCCACCATACTCACCTCTGCCCCCCGACTCTCTTGAATTTTGGGGATGTCACTTGTGTCTTCCACAATGAAGACTGACGCAAAGTACCTATTCAGTTCCTCCGCCATTTTTTTGTTCCCCACTACTATTTCTCCAGCGTCATTTTCCAGTGGCCCAATGTCCACTTTTGCCTCTCTCTTACTCTTTATATATCTAAAAAAGCTCTTGCAATCTTCTTTTATATTACTGGCTAGTTTACCCTCATATTTAATCTTCTCCCTCCTTATTTCTTTTTTGTTGTCCTCTGATGGTCTTTGTAGGCTTCCCAGTCCCTTGGTTTCCCACTGCTCTTTGCCGCATTGTATGCTTTCTCTTTAACTTTTATGCTGTCCCTGACTTCCCTTGTCAGCCCTGGTTGCCTTGTCCTCCCTTTAGTATGCTTTTTCTTCCTAGGGATGAATTTTTGCTGTGTCTCCTATGAATGAATTTAAAAAATGTATCTCCTAAAACCTCCTTAGCTCGGTGTCAAATTTTTAGTCAAAGTGAAAAGCAAAAGTATGTAAGAAACCTGTTAAGTCTGAAATGGATGGAGGGGATTAACCTGAATCATTCAGCAGATTGTCCAGTGCTGATCTCAAATGCAACAATCGCAGGCCGCTGGATTCAATTCCATGTTCATCTCCATTCTTAGTAAAGTATATTTAAACATATATCCCAGTCATCTCTGTGACAGAACATTAAATACCTGCTAAGCACTAAACAAATCCACAGCTTTCACAGTGTATCTGCAGGTCCAGCAGCAACAAACTATTCGTGTTAATGGCTTTTGCCCATGGTTCTTCAGTCTGTACACCCAGCACATTGCAAAAGTGTCAAAAACATTGAGAGAGGCATGTGTTTGAAGCTGCTGGGTTTTTTTCTTGGTAATTTCCTAAATCCATCCGTTACCTTTGCATAAATGTTTAAATTTATTGAGGAGCACTTCTCATCAACACACGCACTGCAGCTTCCACTTCAGACCCAGTTCCGATTGGAACACTTTGCATCAACTCTCACATTTTCTTCAACACCAACAGGCTCATTAAGGGATTGAATTTCCTCTCAGCATTATTTTTAACAAACTGAGTAACACGTTCAGATGACATTCCAGCATGTATTGTATCTTAACATAACGATAATGTAACACTGCTAATTGTACTTAGATACTGCTTTACCATACTGAGATGACCTAAGATGCTTTTATACAAAATATTACTTCTGAAAGCTCAGCAAGGTTAGATTTGAATGATGGTGGAAAGTGAGTCATCAACTCGTTTTGCACCTCTTCCAACTTCTTTATTCATTGGAGAAAAAAGAGGCAAAATTCCCTTTGTTTACACAAACTGGGAGCTCAATGCACATTTCAGGACCCTTTTCTGAAAATGGTCTGTCAGAATTCAGCTAGCACCAAGCCAACCGTGTTGTGTGGCGCTACCACCACGCTAAACGGGATGGATTTTGAAAAAATCTAGCAACTCAAGACTGGGCATCCATGAGACGCTGTGGGCCATCAGCAGCAGCAGAATTGTACTCAACCACAATCTGTAACCTCATGGTCCGACATATCCCCAACTCTAGCATTACCATCAAGCCAGGGGATCAACTCTGGTTCAACGAAGAGTGCAGGAGGGCATGCCAGGAACAGCACCAGGCATACCCAAGAATGAGATGTCAACCTGGTGAAGCTACAACCCAGGACTACTTGCGTGTCAAACAGCATAATCAGCAAGCACTAGAAAGAGATAAGCAATTCCGCAGCCAACGGATCAGATCTAAGCTCTGCGGTCCTGCCACATCCAGTCGTGAATGGTTGTGGAAAATTAAACCACTCACTGAAGGAGGATGCTTCATAAATATCCCCATCCTCAATGATGGAGGAGACCAGCATATCAGTGCAAATATCAAGGCTGAATCATTTGCAACAATCTTCAACCAGAACTGCCAAGTGGATGATCCATCTTGGCCTCCTCCGGGGTCCCTAGCATCACAGATGCCAGTCTTCAGCCAATTTGATTCACTCCACATTATATCAAGAAATGACTGAAGGCATTGGATACTGAAAAGTCTATGGGCCCTGACATGATTCTGGCAATAGTATATCACCAACAAAAAGGATCCATCAACAGATAGCTTTAAGTTCTGTAATAAGATTCTCCAACAACCAAACCTGGGTGTTCATCTTAAAAAACAATCTTCAATGGAGTGTCCACATTCAGCAGATAACATCCAAAGCAGTCAGGGTTATTGGATCTCTGAGGAGGATTCTTTAGGATTGCAGCAAAAATGTCAGAGTTATAGCTTACCAGACATTTGTGTGTCCAAGGTAAAAGTAAAATACTGCGGATGCTGGAAATCTGAAACAAAAACAGAAAATGCTGGAAAGGCTCAGCGGGTCTGACAGCATCTGTGGAGAGAGAAAAACAGATGAGATGTTTTGAGTCCGTATGACCCTTTTCAGAGTGTCCAATCCTGGAGTATGTAAGTTGTCTGTGGGGTCCTTGTGTGGTGAGAGATTTAAATAAGATTGAAGCGATCCAAAGACTTTCTGCAAGATTCCGCATGAATCAGTATGGGAAATAGACCAGAATTACATCCTGGATCAAGGATTTGTAATGGGAATCACTGCAGTGAAGGAGGGAGAAAAACAGACCGACTGTGTTCTATAAAATGTGGAATGGACAGAAACAGATACCTGGTGCCCTCCAGCAATGACAGCAACAAGACAGCCATCCACACAAACTATAAAGACTATGTGTTTCCAAGGCAGTGTATCAACAATCTTTCTTCCTGAGGAAAATCCCACAGTGGAACAAGCTGTCACAGCCTCATCACTTGAAATGTTCAAGAACCATTTTTAAGCTATTTCCATTTTTAAGTTTTCATTATCATTACCATCTCAGCAGGTCATGGCTGGTTTAGCTAGCGCTACCCAGATAAATGTTGGTGGATCTTTGTCTGTGATGCCGACAATTAAAGCAAAAAGAGAGGATCAGAAACTTAATATATGTTTTCTTTTATGGGATGTGGGCATCACTGGCTGGGCCAGCATTTATTGCCCATCCCTAATTACCCTTGTTCAGAGGACATTTAAGAATCAACTACATGTGGTTCTGGAGTCAAATATAGGTCAGACCAGGTAAGGTTCCTTCCCTAACAGACATTAGTGAACCAGGTGGGTTTTTACAACAATGGTTTCATAGTCATCATTACACTTTTAATTCCAAATTTTTATTGAATTCAAATTCCACCATCTGCTGTGGTGGGATTTGAACCCAGGTCCTCAGAGCATCAACCTAGGTCCCTGGAATAATGGTCCAGTGACAATATCACTATGCCATTGCTTCCCTGTAAACATTCCTCACTCCAAATTGCCCGGGAAAGATAGGGAACGGTAAAAAGGAGCAGAGCATGGGAATGGCAGTATTGATCAATGAAATTATGACAGCACTTTTAAATAATATGAAAAGAAGACAAATGGAGCTCATAGAAACATAGAAAATAGGAACAGGAGTAGGCCATTCAGCCCTTCGAGACTGCTTCATCCTGCTTCGAGCATTCATTATGATCTTGGCTGATCATCCAACTCAATGGCCTGCTCCCACTTTCTCCCCATATCTTTTGATCCCTTTCTGCCCAAGAGCTATATCTAACTCCTTCTTGAAAATACACAATGTTGTGGCCTCAACTACTTTCTGTGGGAGCGAATTCCACAGGCTCACGTTCTTCAGACATGTTATCCATACAGAAGGTTTGGGGTGCCAAATCACCATCGGATGGATTAGGGGAATAAGAGCAAGAGATCAACAGTGAAAGGAAGTAAACAGACAACATTACAGATTGGCTTAACCAGAACTCCAACAAAGAGGTCATCCACAGTTACTATGATCAGAAAGTTTGGGAGACCATGCTTGTCTATGCCACTCGACATGGCACTTAGATGATGCTGGCAATAGCACTGGAGAAGGATAATGTAGTTGAGGGGCCAAATTCAGAGTCCATTTGGCTAGAATGAGGCAGGTTCACTGGAACCATTCAAAAGGGAATTATACTGTAATCTGAAAAGAATGAATGTGCAGGGTTATGGGGAGAAGGCAGGAGAATGGAGCTAAGGGAATTGCTCATTCAGAGAGCTGGCGCAGATACAATGGACCACATGGCCTCCTCTGTACTGTAACAATTCGGTGATTCTGTGAATCTATACTAAATAGTAGGAAGAAGATGGAGGGTTAAATTTGTTGGTAAATAACAACAGATTTTGAAAACTACAGAGTAGTGATAATAGTGGACTTCAATTATCCTAACATAGACTGGTTAGTAATAGGGTAGAGAACAAAGGGGGAAGGAACTCCTGAAATGTGCACAAGAGAAGTTTCTTGATTGGTGTGTTTCCAGCCCAACAATGGAGGAAGCAGTGCTGGATCTGCTTCTTGGTGATGAAGTAGAACAAGTGGAGCATGTTTCAATGGAAGAGCATTTGGGGAAAAAAGGTTACAATATCATCAGTTCAGAACAGTTTTGAAAAGGGATTAGAAACAATCAAGTGTAAAAATACTTAACTGGAGGAGAGCTAACTTCAATGAGTTGTAAAAGCAGCTGACCCAGTGTTGACTGGAATCAAAAAACGGCAGGCAAAGCAATAGTTGAACAATGGGAGGTTTTATTTATTCTTTCACGAGATGTGGGCATTGCATGCTAGGCCAGAATTTGTTGCCCATCCCTAATTACCCTTCAGAAGACGGTGGTGAGCTTTCTTGAACCACTGCGGTCCATGTGGTATAGGTAAACCCACAGTGCAGTTAGGGAGATAGTTCCAGGATTTTGCCCCAGTGACAGTGAAGGAACGACGGTAAATTTCCAAGTGCAGAGTTTTCCAGTCATCGTGTGGGCGCAGCGGGTGGGCCCAGGAGCGTCTGCAAAACGGACCACTACCCACGATCAGGCTACATCCACGGTTTCACGCTGGCGGGCCAATTAAGGCCAGGAAGGGCCTCGCACAGGGGGAGAAGCCTGTCAGCCACGGGCCCAATGGCGACCCAGCAACCAGGTTAAAGGCGGCCCGGGAATGCTGCCACGGAGGACCTCCCCTGAACCTTCGCTACGGACCCGAGTGCGGCTGGACACAGCAGGTGAGAGGGCGGCTCAGGTGAGAATTCGGCCCCCTGCTTTTCTGATGAGCGCCTCACCATCCTCCTGGAGGAGGTGGCTGCCAGAAGTGACACCCTGTCCCCAGGGATGGGGGGAGGAGGCCGCCGCACCTCACCAAGAGGACACGAGAGGAGGTGGCGGCAATGGTGAGCAGTCAGGATGTGGTGCAAAGTATCTGTGAGCAGTGCAAGAAGCAGTTCAATGACCTGCTATGCTTAGGAAGGGTGGGTACCATGTTGGCGTGGGTCAGTGTGCTGATGTGTTAAGGCCTGGCCGTCACCCCGTGGACATTAGGAGTGTTAGAATCTGAGTGCCAACTGTCAATCATGCAGGAGCTGGCCAAGCGAGTGAGCCCCTGTCTTGCAGTTCGAGGGCCACGACTCAGAAGTGCCCTACCAGGAGCTTCTCAGCTGGGGTTGGCCAGGCTGCAAAGGCCCTACAGGTACCGAGTGGATTAATCAATGCCCCTCTGCTGTTTCAGGAGAAGACGACCCACAAAAAAATAGAAAGGTCGCGGATATAGGAGCAAGACGCATTGGAGCTCGAGAGCCAGCACACCCCATGTGCAACCGGGCATGGCGAGGCAGGGATGCTGGAAGAAGGTAAGAGTGCAGCGTACAGAGGTGAGGATTTCGGCTTGTGCAACCATTTTACTGTAGCTTCTTCATCGATGTGAGCCTCGAATCTGGAATCACCATTACTCATTGGAAGATGATGGCACCATGATGCAGATCTCCATTGTCTCACCAGGGCGCCTGGCATGCACAGTGACAATGTGATGACTTTAACTAATGACATGTCCCTGTTCTCCCTTTTAGGTTCCCCAGCAGGCTTTCGCTCTCCAGACCCCAAGCGACCATCCCTGACACTGGATGACCGCTGGGTGTCTTTTGCACTGGTGTCACACCCGTTCTCTGAAGCAGGCAACACCACAGAAACTAACACCTCGATGGAAATTAGAGTGGCAGCTAGTATCTCAGTGCACGTTGGTGAGGGTACTTCACAACTGCCTGAGGTGTAGGCGGAGGCAGAGAGTGCCCAGGGTGCCGGCAGTCGAAGGACTTCTGGGAACCAGGACGACGCCCAGACGAAGGCTGTTGACAGGCCTCTGGGGTAACCCATTAAGCGGTAGATGCTGGGTGTCCAGCGAGATGTGCAGGAGGATCTGGCGGAGATCCATGAGGGTATGCATGCCATGATCTCTGTCATGGAGGAGTCCATGCGGACCATCAGCACTGCATTGACTGTCATGGTTGAGCTCACTGCCTCCTCCATAGAGAGAGCAGTGACTCTCATGGAGAGGCAGCTCCAAGGATGGAATCAAGGGTTCCTGGGGTTGTGCTTGGATCTACAAGCCCTCACACAGGCACTGACCTCAGGTGGTCATCGTCAGTGTGGGAAATGGATGAGGCACCCAATATCCCAGCTCGGTGCCCGTCCATCAATGGTGAGCAGGGAGATCCAGACCGACCTGGCATTGGCGCATGAGCTGCTTGTCGTCTCTGCAGGCTCCTCTCAGGGCGCTCTGGATGATGGCAGCAGCTTCTCCGCCCCTCAGCCAGTGATCGTGGCATCTGATGAGGCTGTGGTGACTGGGGAGATGCCAGCCATGGTACTGGCCGCTCCCTCCCAGGCAGGGCAGCACAGGCTCCACTGGCCAGAGGATGACCACCTAGGTCATCAAGGCCAACAAGACAGCAGGGTCAGCAGCCTGTCTCCAATGCTGGTGCCGTAGCACTCGCAAATACAAGTTAAAGGTGCAATGATCACAAGAGGGACATGTCACTGGTGATTTTTATGTTCATTTTTGTTTACTTTATGTATATAGGTCTGATGTTGAATGCCAGCAACGTTGTTGTTGAGATTTTTGAACTGTCAGAATGACATAAATTGTGTTTTTTGTCATCATTGACTGAATGTGCTTTACCTTTTTATTTCACTGGTGTGGGGTACGCTTATATGTAATGCTGGACGTCGGTTACTCTGAACTTTATTGCAGAGGCGCTGAGTGCTCTTTGTGTTCAAATGAAAGGGTCTTTTCAGGCATCCGGGATGGAAGCTGCAGCCCTGGCATGCGTTTGAAGTTGAATTTTGGTGCCTAGCTGAAGGAGCGTTGGATCAAGGCGTCCATGGTGTTCCTGCCTTCCTGGAGGTTACTGAGGTCTGGTTCCACGCCCTCAGTGCTCTCCCCACCATGGTCCTCTTTGGACTCACTACTGTTGCTTGTGCAGCTGTGTCAAGATCCTCTTCCTCCAGTAGACCCTCCCCCTTGCCAGTGCCAGATTGTGGAGAGTGCAGCATGCAACCACTATCAGTAACACCTGCTCTGGGGGGCATTGTAGTTCTCCCCCTGAATGGTCCAGGTATCAAAAATGCATCTTGAGAAGACCTATGGTCCTCTTTACCACCGCCCTTGTGGAGTATGACTTGTATTGTACCGCTGCTCTGCCTTTGTTCTTGGGTGGTGGAGAGGCGTCATGAGCCACCTCTTCAACAGCTAGCCCTTGTTACCCAGCAGCCATCCATCCAGCCGGGCTGGAGCACTGAAGACCCTCGGCACCTGGGAGTGTCTGAGGATGTAAGCATCATGGGGAGCTGCCTGTGTACCTGGCACAGACTTGCAGAATTTGCATCCTGTGGTCACACACTATCTGCACGTTCATGGAGTGGAAGCCCTTCCTGTTGACGAAGGCACCGGGCTCACCCGCTGGGCACTTTGATGGCCACATGTGTACAGTCTATTGCATCTTGGACACGGGGGAAGCCAGCAATGGCCACGAAGCCTCTGATTCATTCAGCCTGTCTGGCCTCATCCGTACACTAAAGAATAAAGGTCAGTACTCGCCTGAACAGAGCTTCTGTCACCAGCTTGATGCAACTGTGGACAGCTGATTGGGAATCTCCACACAGATCCCCCAGTGACCCCGGAAAGAGCCGGAAGCGTAGAAGTTGAGGACTACTGTGACCTTCAGAGCTATCCACCCATACAATTTGAGCTGATCTCAGGGCCGATCATCTGGCAAATGGAGGTCACGCTCTCCTTGAGAGGCGGAGCCTCCTTCAGCACTGCACCTTTGACATATTGAGGTAGCTGCATCGCAGCCTGTAAAGCCTGGCACCTGGAGAGTGATGTCTTCTGTGGCCCCCTTCCGCCTTGGACTACCTTCTGGTCCTGCGAACCTTGTGCCTACACCTCTCCTCCCACAGGTCCCTCTCTTGGAAGCTGCACAGGGACACATGGCCTCCTCTCCCTCTCTTCCTCCTCAGAGGAGGTGTCTCCAACAGATACCACAATCCCCATTACCAGGATAAGGGAATGCTATCTGATATCTGGAAGGGTCCACATGGTCTGAATCCTCAGGGGGTCTTACAGACAGCAATGAGTCCGGAAATGAAGCCTGGAAATGCTAAGAATGAAGCCTGAACAGGGATGAAGCTGCCAAGTACCAATAAGCAACCAACTGCAAACTATCTCCAAAACTGTGATATAATTAAAGAAGTTAGCATTAGAAAGGGAGGAGGTTCTGACAGGCTTAAAAGTAAATAAATCTCCAGGCCCGGATGAAATGTATCCCAGGCTGTTGAGTGAGGCAAGGGAGGAGATAGCAAGGGCGCTGGCAATAATTTTCAATATCTCTCTGACCACAGGAGAGGTGCCAGAGGACTGGAGGACAGCCAATGTAGTACAATTATTCAAGAAATGAGGAAGGGATAAACCAGGGAACTACAGGCCAGTCAGCCTAACCTCAGTGGTGGGGAAACTAATGGAAGCAATTCTGAGGGACAGAATTAATCTACACTTGGAGAGGCAGGGATTAATCAAGGACAGTCAGCATAGTTTTGTTAAGGGTAGGTCATGTCTGACCAATTTGATTGAATTTTTTGAAGAGGTGACCCGGTGTGTAGATGAGACCAATGCATTTGACATAGTTTACTTGGACTTCAGCAAGGCTTTTGATAAGACCTCACATGGGAGACTGACAATGAAGGTAAGAGCCCCTGGGATCCAAGGCAATTTGGCAAATTAGATCCAGAATTGGCTGAGTGGCAGGAAGCAGAGTGTGATGGTCGAGGAGTGTTTTTGTGACTGGATGCCTGTGACAAGTGGGGTTCCACAGGGATTAGTGTTGGGTCCCTTGCTGTTTGTGATATATATAAACTATTTAGACTTTAATGTAGGAGGCTTGATCAGTAAGTTCGCGGATGACACAAAAATTGGTGGGGTGGTAAATAGTGAGGAGGATAGCCTCAGATTACAGGGGGATATCGACGGGCTGGTCAGATGGGCTGATCAGTGGCAAATGGAATTTAATCTGAATAAGTGTGAGGTGATGCACTTGGGCAGGACAAACAAGGCACTTGAATACACGATGAATGGTAGGACCCTGGGAAGCACCGAGAATCAGAGGGACCCTGGTGTGCATGTCCACTGATCCCTTAAGGTAGCGGGACAGGTAGATAAGGTGGTTAAGAAGGCATATGGGATACTTGTCTTTATTAGCCGAGGCATAGAATATAAGAGCACGGAAGTTATGCTGGAACTGTATAAAACGCTGGTTAGGCTACAGCTAGAGTATTACGTGCAGTTCTGGAATCCGCATTATAGGATGGATGTGATTGCACTAGAGAGAGTGAAGAGGCGATTTACCAGGATGTTGCCTGGGCTGGAGAGTTTTAGTTATGAGTTGAGATTGGATAGACTGGGGTTATTTTCCTTGGAGCAGAGAAGGTCGTGGGAATCCGGAACTCATTGCCTGAAAGTGTGGTAGAGGCAGAAACCCTCATAACATTTAAGAAGTATTTAGATGTGCACTTGCGATGCCATGGCATACAAGGATATGCACATAGTGCTGGAAAATGGGGCTAGAATTGTTAGGTGCTTGATTGACCAGCGCAGACTCAATGGGCCTAAGGGCCTTTTTCGGTGCTGAAGACCTCTATGACTCTATGACTCCTCACTTCTCACATTGGCAATGCTGATGACCCTTTTTATCCCTCCCTTGGGTGAGGTTTGTGACAATGTCAGCTGGCTGCCTGCCCATTTTTCCTGTGCAGTGAGCCGGGAATCACATGGGCAATGGAAAATTACCTTCATTTGGGCTCTTAAGGGCCTTAAGTGGTCACTTAATTAATGGCAGGCACTGCTCTGGCACCCACGGGCACCCGCCGAGCGAAATATGGTGCAAGTGCGCAAAATTGGGTAAGAGATAGAAAGCAGGAGTGAATAGTTTTTTCTCAGATTAGACAGAGGTATACAGTGGTATCCCCCAGAAACCAGTATTAAGACCACTGCATTTTTTGATACATATTAATGCCCTGGACTTGGGAAATATAGTGTTTGATTTCAAAGAATGCAGGTAGTACGAAATTCGGAAATGAAGTAAACAAAAAGGCCCATAGTAACACACTTCAGGAGGACTTAGGCAGACTGGTAAAATTGACAGACTCACGGCAGTTGAAATTTGATACAGAGAAGGGGGTGAAGTGATTCATTTTCCCAGGAGCATTGTGCATATACAATATGAACTAAACAGTACAATTGCAAAGATGGTGCATAAAGAGAGAGACCTGGAGTATATGTACACAAATAATTGAAGGTGGCAGGACAAGTTGAGACGCATGTTAAAAAGGCATATGGAATCCTTGGCTTAACTAATGAAGGATTAGAGTACAAAAGCGAGGAAGCTGTGCTAAACCTTTATAAAATGCTGATTAGGCTTCAGCTGGGGGTATGATGCTCAATTCTGGGCACTGCACTTTAAGTTTGACAGAGGTGTTCAAAATCATGAGTAATTTTGAGAGAACAAATA
The DNA here is from genome assembly GCF_017639515.1 of Carcharodon carcharias. Lineage (NCBI taxonomy): Eukaryota > Metazoa > Chordata > Chondrichthyes > Lamniformes > Lamnidae > Carcharodon > Carcharodon carcharias. Next base: position 242,365,060 of record NC_054467.1, on the reverse strand, counting down.
AACAGAAATTGTAAATAAAGAGAAACAGTATCCAGCGAAATAAAAGGTCAGTAACCAAAGGACAAGTGTGGCAAAGTCAAGTGCAACAAGAGGAAACTTTTTTATAACGCAGTGAGTTTCAGTGATCTGGAATGCGCTGCTTGAAAAGGTAATGGAAGCAGATTCAAGTGTAATATTCAAGTGAGAATTGAATAAATCCTTGAAGGAGAGAAGTACTGTGCCATGGAAAAGAAAGAGAAGAGTGGATGAATTGGAGAGCTCAACCATAGGTCCCAACAGGAATGATGGGCCGAATGGCCTCCTTCTGTGCTGTATCATTCTATGATTCTATGAAACTTGTTCAGTTCTGTTATTTTATCCAACAACTCTATTACCTTTTTACTAGGGGTATATGAGTAATCTTCCTCTTCTTCTCCTTAACTTCCTAACAATTGCCTTCTGCCCCTTGGCATATGAGCTTGCCGTCTCTCTCTGTTACCATCATTTGAATACACTTGCTAACTGTTGCTGATATTAATAAATGGAATACATCATTTGCAATTATAGAACTCTATACTTTAAGTGGTATTACATTATTAATAACACATAAATTGCCAGTTTGTTCCAATTTTAATCACAATTTTAATTACAGGAACATGAATGTCATTAAAAAATGACGGAATTGTCACAGTGCCTGTTGCACATGTCAGTGTCTGCTTTACAGTCTCACACTTAGGAGACAAAGGGGTCAGGTTTCTTCTTTATCTCTCTAGCTTTCAATTAAAATGTTAATAAATCAGCTCTGCCTCATGAAGAGGCCTTTGAGTCTAGAAGTTACTGTCAGTGCTAACACCGGACAAACACTCAATGGCTTCTTTTCCCCAATTTTCATCGCCCCATCATTTTTCTTCAGCTGACTAGATCCTAGGCTCTAGGATTGCCTCCCTAAACCATTCTGCCTCCCCAATCTCTCTCTCCTCTTTTAAGAAATCTATGAAGAACGAAGAACATAAAAAAAGGAATAGACATATACCATAACACCCCTCAAGCCAGCATGGCCATTCCAAAAGATCACAGCTGATCCTCTATCCCAATTCGGCTTCCTGCCCTATCCCCATTTCCCTTGATTCCCTTTGTGCCCCAAAATTTTCCAATCTTAGTCTTCAATATACAAACTAAACTTTCCACGAATTAAAACCTACCTCTTTGGCCAAACCTTGGTCACATGTGGCACTTGAGGGTAATAAACTTGCAGGGCCACGGGCATAGAGTAGGGGAAATGGCATTGACTGGATTGCACTGCAGAGAACTAGCATGGACTCAATGGGCTGAATGGCCTCCTTCTGTGTCCTAATGAGCCTGTGGGCTCACAACACTCCATCGTAAATTTTAGGGCTGAGCCTGCCTCTACTTGGCCAGCTCACCCCGCCTTTATTTTTTGGGCAATGACATTATAACTTGTATTAGGGGGATGGCTGAATTACCACTTCATGGAGCTGGCGGTTAATCGGAGGTGAGCAACTCTGTGCCACACTAGGATCGGTGGCCACTACTGATATTGCAGAAGGCCTGGGAGGAAGAGAAACCATCAATGCCCCCAACCCAGTTAAGTCTGTGGTCTCACCAGGGTCGGGTTGGCAGGCCCCAGCAAGGGTGGGGGTTCGGGGGGGACAGGGAGGGTGCAAGGAGGGAGGCAAAATTGTTGGAGGTCTCTAATTGGCACAGAGGGCCTGGCAAGGAGGTACTCTTCTTTCACACTCCAGCACCCGCAGGGTTAAACGTGCCAGTATGCATGTTGGGCACAGGCCTCACCTGTTGCCCATTAAATCAAAACAGCGGTGAGATAATGCCCCTAAATGGGCAGTAAGTGCCTATTTAAGGGCCTCAATTGGGCCATAGGCAGATCAAAAGATCAAGGGTCAAAACTGGGACCTTCCTAAATAATGTAGCTCAGTTCTGCATCAAGGAGCTTTTTTGGCGAAATTATATCAAACAATAAAGTTAGTAACCAGAAATGAACCAGCTCAAAATTTGTTACAGTGGTTTATATTCTGAAGTGCGTGCCTTAACTACTCAAAGGAATAACAAGTACACACAACAAGTCTAATTATAAAGCACTACTTCGAGCAAAACCCCAATGCGTTTGTCAACTTGTGCTTTTCGACAATCAGTGAAGGTCTAGGAATTAAGCGCAGCGCCACGGTGAAGAGTGAAGGTTGCCTTTCTTAACCACAGCACCGGAAGTGCCAGATGTTGCAAGGGTTTGCTCCTACCCTTTTTGGAGGTAGCACAGTCAGAATCTGCTGCAGCTACCTTTTTGCATCCACAACCCTCCGAGGCAGGCAAATTCCAAAAATTCACAATCCTCCGAGTGAAGTGATTTCTCCTTATCTCAGCCCTAAGTGATCGGCCCCTTAACCTGAGACTGTGCCCCCATGTTTCAGATTCCCTTCCCAGTGGAAACAAGCTCTCAGTGCCTACCCTATCAAGCCCCTTCAGAATCTTGTATGTTTCAATGAGATCACCTCTCATTCTTCTAAACTCCAGAGAAAATAGACACAATTTACTCAGCTTCTCAGCATAGGACAAGCCCCTCATCCCAGGGGCCAATTTAGTGAAACTTTGCTGTACCACCTCCAATGCAAGTATATATTTTTCTTAAATGTGGAGACCAACACTGCACACAGTATTCCAGATGTCATCTGAAAAAAACCCTGTACAAGTCTAGCAAGACTTCTTTGTTCCTGTACTCCAATCCCCTTACAATAAAGGCCAATGTACCATTTGCCTTCCTAATTACTTGCTATACCTGTATGCTAACTTTTGCAATCCTTGTATGAGCACACACAAGCCTCTTTGAACATTCACACTTACAAGTTTCTCACCTTTTAAAAATATATTCAGCTCTTCTATTCTTTTGACCAAAGTGAATAACTTCACACTTCCCTGCGTCATCATCCATCTGCCATCTTTTTGCTCACACATTTAAATTATCTATATCTCTTTGAAGCCTCTCTGCATCCTCCCCACTGCTTACCATTTCACCTAGCTTTGTATCACAGGAATCACAGAATCCTAACGGCACAAAGGAAGGCCATTCAGCCCATCATGTCTCACCGGCTCTCCGAATGAGCATTATAGCTTAGTGCGATTGCCCTGCCTTTTCCCTATACCCCTGGACAGTGTTCCTATTCCAACAATCCTCTAATGCCCTCTTGAGTCTTCGATTGAACCTGCCTCCACCACACTTCCAGGCAGTGCTTTGCAACAGAAACAGAGAAACATGGAAACTAGGGGCAGAATTTTACCCTTGGGCGTGTGGGCACTCTTGTGATATTTTGCTAGATGGGTGTGTGGTGAAGATGGAGCCACACCCGCCATTAATGAAGTGGCCGGTTAAGGCCCTTGAGAGACCAATTGACTCTGAGTTTACGAAACCCGTGCAATTTTTAGACCGTCGCACAGGCAAAATGGGCAGGCGGGCAGGCCACAATTTGCAAAACCTCATCCACGGCGGGACAAGAGGGGTCAGTGGCCTTGACAAAGCGATTAGTCAGAAGTGCAGGATATCACTTGCTGCTGGTTGCTTCTGCGAACAGGACAGCTTCATTTCACTTCAGCGCTACATTCAGAGCATTTAGAGGTGTCAGTTCAGGACTCAGTGTTGTTTTCCAGGCTCCCGGAGGATTCACACAGCGTGGGCCCTTCCAGGTATCAGACAGCCTTCCCTTATCCTGGTAATGAGGATTGTGGTCTCCGCTGGAGGCACCTCCTCTGAGGAGGAAGAGACGGCCAGAAGGGGGAGGAGGCCAGGTGTCCTGATTCAGTTTCCGAGGGAGGGACCTGTGGGAGGAGAGGCAGAGGCACAGGCACAAGCAGTGCAGGGCCAACAGGAAGGCCAAGACAGAAGGGGCCACAGAAGACGCCACTATCCTGCTGTCAGGGTTTACAGGTGGTGATGCAGCTACCTCAATATGTCCGAGGTGCAATGCCAAAGGAGGCTCCGCCTCTCAAGGGAGACAGTGACCTCCATTTGTCAGAGGATTGGCCCTGAGATCGGCTCCGACTGTGTGGGTGGACACCCTGTGCCAGTGGCTCAGAAGGACACGATGGCCCCCAACCTCTATGTCTCCCCCCACTTCTATGTCTCCGGCTCTTTCCAGGGCTCATTGGGGGATTTGTGTGGAGTCTTCCAATCAGCTGGTTCATCAAACTGGTGACAGATGCTCTGTTCAGACGGGTATTGACTTTCATTCATTACTGTATGGAAGAAGCCAGCCAGGCAGAGCGAGCCAGAGGCTTTGGAGTGATTGCTGGATTCCCCGCATCCAGGGTGCAATGACTGCACATACGTGGCCATCAACATGCAGATAGTGTGTGACTACAGGATGCAGATTCTGCATGTCTGTGCAAGGTGCCCAGGCAGCTCCCATGACACTTACATCCTCAGACACTCCCAGGTGCCGGGGCTCTTCAGTGCTCCAGCCCGGCTGGATGGATGGCTGCTGGGTGACAAGGGCTATCCCCTCAAAAGGTGGCTCATGACGCCTCTACACCATCCAAGAACAGAGGCCGAGCAGCAGTACAACAGGAGCCATTAGTCCACAAGGGCGGTGGTAGAGAGAACCATCGGTCTGCTCAAGATACACTTCCGATGCCTGGATGGCTCAGGGGGTGCACTGGAGTGCCCTCCAGATCATGTGTCCCTGATAGTGGTTACATGCTGCACCATACGCAATCTGGCACTGGAAAGGGGGGACCAGTGGAGGAAGATGACCTTGACACAGCCGCACAGGCAACAGACGATGGGTCCAGTAGTGAGTCCGAGGACGAGCACGGTCAGGAGAATGCAAACGGCATAAACCTGGGTAACCTCCAGGGAGGCAGGGACACCCAGGAAGCTTTGATCCAACACTCCTTCAGCTAGTCTACTAAATATGAACCACCACCACATGCCAGGGCTGCAGGCTCCTTATTTGATCCCTGAGAGGATGAGTTCCTTGGTCAACAACGTACACTATGAGCCATCTGCATTAAAGTTTAAGGAGAAACACATCCATCAAAACATCATGGCTCACCCTGCACCTACACAACAAATGAAGCATCCAGAGGTCAGCTGCAAAAAAAACCTCATTTACTGCTGGCTGACCAACATTGCAGAAATTAACATTGACTGCTGTCTCACCATTAAAAAAATAACAGAAAAATGGGGGGAACAAATATCACCCGTGATCAGGCTGTGTTGTGCTTAAGGTGCTTTAAGTTTTTGCTTGCGAGTGCTCCATCTAGATGCTCCTGCCTCGCTGGCACCGGCATTGGAGACAGCCTGCTCATTCTGCTGTCCTGTTGGCCTTGTTGACTTTGGCGGACATCCTCTGGCTCATGGAGCCTGTGCTGGCCTCACCTGGAAGGGAGCGGCCAGTGCCTTGGCTGGCATCTCTTCAGTCACCGCAGCATCATCAGATGCCACGGTCACTGGCAGAGGGGCAAAGGAGCTGCTGCCATCATCCGGAGCACCCTGAGAGGACCCTGCAGAGACAACACACAGCTTGTGCATCAACGTCAGGTTGCTCTGAACCTCCCTGTTCACCATTGATGGACGGGCACCTAGCTGGGATACTGGGTGCCCAATCCATCTCCCACACTGACACTGACCAGCTGAGGTCAATGCCGATGTGAGTGCTTGCAGTTCCAAGCGCATTCCCAGGAAGCCCTGATTGTTCTCCTGGAGGAGCCTCTCCATGAGGGTCACCACTCTCTCCATGGATGAGGCATTACACCATGATAGTCAACACATTGCTCATGCTCCGTATGGACCCCTCCATCACGGAGACTATGGCATGCATTCCCTCATGTATCTCCGCCAGATCCTCCCGCACATCCTGCTGGACATCCAGCATCTGCTGCCTCAGGGTCGACTCCAGAGGCACATCGACTGAGTATGTTCCTGGTCCCCAGCATTCCTCCGACAGATGGCACCTCAAGCGAGTGTGAAGTGCCCTCACCAATGTGCACTGAGATACTAGATGCTGATCTTATGCCTAATGATGTGCTGGTATCTGCACTGGTCCCTGCTTCACAGAGAGGGTGTGACGCAGGTGCATGGTGAGCATGGTGTTCCTCAGGGGTCAGGGTGGGCCTTCAGGCTCCTCACAATGAAGGGCTGCTGGGGAGCCTAAAAGGGAGAAGAAGGACATGTCATTATTTTAAGTCATGACACTGCCAGTGTGCATGCCTGGCACCCTGATGAGACAGAGGCCTGTGTCAAGGTGCCCTCGTCTTTCCATTATCATATTCCCATGTGCTTTAATTTTGCCCCTAAGCCTTTATGTAGGACCTTATAAAAAACCTTCTTGAAATCCAAATACATCACATTCGCTGGTTCTCCCTTATCTATTCTACTAGTTACATCCTCAAAAGACTCCAGTAAATTAGTTAAGCATGATTTCCCTTTCGTAAACCCATGATGTCTTTGTCTAATCCCATTAATGCTTTCCAAGTGTTCTGTTATTGCATTTTTTTATAACAGACTCTAGCATTTTTCCACTACTGATGTTAGGCTAACTGGCCTGTAATTCCCTGTTTTTTCTCTCCCTCCTTTTTTAAATAGTGAAGTTACATTTGCCATCATCAAAAAATTCCAATAAATTTGTTACACAGAATGTCCTTTCTGTCATGATAAGAAGTCATGATGATGAAGAAAAAAAAATCGAAAATAAGTTTGTTTCTCTTCTATATTCTCTTGCTTAAATTCTGGTTTTAAAAAAAGATACATGGCTGGACTGATAAATTGACCACAGCTGACCACTTGATGGCAGTTTTGGAAGTTTCTGAGCAGTTTGAAAATGGACAAAGGCTAACTCATCCAACTCCTGGATGTGACACTACTTACATTGTACAAACATTCCAGCCAAGCCAATACAGAAGTCTAGTAGATGAGACATCTGCACCAGCCATCTCTAGACAAAGGCAGAGCTATTGGGACTCCACATCTCCAACATTGTGCAAAATGGTTCCACAGTTACCTGCCAAAATACAGTGGGTTTTAACAAGGGTCCTTAAAGAGCATCATTAGCTGAATGACTCAACCCAAAATCACCCTGTCACTGAGCTGTTTGAATTGTTTTAATTATACTGCTTTTGAATTCTGTCTTCAGTCACTGTTTACGAACTTACAAACCTCAGAAGAGAAACAGGACTCCAGGCTAGCAGCCTGCCTCAGCCTGCCATCCTCCATCAACAAAACAGCAGCAGAATCAAAGCTCTGTTCATGCTTAAATTGTCTGGCCTTCATCTATACTGTTTCTATGAGAACTTATGCAATTCTGTACCAGTGCCTACAACACCAATTCATCCCTATGGGCTCATCTCATCATGGAAGTTATTTCTACTAGAAAAGTCTTTGTCTGTGGTCTTTGCCCTGTACCTCTTTCTTTCCCCTATCCCTCTTTTAATGTATGAGTGTACAGTTGTTACATAGCAACACCCCCTCCCCGCATTTTGAGTGTGTGTAAAATAACCTAACCCTCTGATTTTATCCTATCACGAGTTTGCTGTGGGGTTAGTAAGAGAGGACAGGGTCACTCCAAAACTGAGTGGTTGGGGAAAATACACAATCCCTTATAAAGTGGGACATCAAAAACACCTTTCTTTTTACTGACAAGTGGTGAGAGGAGAAATCAGGACTGTTTAAATTAAAGCCCCCTCCTATCTGTAACATTCAGTTAAATCACATTGACTTGTTGTAATCATACTATACTTTTCTAAGTGCACTGTTAAGACTTCCTTCATAATAGATTCTATCATTTTACCAACAAGTGATGTTAGACTAACTGGCTTGTAGTTCTCTCTCCCTCCTTTCTTGAAAAGCAGAGTAACGTTTGCCAACTTCCAATCTGATGGGATGTTCTTGAATCCAATGAATTCTGGAAAATCACAACTAGCACATCCACTATTCTGCAGCTATGTCCTTTAGTACCCTAGGGTGTAGGTCATCAGGCCCCAGGGATTTGTCACATTTTAGTCTTTTAAGTTTCTCCAATACTTTTTCTCTGTTGATTTTAATTTCCTCACTTTTCAGCCGCTAGCTTACCGTCTATTTCTGGAATGGAACTTATGTCTTCTACTGTGAAGGCAGGCACAAAATATTTGTTCAATGACTCTGCTATTTCTTCATTCCCTTTGATAATCTCCCCTGTCTCTGATTCTAACAGACTGTTGTTAACTTTAGCTACTCTCTTTTTTACTTACTTAAAAAAGCTCTCACAATCGGTTTTTATATTACTGGTTAGTTTACTCTCATGTTCTATTTTTTTCAGAAGCTCTCTTAATCATTCTTGTTACAATCCTCAGGCATTTAGAATCAAAGAAGGGTGTTACTAGTGTACATTCTCCTCTTAATAATCCTTTTATCTTAATGGGTTGCCCTACTTCCCTTTGAGCTCCTCGCTTTCATTTCTCACTAATAATAAAAAGATAATCTGTAAAGATTACTTCACATTTAAGCAAGATGCTTTGACGTATCTTGTAAACTGTGTCACTCTACGCAGCACAGAAAAACATACAATACGCTATGCATTCATTCCAATTACTGCTCTAGTAGAAGTACAAACCTATCATCTTAATCATTCATCCTAGATGAAAATACCTCAAGCTGTGTGACTCACTGGGATTGTAAATGGGAAAGTATGAGATGAATTTCTGTGTCAACATCCAAATTTAGTGCAAGACAGTTACAAACAACAACACAAAGGTTGTTGAATGTTTATTATTTATTAATTACTGCACTAATAAAACTTATGCTCATATTGAAATGCTGCATAATTTGCAACAACGTGCACACGAAGTAATATAGTTATTTTTCATTCATGTAGTGTTTCTGTATAATTGATAGTTAATATTCTAATCCAGTAAAAAGGAGATTATTACATTGCAGTCAGACTGCAACATCACAGAACCACAGAATGACCGAATTGTTATGGTGAAGAAGGAAGCCATTCAGCCCATCGTATCTGCACCGACTCTCCACAAGAACATCATGACTTAGTGCCATTCTACTGCTTTTTCCCCATACTCTTGCACATGGCTTTTATTCAAATAATCATCTAATGCCCTCTTGAATCCCTCGATTGAACCTGCCTTCACCACACATCCAGGAAATTCCAGGCCCGAACCACTCACTGTGTGAAAAAGTTTTTTCTCTTATCATATTTGCTTCTTTTGCAAATCACTTTAAATCAGTGCCCTCTCATTCTCAATCCCTTGACAAGCGGGAACAGTTTCTCCCTATCTACTCTATCCATCCCCCTCAGGATTTTGAACATCTCTATCAAATATCCTCTTAGCCTGCTCCTCTCCAAAGGAAACAATCCCAACTTTGCCAATCTATCTTCATGACTCAAGTTTCTTATCCCTGGAACGATTCTTGCAAACTTCATCTGCACTCTCTCCAATGCGATCACATCCTTCCTATAGTGTGGCGCCCAGAACTGTACACACTACACCAGCTGAGGTGACGAGTGCCTTATATAACTTCGGCATAACCTCCCTGCTCTTGTATTCTATGCTTCTATTAATAGAGCCCAGGATGCAATATGCTTTATTAACTGCTCTCTCCACCTGTCCTGCCACCTTCAATGATCTATGCACATATATACCCAAGTCTTCCTGCTCCTGCACCCCTTCAAAATTTCATCCCTTATATTAGATTGCCTGTCCATGTTCTTCCTACCAAAATGAATCACCTCACACTTCTTTGCATTGAACTTCATCTTCCACCTATCTGCCCACTCCACCAACTTGTTTATGTCCTTTTGAAGTTCTATATTGTCCTCCTCACAGTTTACAATGCTTCAAATTTTGTATTATCTGCAAACTTTGAAATTGTTCCCTGCATATCAAGATCTAAGGCATAAGTAAAATCAGGAACAGCAAGGGTCCCAATACTGATCCCTGGGGAACTCTACTACAAACCTTCTTCCAGCCCAAAAAATATCCGTTGACCATTACCCTCTATTTCCTGTCACTCAGCCAATTTTGTATCCACATTGCTACAGTCCCTTTTATTCCAAGAGCTATAACTTTTCTCACAAGTCTGTTGTTTTCCACCGTATTGACTGCCTTTTGAAAGTCCATGTGCTGGGTCCCCTATTATTCGTCATTTATATAAATGACATAGATGACTACGTGGGGATAGGATTAGTAAGTTTGCAGATGACACAAAGATTGTCCGGATGGTTAACAGTGAGGTTGAGTGTCTTGGGCTACAGGAAGATATTGACGGGATGGTCAAATGGGCAGATAAGTGGCAGATGGAATTTAACCCTGAAAAGTATGAGGTGTTACAGTTTGGAAGGAGTAATTTGACAAGGAAGTATTCAATGAACAGCATGACACTAGAAAGTTCTGAGGAACAAAGGGACTTTGGTGTGCATGTCCATAGATCTTTGAAGGCGGAGGGGCATGTAAGTGGGGTGATGAAAAAGGCATTTGGGACACTTGCCTTTATCAGTTGAGGCATAGATTACAAAAGTAGGGAGGTGATGTTGGAGTTGTATAGAACCTTGGTGAGGTCACAGCTGGAGTACTGTGTGCAGTTCTGGTCGTCACATTATAGGATTGATGTGATTGCACTGGAGGGGCTGCAGAGGAGATTCACCAGGATGTTGCCTGGGATGAAACATTTAAGTTATGAAGAGAGGTTGAATAGACTTGGGTTGTTTTCATTGGAGCAGAGAAGACTGAGAGGCAACCTGATTGATTATGAGGGGCATGGACAGGGTGGATAGGGAGCAGCTGTTCCCCTTAGTAGAAGGGTCAGTCACGAGGGGACACAAGTTCAAGGTGAGGGGCAGGAGGTTTAGGGGGGTTGTGAGGGAAACCTTTTTTACCCAGAGGGTGGTGATGGTCTGGAATGCACTGCCTGGGAGGGTGGTGGAGGCGGGTTGCCTCACATCCTTTAAAAAGTACCTGGATGAGCATTCGGCACATCATAACATTCAAGGCTATGGGCCAGGTGCTGGTAAATGGAATTAGGTAGGTAGGTCAGGTGTTTCTCAAATGTTGGTGCAGACTCGATGGGCCGAAGGGCCTCTTCTGCACTGTGTGATTCTGTGGTACACCACATCAGCAGCATTACCCTCATCCACCCTCTCTGTTACCTCTTCAAAAGACTCCAGCAGATTAATTAAACATGATTTCCCCTTTATAAATCCATGCTGGCTCTTCCTTATCAATCATATATTCCCATGTGAAGCCTCCCCACCACTGAAGTTAAACTGACTGGTCTGTAATTGCTGGGCTTATCCTTACAACCTTTTTTGAACAAGAGCATATTGTTTGCAATTCCAGTCCTCTGGCACCTCCCCTGAGTCTAGGGAAGACTGAAAGACACTGGTCAATGCCCCTGTAATTTCAACTCTCACTTCCTTCAATATCATTGGATGTATCTCATCCAGTCCCGGTGCCCTGTCAACCTTAAGTACCAACAGTTTATCCAACACTTCCTCCTTATTGCTTTTGTACTCTTCTGTCTCCTGTGCATTCTCCAACCAGGTTCTCTCTCTGTAAATGTAAGCCCCGAGCTCCGCTTTCTCTTTATATCCCCCCATCTCCTGCGTGTTCCCCAACCAGGTAAAATCTCTCCTGGGTAAAATCATTTAATTTTGAGCGCAGTATCGCAAAGTAGCTGTTCTTTCTTTCCTCATCCACTGGTGTGTGTGCGTAAATGGCAATAAGGGACAATTAGAGGCGACATATTGGCATGCCATTTACTGTGAATAAAAGGTAATGATGCTTGCTGTTATTTATGTACAAATACCACTGCAACTTCAGGTGAGAGCAGGTACATGATTAAACACAGAAATCCAAGAGTTGCTTTCTGAGACCCTAGCATCGTGAAAAATAATATCTCACTGTCGGGCTCACACTTGAAACCCTTTGAGTGATGGGAAGTTCCTGTACTTGCCTTGTAAGTACAAACAGAACTACCACACAAACTTAGACCTGGTCTGAAAGACACAAGGAGCCTATTTTGGAGCCAGTTAAAGCTTGTGCACATTTAATTAAACCCGGATAAACTATCAGAGATATATTTTAATGATGTGCTAAGTGTTATCTGCTGCCAATGAAACTACCTGACACCAAAAATGTACTCGGGTATTGCTGAAAAAGGAGACATGCTATCGACACTTTTCATCTTGCACTCATCAGCTCTGCTACGCAAGATAAACCAACAGTAGAGGGAACAACAATTTATACTGCATAAGTAGAGAGTGCTGATTGGTTGGCAAGTGGGCTTTGATTGGCTGAGGTATTACCATGGGGAATGCAGCAGAGCTAATTGTTAACTGCCAAGCTTTTGTTTTTAATTCAAACCAGATAGGTCAACTCTGATTGGCAAAGGCTTTGCCACAGGGTGAATCAAGGAATGGTTGGCTCCCCAAGCTTTTGTTTAGTTGGAAAAGGTGTAATGTGTGGACATGCTCCTTCTGTGTGCAAAAGGACAGGGCCCTGTGTGTGAATATATATGGCTTCTAGCATGCATAAGTGAGCCACACTGCAAACCCAACTGATAATCCTAAATTGTTTTTTAGTGTAACTCTTAGCAGAAACAGGATTGTTTAGCAAGTGTTGCCAAATCATGAAATCATGTTGGACACTGTTTTCTGAGTTTTGCAAGAACGGGCTGGTTGGGTACAGTCAGTACTTTGCCTGTTGCAAACAGCTGAAGAGACATGCTGTTTGATTCAATCCACCAGTCACTGGGACATATGACCTGCTTACCTGACATCACACTGGCACTGAATTTCAAATATCACATTACTCGTTTGTGTGATAGGCAGAACGTCCTTTTGGCTTGACAGCAGCATCCTGTTAGTGGTGAATACCACTCGTGTTGCTACTGCATAGCAGCAGCATGAAACAGCTAGTTTCACCTGTTGCTCAAATGTTTGAGGCACCTTACCCTTCCAGGGTAATCTGAGGTAGACTGGGCACTTTTCAGGACCAAAGTGGCAGCCTTAGGCCCATTCATCAGTGATTTGATCAGGGTAGCCATTATCTTGCAGGGTGTCTTTAATGCGCCCTACTTCAGCATCAAGCTTGCACAGTGAGCAAATCTTACAGCATATAGAACTGTAGGAACCCCAATACAAATATTGATCCTTGAAGATAGGCTTGTGGTAGAGAGAAACAGAGAACCCATTGGCAGATTTCTCAGTTAGAACATCGAGCAAAGGGAGATCATTTGACTGCTCCATTTCAAAGGTAAATTTGAATTCAGGATGGGGCCTATTAAGGTGTGTAAGGAAGTCCTTACGTGCAGCTGCAATTCAAATATAGTGACTGTGTCATCTAATAGTATCTGTGTCCAAGGATATTATTATCCTATTTCATCAGAAATATACAAGGGGTAGGAAGTTACCTGTCATTCCATTGATAATGTGTTTCTCATGGATACCGACAAAGATGGTTGTGAGAGCTGGCCTAGAGAGGATCTCACGGCAACGCCTTCTATATGGGCAAACATGGTGTTGTTAAAACTGTACTCAACTGCATAGTTGCTGAGTTCATAAGTTCAATGAATACAAATTTGGACATTGGCGGTGCATCTAGATTGCCATGATATAATGACACAGTGCAAATGTTTATGGCTTCCTTGAGCAGTACATTGGTGAACAGGCTATGTCCAACGAGTACATGGACACACCATCACTATCAATATGCAAGTCCTGTACGGCTTTCATAAATGTGAAGGAATCGTTCACTGTGTATGTGGAAAACTTGCAAAAAACTGGGATGACCTTGAAGCCTCACAATGCTATCAGACCTTTGCATTGCATGTGAAAGTCAGCCAAGTCATTCAAATACTACAATATCCATGTGCTTTCAAGGATTCAGCATCTCCAGTGGACGGTGCTTTGTGCTGGGATAGGTGGGAGTAGAGGAGTCCGAACTCAGCAAATACCTCTTCCCATTTGATGTGGGATGAAAACACAAAAACTGAAGCCATGCACAAGAATGAACTCCTCGCTTTCAGAGAGTTCATGGCCAGAGAGATTTGGCAGCGTCGTTAATTGCACTGCCAAACTGCTTCTGCTTAAGCACGTTTAAAGTATGGGTGTGTTTCACACACAGGGTCCTGCCCTTTTCCAGGCATAAGGAGCATGTCCACACATTACACCTTTCCCAACTAAACAAAGGCTTGGGGGACCACCATTCCCTGGCTCATTCCCCATAGCAGACCAATCAGAGTCGATCTCCCCAGTTTGAATTTGAAACAAATGCTTGGCAGTTAACAGTTAACTGTTCTCTGCTGCTTTCTTCATGCCAAAACCTCTACCAATCAGAGTCCACTTGCCAACCAATCAGCAGTTTCATCTCATGCAGTATAAATTGTTGTTCCGTCTGATGTGAGTTTATCTTGCATAGCTGTCCAGAAGAAAGCAAGACAAACAAAAACTTTGATAGAATGTCTCATTTTCAAAAATGAACTATTTTAAGTGTGGAATCTTATTGCTTCAGGTTTTAATCATTGCTGGATATGCTGCTTCACCCTCCTTCTCGGTCCTTGCCCTTTCACTCTCCTTCAATCTGTCTGATTCAGGAGATACACAATTACTTGCTCAGTTCACCCAGGTTCCATATACCTGGGTTCCCCTCAACACAGGTTTAACAGCTTCCACTGACAGTCACCTAAGGTGTTAAAGATCGCCAAGATGAAATGGGCAAGGGTGAGTCTAACTAACGACAGACATCATTAGATTCACTCCTGCAGCAAAGGGAAGTGTGCAGATTTCCAGTTAGAACCTGTCTGCTTCAGATTTATTAACAGGGCCTAAAATGAGTGATTTCCGATATATTACCTGATAAAGCGACACATGAGTACAATTTCCTGCTATATCCTTCATTAAATAATGCGTGCCGTACTAAGTGGGCTGAACAACAGCGATAATTGCATCTGAGATGCAGCTGCTAGTATTTAATTCCATATTTATCACATCCAAGAATTTATCACTGTTGCACTTAATACTTTGCAGTTAAACATTCTCTTGCAGAGGAATTTACACCATGGACTTATTGAAGAAGGCTGTCTCTCTTTTCATGAACTGCTACAGCACAATATTCAACAACCTTGCCTCTACAGCACAGCTAGTTCACTAACTTCTTTTCTTGACCAATTTTCTGACTGGTATCTTGCCCAAGATTCAAAGTTGTCACTGGACCTTTGGCCAGGTATCACAGTGGGAGTCACTAAAATCTCAATATGGGCCCTCATTATGCCTCTTCCAAAAGAATGAAGTCCGTCCTTCTCTTCTTTCTTTCAAAATCGATGAAGCCATAAATCGTTCCACATTTCCCAGGTGGAGAGTCAATTTTGTTGATGCTAATCAAAGTTTTAGCGTTTTGTAGGAAACTCGGCTGCCAATTTGCGCTCAGCAAACTCCCACAAACAACAATGTGATAATGACTGGGTAATCTGTTTTATTTTGTGATTGAGGGATAAACACTGGCCACAACACCAAGGACAACTCCCTACTCTTCCATGGGATCTTTTATGTTCACCTGAGCAGGCAGCTAGGGCCTCGGTTTTTAACATCTCATCCAAAAGACGGCACATCCAACGGAGGAGTGTTCCCACTGCAGTATCAGCCTTGATTTTTGTGCTGGTGCCCCAAGGTGTGATTTAAACTCAGAACATTGAGATTCCAAGGCAAGTACGCTACCAGATCAGCCAAAGCTGACACCAAGAGAAAATGAAAATGCTGTCATTGTTGTAATGGAGGGAGAGGTGGCCCTTGATTTGTGCACATTCTCCCACAGACAGAAATATGATAATGACTAGGTCATCTTTTACAGTCATGTGGTTTGAGGGATAAATATTGGCCGGAGCACCAGGAAATATCCCATGGCCTGAATTTTCAGCTCTGCGGATGGATACAATCGGCAGACCCGGAAGCGGTCAGGAAACAGACTACTGACCGCGATCAGCCCCCCAGCACAGTTTCAAGCCGGTTGGCCATTTAACAACCAGCCAGCATGTAACATGTGCTGATAATCTCGGCGCTGCCGGGGTGTGGAGCAGGAGGAGGGCGGGCGATAATGTTTCCACAGGGGCGGGCGAGCATTGACAGAAAGCTCCCTGAAGGCAGAGAGCTGCCTCGGAGAGCTGCAGGCCCGAAAAACACGAAATAAAGTTTTGAAATTCAGGAAAAAAAATGTCCAAGCATCATAATCGGGCACCTGAACATATAGATAATAAGAATGCTGCCCATAGATTTTTACTTTTATTTCATTTAATAAGTGAGGCCTCATCGCACACGTGGCTGAGATTTCACAAAAATGCAAAGTCCACCTGGATGTTTCGCCCGTCCGCCAACTGTAAAGATGGACGGACCGTGAAAAATCGGAGTCCATTGCGCCGTTAACAGGCTCAATTGCCCTCTTAATCATTGGAGGGTGCACTTCCGGCTTTTGCATGCACCTGCCGGCCGAAATATCGCGCGAGCGCAGGATGATGTCGGGACACTTGCCCAACGTCTTCCTGCCCGATCGGGTTGAGTGCACGCTCGCCCGCTAGACATAAACATCTGCCCCTTGGCTCCTCTTCATAGCCAGGTCATGGAAACCTTTTTATATGTCCAACTAGTTTAACGTTTGATTTGAAAAATGGCACCTCTTTCGGGCACCAAAGCACCCAGCCTAGATTGTGTGCTCAACCCTCTGGTGGGGCCCGAACCAGATTCAGAGGTAAGACTGTCACAGCTGAAACAATTGACTTTTGGGATGTAACGTTTAAAAGTGTCACACAGGCAAAGTTTGTGGTACGTTTGCACCTGATTTACTCATTGACGACAAACCACTGCCAATAGCTGGGAATCCCACATGAGCCCCTTCCACCTTTCGTCTTAATTCAGGGAAGGTTTTGCCACTGTCAGGATCCTGATGCGGAGCCTCTCCTGCGATTGAGTGGGCCAGGCCGACTGTCATTGAGGGATAAACATCAGGTATAGGGAGAGAGCAGGAGTACAGCTGCTCCTGACATTACTCATTCCTGCATTCAAGAATTGATTGACTTCAGTCCTACCATTACTATTTATACATTTAAGGTCGGGATTTATGCACCCCCTGCCCCGCCCCCCGATTCCCCAACACCCACCGCTCCTCCAGGCATGATTTTGGCAGGGGGACAGTGGGAGGCGAGCACCTCCTTCCCATCTGTCCGAGGTGTGCCCTATAGCATGGTAGGTGGGCAGGTGCGGAAATCAGCAGCCACCCACCATATTTAAATATATAATTAAGGGCCAATTGAACTTGTTAGCAAGCCAATTGACCCATATAATAGGCTGCCCATGCCATAATACGGTTGGTTGTAGAGTGGGAGGGGGCAGGTTGTTTTCAAAAAAATTTTTGTAAAGGCGGGAAGGAAGGGGCCACTTCATTCGGAGGTGCCCTTTGTATATCGGGGGGGGGCCCTTCCAAGATGTTGACCACCACCCGCACCCCCACCCCACCCCCAACACTGTGTTCCTCCCTGACTGGCCTCCAAAACTGGCCCTCCCATTCCGCTCACTCTCCACTACCTAGCCCACCCAATACCTCCCCATCTGAGACCCCCGACTTAACTGGGTCTAGATGCCTTGGCTGCTTTCCTCATGGACCTATTTGTAGTCCCAAAAGCGTCTACTACAAGTTTTGGCTAAGCAGATTGGCCGGCATCTCTCGAGGGTGGGGCTTCCTCCCATTGAGGGGCAGAAGTCTCACTCTCGGCCTGTTCAGTCTCGGCCTGTTCAATCTTCCTGCAGCACTTTAGAGTCTTTTTCCGGTGCATCAGCTGCTGGCTGACTCTTGCAACGGGATTGGGAGTGGGTGCATGGGGGAGGGAGCCCGCTATAAAATCCAGACCTAAAACTACTCTTACAATTCCAAGTTATACTTTAAATTTATTGTTTTCTTACTGACCCTATGTACTTCAACATTTTCATCCCTTAGCTATCGCCAGGCTGCACAAAGCTCACATTTCTCCAGTCTTTCCTCATAACTCCAATATATCACTGTTTCTTTGTCAAAATCCTGGAATTCCCTCTCTAACAGCACTATGGGAGTGCCTACACTACATGCACTGCACTGGTTCAAGAAAGCAGCTCACCACCAACTTCTCAAGGGCAACTGGTGATGGGCATAGAAACATAGAAGCATAGAAAATAGGAGCAGGAGTAAGTCATCCAGCCCTTTGAGCCTACTTCACCATTCAACATGATCATAGCTGATCCACTATCTCAGTGCTGTACTCCCGCTCTCTCCCTATACCCCTTGACACCTTTAGAGTCCAGAAATCTACTTATTTCCTTCTTAAATATGTTCAGTGACTTGGCCTCCACAGCCTTCTGTGGTAGAGAATTCCACAGGTCCACCATGCCTGAGTGAAGATGTTTCCCAGCCAGAGGAAATATCATCCCTGCATCCAGTCTGTCCATCCCTGTCTGAATTTTATATGTTTCAATAATATCCTCTCTCATTCTTCTAAACTTCAGTGAATACAGGCCTAGTCACGCCAATCTCTCCTCATACGACAATCCTGCCATCCCAGGAATAAGTCTGGTGAACCTTTGCTGCACTCCGTCAATGGCTTTCTTAGGTAAGGAGACCAAACTGCACATAATACTCCAGGTGTTGTCTCACCAAGGCCCTGTACAGTTGCAGTAAGACATCCTTCATTCTGTGCTCAAATCCTCTCACAATGAAGACCAGCATACCATTTGCCTTCTTAACTGCTTGCTGCACCTGCATGCTTGTTTTCAGTGATTGGTGTACAAGGACACCCAGGTCCCTTTGGACATCAACATTTCCCAATCTATCACCATTTATATAATACTCTTCCATTCTGTTTATCCTACTGCAGTGGATAACTTCACGCTTATCCACGTTATTCTGCATGTATTTTCCCACTCACTCAACCTGTCTAAGTCACCTTGAAGCCTCTGCATTGCTCACATTTCCACCAAGTTTCGTGTTGTCAGCAAACCAGTAAATGCTGGCCTTGCCAGGGACATTCCATATCCCCAGTATGAATTAAACAAATACAATGCAACATTTTGCTGTGTTTATTAATTGCAACTTCACATTAATGAGCCCAATAGGACTTCTAGGTCATTTGGTTTCACCTTAGCTATTTCAACACGATTCATAGAGTACATGCATAATATGTTTTTCTTCCCATTTGTTGTGCTTTGCTTGTGTTATAGGCAGGGGAGAGAGACAAACTGAACTCTTTTATTTCCTCACTGTCTGTCCGTAAGCAGAGGTGTTTAAATTTTTGAAATAGACTGCTTGTGAAGTCAATTTTAAAGTGACTTATAACAAACTCTCTTTAGGGTTAAATCAGAAGTATTGTTTATTCTTACATTCAAACCCGGGAGATGGTCATTGCAGCTACATACACACACGAGCACACAAGAAGGAGATGGGAAAGAAAAGAGTTTTAAAACTAGGTATAACTAAGAACAAAACAAATAAAGATAGGAATATTAATTTACTTGAACGTTAGAGTCCAGAATGTCAGTGTCCGTTGAGGGTTTCTTCATGTAGGAGTTCAAAGTTTAAGTGGGTTCAGCTAGCGAAAGTAGGAGTTGCCAAATTCCTTCAAAGTTGATGATAATGCTGTAAGATGAGATTTGTATACAGAGACTTGGTTCACTCTACAGGCGATGGCAGGACTCTTCCAGAGAACCTGGCTTTGAAGAGGTTTAAACTTGAGGCAGGTTTTGTTGTTAGCCTGGAGTCCGGCTTTGCTGTTAAAAGGCTGGATATTTAATAGCAAATTGCACTTGGAGTCCAGGAATGTAACGTTAAAACTTTCTAAAGGCCAAAGGAGCTTAGGTCATGTGGTGTTGCTCATTGATGAGTCAGTTTCAGATTAACAACCAGTTTCCATGTTTCTGGTCAAAATCCATTGTTCACCTTAGGAGATAGATGGTGGTTATTAGTGCTTCCATAGGTAATGAGTTTTGATGGCTCTCTCTCTCTCTTTGCTTTAAGTCAAGGATGCCAACTCAGACTGACTGTTGCTCCCTTGTTTCATGATTGTAATGGGTCCACACAATGATGGTGTGAGATTCCACAAGAATGCGGGTTGAGCTTTCTCCTGTAATTACTGTTGGAAGTTTCCAGGACTGTAGCCAGCTTGCAAATCATGTGACCTGTAGCAGCTATGGTTTTTGGTCCAGCAAAGTCCATTTTTGAATAAGCAGGAAGTCAGGTTTGATTTAAACAGTTCATGGTCTCTTTCGTGTCTTAAGGACATGACAGTTGTCTCCGTTAAATTTCATCCAATATTATTCTGTCCACACCCACCTTTTGTCCAACAAATTCTATCATTCCTGAGCTGCCTCCTCCGATTCTTGTTTTGTGTTTTTAATAATAGTGATCGATCCAGAGACTGGGATTTCCTCCGAGCTGCTCCCACTGCACCGCCGTAACTTCAGCAGCAGGATCTTCATTTCATAATGTGACACAATGGCCATTTCAGCCCCATGATCTTCTGAGGAGCCCCATGTTCCTGGACCTCAGGTGTCACTGGAATAATTAGTCAAAAGGCACATACAAGGAAGCATGGTGCAAGAAATGTAGTAGGGTGACTTGATGTTTGAACTTGCCCAATATTTTATTAAAGCAAATTGCACATTTATGCTGATCTTTGTTAATAATGAAGAGTAAAGGCAAATTGCTTAAAAAGGGTTTTTCACGCTAAAAGTTGTTACTATTCCATTACAGTGCCAACAATAAACCAAAGACAGTGACCCCATAGTAATGTTTTGGACAGGGGAAGACCATTTATATACCTCACCAAATCTTCTATCCGGCTCCTTGCCACGGATGTGGAATGAGTAGCTCCATGTCCCAATAGTCATTATTCAGCCCTTGTTTAACATTTTCCATGTGTTCTGGCCCTCCACCCTGCTGCTACTCTGATTTGCAATCCTATCGCTCTTTTCCTCAGGTTTTGCTCATATTTCCTGTTTTCCTTTGACATCTTTAACTTCAAACAGTGTTCTTTAGTCCTCAAATCAAGCAAGTTTCTCAAAGGTCAGAGGCTCAGGAACATATTTAGGCAGCACAAGGCAAGCTGTGGCTTGCAGATAACCTGTGCTACACCTAACATGGGAGTGCATAATGCTAACACTGGGAAGAAACGAAATGGAAATGTACCTTACTTCAGCACTGACATCAATCATCAAGCATAAAGTTCATAAAAATATGTAACAGTAAAGAAGAGAAGCCCTTGAATTAAAGCAATGGACATGTACAATTTCAATTGATAAAGGTGGAACTGATTGATGAATGAGCTCTGAGGTGGAACAGATTCATGCTCAGCTATTTCACTGCAATGAAAACATCCTTAGGATATGCAATCTTTTGTGTTATGTTATGCTCAATGTGGTAAATATAAATCCATTTCTTGCAAACCCATGGCTGTCTGCTTTATTTATCATTCAGTGTCTAAAAGGCAACCAGGCAGTAGTACAGGATTGTGCTTGTACCATAGCCTGCTTGTTGGGGAAATTTCATATGGTACAGCTCTTGTTCGCCAACTCATGATAATATTTGGAGTCTGTCTTCAAGCAGCATGGAAGAGGTCACAGTCTGACAGAGAATAAAAAATTAACATGAATTATAAGAATGAGATGAAATGGTGAAGGTAAAGCATTCTGAGATTTGCAAACAGTCACCTGGTGGTATAGAATGTTGTTGAAATAACCAAAGCTTTGTTGCCAAAGCTTTTCATCTTGCACTCATTGGGACAAATGCAAGAATGCCAAATTTCAAGCAATCACAGCAATTTATACTACAGCAGAAAAGGATGCTGATTGTTTGGCAAGTCAATTCTGATTGGCTGAGGCATTGCCATGTTGAAAGGAACAGGGAATAATAGGCTCCCCAAACTCCCAGGTAATTCAAAAACAGCGCAAAACTTGAACATATACCTTTTGTTTGCAGAGAACAGGTCCCTGTATATGCTCAAGCCTTGCACCTTTTTGAATTACCCAGAAGCTTGGGGAGCCTATAGTTCCCCACTGACTTCTCAATGGCAACACCTTAGCTAATCAGTATTGTCTTGCCAACCAATTAGTATTGCTTTCTCATGTAATATAAATTGTTGTTATTGTCCAAAATTTTGTATTCTTGCATTTGTCCCAATGAGTTCAAGATGAAAAGCCTCTGCATCATGTCTCTCTTTTCAGCAATATTCTAAGATTCTTTCTCAAAAATGTTCTCGACATCGACATGAAAATAGACAGTCTGAAACTATCTAGGGCTCTCTCCATAGTTATCCAATGAAAAACTGAGTGACACATTTCAGAACAATTTCAGGCTCATCCACACCCTGTGCTCAATTGGCTGGTCTCGAAAGGGTTGGCTTGCCTCGGTGGTGGTGTTTTTGCATCTGAGTTAAAAGGCCCTGGGTTCGGGCCCCAGTCCAAAACTCGAGCACACAACTTAGGCTGACATTTCAGTCTAGAATGCTGCAGCATTTGAGTTGTTGTCTTTCAGATGGGATGTCCAAGTGCAACCCAATGTGCTTGTTGACGTAGACTAAGTGATCCTAGGGTACTAGCCAACTGCTTTGACAAACACCACCAAAAATAAATTATTTGGTTAGTTCTCAATTTGCTGAATGTAAATTGGCTGCCCTGATTGCTCATGAAACATAGAATGGTTCCAGCACAGAAGGAAGCTATTTGACCCATCGTGCCTGTGCTGGCTCTCTGAAAGACCAATTCAACTAGTGCCACTCCACTTTATTCCCATAGCCCTGCATTTTTTTTTCTTTTTAGATAACTATCCAATTCTGTTTTGAAAGCCATGATTCAAGCTGACTCCATTACAGTCCCAGGCAGTGAATTCCAGATTCTAACCACGCACTATGCAAAAACTTTTTTCTTCATCCTGCCATTTTTTCTTTTCCCAATCGCCTTAAATAAGTGTCCTCTGGTTGTTGACATTTCTGACAATTGGAATAGTTTCTCCCGATCTACTCTGTCCAGAATACCTTTATCAAATCTCCTTTCAACCTCCTCTTCCCCAAGGACAACAGTCCCAGCTTCTCCAATCCATCCTCATAGCTGAAGTTCCTCATCCCTGAAACCTCTCTTCTGAGTCTTTTCTGCACCCTGTCTAATGCCTTCAGATCCTTCCTAAGGTATGGGTCGAACCAGTGTTTCATACTTGTTTATCATGACTTCCTTGCTTTTGTACTCTATGCCCTGATTTATGGAACCCAGTATCCTGTATGCTCTACTAAGCACTTTCACAGCCTGCCTACCCTGCAACCTTTATTGATTTGTGCACATATACCCAAGGACCTTCTGCTTCTGTACCCCATTCAGGATTGTCCCCTTTATTTGATATAGCCTCTCCCCATTCTTCCTACCAAATGAATCACTTCACACTTCTGTGAATTAAATTTAATTTATCACTTGTCCATCCATATCAACAGCCTATGCTGTTTTGAAGTTCTGCACTATCCTCCTCACAGTTCACAATACTTCCCAAGTTTCGTGTCACCTGCAAATTTCGAAGTTGCCCCCTGTACACCCAAATTTAGGTTATTAATATATATCAAGAAAAGCAGTGGTCCTAATGCTAACCCATGGAGAAACCCCACAAAATGCTTTCCTCCAGTCCTAATTGCTACACTCTGTTCCCCGTCACTCAGTCAATGTTGTACCTATGCTGCTTCTGACCCTTTTATTTCATGGGGTATAATTTTGTTGACAATCCAGTAATTTGGCACTTTATCAAAAGACTTTTGGAAGTCCACGTACACCATATGAACCATATTACTCTCATTCACACTTAATGTTACCTCATCAAAAAGTCAGTTAACCACATTTTTTCCTAAAAACATATCACCTGCATTTGCCTAAGTGACTATTAATTGTATCCTGAACTATCATTTCCAAAAGGTTTCCTACCACCAAGATTAAACCATTTGGCCTATAGATGCTGGGGGTATCCTACATTTTTTTGAACAAAGGTGTAACATTTGCAATTCTCCAGTCCTCTGGTATCATCCCCATATCTAAGGAGGATTAGAAGGTTATGGCCAATGCATCCCCAATTTCCACCCTTACTTCCCTCAGTATTCTTGGATGCAACTCGATCCTACTAGCTTATCAACTTTAAGTAAATGTTGTACCTAATAACTATCTATCTAATAACTCCTGTTTTTCAATTTTTTAGCCGATCCAATGGCTCAACAACCTTCTCTTTCACTGTGATTTGGAATGTATGTCATACCTCAGCCCTGCCCACTACCACCATGCATAAATCCCCTTCTAGCTCCCTAATCAGCTCTACTCCTCCATTTAGAACCCTTCTACTTTTTATATGCCAATAGAAGACTTTTGGATTCCTGTTCAAGTTAGCTGCCAGCCTCTTCTTTTATTCTCTCTCTCCTTCTCTTAATTTGGTTTTTCATTTCCCCTCTGAACCTTTAATATTCAGCCTAGTTCTCAATTGTATGATTCACCTGACATCTGTCATGTGTAGCCTTTTCCTGCTTCATCTTAATCTCTATCTCTTTTACTACCCAGGGAGCTCTGGATTTGTTTGTCATTACTTTCACCTTTGTAGGAATATACTTGAATGATCTCTTCTTCAAAGGTGGCCCATTGTTTATTTACAGCTTTGCGTGCAAATCTTTGATTCCAATTTATCTGGTCCAGATGGTGGAGATGGTGGGATTTGGGAAGATGATGATGTAGTGGCTATGTCACTGGGCAAGTAATCCAGAGGTCCAGGCCCTTGTTCTGGGGGCAAGGGTTTGGATCCTATCATGGCAGTTGGCGGAATTTAAATTTTAATAAAGCTGAAATATAAAGCTATTCTCAGTAATGGTGACCATGAGACTCTGACCAATTTTCATTAACAACCCATCTGGTTCACTGATGTCCTTTATGGAGGGAAATTCACAATCCTTACCTGGACTGGCCTACATGTGACTCCAGATCCACATCTGCGTGGTTGACTCTGAACTGCCCTCTGAAATGGCCTAGCAAGCCACTCAGTTAAAGAGCAATTAGGGAGGGATGGGCAACAAATGCTGGCCTTGCAAGAGGTGTCCCATCTCGTGAAAGAATGAAGACAAAGAAGATCCATTCTTACCCCATTGAAGTTAGCTTTCCTCCAGTTAATTATCCTTATTCTGGAGTTGCTCCTTTGTCTTTTCCATTGTTAGCCTGAACTTTATGATACAATGATCACTCCTCTCTCCCAAATGTTCCCCTACTGACACGTGATCCACTTGACCCATCTCATTCCCCAGAATCAGATCCAACAATATCTGCTTCCTCATTGGGCTGGAAGGATACTGATGTAAAAAATCCTGAACACACACTTGTCCTCTCTTACCTTTACAGTATTACCATTCCTGTCAAAATTAGGATAATTAAAGTCCTCCATTTTAACTAGTCTATAATTTTTACACCTCTCTGTGATTTCCTCGCAGATTTGTTCTTTTGTAATTCCCACAAGTTGGTGGCCCATAGAATACACCAAACAATGTAATGAAACCTCCATTGTTTATTATCTCTAACCAAATAGTTTCTGTTCTTGACACCTCTAGGCCAACCTCCGTATCAGCATTATAATGTTCTCCTTAATCAATACTGTTATCCCTCCTCCTTTCTTTCCTTCCCTACATTGCCTGAATACCTTGTATCCAGGAATATTTAGTACCCAGCCTTGCTCTTTTATGAAGCATGTCTCCATTATCATCTCAACATCATATTTCCACATGGCTATATACACTTGCAGCTCACTGACCTTACTGGTCACATTCCATGCATTCCCCTAATTTAGACATTTTTGCATTCTGTCTTACTGTGGCCCCCATCTAATACCTTACTTTTTATATATTCTTTCATGGGATGTTGGCCTTGCTCTTGAGAAGGTGGTGATGAGCTGCCTTCTTGAACCGCTTGCAGTGCATGTGGTGTAGATACACCCACAGTGCTATTAGGGAGGGAATCCAGGATTTTGACCAAGTAACAGTGAAGGAACAGTGATACATTTCCAAGTCAGGCTGATGTGTGGGTTGGTGGGGAACTCCCAAGTAGTGGTGTTCCCATGTGTCTGCTGCCCTTGTCGCTCAAGGTGATAGCGTTTATGGGTTTGGAAGGTGCTGTTGAAGGACCCTTGGTGAGTTGCTGCTGTGCATTTTGTCGATGGTACGCACTGCTGCCACTGTACGTCAATGGTGGAGGGAGTGGATGTTGGAGTTGGTGGAAGGGATGCCAATCAAGGGCTGCTTTGTTCTGGATGGTGTTGAGCTTCTTGGGTGTTGTTGGAGCTGCACCCATCCAGGCAAGTGGGGAGTATTCCATCACACTCCTGACTTGTGCCTTGTAGATGGTGGACAGGCTTTGGGGAGTCAGGAGGTGTGTTACTCGCCACAGGATTCCCAGCATCTGACCAGCAACAGTATTTATATGGCTGGTCCACTTCAATTTCTGGTCAATGGTACCCTCCAGGATGTGATCGTGAGAGCAGAGCTAAGGATCAGGAGCTGAATACGAAAATCAGGAGCAGAGCTGGGGATCGATGGCTGGATAAGAAGGAATGGGAGCAAGGGAAAGAATCAAAAATGCTGAGAGATCAGAGGCAATATAATACTTCGGAATACACCTGGTGCCATGTGCAAATGAATATAGAATGAGAGGATAGAGATCAATGTGTGGCTGTAGAGATGGTGCAGGAGGGAGGGCTTTGCTTAAGTAAACAGACCATGCCCTCTTCAACCCTATTGCCTGTAGTAAATAATTTATTGCAGTGAAATCTCTGGTTATTGGTCTCTTCTCCCGGAGTTCCTCCCCAGGGCACAGCACACTCTTAGACCTGTCTTGCTACTCTATGCCCTTTGAAGAATGGTCCTGATTTCACAGTAGGTAATGGTGGAAGGTATGTATTCTATACTTCTCCTGTGGTTTCCGAAACAAGCAGGTTGCTAAGAGAAGCCACCAATTATTAAATGATTGATAGTAACCCACGACCTTCCAAAAAAGCAAACATTTCTTCATGGGAACTCCACTCATTTTGATGTGTAGTTGCAGACATCAGACAGACTTTATACCTTCAGGAACTGTCAGTGCTGGAGGGTCTGTTAGGAAGCGAGGCTACGACCACCCACAATTAACTAGAGATCACTTTTCACTGAAAGGCCAGAGAAAAGATGAAAATCGCAATCCTGCCACTATTGTGCTAACTGCACCTGAGGGATTAGCTTCCAACTTTTAGGTTAACACTGTAGATTCAGCACTCATCACTTTACTTGCCTGTTTTCCCATTGGCAACAACAATAAACACCCTTTATAATTCTGATACTGGGAGCAGTACAAGAAAGTAGTTGTATACTGACCTTGCTTTATATGGGTTTTGTAATAGTGAGTGAGTCATAAGAGAAAGGACAAAATCCTATTAAAAGTGATGGCATATCAGACAACATTATTTAATGCTTTGGTTTAAAGTACTTATATTTACTTTGTAGAGGCAACACAGGGTAATAGAGAAAACAATTTCTTCACATGATCACCATCCTGTCAGTCGGAGAAGTCCTTCAGGCAAAGTTGTCTTCACACACTCGTTGCATTTTGTCAACTTCTTTGAGAGAAAATGTAGTAAGGTTGTCTGTTGGCGGAGATTAATTATTTTAAAAAAATCAACATAAAGTAGCAATATCTGATTGTGCCACGTGTGTGGGATTTCGCAGGAACATAACAACAACTTGCATTTATATAGCAACTTTACTGCAATAAAAATACCCAAAGATACCTTTGCAAACAAAATTTGACACTACCACAGTAAGAGGCATTGACCAGGTGAATGAAAACATGGTCAAAGGTTTTCAGGAGGAAAAGAGAATTAGGGAGGCAGGGAACTTAGGAAGAGAACTGTAAAGCTTAGACAGCTGCAGGGAGGGCCACCAGTGGGAGAACAAGGGAAATCAGGGGTGCACGACGGGTCAGAATTGGAGGAGTACAGATTTCTCGGTGGGCCGAGAGTTTTCAAAAATTCATTCATGGGATGTGGGCTTCACAGGTTGGGCCAGCATTTATTGCCCATCCCGAGTTGCTCTTGAGAAGGTGGTGGTGAGCAGCCTTCTTGAACCACTGCAGTCCATGTGGCGTGGGTACACCTACAGTGCTGTTAGGGAGGGAGTGCCAGGATTTTGACCCAGCGACAGTGAAAGAACGGAGATATATTTCCAAGTCAGGATGGTGAACAACTTGGAGTGGAATTTCTAGGTGGTGGTGTTTCCATCTATGTTGGTGGAGATTACAAAGATGAGGAAGGAGGAGGCCATGGAGAGATTTCAATACAAGGATGAGCATTAAACATATCTGTAGACCATTAGATATTTCAGGGTGATGAGGGACACTTGGCCCATCTTTGTTCATCTATCCACGCAGATCCTCTTATTATCAGTTTCCTTCACTGGAATTTTACAATCGCATGTTCCTATGAAAACATCATCATTTATCAGCAAAAGCTGCCCTCAGAACTAAATACACATCAATATAATTTCACAGTGTAGGGCATGAGGGCTTTATCTGTGTGTCTAGGAATCTAGAAGGTGAAAACATGGGGCAATTGCTTTGCTCATCACTGTAATTAATAATATCAAAAATAGGTTTGTGAAAATTTCCCCATTTGGTGTTTCAGTACAGATAAGATAAAATGATGCATTTCTGATTTTAACTTAATGTGGTTAAGGGTGGGTGGTGGGGCTAGGAAGATTGAGCCCAGTCCACTGTCATTGCCATAGATCTGAGACATTTTGAGGCTGAGGCTTCATTTCAATGCTGTATGGAAGTTGCAGGCACAGCTTGCTATGTAGATGTAGATATACACATGGAAGTAGAAGGGCAAGAAATTGGCCCATCTCTGATACTGACCAACCAATAGCTAGAGCCTTGGATGGCTGTAGGCGTTCCAGGGATCGGGTGGAAGTAAGTAGTCCCAGGGTCGAGGGAATGTTGTTTGGGCTGGCAGCATGCTGCAGATTTTTATTAATGGGCCCTGGAGAGCACCTCTGCTCCCATCCTCACCAAAAAAAAAAACATTTTCTGTGGCCCCTTTAAGGACAATTAGGCCAGTTAGCACCTGGGACAAATTCCACACATTTGTACATCAAAATAAGGCCCAGAGTGCTATCTACATTATAGGACACAGGTCACATGTTATGAGTGGTTTCCAGCTTGAACCAAATTGAATCTGTGTCCTTCCATCTCAGGAGCCTATCCAAGATGCCAGTAGATGGAGCACCAGGGCAGGAAGTAAACTGATACAATTTTCAGGCTGTAACTTCCCCATTTATGGTAGGGCAAATTAAAATCAGACCTATTGCATCTTCAGTGTTGCTGAAAAAAAGAGACATGCTGTCAAAGCTTTTCATCTTGCACTCATCAGGACAGAATCACAAGAATACCAAACCTCAAAGGGAACCACAATTTATGCCGCATGAGGAGAGTGTGCTGATTGGTTGGCAAGTGGACTCTTATGGGTAGAGGCATTGCCACAGAGAATGTGCCAGGGGACAGTTAATTGCTTTTGTTTAAATTCAAACCAGGTAGGTCAACTTTGATTGGTTAAGGTGTTGCCATGGGGAGTGAACCAGGGAATGGCTGTCCCCCAAGCATTTGTTTCGTTGAAAAAGGCACAAGGCGTGGAGATTTTCTTTCTGTTTGCAAAGAACAGGGCCCTGAGTGTGAGTATACGTAGCTTCTAACATGCATAAGTGAACCAAGCTATAAGCCCAATTGATAATCTTAAATTGGTTGTTAGTGTAATTCTTAGCACAATAGGGATTGTATAGTAGGTGTTGTCCAAACGCAGAATCACTTCTAATGTTTTGAGTTTTGCAAGCAGGGCTGGTTAAGTATGGTCAGTACTTTGCTTGTTAGAGACAGCTGAAGAGGCATGCTGTTTGATATGGCGCACCAGTCACTGGGACATATGGCCTACATACCCAATGTCACTGGGACTGAAATTCATATATCACGTTACTTATTTGTGTGGTAGGCAGGACATCTTATTGGCTTAACGGCAGCATCCTGTTAATGGAGTATACCATTCGTGTTGTTACTGCATAGTATCAGTGTGAAAAGGCTAGCTTCACCTGTTACTCAAATTTTTGAGATGCCTTACTTCCAGGGTAATCTGAGGCAGACTGAGCACTTATAGAGTCATAGAAGTCTACAACACAGAAAAAAGTCCTTCAGCCCATCGAGTCTACGCCGGTCAAACAAGTACCTAACTATTCTAATCCCATTTCCAGCACTAGGCCCATAGCCTTGTATGCCATGGCATCGCAAATGCACATCCAAATACTTCTTAAATGTTATGAGGGTTTCTGCCTCTACCAGCCTTTCAGGCAGTGAGTTCCAGATTCCCACCACCCGCTGGGTGAAAAAATTCTTCCTCACATCCCCTCTAAACTGCCTGCCCATTACCTTGAATTTATGCCCCTGGTTATTGATCTCTCCACCAAAAGGAAAAGTTCCTTCCTGTCTACCCTAGCTATTCCCCTCATATGCCACCTCAATCATGTCCCCCCGCAATCTCCTCTGCTCCAGGGAAAAAAACCCCAGCCTATCCAATCTCTTCTCATTACTAAAGCTCTCCAGCCCAGGCATCATAGAACCTTAGAACCATAGAATAGTTACAGCACAGAAGGAGGCCATTTAACCCATCTTGTCCATGCCAGCCCGAGGACACCCAGGTGCCCTTTCTAATCCCACCTTCCTGCACCCGGCCCATAGCCCTGCAGCTTACAGCACTTTAGGTGCAGATCCAGGTACTTTTTAAAAGAGTTTAAAGTTTCTGCCTCTACCACCAACTTGGGCAGCGAATTCCAGACACCCACTACCCTCAGCGTAAAAAAGTTCTTCCTCATGTCCACCCTACACTTTCTGCCACTTATCTTGAATCTATGTCCCCTGATTCTAGAATTCTCCATCAAGGGAAACATCCTGGTAAATCTCCTCTGCACTCTCTCTAGTGCAATCACATCCTTCCTATCATGAGGATTCCAGAACTGTACCCAATACTCTAGCTGTGGCCTAACCAGCATTTTATACAGTTCCAGCATAACCTCCCTGCTCTTATATTCTATGCCTCAGCTAATAAAGGCAAGTATCCCATACGCCTTCTTAACCATCTAAGGCTATCCTCCTCACTATTTACTACCCCACCAATTTTCATGTTATCCGCGAACTTATTGATCAACCCACCTACATTCAAGTCTAAATCATTTATATATACCACAAACAGCAAGGCACTCAACACCAATCCCTGTGGAACCCTACTGGACACAGGCATCCAGTCACAAAAATACTCCTTGATCATCACACTCTGCTTCCTGCCACTCAGCCAATTCTGGATCCAATTTGTCAAATTGCCTTGGATCCCCGTGGCTCTTACCTTTGTTATCAGCTTCCCATACGGGACCTTATCAAAAGCCTTGCTGAAGTCCAAGTAGACTATGTAAAATCCATTGCTCTCATCTACACACCTAGTAACCTCTTCGAAAAATTCAATCAAATTGGTCAGACATGACCTCCCCTTAACAAAACCATGCTGACTGTCCTTGATTAATCCCTGCCTCTCCAAGTGTAGATTAATTCTGCCCCTCAGAATTGCTCCCAATGGTTTCCCCACCACTGAGGTTAGATTGACTGGCCTGTAGTTCCCTGGTTTATCCCTTCCTCCGTTCTTGAATAACGGTACCACATGGGCTGTCCTCCAGTCCTCTGGCACCTCTCCTGTGGCCAGAGAGGTATTGAAAATTATTGCTAGCGCCCCTGCTATCTCCTCCCTTGCCTCACTCAACACATTTTAGGATGGAAAATGGCAGCCTCAGGCCCATTCGATATACAGCAAGCCATGATCTGATCAAGGTAGCCATTATTCCACAGGATAGCTTTGATGTGCCTTATTTCAGCATCAAGCTTGCAAATGGCTTGGGCCATGCAGGAACAGCATGCAGTAGCAAATGAGCATTGTGCCTTTTTCAAATAAACAAAAGCTTGGGGGACAGCCATTCCTGATTCATTCCTGCAGGGCAATGCCTTGAGCAATCAGAGTCGACTTGTTTGGTTTGAATTCAAACAAAAGCTTGGCAGTTAATTGTTCCCTGGTACATTCTCCATGGCAACATCTCTACCAATCAAAGTTCAATTACCAACCAGCACTCTCTTCTCATGCAGTATAAATTATTGTTCCCTTTGAGATTGTATTCTTGTGAATCTGTCCTGATGAGTACAAGACAAAAAGCTTCGACAGCATGTCTCTTTTTACAGCATTACCCAAGTTCTCTACTACCAGGTGACTGCTGCATCTTTACAATGTTGCTAATAGGTTAACACTTGCCCAACAGGATAATCTGGTATTTTGGCTTTTGCTTTACTTTTTTTCCTTTGGAATTCCGTGATGAGTTGAACTATTCCAATCATTAGTGAGGCCTTTAGTCTGACCAGGCATCAATCACCAAGCCCTCAATCACCAGCCAGGCCTTTAATCACCAGCCAGGTAAATCACCAGCCAGCTAGGCTTTCAGTCACCAACCAGGCCTTCAGTCACTGAGCATGCTTTTCAGTCACTTCAGGCCTTCGATCGCCAACCAGGCCTTCACTGCCACTGTGTCAAAATCCTGGAACTCCCTCCTTAACAGCACTGTGGGCATTCCTACAACACATGGACTGCAGCAGTTCAAAACAGCAGCACACTACCAACTTCTCAGGGGCAGTTAGGGATGGGCAACACCCACGCCCCATGAATAAATATATAAAAGAAAAAATCATCAACCAGACCTCAGTCACTGACCTGGCCTCCTCACCAACTGGGCTTTCAGTCACTGGCCAGGCCTTTAGTCACCTCCCAGGCCTTCATCAGTCACTGACAAGGCCTTCAAACCAGCCAGGCCTTTAATCTCTGACCAGGCTTTCAGTCAACAACCAGGCCTTCAATCAACAGACAGAGCTTTAGTCACTTATTCGGCCTTACATGTATCTAACATGGATTTGCTGCTATTCTGCAAGTAAATTTAAGAAAGTAGTAAATGGATGAAAATTTACAATCTGAATTTCTAATCTGATACAGCTGTGTACAAGACACCTGTGGTAGCTTTACAGATCAGGGTTTCTGTGAAGACAGAACAGTCTTGGCATATTATTTAATGAAAGAAAACATCTTCCATTTGTTCATAAAGCCCAATCTTAGACTCTCGGTAAGGATCCTATTAACAAGAGGCAGTCAAACAGTACATAAGTGGACAATTCCAGCGGTGTTGCAGTGCCTGTAGACTTAAGCAGAAATGGCGACTCAAAGATTACATGAAATATGGCATTAGAGGCACAGTGTGCAGAGGCTGTTACAAAGGCCTTCTGATCCATGGGGAAGCCTCAAGGTCATTACCGCTACCTCCTGAGTTTACACAATGATGGCTTCAGGAAATAATGCAGGCAGAAAGTAGAAAAATCCATCAGGGATCCAGACACCCTTGTCCAGCATTACTTACATGTAAGGTGCAGCGAAGGAGCAAGGAGAAGCGATCTGCACCTGAGGTAGGGGAATCCCAAACAAAAACAGGAGGTGCAAGAAGCACTCAGCAGGTCAAACAGCATATGTAGAGAGAAAAATAAATGAAAGGTCATTGACCTGAATTGGGTAGTGGCTGGGGGTGGGTGGGGCTGGGAAAATGATGGGGGGGTGGTGGGGTGAGCCATTTTGGGAAGGCCTCCCCGATGCATTATTGTTGCCAGGGTAGTTTCCCAGGGGGAGTCTGGGAAGCAGATCATCTTGCTGCTCCAAGAAGGCAGGCAGACAATTTAAATAGCTAAGGTGGTGTGCCCTGTGTTGTAAGTGGGGCTGGGGGACGCTGAGTCCAGGAGGTAGGCCCGGGTGTAAAGGAGAGGGTGGGGCGGCCGGGGTGGTGGGTAGTGTTGCTGAGCACCGGCAGCCCCATTGTCATGAGAGCAGCCATTGATGCTAGCGGCTCCCACCCCGGACCATGGAGTGCACAGAACTGAGGGCGCCCTTCCCAGAACTCACCGGGAGACCATGGAGATGGGAAGGTGCAGAGGGCTGCACTGCCACCATCAAAATGGCAAAGAGCCCTCAAAATGCACCTAATTAGCGCCTTAACTGTGTTAATCGGTTGCCCATATCCATGGAGCAGGCAAGTGATCCACTTCCCAGACCGCTCCTGGGAAACTACCCCGGCAGTGGGAATGCGAAAGGGAGCTGTGCAGCATGGCTGTCCCCTATTTTCCTGTCACCACTCCTGGCACCCCAGGGCTTTTGGTTTTGGTGACGGGATTTCCCTGTTAATTGCAAAGTCCAGCCCCTTGAACAAAATATTTTTCTTCTTCTTAATAGTAATTCATTTGTTTCTTTTCTGTTGTTTATTTTTATCCATGGCTTTTTTTTTTAGCTTTCTTTTGCTATTTGCACATTTGTCATTGATACTTTACTACCAGATTGCTAATTGCTAGTTTCCTACCTGCTCCCAAGCTGTTCAGTAGTATATGCAGACAATAACACTGCTTTATTCCTTTGTTATTTACAGCATTAGGATCCACCAAGTAGCTGTGACCTTTGCTATTAAATTTGCATAGCTATAGGGAAAAGGCAGGGAAATGGAAGTAATTGGACAGCTTTATTCAAATGTAGGCCTAGACATGAGGGGCTGAATGGCTGCCTTGTGTGCTGTATTAATCTGTGACATACACCAAGCGTGTATACGCTTTGAAGTTGATGGATCCATGAAGGACACAAAGGGCCAGAGTTTCCCGTGGGAAGCAAGAATCAAGTGGCAGGTTCAATTCCGGGCCGCGGCCCCGCACTGACAAGAAGCAGGAAGTAGCCACTGTGTCCACCGGGTCAGGGAATGAATTGGGCGGCAGAGTCATCGCTCAGGCAATGGGCCAGCAAGGGCACGGGACCTGAGGTAGCTCAGTCAAAAGGCAGGCCGCATTGTGACTCACTTTGGCAGCCATTGCTGTGGCTGCCATCTACACGTTAATGCCACAAAATTAATGTTTGCTACAAAAAAATGGCAAAGTTAAGATTTCGTCACATTTCAAAGGGCAGCAGAAGACCTGAAACCCGGGACAGAGTGGGCTATCGATGAATCCTTTAAAATTAGTAAATTCTTTATATAATAGGGTAGGATTTCTCTGCTGTGACCAACTTCTTCAGCATCACCTCGAACTGAATCTTTTCACATAAGCTTGCAGTCAACTCTGTCCTCATCTCCATGGAGATGGACTGACTCCTGACGGCGGCTAAAGTCTACCCGCCTTGCTGAAAATTAGAAAAATTTCCAGGGGTGGGCTCTTAATGGACAGGGGAGAGATGGTTCCCCCCCCCAACCCCCCCCAATTTTCCACCACTCGACTGACCGAAAATAGATATGTTTTAAAAGACAAAGGCTCACGTTTTCGCCACAATGGAGAGGCTCTCTGGCATGGGAAAAGTCCCGTAGATGGCCAAAAATTCTACATGATCCTTTACCGCGGGGGGGGCGGGAGTGGAGTCGGGCCAGGGTTTATGCATGTGTGGCCTAGGGAAGCAGCTGTCCATTTAAATCACCGGCTGCCTCCACTGAAGTGGGACTTCAGAAGGCCTGAGTATGAAACCCAGAGTCTGGGTTAGAACAGGTGAGAGGAGTTTGAAACTTGGTCAATTCATTCGGATAGCTAGGGCACCCCTTTGGAGAGGTCAGGTACCCCTTTGGATATGGTCCTGGGACATCTTTGGGAGTGGTAAGGTACCCTTTGGGAGAGGTAACGCACTCTTAGGGATTGTTAAAAGTGAACATCATTATTCACTTTTCACACACAAACTCATTGGAGCTGTCCAGCTGTCAAACAACTGTCAAAGAACTGCCCAATTGTCAAGGAGCTGTCAAAATTGCCCAGGAACTGTCAAAGCTGTCAAGGAACTATCAAAGGACACTAGATGAGTTGCCATGGAGGGGGTAACGGCAAAGGGTGGTGGATGGGGGGGCATGGGTTGGCATGAGTTGGCATAGGGGCTATAAAGAGTCATGAGGATGCGGGGGGCATAGGAGAATGAGGCTGATGTGCGGTGGGTAGGGTGGGCATAGGTTGACATAGGGGTTATGAGGAACAATGGGGGATGGTGGGGGCATAAGCTGGCATAGGTTGACATGGATGGGGTAGAAGGAGTGTGTTGGGGGGTTAAGGTGTGAGGGCAGATTTTTGTTTTATTCTTATTTATTTAATTGAACACAGTGCAGGAGCACAGAGTGAGGCCTTTCACCGATCCTGCTTCTGCACCCAGAGGTCACTGCACTCGCTCTGGGGTTGCGGGCCTGACTTCCAATCCATTCTGAGCAAACCCAGGAGCGAAAACCTGGGCAAAAGTGTTTTAACCTCTTGATTCTGCAACTATTAAGAATAGACAAATCCCAGAAGTTCTCATAATGTTTTTTTTTTAAAATAAGGATAAATATTTATTGCTCAAATTCTAAAATATATACCCAATAGCACCCATTTGTGCAGATTCACACTCACACACAAGAAAAGATGATTAAAAAACTTCACTGTCACACTTGCTTCTCTTGAGATGAAGGCTTAAAATGCTGCAGGACCGCTACAGAAAATAAAGGTTGGAGGTTTCTGAATATCGATTCGCAGTGGCTTACTACTTGCTGTGGCAGGTTTCTTGAGCGTTACCCCAGTTGCGGTTTAGTCGAATCCCTGCAGCAAGAACCTGGTTTGGTTCTTCAAATGCGTTTGTTAAAGGCCAGCTTGACTTCTTTGCCTTTTGATGAATCTCAGGCAGGGTCCTGTTTCTTTGCTGGTCTGGAATTCTTCGCTTTTGTTCTGCCTCAAGCTCCAAAAATGCGCCAATAATGTCTTGTCAGAGACATGGTTTCTATCACGTGACCACAGTATCTGTTTCTCATTGTCTTCAAAAATGGTCTCTGACAACCTGGCCACTGACACACAATAGTGTTCAAGCTTCACCCATTCACATATACTTGTGATAGAATGGGGTTCTTATCGCACCCATTCTTTGGATTTACACTCCAAAGCCAAGAAGTCTCCTGGTCCATGGTGAACTATTTTCTGCAAATATTTGAGTAAGTACAGCCATTATTCCAACGGGAAAGATCTGCTGCACTTTAATGCTTTCTTAATGAAATGTCCCAAAAGGTCATTTGCATTTTAATGTCCTGTCCAGGCTAGCTTCCAAGACCTTGTGTAGTCCCATGTATATTGATGGAAAAGGAAAGGTAACCTGAGCTCGCAATACCATTTTGTTTTAAAAAACAACGTTTTAAGGTAAAATGTTAATTTTGAATAAATCCATGAGTCCGTATCGTGTGAACATGACAGAGACCCAAGTAGCTCATTAACAAGAATGGGCCTCATCCACTCCTGAGTCATCAGTCTGACTGGAATATGGATGCAATGAAGGTGTCATGGACCTCTCAACAATGTTACTTCTTTACCCTTGCTGTGACTCTGGTGACCCTGGACCCATGCCCCCATCACCTTTGACCAACTATCATTCACCTTAAAGAATCCCCTATCATCATCGGTCAGCACCATCACGCCCAGCATAGTGGAATTGCCCCCTGTTACCCACCTGCCCTCTGTCTTTCGCTCTATCACTCTTGACCTGCCCTCTGTTACCCTCGACTCTCAGGACCTCACTAATGACCCTTCCTGTAGAACCCTTGATCACCACACAATTATACTTGACCTAGTGTCTGTAGACATTGACCTTTCCTGTGTAGTCCAGTTTCCTCCCTCTGCCTTTGGAAGATTGCCACCTCCCTTCTTCCCTGGGTCAATCAATTTCCATTTCCCTTTCACAGCTGCCACCTGATCTCAATCATCAAATCCTCCTCTCCCCTGATTCAACAAAGCTCCCCATGCAAGAAAAGCAGCTCCTCATCAGCCCAAAACAACCAGGAAGTCTACCTCGCCTGCTGCACGCCATATTTAACCAGCCGGGACTTTGAAGGCTTCTGTTTCTCATTTAATGCTTACATCATTCCCAAGGTGCAATTTAATCTCTCGAAGTTGTGTTTTAATGAGCACGCATGGCACGCTAATGTATAAAAGAGGCTCCCACCACTCGATGTGAGGAACCATAATCCATCCTCAATCTGTTGCCAACTTAATAATTAGCTTTTAGCCCACCATCAGGAAGCTGCCATTTTGCCTCCCATTCAGTTATGTGCCCGCTTGAGGGAGTTTCACAAGATTCTGCTCCAAGGTTCTCTCTCTCTCTCTCTCTCTCTCACTTTCTCTCATTGTCCCTGTTCAGATGAAGGTCTAGAATAACAAAAACATCTGCATCTGCCTTTGTTTTCAGATGTTAAAAATTGGCACGTGCATTTCTATAGCATTTGACCTAGGGCCGTGGTCCCCATGGTAACCAGGCCACACAGGCCTGTCATTAGGCAGAACTTGTAATAGATTGCAACACTCTCTTCATTACTCTATTTCATCTTAAGTTAAAAAGACAGTTTAAAACATAACCATGTTATTAAACCTCACGTTCGTGACACTGGCTAGAATTTAGTTCAGCCTAAAATAGGAAGCGCTTTGATCGAATGATGCTCCCCAGCTTTTCATTCCCTTTGCCCAGTCTTAGATTACAATGAATCAAATGTATCAAAACCTCAACTCCAATGCAAAGATTCAATTCCAATTAACCAAAGCACTTCCCCTTCACTCTTACTTTGCAGGGTTTATCATCCAGACATAACAGGGAAGTACAAAATCCTACCCAAGCATAAAATGTTCCCCAATTATGCATTTGTTTTGACACTCAGCACGTGAAACAGCCATGCCCTTGCCAATGCTGTTTAGGGAACGTATCAGGAGTCTAACCATTCCAGCGTTTAAATGGTTTTGGCAAAGAAAATGTGCTTGTGTTTGCTCAGATCCAACTGTTGAATGAACAGATCAATTGGCTACAGTAAAAGATGTTTACGTTGGTGGTTTTTATCACCAGTTTCGAGAAATCCAAATTCAAGGATAACCGCAATCCCAGAATAGAATCATACGGCAAAGGACTTGAAGTTTTATCACTGTATAAAAAACAGTGGGGCTGATAAAAACTTTACAATCTAGATAAATTCAGTCCAAACATCAGACAAGAACATTTACATGACAATCATTCCACAATCTTTGATTTGTAATATAGGTTATAAAGTTGACATCAGGATGTTTTGTTCCACTAACGCCTATCTTTCTTTTAATCTATTTCCAACTTCTCTGCGCCAAGGTCAATATTGCATGCAAGCACAAATTCATCTGACTCTCAATGAACATGATGTTTCATATATTCTTTGAGCTGCCATAATCAGATTTTCAATTGTTGTTCTTTGGATCATAACACTAATGGGATTACATTTGAAATTAGATTTTAATGGTTTCCATAGCAATTCTGCAAATTATTGAGCGTTTCCACAAACTTTAGAGCATGGACCTGCTGTTTCCCTCCAGAGTCACATTTCTATGCACAATGACACAGCCAGCAAGCGGCACTTGCTTCACAATAACTTGGTCACTAATGTTCAGTTTGGGTTTCGTCAGGGCCACTCAGCTCCTGACCTCATTACAGCCTTGGTTGAAACACGGACAAAAGAGCTGAACTCCCGAGGTGAGATGAGAGTGACTGCCCTTGACATCAAGGCCACATTTGACAGAGTGTGACATCAAGGAGCCCTAGCAAAACTGGAGTCAATGGGAATCAGGGGGAAAGCTCTCCACTGGTTGGAGTCATGTCTAGCACAAAAGGAAGATGGTTGTGGTTGTTGGAGGTCAATCAGTTCAGTTCCAGAACATCACTGCAGGAGTTCCTCAGGGTAGTGTCCTAGGCCCAGCCATCTTCAGCTGCTTCACCAATGACCTTCCTTTCATCATAAAGTCAGAAATGGGGATGATGACTGCACAATGTTCAGCACCATTCTTGACTCCACAGATACTGAAGCCGTCTATGTCCAAATGCAGCAAGACCTGGACAATATCCAGGCTTGTGCTTGTGCTGACAAGCGGCAAGTAACATTCACGCCACACAAGTGCCAGACAATGACCATCTCCAACAAAAGAGAATCTAACCATCGCCCCTTAATGTTCGATGGCATTACCATCGCTGAATCCCCCACCAGCAACATCCTGGGGGTTACATTGACCAGACACTGAGCTGAACTAGCCATATAAATACTGTGGCTACAAGAGCAGGTCCAATGAGAGAGCAGGCACTGTTGGACCTGGTTCTGGGGAATGAGTTGGTCCAAGTGGATCAAATATAAGTGGGAGAGCATTAATGGGACAGTGACCATTGTATCATAAGGTTTAGGTTGGCCATGAAAAAGGACAAGGAACAATCCAGAGCGGGGATAATTAATTGGGGGAAAGCCAACTTTGATGGAACGAGGATGCACCTGAGTCGAATGAGGTGGAACCAATGGTTGGCAGAAAAGACAATGCCTGAACAATGGGCCACCTTTAAAGAAAAAGTACTGCAGGCAATGTCAAAGTATATTCCCTTGAAGGGAAAGGTGGGACAAATAAATCCAGAGCACCCTGGATGCCGAGAGAGATAGAGGTGAAGATGAAAAGGAAAAAGTGCGCGTATGACAGATGTCAGGTAGAAAATACAACCAGGCTGAATATAGAAGGACCAGAGGGGAAGTAAAAACATTCATAAGAAAAGTAAGGAGAGAACATTAAAAGAGGCCTGCAGCTAACATAAAAGGGAATCCCAAGATCTTTCGTAAGCACATAAATAATACTTGGGTGGTAAAAGAAAGAGTAGGGCCGATTAAGGATAAAAAAGAGGACTTGCACGTGGAGGGAGGAGAAATAGTGGAGGTACTAAATGAGTACTTTGCATCTAGCTTTACAAAGGAAGATGATGCTACCCAGGTCGAGGTGA
Source organism: Carcharodon carcharias (assembly GCF_017639515.1). Classification (NCBI taxonomy): domain Eukaryota; kingdom Metazoa; phylum Chordata; class Chondrichthyes; order Lamniformes; family Lamnidae; genus Carcharodon; species Carcharodon carcharias. Next base: position 242,324,092 of record NC_054467.1, on the reverse strand, counting down.
GAGAGGAGGTAACTGGTAACGTGAATAATTTACAATTCAGAAGGAGGAGGTGTTAGAAAGGCAGGACCAGATGAGATGCATCCAAGGGTACTGAGGGAAATGAATGTGGAAATTTCAGAGGCACTAGTGATAATCTTCCTTAGACACTAGTAATAGTCTTCCTTAGACACAGAGGGGGTGCCAGAGGACTGGAGAACTGTGAATGTTGCATCTGTGTTCAAAAAGGGGTGCTGGGATAAAACCGGCAACTACAGGCCAGTCAGTTTGACTTCAGTTGTAGGGAAATTTCTAGAAACTATAGTATGGGACAAAATCAAAAGTCGCTTAGACAAGTGCAGGATAATTAAGGGAAGCCAGCATGGACTCATCAAGGGAAAATCCTGTTTAACTAAGTTGGAGTTTTTTGAGGAGGTACAGAGAAGGTTGATAAGAGAAACTTTTTTTTATTCATTCACGGGATGCGGGCTTCACTGGCTGGGACAGCATTTATTGCCCATCCCTAGTTGCCCTTGAGAAGGTGGTTGTGTATATGGATTTTCAAAAGGCATTAATACAGTGCCACACAACACACTTGTGAACAAAATTCTAGGTCATGGAATAAAAGGGAAAGTAGGCATTTGGATAGCAAACTGGCTGAGTGACAGTAAACAGAGAGTAGTGATAAATGATTTTTTTTCAGATTGGAGGAAGGGTTATAGTGGAGTTCCAAAGGGGTCAATGTTGAGACCCTTGCTCTTCCTGATATACATTAGTGACCCAGTCCATGGTGTTCAGGGCATGATTTCAAAATTTGCAGATAATGCGAAGATTGGAAATATTGTCAACTGTGATGAGGATTGTCTTGAACTTCAAAAGGACATTAACATGATGGTAGATGGGCAGATAAGTGGCAGATAAAGTTCAATGCAGAAAAGTGTGAGGTGATTCATTTTGGCAGGAAGAATGTGGAGCGACAGTACAAAATAAAGGGAGAAACTCTAAAGAAGGTGCAGGGACCTCGGTGTATATTTATGTAGATCATTGAAGATGACAGAGCATGCTGAGAGAGCATTTAATTAAGGTTATAGTATCTTAGGCTTTATTAATAGGGGCATTGAGTACAAGAGTAAGAAGGTTATGTTGAACTTGTATAAGACACTAGTTAGGCCTCATCTGGAGTACTGCAACCTGTTCTGGATGCCATACTTGAGGAAGGATGTGAAGGCATTGGAGAGAGTACAGAGGAGACTCACAAGAATGATTCCTGGGATACTGAACTGTAGTTATGAGGATAGATTGGAGAGGTTGGGACTGTTTTCCTTGGAGGAAAGAAGGCTGAGAGGAGACTTGATAGAGGTATTCAAGATCCTGAAGGGTATGACCAGGGTAAATAGTGAGAAACTATTCCCACTCAAGAGGACACCAAAAACTAGAGGGCACAGATTCAAAATAATTGGCGAAAGGACTAAAAGTGATGTGAGGAAAAATGTTTTCACCCAGAGGGTGTTGGAATCTGGAACGAACTTCCTGAGAGGGTGGTGGAGGCAGGTTCAATTGAGGTATTTAAAAGGGAGTTGGATTGCTATAAGAAAAGACAGAATGTACAAGGTCACGGGGATAAGGCAGGAGAGTCAGACTAGGTAGAATGATCTTTCAGAAAGCTAGTGATACTTTATGGGCCAAATGGCCTCCTTCTGCACTGTAAAGATTCTGTGATTCTGTAAAGTCAGGAGTGTGATGGAATACTCTCCACTTGTCTGGATCGGTGCAGCTCCAACACTCAAGAAGCTTAACACCATCTAGGACAAAGCAGCCTGTTTGATTGGCACCACATGCACAAACATTCACTCCCTCTGCCAGACGCACAGTAGCAGCAGTGCGTACCATCTCCAAGATGCACTTAAGGAATGCACCAAAGCTCCTTCGATAGCACCTTCCAAACCCACAGCCACTACCATCTAGAAGGACAAGGGCAGCAGATACATGGGAACGCCAGCACCTGTAAGTTCCCCTCCAAGCCACTCACCATCCTGACTTGGAAATATATCGCCATTCCATCACTGTCCTGGAACTCCCTCCCTAACAGCACTGTGGGTGTACCTACACCACATGGACTGCAGCAGTTCAAGAAAGCAGCTTACGCCCACCTTCTCACGGGCAATTAGGGAAGGACAATAAATCATTGCTGAGCCAGCAATGCCCACATCCCATGAATGAATAAAAAAAGTGTGAATATCAGCACAGAGGATGAGTCAACTCCATTCTCCATTGAGAAAAGCCTATCTCCCAGCATCTATGGAGAAACAAACACAGCTGATGTTTCAGGTTGATGACCTTTTGTTAGACCTGCTGAGTATTTCTAGCATTTTCTGTTTTTACTTCAGATTTCCTGTATCTGCAACAATGTGCTCTTGTTATAGTCTATTTGTTAGCTTCTTTTAATTATATAGTTAATCAAAATTCCAATGCGTAACAACATTTGCTTAAAAATAATTCATGCAAAGTCTAGTAACCAAAACAAAGAAACTATACTTTATAGAGTTATTTTTACTAAAGTAATTCCAGTTTCCAAGCAAAATATCCATCAAGGTAAAATGTCAGCATTGATTACAACCAAGAGCATTCAGCTTGTGTAAGGAGTGGGTGTCGATTCTGCCCTGGGGCATCTAATCAAATGAAGGAATCAATGTGGCTCAGCCAATGGAATGAGCTGCTTGGGCCCGCACCTCCCATTTCCAGGTGTGAACATTAATCATGGTCTGAAAGGAGTCAGTGTTTTGGTCAATCCAATGAATCAGTCAGTTGATCTGGACAATCCATCCAGAGAGAAAGTCAGCATCAATCAAGTTATGGAATACCTGTCGGGGAAAGCAATCAATTCAAGCTGAGAGAATTGGATCAGCATTAATTGGACCTGATGGAAAGGATAAGTGATGATTGGCTCAGGAAGTCTGCCAGTCCATGATTATCATTAAGTAAAGGAGCTGATGCTGCTAAGTGGCTCACTCACCTTGAGGGAAGAAGGAAGCAGCAGAAGGCTCTTTGTTCCCCAATAGGAGTGAAACTCAGTTTAAGAACATAAGAAATAGGAGCAGGAGTAGGCTATTCAGTTTGCTCTACTATTTGATGAGGTCATGCCTGGCCTTCTACTTCAACACCATTTTTCTACACTATCTCTGTATCCCTTGATGTCTTGAACATATTCCACGACTGAGCCTCTACTGCCCTCTGTGGTAGGGAATTCCAAAGATTCACTACACTCTGACTGAAGAATTTCTTTCCCATCTCAGGCCTGCTTCTTCTTCTGAGACTGTGTCCCCAAGTTCTAGATCATCCCAGCCAGGGGAAATGACCTCCTACATCAACACTGTCCGCCCTTATAGGATAAACTGGAACAAAAACAAAAATTGCTGGAAAAACTCAGCATCTGTGGAGAGGAAGTTAACATTTCGAGTCCATATTCTGTTCAGCAGAACTAAAGAGAACTAGAAATGTGGTGAAATATAAGCAGTTTAAGGGGAGTGGGCCAGGTGGAGCTGGATAGGGGGCCAGTGATAGGTGGAGGCAAAGCAGAGATTGCCAAAAATGTCATAAACACAAAGGTCAAAGGGGTGTTGGCGGTGGTGATATTAGCTAAAGGATGTGCTAATGGTGACATTAAGAGTAGAAAGCAGGATGAGCGAGTGACAGATGGCCCTAGTGGGAGTGGGGGTGGGGTGGGGTGAAGGGATCAAAATAGGCTAAAAGATGAGGTAAAACAATGGATGGAAATAAATTTTAAAAATAAAAATAGATGGGAAAAGAAAAAGATATAAATAAATATATAATAATTATTAGAAAAAGGGGATCAAAAAGGGGGTGGGGATGGAGGAGAGAGTTCATGATCTGAAGGTGTTGAACTCAATGTTTTAAGTCCAGAAGGCTGTCAAGTGCCTAATCAGAAGATGAGGGGCTGTTCGTCCAGTTTGCTTTGAGTTTCACTGGAACATTGCAGCAGGCCAAGGACGGACATGTGGGCATGAGAACAGGGTGGTGTGTTGAAATGGCAAGCGACAGGGAGGTCTGGGTCGTGCTTGCGGACAGACCGAAGATGCTCCACAAAGCAGTCACCCAGTCTGCGTTTGGTCTCTCCAGTGTAGAGGAGACCGCATTGGGAACAGCAAATGCAGTAGACTAAATTGAGGGAAGTGCAAATGAAGAGCTGCTTCACTTGAAATGAGTGTTTGGCCCTTGGACGGTGAGGAGGGAGGAAGTAAAGGGGCAGGTGTTGCACCTTCGGTAGTTGCGTGGGAAGGTGCCGTGGGAGGGGGTTGAGGTGTAGGGGGTGATGGAGGAGTGGACCAGAGTGTCCTGGAGGAAACGGTCTCAACGGAATGCCGATGGGGGGAGGGGGGGTGAAGGGAAGATGTGTTTGGCAGTGGCATCATGCTGGAGTTGGCGGAAAAGGCAGAGGATGTTCCTTTGAATACAGAGGCTGGTGGGGTGATAAGTGAGGACAAGGGGGACGCTTATCATGTTTCTGGGAGGGAGGGGAAGGTGTGAGGGCGGATGTGCGGGAGATGGGCTGGACATGGTTGAGGGCCCTGTCAACCACCGTGGGTGGAAAACGTTGGTTAAGGAAGATGGAAGACATGTCAGAAGAACTGTTTTGGAAAATGGCATCATCGGAACCGATGCAACGGAGGCAAAGGAACTGAGAGAATGGGATGGAGTCCTTACAGGAAGCGGGGTGTGAGGAGCTGTAGTCGAGGTAGCCATGGGAGTTGGTGAGCTTGTAATGAATATTGGTGGACAGTCTATCACCAGAAATTGAGACAAAGAGGTCAAGGAAGGGAAGGGAAGTGTCAGTGATGGACCATGTGAAAATAATGGAGGGGTGGAAATTGGAAGCAAAATTAATAAATTTTTCCAGGTCCAGATGAGAGCATGAACTGGCACCGAAACATTAATCGATGTACCAGAGAAAGAGTTGTGGGAGGGGGCCTGAGTAGGACTGGAACAAGGAATATTCCACATACCCCATAAAGAGACAGTCATAACTGGGGCCCATGCGGGTACCCATAGCCACACCTTTTATTTGGAGGAAGTGAGACGTGTTTAAGGAGAAATTGTTCAGTGAGCGAACAAGTTCAGCCAGATGGAGGAGAGTGGTGGTGGATGGGGATTATTCAGGCCTCTGTTCGAGAAAGAAGCAGAGAGCCCTCAGACCATCCTGGTGGGGGATGGAAGTGTAGAGGGATTGGATGTCCATGGTGAAGAGGAGGCGGTTGGGCCAGGGAACAGGAAATTGTTGATATGATGAAGGGCATCAGAGGAATCGCGCATGTAGGTGGGAAGGGACTGGAGAAGGGGAGAGAGAATGGAGTCAAGCTAGCAAGAAATGAGTTCTGTGGGGCAGGAACAGGCTGACACGATCGGTCTGCCTGTTTGTGGATTTTGGGTAGGAGGTAGAAGCGGGCCGTCCGAGGTTGGAATACCATGAGGTTGGAAGCTGTGGAGAGAAGATCTCCAGAGGAGATGAGGTCAGTAACAGTCCTGGAAACAATGGCTTGATGTTCAGTGGTGGGGCCATGGTCCAGGGAGAGGTAGGAGGAAGTGTCTGCGAGTTGGCGCTCAGCCTCTGTGAGGTAGAGGTCAGTACGCCAGGCAACAACAGCACCACCCTTGTCAGCAGGTTTGATGACAAAGTATAAACTGGAACTTTGATGTATCCATTAGAACAATAAACCATTTTGAACAGGGCACTAAAGAATGAAAGGGTCATATAAACTCGAAACTTTAACTCTTTCCCTCTCCACAGATGCTGTCAGACCTGCTGAGTTTTTCCACCATTTTCTGTTTTTATTACCATTTTCCTTCCCTTCTCCTTTGTGGAAATCATAGGTGTTTTTTCCCTGTTATAGCTCAAGAGGCTGAGTGTCCTACTCCTAATTATTTTTCAATTCATTTACGGGATGGGGCTTTGCTGTTTAGGCCAGCATTTATTGCCCATCCCTAACTGCCCTTGAGTATGTTCATATGTTTGTATAGCTGCTATTAACATTTTGTGTTTCTAAATTTGTCAGATTTCTGAGATTTGGCCTTAAACTGGCAGAACTTTAAATCTTTTCAGCTTATCCTTTCAAATGATAAAGTGACTAGTGATCCTGTGCAACACTGTTTCTTTTGGTCCACCCCATATTCTTCTGTCTAATTATAGCATGTTGCTTCTATAACCAGTCCATTAATCAAACTAGATATTTCAATGGGAAAGTTTGAGATTGTTATCCACTTTAGATCTAAGGAAGACAGGTCAGAATATGTTCTAAATGGCAAGAAGTTAGGATGTACAGAAATCACAAAAAGCTAATAGGTGCAAACAATAGTTTTGAAGGCTAAATTGGAATATTGGTCTTTCTCTCCAAACACCTGGAATATAAAGGGGTTGAAGTTATGCTACTGCTGTACACAAGTCTGCTTAGACCCCCATCTGGAATATTGCATTCAATTCTGGGCACAACACCTCAGGAAGGTTATATTGTCCTTGGAGGGGGTGCAGTCTAGTTGCACCAGAATGATACCATGGCTCAAAGGATTAAATAACGAGGATAGGTTGCAAGGACCAGTCTTACATTCCCTTGAATGTCCAAGGCTAAGTGGTGTTTTAATAGAGGCATTGAAGATGATTAAAGGATTTGATAGAATAACTATTTCGCCCAAAAAGCCATTGAGGTTAAATCAATTGAAAATGTCAAAACTGAGGTTGTTAGATTTTTATTGGGAAGGATATTAAGGATTAAGGAACTAAGGTGGGTAGATGGAGTTAAATGCAACTCAGCCATGATCTAAATGAATACTGGAATAGGTGAGAGGCTGAATGACCTACTCCTGTTCCTAATCCGTATGTTTATGTTCCTTTGGCTGACAGTATACATCATTGGCTTCTGACGGAGTGGTGAGGGAACATTACAGATGACCTAGAAATTAAATTTTGGTCCTCTATTGCATGTAGATGTGTGTCCAGGAGCTAATAAGTAATTACAGGCCTGTTAGCTCAACATTTGTGGTGAAGAAAATTTTAGAGTCTTTAATTAAGGATGAAATTAGCACATCTAGATAAAGAGAAAATAGTTAGAATTCAAAAGCGATGATCGTGCATGACAAATCTCATAGAATGGGGCAACAGGCATGATATATAGGAGAAATCTAATGCATATGAACTTCAGGAAATCCTTTGACAAGGTTACCAAGTTTAGCTATCAAAATAGATTGAAGATTCCATAACTATTAAAAAGAAATTGAGCTTTCTAGGTGTCATGCCTAACATTTATCTTTTAAGCAGCATCACTGAAACAGATTAACAGGTCCATTTATCTCCTTGCTGTTTGAAGGACTTTGATGTGTGTAAATTGTAATCAAATATTGGCTGTTCTCCTAAAGATGTTCTATCAGTGTAAATTCATTATTCCTCCTTTTCTTCTATATGTACACAAAAGGAGTCACTGGGAAGCGATTGCTCCCCCCTCTCTAATCTAGGAAACCTGATCTAATTGTAAGGTCCTTGTCTCCTTCCATGGCCTAGCTCTTCCCTACCGCTGCATAACGTCCTCTGGAAATTAAACACCTCCTGCAGCTGTTGATATCCCAACCTGGTCTCCAGTACATCCCACTCTCATTTCCTTCAACCATTCATTTCTCAACTTTTAGCCACCAAGGTGCTGTTTACTGGAAATTCTTCTCAAGACCTATACGCCTCTCCTGTTAAAGGTTTGTTTCAGGACTTATCTTCTCACCTAAGCCTTCAGTCACTCTCCTAAACTCTGTCTCTCCCTTTAACAGAGTCCCAATCTTGTGCATTTGAGACCGTATGTCAATATTGGCAGTTGTTGCAGCAGTTGTTCAAATGACTTAACTGAAGAAAATATTTTGCATTCCTGCAGCGCCTTTCATTATGTCTAGACATTCAGCAGCATATAAAAGTCCATGAAGTATTTGTGAAGTGTTGATGCTATTGTAAAACTGGAAGCTAACAAAGTCAGTGGTTAACGTTAATATAGTCCAACCAGCTATGTGGATGTTTAATGATCCCGGGGTGTTTGTTAATTTTGTTAACCCAGCAAGTTTGGAGAGAGTAAGAGGGAAAGAAATGAAAGCTTTTTTATTACATTAAAGGTGAAGTATGAATACAAGTTATTGCTGCTGTTGTAATATTGTGCGTGTTTTGACCTATGAACTATCTTTATTTTTCATTCCCTCCCTTAAGCTCTAAATACACCTCACAGACTTCCTCCGCCCTACAGTGTTGAAAGCAGCTTATCTCACAAGCTCCAATTTATACTGTCCTCAGGATCACTATCCCACAAAAAGATTCAGCTTGGTCCCTTTTCTGCCCTTCATACTATACTTTTTTTATTCATTCATTTATGGGATGTGGGCTTCGCTGGTTAGGCCAGCATTTATTGCCCATCCCTATTTGCCCTTGAAAAGGTGGTGGGTGAGCTGCCTTCTTGAACCGCTGCTGTCCATGTGGTGTAGGTACACCCACAGTGCTGTTAGGAAGGGAGTTCCAGGATTTTGACCCAGCGACAGTGAAGGAAGGGCAATATATTTCCAAATCAGGAAGATGAGTTACTTGGAGGGGAACTTCCAGGTGGTGGTGTTCCCATCTATCTGCTGCCCTTGTCCTTCTAGGTGGTGGTGGTCATGGGTGTGGAAGGTGCTGTCTAAGGAGCCTTGGTGAGTTCCTGCAGTGCATCTTGTACACACTGCTACTACTGTGCGTTGGTGGTGGAGGGAATGAATATTTGTGGATGTGGAGCCAATCAAGCAGACTTCTTTGTCCTGGACAGTGTTAAGCTTCTTGAGTGTTGTGGGACTTTACCCATCCAGGCAGGTGGGCAGTATTCCATCACACACCTGACTTGTGCCTTGTAGATGGTGACCAAGCTTTGGGGAGTCAGGGGGTGAGTTACTCGTCAAACGATTCTGAGCCTCTGGCCTGCTCTTGTAGACAAGGAATTTATATGGCTATCACAGTTCAGTTTCCGGTCAATGGTAATCCCCAGGATGTTGATAGTGGGGGATTCAGTGATAGCAATGCCATTGAACATCAAGGAGCAATGGTTAGATTCTCTCTTGTTGGAGATGATCATTGCCTGGCACTTGTGTAGCACAAATGTTACTTGCCGCTTGTCAGCCCAAGCCTGGATATTGTCCAGGTCTTGCTGCATTTGGACATGGATTGCTTCAGTATCTAAGGAGTCGCGAATGGTGCTGAACATTGTGCAATCATCAGTGAATATCCCTGCTTCTGACCTTATGATGGAAGGAAGACCATTGATGAAGCAACTGAAGGTTGGGCTGAGGACACTACCCTGAGGAACTCCTGCAGTGATGTTCTGGAGCTGAGATGACTGACCTCCAACAGCCACGGTCACCTTCCTTTTGTGATAGGGATGGCTTCAACCAGTGGAGAGTTTTTCCCCCGATTCCCATTGACTCTAGTTTTGCTAGATGCCACACTTGGTCAAATGCGGCCTTGATGTCAAGGGCAGTCACTCTCATCTCACTCACACAGCACTTTACTGCAGTATTATAGTTTGATGGCCATATCTGAAATATTAGGGCAGATGACCAAAATCTTGGTAGGTTTTAAGGAGTATTTGGGTCATAACAGCTGCCAAGTAGAAAGATGGAGTCAGTGGCTAGACAACAGAGCTTGAAATGGGGACTGAAGAAAATGGCCCCAAGCTTCCCAATATTTAATTGGAGGAAGTTTCTGCTCAGTACTGGAAGTCGGGCAAGCAGTCTTATAACTTAGCAACAGTGGAGGAGTCAAGAGAGGTGGTAGTGATAAGGAAGTTTGCAATGAATCATTTCATTATAATTGCATGCTGTCTACTGGTGGAATGAGTGAAGATAAATGTGCCTTTAGTCTCATGCTGCCTGGGAAGAAGTGAGATCCCCTTTCTCCCCTAAACACTAAGTATTCCTTGCATTCCCTAGCAACTTATTGCTGAAGGTGTATGATTGATGTCTATTTGCATGCCAAGAGGGTTGTATTTTATGCTTCTCAGTGGTCTCAGCAGCCTCAAATATTTAATTTGATCATCAGGACTAGTCTTTGCCTTCAGCCTCATGAATACCCAAATTGCAGTCTTCACAGCTCTAAATGATCTTCCCTAGTGTGGAAACCATGCTGAAATCTTTATATTACCGGCTTCCTTTCATCTGTTTGACATTCATTAAAATGGCTTCAAAAGCTGTCCCGTATCATTAAAAAAAACACCTATCAGAACATTAAGTGCAAAGATGTTTTTTTTGTGAGGCTGTCTTGGTTTTAAAATATTACTTGCCATTGTTAGATTCTTTTTCAAAGATATGTTTTATTTCATTCCTGAGTCACAGCATCTGGAGACAATGACGCTGATAGGAAAACTAGGAAGAAGATCAATTGCTGTTAAATGGGGTCATATTTGATTAACAAAATTTTATGTACCCAGCCAAACAATTTTCAATTCGTTCAAAGGGATTATGAGACTATTTTATTCAAAAAATGATCACTCCCCACTTCCTTTGCTCCAGCAAAGAGCATGAAATATAGGTGAGGGAATTGGAATTTAGTTAGAAAGCTTTCATGTGGAACCATGCAAAAGCTTTTAGATAGATATAAGTATCAAAAATTAACAAAATAAAAATTCATTAGATTATGATTCTGGAAAATTAAACTTGTTAAGTGATACATAATTCATATCCTCACCCATATGTTTCCTCTTGCTTATCTCTTCCATACAGAGCACCCCAGGGGACCGCCTTAAAATTTTTGATGAAAGTCCAGCTACTTTTCGGCACATGCACGTCTTTCAAATGACTGTTTCTTGTCTCTGAAAGAATTAGTGGTGAGATTCCAGGGTGATACTGTTTCATCGACCTGCTGTAATTATAAGCTCCTTTTATGTGGAGAATATGAGAGGAGTAGCGTGTGCTGGGTTTGTATATGAATCAATCCATGTGGTTGTATCACAAAAATAAGGCGATCTCCATTGACTTCACAAATACTGGCTAATTAACTGCTACCTAATATCTCTTGGCTTTGTGGCAATCTCTTTCCTCCAAAGTTGTGCTCACCAGTCTGCCTTTGGACTTATTAAAAGATGGAAATGCCACAATGCACTTGACATGTTGACTTCAAACTCCTCGTACTTAGCCCTTTGAACCTGTTTCGCAGTGCAATGGGCTCATGGCCAGTCTGTGAGCTAATTGGATATATTTGTTTAATGGAGGCTCTAAACATTATTTTTAAACATAATATTTCATATGAAATTGGTTTTATGAATTCATGCTTATTCCCTCCAAACATATTGTTGGAGCTCACGAAATTTTGGTGGGAAGGATAAGCAAGTGTTCAACTTTATTTGCTTTTGTTTCAAGGTATTTTGGAGTCCATGTTAACTACAATATTCATGCTGGATACAAGCAGGCAACACGAAGGTATCGAAACATTGATGTAATTGTTAACTCACTGCATGAACTGAATTTAATGCTGGTGGTACCTTGGCTATTTTCACAACCTCCAACCGATTCTGCTGCCGTCAGTCAATTAACCGCCTGGCACCTGGGCTCCCATCCCATTAAGGCTGCCTCCAAGAGCTGGTAGCCAATTAGAAGACCAGCAGTTCTTCAGTCCAAGCAGCTCCACTGCACACGGTGGCCACTGCTAGTACAGCATCATGTATTCCACTCTGGAACCCTGGTGAGTGGGGTCAGGGTTTCTGGGGCCAATAAAACAGGCCCCAGCGAAGGGGTGGAGGGAGGGTTCATTGGTGAGGGGAGGGGGCATGTATCCCTGGGAGCAACCCTTGCTGCCTTGGGAACCTTCCATGGGGCACAGGGTACCCGATCAGCAGGGCGCGTTCCTGAGCCCACAGGGAAGACACCAATTTTTACTTGGTGGTCCCCCCACACAGCAGAGGCCTCCTGAAACCCGAACCCCCCTGCTGTAGTGGCAGCAGAAAGAGGTCCTTAATTGGTTCTTAATTGGCCACTTAAGGTCATCAATTGACCTCTGGGCAGGAAAGCTGCCCTTGACCCTCCTTGCCATTGACATAATTTCATGGTGTTGAGAAAGTGATGGGCACTCTAACTCCTGCCTTCCCTCCCAGTTCTGCCTCACAATCCATTCCTCTGGTCCACATTAAATTCTGCCCACTATTTCTATTCAAGTCAATGGGAATTAACATCAGATGGGGAGTAAAGTGGACGACAAACCCTTAACTAAACATAATAGAAAAAATTGCAGTTGTTGCATTCAAAAACAAGTGAAAGTTTAATCACATGATGACGGATAATTATTGCCAAACAATCTATCTCCGAAAATGTAATTTTATAAGCGTTCCTTCAGAGCTTAATTCTTGTGCAGATTTTAAAAAAAACATTTCTGTTTGTCTCTAATCTATTTCTTCATCCACCCACCCTTGTATTTCCCAATCTTTATTTCACTTTCCTGTTCATCATTTAAAGTTAGCAGATTTTTCCTGATTTTTGACCCTGCCCGTCTCGGTGAGAATATTTCAACCTGATTGGTCGAAGAACCATCCTGTTTCGTGCCCTGTTCACAGATGCCACAGATCCCCTGTAGAGGGCACCACGCTGGATCAGACACCACAAGATGTGGGAGCAAATCCCAAGTGTGTGCGCTCTTTGAAAATGGTGGCCCAGATTTTCACTCCCAGTCGGGTACGCAGAGAAGGGAGAATTTCCTGCTCCGCAAACCTAACCTTTGAAAATGGCTACCTGACTTTGGACTTTTCCCTCAGGGGTTTACAGGCTGGATTAGAAGTTGGGCCGGGTGACCTGAAAAGAACTGAGGAGGCGTCTGGATGCAGAGGCAGGCTGGGTGGAAGGCCTGCCTCGGGGATCTGGCACTTTGTCCAAAGTTTAATAATAAAGAATAAAACATGAAACATTTCTCTAGCCCTCACCCCTCACACTCCCTCACCAACCCCACACACTCTCCATGCCCCATCCATGCCAACCCATGCAACCTCATGTCCCCCTTCCAACTCACATGGCCCCTCATTCTTCTCATGCCATGGTATGGTATGCCCCACAAACAACTCCATGCTGCTTCATCCCCTCTATGCCAACCTTTGCCTCTCCATGGCTCTTCATTGCCCAATGCCAACTGTGTACCAACTCATGCCAACCTATGCCCCACCACCACCTTTTGCCCTTACTTCTACTATGCCAACTTACCAAGTATCCACCATGGGCAGACTTCAGGACCCATGCAGAAATGGGATCAAATAAGGTTCTGTCAGATAAGGTTCTGAGTGCCTATTGCAGACTTCACTATATTGAAAGAAAACACTCTCATTCATAAAAACATATTTACTATATTTTCATTCCTTCAACTGAAGAAAGCCACATAACAACAAACATTTCATTCAAGTGCACAATTCCTTTAACAACAAGCGTTGGAATTCATAGGGCAGAATTGCCCCAGGTTTGCACTAACTATGGTAGCGGGTGTGAACAAAGACGTTTTACCTGCCTGCTACAATAGTGGGTTTTTGTGCTATATCGTCCACATCCCACCTCATAAATTACACAGTCACAGGAAATATGCATGATAGCTGGCAGGCGACCTCTGATTTACCCGCCACACCATTACCTTGTATCTTCCTCATTCCAGGCACCATATTTAAACTGCAGCCGCACGCACGGTTCTCAATGTTTGCAGCCCAGGACTGCTGTAGTGAAGACATGGCCCCAAAAGCCCAGGAAGAGTACAGACCCCCAATTCAGTGCCACATACCTGGGGAACCTACTGGACGTATGGAAGCCCGCTGCAATGTCCTCTACCTACATGGAGACTCATCAGTCTCACCACTCTGGCTTGAGAACTGGCGGCAGCGGAGGTCAGTGCCAAAGCTACACACAAGAGGTCAGCCATCCAGTGCAGAAGATGGATGAATGATCTCATCCGTGCCACCAGGGTAAGGCAATCATCTCATCACTCAAAACTCTCACACTCCTAAGCCCATCACAAATTCCCTGGCACCTCACTCATTGCCAGCTCAAGGGACATCTCCACTCACTCTCTCACACACACTATCACATCTCCAATTGGCCTCATCTCCTCTGGAGACTGCCTCCTCAGCCCGCACCATCTTGAGGCCACTTGCACAGGTCAACATGTGCCCCCCTCCACACAGCCTGTGTTACCTCCCTTCCCCGGTACAGCCCTCGACCTGCAGCCTCTTCCCTTGCCTGAGGCCACTTCTCCCCCTTCCCCAAGCAAGACCTGGTCCTGCAGCCGCTGTAAAGCCACCCCTGCCTTACAGCTGGTCTCGTAGGTAGAGACCTGCCCGTGATCCCACTAAAAGTGATGTGGTGCTGCCTGTGACGCCTGGTGCTGATGACTGCGAGAGCTGCCCAAAGCCAGGTGGGCAAACAAACCTCATAGTTCTCAGCCAAGTGCAGGTTGACAGGTGCACTTCACTACGTACAGTTGTGAAAAAGGTCAGTGTGCAATCACGCCAACATGCCCGGATGATCCAGCCGGGGGGTATGATTCCAGCGAGCAGGGTTTATAATAAGATGCTAATGTATTGTATTTAGGTTCATGATGTGCAGCGGTGAGGAACCATTGACGGGTGAAATGGATGATCTGCCCGTACCCCACCATCAAAGCAGCTATAGCCACTTGTCAATCAAATTGTGAAACGGCAGGCTGTGATAATGGATGGTTGTGAAATCAGTCTTGCAGCACTAATCCAGTATTGGAATCCCTCAGGCATATGTCAAAGGACAGAGAGTGAAGTAGCAAGTAATCGTTTTGTTTTTAAACACTCCACACATTTTTTTCAAAGATTTAAAGGGCAGGTGCTTTTGACAGCTCCTCTGGACACGTTTGACAGGTACCTCTCGCAGGTCTTCTGACAGTTAATTTATACAGCTCTGCTGACAATTCCAACGAGCTTGACAGTAATGAGTTTATGCACTTTTTACGCACATTTACGCCTACTTCTAACAATTTCAGACGGCATGTGGCTTTCCCCAAAGGGCATCTGACCCACCACAAAGGTCACCTGACCACCAAAAAAGGGCACTTTATCACCCCCAAAGATGTTTCAGGACCAGATCCAAAGGGGTACCTTACATCTCCATAGGAGCTATAAAGGGCCAAGGGGTGGGGGCACGTGGGTTGGTTAGGGGACATAGGTTGGCATGGAGAGAATGGAGGGCCATACAGGTTTTTTGGGGAGCATACCTTGGCATAGGAAGCTTGAGGGGCCTTAGGCAGTTGGTGGGGACATGAGATGGCATGGGCTGGCAAAGACAGGGCAAGGGGAATGTGTGGGGGGTGGGTGGGTGTGAGGGGTGAGGGCTGGAGGGATGTTTCATGTTTTACCTGGCTATCTAAACAAATCCACAAAGTTCAGACTTGCCATTGCCAGGTCTAATCTGCGCACTTCAGGTTTCACATGCCTAGGCTACCAAAATCCCACTTGAGTGGAGCTGATGACTTAGATGTCCAATTGCCTCCGTCAAACACATATGTGTGAAATGTGCCTACCCCGATTCCTGCACACGCGAAAATGGGAACTGCTGTGTTTGGGGGCCGGACATTACGATTTTCGGCCACTTCCACCATTTCTGTCATGCAGGGAGAGTGATTGTGGGGAACCGGCAACCCGGTCTTCTCCAATTAACTTGTTGTCAAGCTCATTAACATAGGAACATAGAAAATAGGAGCAGGAGTAGGCCTGCTCTGCCATTCATCATGATCATGGCTGATCATCCAACTCAATAGCCTGCTCCTGCTTTCTCCCCATACCCTTTGATCCCTTTCACCCCAAGAGCTATATCTAACTCCTTCTTGAAAACATACAATGTTTTGGCCTCAACTACTTTCTGCGATAGTGAATTCCACAGGCTCACCACTCTCTGGGTGAAGAAATTTCTCCTCAATACAGTCCTAAATGGTCTATCCCTTATCCTCAGACTGTGACCCCTGGTTCTGGACTCCCCCACCATCAGGAACATCCTTCCTGCATCTATCCTGTCTAGTCCTGTTAGAATTTTATAGGTTTCTATGAGATCCCCCCCCTCATTCTTCTGAACTCCAGCGAGTTTAATCCTAACTAACTCAATCTCTCCTCATATGTCAGTCCCACCATCCCAGGAATCAGTCTGGTAAACCTTCACTGCACTCCCTCCATAGCAAGAACATCCTTCCTCAGATAAAGAGAACAAAACTGCACACAATATTCCAGATGTGCTCTCACCAAGGGCCTGTATAATTGCAGCAAGACATCCCTGCTCCTGTACTCAAATCCTCTGGCTATGAAGGTCAACATACCATTTGCCTTCTTTACCACCTGCTGCACCTGCATGCTTACCTTCAGCGACTGGTGTACGAGGACACCCAGGTCTCGTTGCACATTCCCCTCTCTCAATTCATAGCCATTCAGATAACAATCTGCCTTCCTGTTTTTGTTACCAAAGTGGATAACCTCACACTTATCCACATTATATTGCATCTGCCATGCATTTGCACATTCACTCAGCTTATCCAAATCACACTGAGGCATCTCTGCATCCTCCTCACAGCTCACCCTCCCACCCAGCTGTGTGTCATCTGCAAATTTGGAGATATTATATTTAGTTCCCTCATCTAAATCATTAATATATATTGTGAATAGCTGGGTTCCCAGTACCGATCCCTGTGGTACCCCACTAGTCACTGCCTGCCATTCGGAAAAAGACTTGTTTATTCATTTTCTTTGTTTCCTCTCTGCCAACCAGTTTTCTATCCATCAGAATACACTACCCCCAATCCCATACGCTTTTATTTTACGTGCTGATCTCTTATGTGGGACTTTGTTGAAAACTGTCTGAAAGTCCAAATAAACCACATCCACTGGCTCCGCCTCATCAACTCTACTAGTTACATCCTCAAAAAATTCCAGTCGATTTGTCAAGCATGATTCCCCTTTCATAAATCCATTCTGACTCTGTCCGATTCTGCTGTTTTCCATGTGCTCAGCTATTAAATCATTTTTAGCGGGCTCTAGAATTTTCCCTACTACCGACATCAGGCTGACTGTAATTCCCTGTTTTCTCTCTACCTCCCTTTTTAAATAGTGGAGTTACATTAGCTACCCTCCAATCTGTAGGAACTGTTCCAGAGTCTATAGAGTCTTGGAAGATGACCACCAAAGCATCCACTATTTCTTGGGCCACTTCCTTAAGTACTCTGGGATGTAGATTATCAAGCCCTGAGGATTTATTGGCCTTCAATCCCATCCATTTCCCCAACACCACTTGACTACTAATATTGATTTCTTTCAGTTCCTCCGTCTCACTAAACTATGTGTTATTAGTGTCCTCCTTTGTGAAGACAGAACCAAAGTATGTATTTAGTTGGTCAGCCATTTCTTTGTTCCCCATTATAATCCCCTGTTTCTGACTGTAAGGGACCTACATTTATCTTCACCAAACTTTTTCTCTTCACATACCTATAGAAACTTATACAGTCAGATTTTATGTTCCCCACAAGCTTCCTCTCGTACTCTATTTTCCCCTTCTTAATCAATCCCTTGGTCCTCTTTTGCTGAATTCCAAACTGAAGAGCTCATTAAAGAGCTTGTTAACAGTTGGATAAGGTCAGGACTCGAAAACGAGCTGGTCACAGGGTTCCTGGCCCTGGACTGAAAGTCCAACCCCAGATTCGAGTAATAGTCGGCTCAACGTTCTGCAAAGACTCTGTGGGCAGCCATCGGCTGCTGACTGGAAAATCTAGGCTGATATTGCCTCTTAAAATTAGGGATGAAGGAGGGTCATAGGAGCCCATTTAAGTGTTTGTCCACTAATAATTTAACAGTCAATTCTAGTGTGAAATGTTCAAAGACTTTATGGAGTTTAGGAAGGTGGATGCTGATGATTTTATTTAATAGCATTGAGCTTTTATTAAGGACAATGATGAAAGCAAACATATCACCTAATACACCTCAGCCAATCCAAATCATTCCTCTACCCACTGGTTGGAGTCATACCTTGCACAAAGGAACATAGTTGTGGTTGTTGGATGTCAGTCATCTCAGCTCCAGGACATCACTGCAGGAGTTCCTCAGGGTAGTGTCCTAGACCCAACCATCTTTAGTTGCTTCATCAATGACCTTCCCTCCATCATAGGGTCAGAAGTGAGGTTGTTCGCTGATGATTGCACAATGTTCAGTACTATACGCAACTCCTCAGATACTGAAGCAGTCTGTGTTTATATAAAGTAAGACCTGGACAACATTCAGGCCTGGACTGATGAGTGGCAGTAACATTAACTTTCGTACCACACAAGGGCCAGGCAATGACCATATCCAACCAGAGATAATCTAACCATCTCATCTTCACATTTGTTGGCATTACCATCACTAAATCCCGCACTAGCGACATCCTGGGGGCTCCAATTGACCAGAAACTAAACTGGACTAGCGATATAAATACTGTAGTTACAAGAGCAGGTTAGGGGCTGGGAATCCTGCAATGAGTAACTAACCTCCTGACTCCCCAAAGCCTGTCCACCATCAACAAGACACAAGTCAGGAGTGTGATGGAATACTCTCCACACCTGGATAAGTGCAGCTCCAACAACACTCAAGAAGCTCGACGCTATCCAGGACAAAGCAGAACACTTGATTGGCACCCCATCCAGCAACTAAAACTCCCTCCACCACCAAAGCACAGTAGCAGCAGTGTGTACCATTTACAAGATGCACTGCAGTAACTCACCGAGGCTCCTTCGACAGCACCTTCCAAACTCGTGACCTCTACCACATAGAAGGACAAGGGACTGCAGATACAGAGGAACACCACCACCTGCAAGTTCCCCTCCAAGCCACTCACCATCCTGACTTGGAAATATATCACCCTTCCGTCACTGCCTCTGGGTCAAAATCCTGGATCTTCCTTCCTAACAGCACTATGGGTGCACCTACACCAGATGGACTGCAGCGGTTCAAGAAGATGGCTCACCACCAGTTTAAGGGCATTTAGGAATGTACAATAAATGCTGGCCTAGCCAGCAATACTCACATCCCCTGAAAGAATAAAATAAATTGTCCGCAGCCAGTGTCCAGAAGAAGGCACAAGATTGAAACTGGATTTGATCCATGCTTTCAATCACTGTGTCGCAATATTGCTAGCTGCATCAGCTGCCACAGAGATCATCTCGGGTTCAATCAGCTTCTTTATTAGAGCTGTTCCATTGTATTGTATTTCTGTCTCGTTCAGCCTTCCAGCCCTGAGTTTTACTGTGGCTCACAGAAAGGATCTTCAGTTTCTAAACTCTTGCATGCCAAGAACACAGACTTTGTTTCGGCACTCTGGTCTTGCCAGTGATCCTTCAATATTAAGATCCAGAACCTCCCAAATGAGGGAACTTTGCATCTACTTCATGCTCTAACCATGTTTACCGTGTCGTTCTGCCAATGTAGGATCAGATGAATTGTTTCAGCTTGGGCATGCATTTACAGTTCCAGAAAAAGAAATAAAAATCTATAAACCTGATGTACACTGTACGCCTGATTTAAAAAGGCATTCTTTTGCCAATAGTTTACATGATACAAACAAAATAAATCTGTTTTGTTGTCGAGCGGTTGAACAAATTCCATTCCATAATTTTCTATGCTACAGTTGCCATGATTCATTGTCATACTCACAGTTGTTGGAATGAGCTATTATTTGATTTTACCTACTGCAGCTGAGCATCCTGAAAGGACACAGAAGCTAACCATCTCTGTCAGAAACAAAGGCTTAGTCATCCAGGGCATTTCTCCAGCAGATAAGGGTTTCTGCCTGCAATGAAGATAGCCCCTTGACTCTATCTGACCTTTCTGGTCCCAAAGTACACTTGTGTTGCATTTCAGACCTGAGTCATGACACCATTAAGATTGCAATAGAGGAAGTTCATGGTAAGAAAGAGAGGTTAAATGCAAGCCTGTGATTCTAGCTGCTCACTAAGTTAATGACGTGGGCCAAACTCAGACTGGAAAACTTCACATTGGGTCTGAGCTGCCTGAAAAAGTTAAGTATATATATATTTTTCTCAATGTTTTCGCGGCTGATCTGGGACCCTCCTAAGAAGAATTCACTCAGGCTGCTCTCCTGACCTCTGAACACCAGTGCCTTACAGACAGCCCTGTCACTCAGTGATAAAACAGGGTAGGACAGTGGAATACAGTCGGAAACTGGAGCTGGCGTAGAAAAACCGATTGAAAGAACAAATCGTCCAATAGAGCAATTTGCAAGGACAATAAATAACTGTCAACATAGTTGCAGGACAAGCCGTCAATATGGCAATGTGATTAGAATTTTAGTGTTAGATTATGTCAAAGGTTTTAGAAGTGTCCAAGTCAATAATAGACAATTCACCAAAGCGCTCCAAAAGTATGGTCCCAATCTTGGATATATTGTATATTTATAAAGTGTTTAGAATTCTTGTTGAGGGAATAAAAGTATCATAATGAAGGACGAAGCTCTGCTCTGTAGGGGCAACCTGATTAATGGAGGTGAAGTGGAAGACCTTTTTGAAAAATTTTCTCTCCATTTGGGAAGAATACAGAAGGTGCTTTCTATGACAGCTGGTCGAAATTATTAATATTAATTTTATGCCTGACTGATGAGTTGAAAACTTGGCTCATTGGCTTTGACCTTGCCAATGTGTAACTGAAGGAAATTTATAACACATCCAAGGCTGGATGTCAGACTGGTAGTCTGATAGCACCGAGGTACTGGAGGGGTCAAAAGATGCATTGGATAGCTAGACTTGAGGGCCATCAGTGGTATCTGGCTCCACGCCTGCTGGTGATATTGCCAAATGCAGAACGTTAATGAAGAGGAACAGGGGCCTCAAGGATAAATCTTTGGATGACTCCTGCAGAAAAGAAGCTGTTGGGAGAGATGTGCTGACTACACTAGTTAACCAATCAAGCATAGTCCCATAGGGCTGGAGAACAAAAGGAGCAATGTTCAGATAGGATCGTGTGATTGGCAGCAAAACAGGCTAAGAGGTTGAAGAAGATGAGGTGGGGCAATGCACAGTAGGAACAGTCACGTAGAATATTGTTGTTTATTATATTCGGTTCCCTGCAGTCTTTCCTCATAACTCAATTATCTGGCACTGGACAGCTTTCCAGTTTAATAACTCAAAAGAAGAAGGTGGAAAAAGCACAGAAAATTGGTTTTCATGCCACATGAAGTCATAGTGGGTGTACCTCCCACACTCAACGATTACCAATGAAACCCCCTTTAGTGAATCAGCTTTCAGATAATCATTTTAGTATGACTGAAGGAGGATTGAAATTCTGCTCCACATACATTCCCCACCACTTCCTGATGCAATTAGCCCACTATAGGCTTTGCGTGATGTATTTTTACAAGGAACTAAGACCTTCCTCACTAATGGAGGACTGAGATCAGCCAATGAATTGAATGTCACTCTCGAACCAGATACCATGCTGCACCCGCTTGTTGCCACTTCCTCCCTTGTCAAGGTGAGATTCCTTCCAGAGTGGGATTCAGGATCCTACGATTGACTACATCCCTCTGGAACTCAATACCCTGCTCATCTCCAGCATCCAGGCAGACCTCCCCTCCTACATCCACTGGTTGATGAGTGAACCCTACCACCCTGATGACCCAAAAGCTGACAAGCAGAATATGTTATAAGTGGCATCTTTGTAATTGAGTTTAGTTGGAATGACAGCTGATCAGCACCATTTAGAATCATAGAGTGCAGAAAGAGGCATTCAGCCCATCCCATGCGTTCCAAAGAAGTCATATTGGACTCGAAATGTTAACCCCGTTTCTCTTTCCACAAATGCTGCCAGACCGGCTGAGTTTCTCCAGCATGTTCTGTTTTTATTTTGCTTTTATTCAGTCCATCTTACCTGTTCTGTCTCTTTCACAAAGGGCCACTAATAAGTCCTGGTCCATTGTTTCTCCCCCAAAAACCTGTAAAATGTTCCTTTTTAAGTGTAGATCCAATTTATTTAGTAAAGGTGGCTGCCTGTGATAAATAAGGGGAGGTCAGAGGGGGTGGGGGAGGGCGGTGCATGGCGGGTGTACCTGTACAGCTGGTTTCCTAAATAATTTGGCAATCAGCAACCAACAGACAATTCTCTTTGTATTGATGCAAGTTAAAAATCACCAGCTGCAGCAGCCAGATCCACTCACAACCCTGTGTCTATGTAAATAATAAGTTTGATACAATCGCAATCCCTATGGTACATGGTATATGGGAGCTGCAGGTTCAATGGACCACAGATTCATTACCTCCTTATCACCCCTGTCAGTCAGCAAGATTTTATGGGGCTGGATAGACAGCTATAGCAATCAGCGCCTATTATTGTTTATCTCTTTTATATAGCGATATCATAATTCCTAAGTATTATTTTTTCTTCTGGTGCCACACTGACAGAGGTATCTCAGTACAGATGGGACACTAAATCTACCAACCAGCTAGGAACATCCAAATTTGAAGGAATTATATTATCCAGCCTGAAGAGGTCTTTTTTTTATTCATTCATGGGATGTGGCCTTCGCTGGCTGGGCCAGCATTTATTGCCCATCCCTAGTTGCCCTTGAGAAGGTAGTGTTGAACTGCCTTCTTGAACTGCTGCAGTCCATGTGGTGTAGGTACACCCACACTGCTGCTAGGGAGGGAGTTCCAGGATGTTGACCCAGCAACAGTGAAGGAACTTTCCTTCGTGGTATCTTTCCTTCATTGATCAATGCCAATTAACCACCTTCTCATCACATCCATCAACCTCCTTTTCCCTCCACAAACACTGAATTATCTATGGATAGCCTTGGTTCACTGGAAGCACTCTTACTTCTTAATACTTCATTACTTATTATACTTAGTTCATGAGGTCAAGTGCCACTCCAGCAACTAGAGCACATAATCTCAGCCAATGTTTCAATGCAATACTCAAGAAGCACTGCATTGTTTGAAGTGCTGTCTGTTAGGTGAGATGGTTTGTTGCCATGCAATTTGCAATATGGGGTTGGAAGCTCAACTTTGGTCAAAATAGCACACCAAAGCAGCAAACAATCTTGTTCAACCTGGAACAGTAGCTGGGAGTAGGATGGAAAAGGTGGTGAAGGTGATTGCTTTGGCCTCCCTGATGTATAACTAGGGGAAATTGTCATACAACACATGATGTTGGACAAGCAGCCCTTTCTTTCTAGCAGTCTGGCAACAGAAACGCAGTGGAAGGGTTGAATGAGATGGCACAACGGCAGCACTGGATACCATTAGCCGCATAAATGTGGAAGCTGATTGCATCTCTATAGATGATGTTGCCAAGGGGCAGAGGATAGAGGAAACCATAGACAAATCTTTGAGGAACTCCATGGGTAATGATGCAGAGGCAGGAAGGGAAGCTAATGCAGGACATGATCAGAAAGCAAGCAAAGACAGTCCCATCGAGATGAATCATGTCGTACATTATTTGGAGGAAGCAGGTATTTGGACTCTGTCAAAGGCTGCAGAGTGGTCAAGAAGAACAAAGAAGCATTGTACATCATGGTCAATGAGAATGCTATTTATGACTTTAATTGGGGCTCTTTCAGAACACAGACAGAGCCAGAGGCTTTGATTGGAGAGGTTCAAACATGGAGTTCTGTAAAGATGTATGTAGATTTGAGAGATGACAACATGGTCAAGGATTTGGAGAGGAAAGTAAGGTTGGAAATGGGGTGCTGGTTTGCAAGGAAAGAAGCGTCAAAGCTGGGTTTTTTGGTGGGGCAAGGACAGTGACATCTGTAGTTTTGAAAGGAGGAGGAACAGTAGCTGAAGGGAAATGTTTACAATGTCGCCTAGCATGGGATACATGGAGGGAAGTTTGAAGGTCAGCGATTTTGCTGGAATGGGATCGGGGAGACGGTTCACAGATAGCATTAGATGAGGCAACCAAAACAGCAACAGCAAACTGCATTTATGTAGCACTTTAATGTACTAAAATGTCCCAAGATGTTTCACAAGAGCTGATCAAACAAAAATTGGAACAGAACCACATGAGAATAGTAGGGCTGAAGATCAAGCGCTTGGTGAAAGAGATACATTTTAAGGGGCATCTTAAAGAAGACAAGTGAGGCAGAGAGGTTTAGGGAAGGAATTGTAGAATTAGTGCCAAGGCAGCTGAAGGCATGGCCAATAATGGAGAAGCCAAAATTGGAGGATTGCCGATATTTCGGAGGGTTGTGGGGGCAGGGGGAGCCTCAGAGGAAGCTTGGCATGGTGGGCAAGGGAAAGGGAGAGCAGTCACAGAGGTTGCTGACCAAAAGTGGGCATCGTTGTGATTGATCAGTTAGCTGGCTCATTTCTGCCTGAGGGAGGCTGCCAAATTAGGGACAGGTTATGGCAAAGCCTTTGCCCATTAAGAACTGGGTTGAGATTATGCAAATTCATTATCCTAATGGACATTTACATACAGATAAATAGAAGAAGCTTTGATCCCATTAGGACTGGCTGGGCTGGTTAAAGTTTAATGCGCTGACCTATCCTGTGCTTGAATTAATAAATTATAAAGCTTAAAGCTTTACAGTATTTCTCCGAGTAAACTAAAGACTTTACTTAACCATCATTATGGACAGAACTTAAAGGATTGCATTATACATCTTCTGATTGATCAGGGAATCAATTAAACTGATTATTTTACATTTTGCATTGTATTTATAAAATCCCAAGTACAATTTCTTCTTGAATATTTTGAGTTTATTTTCAACAATTATTTTAAGATGAAGCAAATAGACACACTGGCATAGTCTCTATGAACTCTTCATTCCACTGCTTACTTAGGTGTAATTTTGAAATGTTAATTGAAATTGTTTTCATTTGCATTGAATTAAAAAAAATCTCATTTAAGACTGAGATCAGGAGAAATTTCTTCTCTCAGAAGAATTCTCTTCCCCAGAGAGCAGTGAAGGCTGAGCCATTGAATATATTCAAGGCTGAGCTAGACAGATTTTTGAATGACAGGGAAGTCAAAGATTATGGGGGGCAGACAGGTAATTGGAGTTAAAGCTCCAATCAGATCAGCCATGACCGTATTGAATGGTGGAACAGGCTCAATGGGCCGAATGGCCTACTCCTGCTCCTATTTCTATGATCTTATAATGTACATTTCCCTTTGCTTTTAAAAAACATGTAGAGCTTCTTCAGCCCAAGGGGCTTGCTTCCTTGTAGGGCGTGTGCTATGAAGTTATTTGTCCCTCTAAAGGAACAGCCTGATAAAGAGGGGAAACACAAGCTGGATCTTTTAGTGTTGAATTCCCTAAGAGCAATCGAGCAAGAGGCTTGGTATTCTATGGGTCTATAATCTGAAAATCAGAACATATGAGCGAAAACTGGAACAAACAGAGAGTAGTGGAAATCTGTAACTCATTCCATCAAAAAAGCTGTGGATGCTGGGTCAACTGAAATCTTGAAGACTGAGCTCAGTAGATTGTTATCAAATGATAGGTGGATAAAGGAGGTGCAGATCCACCGTGATCTAACTGAATGGCAGAACAGGTTCAAGTAACTGAATGGCCTACTCTTGACATATTTGGAGTTGAGAAGATAAAAAGCAGGAAAATTAAAGGAGCAATAGTATTGGTAAAAAAGTGAGAGACAGGGTTGTAATGAATTAGGAGGAAGAGAAATTGCCTATCAGGCAGCAAGCTTTGTGTTTGTTTGTAGCATCACAAGGATTGATCCAAGTTCTTTTTCTCCCCCTTTATTATTCTTTCATGCGATGTGGGCACCACTGGCAAGGCCAGAAGTTCTTGCCCATTGCCAGTTGCCCCTGAATTGGGTTGCTTTATAGGCCATTTCAAAGGGCAGTTAAGAGTCAACCACATTGCTGTGGATCTAGAGTCATATATAGACCAGACCAGACACATTTCTTTCCCTAACTAAAGGGGATATTGGTGAACCAGATGAGTTTTTAAACAACAATTTATGATAATTGTTATGGTTGCTGAGACCAGCTTTATAATCCAGATTTATTAATTCCACCAGCTGCCACAGTGGGATTTGAACCAATTGTCCCCAAAGCATTAGTCTGGGCTTTACTAGTCCAGTGATATTACCATTACACCACCATCTGCCACAATTGTTTCTCCTTGTTAGCCTTTTGTTACAATCCCAGCTGATGTTAATACTGAACAAATCAGATCCCAGAGTGAAACCTAGCTTGACAGACCCTAACTTTTTTAGAAACCATGGAGATAAGTTACTGAGCAAATTCACAGGAGTGTGCTGATAAATTTTAGCACAAAGAATAAAACATTTATGAAACAAGAAAAATGAACTATATTACACCAGACAAAAATGTTGGAAAGGTCTCAATGCAAAAACAAGAAAATGACTCAAATATCCACTATTCTTTCACACCAGCCATATCTTTACAGACACATACAAATAGGGAAAAATAAGACAATTCACCATATCTTATACTTTAATATTTATGGTGGGTATGAGGTGCATGTGAATTAGCAGATGAATTGTGGACAGACATGTCACACTCCAAAGTAAATGAAAGGTGCGATCAAAGCAGATTTTATGGATTTCTGAGATGCTTGTTACAATGAGAGCCAACCAGTGTCACTGAAACTCTGTCTTTCTCAGGAGTGTTTCCAATCTTCTATGTTTGAAACCTGCCTGGGAATTCTCTCCCACACATTGCTCTCACTTGGGCGGCTTCAGCCAGGATTCACCTCCAGGATTTTAATCTCGCCTTCTGAGAATCCTTTCCTCTGGATCTCTGCGTACCCTCAAGCTTCACCTTCCAAGCACACTTTCAGATCTTCGGCCATACCAAGCAGAACACAATTGCTCCAAAAGGGGCACTTTTGCCCTTACAGCATGGAGTCACCAACGTTTGGCTGTCCTCTTGGATCTTTTGGGCTTCTCTCGAGCCCAATTTACTTCAAGTCTGCTCCTTGCAGACCTGTCTTTAATTTGGAGACTATTTCTCTGTTCCTTGCTTTTGACTTTACTTAATAGGACCTGTCCTTGTCCCTTAACTTGGGATTTCCTTCTGGAACTTTTTCCTGTCCCATTCCCTGCTTTGGGACCTTTTTCTTGGTTTGGGGCCTTCTCCATGTCCCCCTCCATGTGTCCTGCTCCCTGGGATACCTTATTTCTGCAATGGCATTCCCCTTCAAGTTGCCTGACCTGCAGTTTCACGCTGTTTCAGTTTTCTTCTTTCTCCTCTGCGCATGTGCGCAGGGCCAGTTCCCGGCCTAAAGGCATAAAAGGAATGAACCACAAATGTGCATGGGGCTAGTTCCCAGCTGGCGTGTGCGCTGAAGGCCTGAGGGCCGCTGGGAACTGTAGTCACTGAACTCTGAACTCCCTATCTCCAACTTCAATTTAAAATTAATGTAAATATCTAGAGTTCGTTACACTTCCATCATGTTTTTTAATTATCACTTTTCCTTTCTTGGTAAAGTAGAACACTGGTTTCACCTTAGTTACCATCTTTTACATCCTCTGATGAGCTTCTGCATCCTCCCAGTGATACGATGCCCAGTGTTCTACATGGGAACATATCATCTTGTCATCAAAAATTCAGAAAACATGCAGGTACCTATGTGAAGGCAGCATTCTGTAATTTCCACAACACTGCTAGCAGACAACCTTGTGCAGCAAGAAGCAGCAGACTGGTAATGAAATTATTGGAATTTATTACCACCATCATCTACGTCTTACAGGGAATAGAAAAGCGAGATACTATAGGCAAATGATTGAGAATGGGAGGAAAGGGATAAAAAAAGAAAGCACTTTTACTGTCAGCAGTTTTGACAGGTAAACTGTGAAGATGCTAGTATCAAATGCCTTTCCCTAATATCCTAATGGAGGTGTGCTCCTGCTTAAAGTAATTGGGTACTTTAAGGTTGAACAGGCTGAGTCTCTTACCTCTAGGAAGGGGAAGGCTAAGAGGTGACCTGATAGAAGTCTCCAAGGTTAGAAAAGAGACCGATAAAGTCAACATCAAGATGTTTCCACTTGTGGATGAGCCAGAACTAATGGCTGTAACGATGGGTAGAATTTTCCCCCCATCGAGGGGAGAAGTCGAAGAGCGGGTGCATGTAGGCACGCGTCCGATCGGTGCCCCTGATTGGGGGCACATCACTATTTTACATGGGTGGGCCAATTAAGGCCCGCCCAGTGTGACGTCCGCACAGAAGCGCCATGCGCTTCCTGTGCGGGGTGGGGGGGAGAGAATCCCTAAACCCAAGAGTGCGCTTTTTTTTGTGCATGTGCACGGGAGAGTGCACTCATCTCCTTGAGGCTAAGTGCTGCCTCAGGAAGATCAGCTCTTCATTGAAAAATATTAAAAATAGAAAAAAAAATTCCCTGACATGTTCCCTGTCACATGAGTTGGGACATGTCCATAACTTTTAAAACCACTTTAATTACATTTTTTAAAACCTACATGAAACCTCATCCCACCCGTGGATGAAGTTTCATGCTTTTTCTAATTCCCGCCAAGTCTCCTGGCCTGCACGACAGCCTTAAGGTTGGACGGGCAGGTCCATTAATTACTTAATGACTCTGTCAATGGTCTCAATTGGCCATTGACAGTTCAATGTGCGCACAGCTGATTTTGCTGAGCCCCAGCCTACCTGAAAATTTAAGTGGGGCGGGGTGACGTCGGGCCATAATTGCCCTTGAGAAGGTGGTGGTGAGCTGCCTTCTTGAACTGCTGCCGTCCAGTGTAGGTACACCCACAGTGCGTTAAGGAGCGAGTTCCAGGATTTTGATCCATTACAAGTTTAAAGTTCAAAAACTTGCAAAGTGCCCAGAATTTAAATTTGCTGCTTTCCCAATGGCAATCATCTCCCCTTCACCACCAACAACCTGTATTGCTAAATTGTTAACTTCTTTATCAAGAAGATGGTTAGAACAGGGAATGTGGCATCATCGGGCGTGGATGGGTCAAATAGTGTGGATACATTTAAGAGGAAAGCTAGTTAAGCACATGAGGAAGAAAGGAATAGAAGGTTAGATGAAGCAGGTGGAAGGAGGCGCTTATGGAGCAGAAACACCAGCATGGATCTGTTGGGCTGAATGGCCTGTTTTTGTGCTGTAGATACTTTGCAATGTTTTGTAAAGCTTTTAGTACAGGTAGAATGTGCACATGGACTGTTTATCCATGTTTAACATTATCATAAGAAACTTTAACTGGAAGGAAAGGGTTAATCAGACTGTCTTGATGTCTACCAATGTTAAATTGCTATTGATTTCTCTTTGTAAGGTCATAATGTTAGTCTTTAGTCTTTCTTTGTGAAACGGGGGAGTATTAATGCATTTTAAAATATAACCACTGAGGTTTTGAACAAAGGCTGATGGTCAGTTTCACTCTGAAGTAATCACATGTGTGCTGAGAGGACTTAATGAAAGATGTCATAGAGTCATACAGTCATAGCGTTATACAGCACAGAAACAGGTCCTTTGGCCCATTGTGTCCGTGCCGGCCATCAAGCACCTATCTATTCTAATCTTATTTTCCAGCACTTGGCCCTGTAAGCTAAGGCGTTTCAAGTGCTCATTCAAATACTTCATTAAAACTTCTGAGGGTTCCTGCCTCTAACCGCCCCCTTTGTTCCAGATTCCAATCACCCTCTGGACGCAAACAAATTTCCTCAAATCCCCTCTAAACCTCCTGCCTCTTACCTTAAATCAACGCCACTTGGTTATTGATACCTCTGCCAAATGGAAAAGCTTCTTCCTATCTACCCTATCTATGCCCCTCATAATTTTGTACGCAATATACTACAAGATGCTGTTGTGAAACACCTCAGGGTGCAATCAAGCCGATATGGGTGGACAATCCAGCGTGGTGGGGGGGATGATTCCGTTGGGTTGGGCTTACAATGATATGCAGATATATTACAATGAGGTTCCCGACATCAAATGGCGGGAAACATGGCCTGCATTTGATGGGCAGAGCGGACCATCGCAAACTGGTTTCACAAAGTCGAGAAACCAATTTTTGGCCTTCTCGCCATATAGTCCACTCACGGCGCTGAACACGCCTGATGCCAGCAGGCACAGAAAATTCTGCCCATTATCTTTTTAACCTGGGCTTTCTGTAGAGTATAAAAATTCAGTTGAAAGACAGATTTATAATTAAAGTGTTCACATTGTAGCATATCAATAATATGTAATAAGAGCAAAACTATTGATAAGCTAACAAAGTAAGTGAGTTCTCCCGATCTTGAAACATAAAAGATTCTGAAGAGGCTTGACAAGATAAACATGAGAAATTGTTTCCGCTGGTTGGGGGAATCTAAAACACGGGGCCACAGTCTCAGGACCAAGGGCCGATCATTTAGGACTTACTTCACTCAAAGAGTTGTGAATCTTTGGAATTCTCTACTCCAGAGAGTAGTGGATGGACAGATTTTTTGTCCCTCAGGGAATTAAGGGACATGGGGAGCGGTCCGGAAATTGCAGTTGAAGCCAAAGATCAGCCATGATCATACTGAATGGCAGAGAAGACTCAACGGCCTGTTGGAAAAGGACATCATGAAGATAGGAAGTCCAGTAGCTTAAATTATTAATAAGGAACAAATAAGTTATCCTTATAAGAAGTTGAACTTTGACTTTATGTATATAATTGTGTGATGCAGAAATATGTGGCAAAATAGTGGGGGTGAAAGAACTGTGTAAAAAGTAAAAGATTTTCTTTACTGCAAAGGGGGGGTTAATAAGCACTAATTCAAATGAACTATAAAAAAATCTGAGGCCATTAAATTTCAGGGAGGGCTTTTTTGGGAGTGGGTCTGGGGGCACATGGATCCTGACCCCCATCCCAAATCCCTGAGTCAAAAATATTAGCATAATGAATGTAGGTGATGCATCATTTTTAGCACTACTAGGTTAGCTATTTCAGAAGGGGAAGGGGGCTGACAGTAACATCCTGCTTTGTATTTTATTTGTTTTATTCTTACATGGGATGTGGGCATCGCTGGCTCGCCCTTGATTACCCTGGAGAAGGTGGTGGTGAGCTGCCTTCTTGAACCGCTGCAGTGCACGTGGTGTAGGTACACCCACAGTACTGTTAAGGAGGGAGTTCCAGGATTTTGATCCATTACAAGTTTAAAGTTTACAAACTTGCAAAGTGCCCAGAATTTAAATTTGCTGCTTTCCCAATGGCAATCATCTCCCCCAGCACCAACAACAACCTGCATTGATAAATTGTTTTTCAAGTAGTGAAAATAGCAGACAAAATTTGACATTGAGCCACACAAAAACATACTAGGAAAGATAACCAAAAGCTTGGTCTGTGAGGTAGGTTTTAGGAGCATCCTAAAAGAGGGGAGAAGTAGCGAGACTGAGGGCAGGATCATCCCAGATTTGCACTAAGTGCAGTAGTGGGCGGGTACCTGTCGGCCGCGATGGTGGGTTTTCACGCCATATTTTCCCAAACCTGCCACATTATTTATACATTCCCGGAAAACACACCATTTCCATGGCAGGTGGGCTCTCATTCGCCTGCCACGCATCACCTTGCCGCTTCATCATGCCGAACGCCATATTTAAAGTACAGCCGTGCTCAGTGCTTCCAGCCCAGCAAAGGAGTCATGGCCCCAAAAGGCAGGAAGACTGCAACCCTCGAGCACCTTTTGGATGCCATGGAGTCCTGCTGTGATGTCCTCTAACCACACTCTGGCTGCAGGAGGGACAACTACATTACCACTCTGGCTTGATAGGCATTGGCAGGGGTAGTCAGTGCCAATGTTGCGCACAAGATGTTGACCATCCGATGCAGATAGAGGATGAATGATCTCATCCATGCAGCCAGGGTAAGGCAACCATCTCATCACTCTGAACTCACACACTCAAGCCCATCACACATTCACTGACATCTCACTCACTGCCAGCTCATTCTCACACATATACCCTCACATCTCCATGTGGCCTCATCTCCTCTGGAGACTACCTCCTCAACATTCATGTTGAGGCCACTTGCACAGATCAACACAAGCCCCCACACACACCCTGGGATACTCTCCTTCCCCAGTGCAGCTCTCCTCCTGCAGCCTTTTCCCTTGCCTGAAGCCCCTCCTCTCCATTCCCCAAGCAAGACCTTGCCCTGCAAAGTGTATGGCTGATCTGGTAGGTAGGGACCTACCCGTGAACCCCCTCTAAAAGTGATGCTACCTGTGAAACCTGGTGCTTATGACTGTGAGTGCTGACCGAAGCAAGGTTGGCAAACAGACCTTGAAGTCTCCTGCCAACTGCAACCTGGGCAGATGATCCAGCCGGTGGGGGGGGGGGGGGGCAATTCTTGTGGGCTCCAGTGCAGGGGTGGCCCGCTGTGTGGGCAAGGGGCCGCACAGATCAAAGGAAGTGCATAAGCACATGCCAGGCTTGGGGGTGTGGGGTGGGGGGGGGGGGGGGGGGGGGGTGCCGGGGAGGTCGGGGTTGGGGGGGTGGTCCTGCGGGTTGGGTAGGGGGGCTGGTGGCGGTCGGAGGAGAAATCATCCAGGCAAGTGGAAAACCATTTCAAACTTGAGCATTATTCCGCAGCCGAGACCATTCAGCATGAGATCCATTGACACGCTTGGAGTCTGGCTTCCGAAACAATTATGCCCTTCCTGCAGCATAAATTCCTGATAGTGCCATTGATTGCTTCTGAATTTTTAACCTCTCGGGCGCAGACTGCAAAATAACCTGAGTTTTATGAGGCTGCAGAACAATTGGGTGACTGGGCAAGTTAGAGCATCCCCTTACGAGAGGTGGGCATGAAACGGTCACTGAGGGAGGCACACAGAACCCCTTGCTTTGTAGTTATTCAGGCTTTGAGCAGTAACCCTCATGGTCCAAGCTAACAATGCAGCCTTGGAGTGCAGGTAAGGATAATATCTGTGCCTGAGCTGAGAGCACAGGATGTAGTCAATTGGCCTAAGCTGACGCCACTTGGTTATGTGGTGTGGGACGAAGGTGGGTATGGTTTTGGTCAGGCATCAAGAGAACTACGATCTAGCCATCCAAATGACAGCCAAGACTCTCCTTAAAATGCATTTGGAGTCAGAGACTCAACTGCGAGGTCCTTAGGAGACACTTCTGACCCTTGCATCTCTCCCTTTGATACTACAGTGAGGAGACCATAAGGAACACGGAGCCTGGTGATCTCGCTGTCTACCTCATGGCTTATAGGCAGGATAAAAGAAGGAGAAGGATGTGATGGAGGCACCTGACTCAGCAAAGGGAGGAGCACAACCCTCAAGGTCAAGGGGCAGCAGGGCCTCCCCCGCACGTAGAGGAAGATCCACAAAGACCTGTTGTTCGTAGGCGCCACGTTAGACCCAGGGTATATAGCCGGTGCTTGTCCTACCTACAGATGAGTGAGAACCAGTGTTGCCAAAGACTGTGATTGGCAAGGGAACTGGTCACTCACATATGCCACCTTCTGCAGGATTTCGCACCTCAGGGACTCCACTGCCTGGGGCATTGAAAGTGACCACCATGCTCAATTTCTATGGCAGTGGCTCCTTTCACAACTCCACTGGTGACTTGTGCGGGATCTCTCAAAACTCTACTGACAGATGTACCTAGGAGGTCACGGATGCCATCTTCGCCAAGGCACACAACTTTATCAATTTTGACTGAGATCAGGAGGGCCCTGGGGTTTGCACCTTGCTGATCCTCCTTCCTATGGGTGCCCCTGGCTGTCTGCTTGAGAGGAAGAGGCAGCCGGAGTGAGCTCAAGATGCTGACACTGATGGATGCCAGCAGGTGCCTCAGTGATGGAGTTCAGCCCGCATAGTAGAACAGGACTGATGTCCTGGAGCAAAGTCTCCATGGTGGCTGCCACCCTACCAGTGTTGACTTCGGTGCGTTGGCATGCCGATGCTATCACCCCAGACTGAAGGTGGACTGACTCCACCATAGTGCCTTGCAATCTAAAGAATGCATCGGACATCCCTTCCTGATGGTTCCAAGCTTGCCTTTGCAGCTCCAGCAACTGAGGTAGAACTGCGTTCAGAGGCCCTCAACTCATGGCCCGAAGACACCTCGGAAAAGGAATCTGATGACACCCTAATTGAAGACTTGTCACTGGGCTCACCCTTACCCTCCCACCAGGGTGCTGGCACGCGCAAGACAGCTGTAGGCCAGGATTCTGTTGAGTCCGAGTGCTGACACCCTGGGAAGTCCCTGCCTCCACCTGCTGTGGATCAGACAGTGCGATGTGCTCACCAGATTGTGACCCCGAGGCTACTCTAGAACTAGGTCCAACCGAGGCGCGTGTCTCTGCGCTGGTGGAGGGTGTGGGTGAGTGCTGTAACGGGTCTTCAAATAGGGTGTCATCAGATTCTTCTTCAAAGGTGTCTTTGGGGCTTGAGCTGAAGGCCTGGCTCATGGGTGCCCTCAGCTGCTTTTCCAGATGTGCCTTTGAAAGAGAGGATACATCATTAGTGCTTGGGAGGGGACTGCAGATCAGGGGAACTCATTCACAGTATAGCTGTCTGATGGAAATTGCAGTGCAGGATCCTCACTAGGTTGAGCACTGCCGACCTCGTCAGCACAGGAATGGTCCAGGCCTTTGCTGGCTCTATTCTCAAAGTCGGTCAGGGCCTTCAGTTGTGGGATTCCACCCCGCAGTCTGGGACCTCTCCCTTTCGTTATGAGTCAGCTTGTCCTGCATGATTACAGGCGTAAAGAGTGTTGGCAGGAGGCCTGCCAGGCCAGATGAGTGGGATACCTGGCATGTGTGGGTGGTGAGTGGTGCCATGGATGGGATGAGGGTACAATCCGCAGATGAGATGACCGTGTGTGTGAGCGAGTGAGTGGTGATGTCTTTGACCTGGCAGTGAGTGAGGTTCCTTTGGATGTGTGATAGGTTTGTGAGTGTGTGAGTTAAGAGTGATGAGAAGAGTGACTTATCCTGGCGGAATGGAAGAGGTCATTCACCCTCTTTTGGCACTGGGCAGCTGTCCTCTTTTGGAGGGCATTGGCACTGCCCACCACGGCCACTGCCTCCCATACTGGATTTATCACTTTGGATGAGGTTCTTCACCCAGAGCAAAAGGTAGAGAATTGCGCAGAGTGCCTGTACTGCGTCCAGTAAGCACTCGAGAGAAGCGTCATTGAATTTGGGAGCAGCATGTTTCCTCCCTTTGGAAGCCATGACTTTCCACCAGAGGGTGCTAGCTCTGCGCTGGGACGAACTTTAAATACGGTGCCGGGATTACTGAAGGTCCGAGGTGATGGTGGGGCAGCCGAATCAGAGGCCACCCCACCAGCAATCTGATGTGAAACCCATGCCTCTCAAGCTTTTCAACAAAATGGTGCACAATATATGGAAAAAGCCGCCATTGCCATTGACTGCCAATTTCCCTGCCCATTTGCCGATTTCATGGAAAATCCCAGCCTTATAAATTTACGCCCTCTCCCTTAATTAGTTTGAAGCACTATCAATTAAAGATGGGTGTTCCAGAAGGACCTCATCTTGACATTGAACAGGGCTGGAAGAATAAGCAGGGGCCAGATCGGGACAAAGCTGCTCGGAGAAGGAGGAGAAGGGGAGGAGGGCTTTCAGCTGGAGACCATATCTGCAGAGGGTCCTCTTCTGCAAGAGAGAGGGAAGTGTGTCAGTGAGTGTTGTGCAATATGTTTGAGTGATGTGACTGTTGTCATTGAATTGCTGCCAGTATGTGCAAGCTGTGAGATGTGGGGGTGAGGCTTACTAAGAGCAGGAGGGTAAGATGAAGGATGTGAATTTTAGATATGAGTCGTGGTTAACAGAGATTGATGGTAGGTGAATGCTGGGCGTTGTGATGAACTGAACAGCGATTGAGGCTAGTGATGCAGATGGTTGGATTTGGCATCTAGAAGCGTATGCACTAACCTTGACCACTCATGCAAAATCATTTAAATTCTTCTGACACAGTATCCATGCTCTTGGACCGAGACCTTGACCATTCACCTCCTCCACTATTTCTTCACACTGCCTTCTGAGTACG
Organism: Carcharodon carcharias; assembly: GCF_017639515.1. NCBI lineage: Eukaryota > Metazoa > Chordata > Chondrichthyes > Lamniformes > Lamnidae > Carcharodon > Carcharodon carcharias. The sequence goes on along the minus strand of NC_054467.1, from coordinate 242,288,104 downwards.
TGTTTTTTATTCTTTCACAGGATATGGGCTTCGCTGGCTGGGTCAGCATTCATTGCCCATCCCCAATTGCCCTTGAGAAGGTGGTGGTGAGCTGCCTTCTGGAGCCGCTGCAGTCCATGTGGTGTAGGTACACCCACAGTGCTGTTAGAGAAGGAGTTCCAGGATTTTGACCCAGTGACAGTAAAGGAACAGCGATATATTTTCAAGTCAGGATGTGAGTGGCTTGGAGGAGAACTTCCATGTGGTGGTGTTCGCATGCATCTGCTGCCCTTGTCTTTCTAGGTTATAGAGGTCACAGGTTTGGAAAGTGCTGTTTAAGGAGCCTTGGTGAGTTGCTGTAATATATCACACATTGCTGCCACTGTTAGGAGTGAATGTTTAGTTCTGGAGCACAAATCTTTAGAATTATTGCTGAAATGTTGTCAGAGCCCATAACCTTTGCAGTGCCAGTGCCTTCAGTCACTTCCTGGTATCACGTGGAGTGATGCTGGGGACATCAGGAGGAGATGGATCATCCACTTAACACTTCTGTCTGAAGATTGTTGTAAATGCTTCAGCCTTGTCTTTTGCACTGATGTGCTGGGATTCCCCCATCATTGAGGATATGGAATCCTCTCCTCCAGTTAATTGTTTAATTGTAAACCACCATTCACAGCTGAATGTGGCAGGGCTGTCGAACTTAGATCTCATCTGTTGGTTGTGTCGAGAAAGCCAGCATTTGTTGCCCATCCCTAACTGCCCTTGAACTGAGCAGCTTTAGGCTATTTCAGAGGGCAATTAAGAGTCAACAACATTGATGTGGGCCTGGAGTCACATGTAGGTCAGACTAGGGAAGGATGGCAGACTTCTTTCCCTAAAGGCCATTGGTGTACCAGATGGGTTTTTAATGACAGTCATTTCATGGTCACCATTACTGAGGCTAGCTTTACATCAATTCCAGATTATTAACTGAATATAATTTTCAGCAGCTGCCATGGTGGGATTTGAGCCCTTGTCCACAGAATATTAGCCTAGGACTCCGGATTACTAATCCAGTGACACTACCACCATGTCATCGAAAGTCTTCCACCAAGACCTACAGCGCAACATCAGAAAACCTTGATGTCCACGCTCTCCCATGTTTAGCCATTGTTGTTTGTTGCTCAGCACTATTCCTACGATCCCTGCACCTCAGCAGCAACAATTCAGCTTCCCTTTAAGAGATGCGAGCTTGCTTTAAATAGTGCTAGAAGTAACTATACTTAGCCTTCCCAACGAATAGAAAGGTTAGTGCATACAGAAACCACAATAATGAGCAGATAGCACAACAGTTTGCATGCTGCCTGCATCACATTGAACAGGCATGGGTTAATCACGCTTTGGGATTCCTACACCCTTTTCAGTAGCTATCCAGTTTAACGCCTATCACTGGAACTTCCTCCATTTTGCATCACCAGCTCTCTCTCCTCCTTTAAGGTGATCCTTAAAACATAAATCTTTGAACAAGCTTTTGCACCCTTGCCCTAATACCTCCTTCCTTGCTTCACTATCAAAAGTTCTGTGCTTATGCTCCACTGAGCACCATTGTACTGTTTCAAAGGTGCTACATAAATGCAAGTTGATCTGCATGCAGGTGAACATTACCTTGGGACATTTGAGGTGGAATTTGTAGGAATTACGATGGATCATGCCAGAGCTGTCTCTTGCATTCACATGGAAAGGATGTGGACACAAGGACCTGGAATTTCCAGAGGGTATGGGGTTGGTTCTCTCAATCTCCCACTGTAATGGATCAGTGGAAATTCTCTGGAGAGACAGAGGAAATGGCTGTTGGTGTCCATTTCTCAGGCATTTCCCACTGATGTTCCACTGAATACGAATGAAGAGCATCCCAAGGAATTCTCCCCCTCTGGACTTCCAGCAGAATTTTCAATTCAACCCCCAAAAAGGGGGAAACATAACCCACACATTTACATCAATACACAGCACACAAACAGGCCATTTGGCCCAACCAGTCCATGCTCCACACATGCCTCCACTGCCCCTTTTTCATCCAAATCCATCAGCATTTCCTTCTATTCCTAAATCCTTCATGTGCTTATCCAGTTTCCCCTTAAATGCGCCCATGTTATTTGCTTCAACCACTCTCTCACCATTTTCTGAGGAAAGAAAAGGGAGCATTTATTCACATGCTAATTGGCCGCAGTTAAAGTTGCATTTTGGTTTAGTGCTTTGCAATAAAATTGGCAATCCAAGATCAAAGTGAATCAGACTGAAATGAAAGTATCTGTTAGCACACATTGTGAACCTTCCATTATCCTCCAGTAAAACAGACAGCCATTAAGAAATTGGGAATTCTGTCAATTTCACTTCCAGCAACAAAACAAGACACAGAAGAGACCAAATTAATGAGGATGCTTGAAGATTATATAATGTAAACACTGATTGATGAGAAAGCTTTCTGTAAATGGTGCACTTGTCTTGTGTGTCACTGCAGCTGCTCCATGACAGCTGATGAACTATAAGTTCATAATGTTCAAATGCAATGGTAATAATATTAAATAAATCTAACACCAGGGCCACTGGATATTCAAGACAGCTCTATTTCATCTGATATGCTTTGCCTCATTAGTTTGTACTTACTAAAGACTAGAGGGATTAGGGCTAAATCCAGTGTCACATTTAGACACACACTTCATCACCCTAGATGCAAACCTTGGTGCTCCTTTCTCCTGTGACATGTTCACCACTCTTCAGTTAGATACCAGGGTGGGTCTTCCCATGATAGGAAACTACCTCAGCTCACGGACCAGTGGCGTTAGTATAGGCTGCGTGATAATGTTGATTTTTGTTACGGCTGGCAATGCTATTGAACTAATCAAGAAGTTATTGACATCTCCTAGTCGGAAGCAGTCTTTGGGTTATTGGTACAGGTCATGGGGGTTTGGCGGGGGGTGGGGGGAGGGGCGCTTGGGCTCATTCCAGCTATTTGGGGGAAGCAGGAAAAACCTACTTAGAGATTGCAATTTGTATCCCAATTCATTATACCTGCTGGGACTCTTTTAAATATTGCAGCACTGTCTCCCATCAGAAAATGACAGTAGTGGTGTCAGGGTCAGCAGTCAAGAACTAGGAAACCAAGTGTAACCTCAATGGATAGGGGTGCGGGGTGCAGAATGGTTTGAGTAGCCCATGGCAGCATGGAGAAAGAAAGGTGAGACCAGGGCCTGGAGGACCAGGGACACCCCCTGGAGTCTGTGGAGGTAGAGATGGTGGGTAGCGGTGGCGGGGGGGAGGGGGTGGGGTGGTGGTATTGACAATTCCAGCTCCTTCTGGGTCAAAATGGATTCTCACCAAAGTAATTCTATTCTGGAGTCACAGGGCAGAATTTAATCCAGGCAACAGGGGACATTGATTGAAGAGCTGGAAAGAGCCCCATGTAACCTCCTTTGGGAGTTGTATTCAATGCCAGTCAGGCACTTAAGAGGCCAGCGGTGGTCCTTCCCTGGGAGCTGCTGACGATGCATCTGCCTGAGGCCCAGGATAAGCTCGGGACCCAGGCCACAGGTGAGTGAAGGCTAAATGGGGTTTGCTGGGTGGGGGCCTTGGGAAAGGGGAATGTGGCTCACAGCAGCACCCGCCCCCACCACCCCCCCCCCCCAACCCATGCCACCCCAGAAGCCAACAAGCAATTCCTACCACAAACCCTGCTTTTCGGTCTCCAAACATGATGAATTCTGCCACTGGTTTTCAACACAAGGGCTTCAAACGGCTGAGTGGTGGAAATGCCATCCATGAGCCTCAACACCCTGGATTTAATCCAGGCAGTGGGGAGGCAACAGGGTCTCTAACAGCCATCCTCCAATAAAAAGTCCACCTGCCTCCAAGCTCACCTTAGAGATAGGGCATTAACTTCTGCCCATCGAGTTAAAAGCTTGGATATTTGTGGAGTCATGGAAATGCTGGAGACCTTCCAAAATGGCAGGCGGGATCCAGATCCAGAAGTCCCATCCTCATTTCCAACAGATCCTATTTTCGCTGGGGTTTGGAGAGAATGGGGGCAGGATGTGACTCCCACATATGGGAATCCTGAACTCAGCAGTGCCATTTGAACTCAGTGCTGAGTTCAAACAGACCACATTTTCATTGGAGCGAGGGTCTTAATCTGCACTGTGAAAGTTATAAATCTTTAGAGAGGCTGTAAATGCTCTTAAAGGGTGGATAAGTTCTGTAGAACTGTCAAGCTGTAAAGTTATTCAAATGACCAGCCCTTTAAAAATTGAAATAACTGCCTGTCCTTGTCCATGAGAGTTGAAAAATATTTTCTTGCACTTTCAACAGCTGTTTGTTGACATAACTCTATTAGTATGGCATTAGTAATGCTTGGTTGCTTTCCACAACTTATCCTTTTCACAGAGGGTGGTTGTAAGTTCACAGTTTGATTGACAGCTCCAAGAGATTAGCTGTCTTTGAAATGGGGTTATGAGTACAAATGTTTGTTTTTGGAAGGGATTGCTTACTTGAGGGATTTTAATGTAACAAATGTGCTTGCATGATTGGGAGTGTTTTTTTTAAATATAGTGAAGTCTGTAATAGATAATTATTTTATTTCATCGCAGCATGGCTCCTGAGGTCTGTCTATGGTGGATACAGGGTGAGTTGGCATGGAAGATGTAAGGGCGTGGGGACTGGATGGGACAGGTGTAAGGTGTGTGAGGTAAGAAAACAACTGAGATCAAAGTCCCAGTGAATGGAGATGGGCCTATTAACCAGCCATTTTAAGCAGCCCCTTTAGCCGGGGGAGGCCGATGGATCTGCAACCCCTCCTTGGAATAAAAAAAACTAGTTTCAGTATTGATGAAACTACTGGATTGTCATAAAAACACATTTAGTTCACCAACGTTCTTCAGGGAAGGAAATCTGATATCCTTAACTGGTCTGGCTTACATGTGACTACAGATCCACAGCAATATGGTTAACTCCTAACTGCCCTCTGAAATGGTCTGGCAGCCATTTCAGTTGTATTAAATAAGGCAGCTCACCGCCATTTTCACAAAGGAAATTAGGGATGTGTGATAAATGTTGGCCTTGCTAATGACACCCACATCTTGTTCATGAATAAAAAAATAGGCAATTTCTTGGATTTATGTGATAAACTGATAATGAATATGCATCTCCACACCACAGCAATTCAGATAAGACAAAGAATTGAACTAGTGCCCTTCCATGAAACAATGCCCTTTAGAACTCATTAAAATTATCCAAATGCTTTACACTCTCCCCTCTTGTCACAGTCTTTGGGTTTGGTCTATCCAAAGGCTTCTTGTTGCCATTGTTTTGCATTATTGGTGCTTGCATCTCATGCTTCAAGTTCTATAATTGCTCATTAATCTCACATTGCTGCTAAGGACAGAATCAAAGTCTTCCTTGCCTTTGGTTATGCTTCCTTGTTGAATGAAACTCCTATACCTGTATGTTCTATTTGTTTTGCTCTGTAGTGTATTATGATCCTGGACCAGACCCCAGGTTTTTGGTAAGATCTGGTTAGGGACGAATAATGATTTATTTAAGGTAGACAAAGTTTGGCATTCAAGATACTTGCCAAGAAAATAAATCCACAAGATTCCATGGGTTTTGAACAAATAAAAATACACTTTACTACATAAGATCAAAAAGATAAAACAATTTACAATATCTACCTTGTACTCGAGCATTCGGGATTAATGTGATATACATGTGAATTAACAGACAAACTACGGTTGAACACACTACACTTTATAATGAGCAGCAAATGCGTCTGAAACAGATCCCATGGATGTCTCAACAACCGACCCAGACATCAGTGAATGCTATGAGTCAACAAATCTTGTTGAATTTCTGTCTCCCTTATGAGGGACTCCAAACTTTTCACTTTCAAAGAACAAGCCTTTGAATTCTTCAAAGCCGCTCCAACTTGGACTACCTCAATGATTGCACACCTCCTAGGTTTCAATCTCATCTGCCAGATTCTGTTCCCCTGGATTTCTGAATCTGCCTCCAGCCTCTATTTATTGGTGCAATTTTAGCTCTTCAATAGCTGGCTAGCTTCACTGGACTGGTACAACCTCTGGATTTCACCAAGATACAAGCTCACCAGCTACACAAAGCTACAAATGGCTCCCCCGGCTTCTCTTGAGCCCTAAGCCTTTGCAGCATGGAGCCAGTGACCTTCTGACACCTCCTCGGGACTTTTCCTGAGCCCTAAGTGCATACAGCCAACTAACAGGAACACTTATGCTGCCTACAGAAAAATAGAAACAGCACTAACAGTACCTTTTTGGTATGGCCTTTTTCCCTGCTGCAGAACACTCATTCCCCCAGAAAACACATGGATAAATTGAAATCCTAGAGTTTTCTTAAGCTTCACCATCTCCATGATGATGTAGCCTTCGAGGGCTCATGGAATGCTTTTAAATTAACTCTAGCTTTAATGCTCAAAAGGAAACAATTCTCCAGGCTTCATTTCTTTGCAAGGGATGTAGACACCTCATCTCCAATTTTCCAGTTAAATAAGCCCTCCTGCTGTTTTAGGATCTTACCTTTCTAGCTGTTAATATGGCCCCAACCTTTTAAGTGTAATAGGCTCCAAGTCGCTTAAGCTGCATTTCTCCCATTTTCTACAGTTAAACATTAAATTCCCCAGAACTAAATATCACCTCTAAAATATTACTATAAACCACGAAATAGGTATTCATAACAATTGCTTTACTTCTGTTTGAAAAGTGATTGCATTTCATTGTGATTCTTTAAGGCTTGTGGGCACTTAACCTCAGTTGTATGAATGTAATTTACGAGTTTTGCTTTCCAGGCTCAGAATTTGTGTATGAACACTAACTCATAGCAGACTTTGTCTTCACATGGGCAGATCACCATTTGTCATAGTTTAGTCCTCGCATTTGTCATAGATTGGTCCCTGTGATCTGTGCAATCTCTTTTTCCTGTAATATCAAAGGCCACTGACAATTTTACTGAAATACTCAAATACTGTAATACCCTCGATCCATGGCCTTTGGATATCTGAAATGAATCTGAAATTATCATGTTTGCTTATTCAGAATTGAAGTGATTCCGCAAATCGGGAATTATATTGGAAAATTGAGACTTAAAGCTCCAAGAAATCTTAGGACCAGTTAGTTGGCTGTTTTTTTTTTGTTGACATTGTTTGAGGGAGAAATGTTGGCCAGGACAGGAGGGGAGAACTCTCCTGCTCTTCAAATAGTGTTATATGATCTTTTACATCCACCAAAGGGGGAAGACAGCACCTCAATTAACATCTTATCAAAAAAATCTGCACCTCAAGCAATACAGCATTCCGTATGGATTGCACTGGAGTGCCAACCTAGATTATGTGCTCAATTGCTATCTGAACCTATGACATTCTTGCTAAGACGTAAGAGCATTTTCACTGAACCAAGGCTACCCAGCAAACGGTTCATTGTGTTTACAGCGAGAAGAAATGGGATTGACGAGTGTTGTAAGAAGACAGCTAGCTGGCACTGAACAGTGAAAAAAAACACACCAGACTCTTCAGTCTTGATGACATCTATTCCAAAAAAAATTTTACACTCCTATCTGACTGACAGGATATCAGATTAGCTTCAGCACCTTTGCACATTTAAAATGCTTCATTAATCTGTGTAAATCAGTGAGCTGCATTCCTATTTTAGCATAACAGAGCTGTCCATATCATTTAACTGCAAGAACATTTAAAAAAAGCACACACTTAAGGGTTGCATATCTGAATTAGTTAGATACTCCAGTGAACCTTGTTCTTCAGGAGGCCAGGTGACTAACAATGTATACGAAGCCAGTAACTTGTTTAATCAGATGAGCTTTTCAACATTCATCTCTGCCTGGCAATGTATGTCTCTACTGTCACTTCTGTTTTATCTAAAAGAATTTCATCTTATAGACTGTCAGGTTAGCGTAATAGATTTTCCTGCAATTTCTAAGCTCAGAGTTAAGTTACTGGAAGGTATCAGAATGGTCACAAATTCCATTTTTTGACAACTTATTGTATGTGGGGACAAACTATCCAGGTTCTAGACTTCCGCTTAAATAAATGCGGATTATCTGTGCATAATGGGAAATATATTATTCCTCTGCCACTCTTAACCATTATCTAGCACGTTGTATTATAAATAAATCGGTTGGTGCAATATTGTGCTATGCCTGTTACCGTTAAGCAGAAGGATTGGACACAATGGCATTTTGGGATACAACAAATGTATAATTTGAGATGCATCATCATAAGTGTAGTGTGGTTGGGAAGACAAATTATATAGAATTACAAAGAATTTACAGCACAACAAGTCATTTGGTCTATGCAAGTGTTTATGTTCCACACCTCCCAAAGCACTTCATCTAACTTGTCACCATGTCCTTCTGTCCCTTTCTCAGTCCTTTAGTTTAGGCCTCTTGAGAATCTCTGGTTTCAATCACTCTACCATTGGCAGCCGTGCCTTCAGCTGCCTGGGCCCTAAGCTCTAGAATTCCCTCCCTGAACCTCTCTGCTTTTTCACTTCACCCTCCTTTTTTAAGACAATCCTTAACATCTACTTCTTTGGTCATGTCCTTATGTGGCTGTGTTTTTTTTATATTGCCCTTTAAAGCACCTTGGGACTATTACTTTAAATTTCTATTAGTTTAAAGCTGCTCTATAAATACATGATGTTATTGTTCATGCATTTATTTAGCTTTCTCTTAAGTAAATCCATGTCATTCACGTCAAAAACTGCATTTGTTCACAAGCCCCACGGGGTAGGCATTTTTCGTGTAAACATGTTTCTCCTCAATTCCTTATGGGAGTTAATAGTAATGACTATATTTATAACCCCTAGTTTTTGGCTCCCCCACGTGGAAGCATCTTCTCTACATCTACATCTTTGAATTCCTTCATAACCTTAAATACCTCAATCAAGTCACCCCCCTCAGCCTTTTCTCTTCTAGAGAAAAGAGTCCCTGCCTATTCAGTCTTTCCTCATAATTATAACCCCTCAGTTCTGTTCACATTTGAGTTAATCTTTCTCTAACCTTTTCCAGTGCCTTCATCTTTTCTGTAATATGGGGCTGGATTTTATAATGGGGGCAGGTGTCCCACCCTCATGCATAAAATTATGAGGTAAAGCCAGTTGTGGTGGGGTTATCTTGCAGCCATTCAACAGTCAACAAATCATTAATTGGCCTGAAGCAGGATTCCATCCCTCAGAAACCGGAAGTTCTGCCTCTGAGAGCTGCCAACCAATAAAATGCTGGCCACTCTCCAGTACCGCCAGCACCACCAGGAACAGTGGCCACTATCTGTACTACAATGAGACCTGCAGGAAAGTGAGCTGTGCTGGACCCTGGACAAGAATTAAGTCTGGGGGTCTCATTGGGGCCAACCTGGCAGGCATTGACAAGGTGGGGGTGGGAGGTTGAGGATGGTGGTTGCTTCAGGATACCCAGGCCAGGACAGACATTTATCAGGGGAAGGGGAAGTCCTTGAGGGGTCCCTCCGATGAACCAGGGGGCCCATTAAAGAGGCACTCCCTCCTTGCCCATCACTAGCCAGAGCAGTGAAAGCTGCTGGGCTCATTGTTTGATGTGAGGCTCTCCCGCCACTGGTTAAATCCCAGCAGTGGCAGGATGAAGCCATTAAGTGGCCATGAATTGACTATTTAAGAGCCTCAATTGACCCATGGGTACACAGGCATCCTGATGGCTTCCCCACCACTGGTAAAATTGTGTGAAGATGGAACAAGATGGCCATGGCGTTTTAAGATACCCCCACCTCAGCCTCCTAACCCACCAACAGAAGGTCCATCTAGTAATATCGAGCACATGGAGACTGGAAATCTGGAACAGGGAACTGTATTCTAAGCATGATCCAAGCAGGATTTTACATAAGGTCAACATAACTTTGCTCCTTTTCAATTCTAATTCACTAGGAATGAATCTTAGTGCTTAGTTAGATTTTTTATGACCTTGTTAATCTGCATCACTGCTTTTAATGATTTGTAGACCTGTATCCATCTAGCCCTTTGCTCCTCTGCACCATTTAGACTCTTATTTTCCAATGAGTATGGAGCCTCCTTATTCTTCCTTCCAAATACACCAAATACAGCACCTCACACTTTCTTATACTGAAATTTGTTTGCAAATAATGCGCCCATTTTGCTAGTTTATTTATATTTTCTTGTATTTTGTCACAGACTTTGTATTAACTATACTCTCGCCCCAAATTTACTGTCATCCATAAATTTTGAAATTGTACTTTTCCCATTTCCAAGTCCAAATGACATCTGTAAATAGCAAATAACAGTGGCCCGAGTATTGATCTTCCCACCTTCTGTCGGAAAAAAAGGAGATTTCAAACCTATGGTTCCCACAGCTCTTGTTACAATCTCCATAGAGGCTGTGAACTTCTAAAGAGACATTCAAAGTTCCAGCTGATAGCTTAAGGATGACATGGCAAGATTTTACGTTATAAGACTTTTACTGTAACAAATGTGCTAAAAGCACCATGGCTAAGCACTATTTTTGGAGGCAACTTATACATTAAACTACAGGACAGAACTTTCCCCTTTTACTTTAAACACAACTGAAAAACCTACTTCACAGGTATACTTTATTCTGTCCCTTAAGTGGTTATTCAATTTTCCTGGACCTGGTCCAAAGTGATTCTTCGCTCCAGAGGGTTCACTTCCATTATTTTCCTCTGCAATTCTGGTAACTTTTAATCCCAGAACTGTTTTTCGTGGTGAGAGTTTTTCCTGGTGATTATCCCTCTAGTACAAGCTAGGCAAATTTCCAGCCTTGTTTTAAATCCTTATGAATTCCGTATTTTCAAGCTGAGCACAATTTCCCACCTGCATTCCTGAATGGTGAATCATAGATACTTTCAAGCTCTAGCTGCTCTCTCTCTCTTCCAGATCCCAGCAGACTGCCTGTATCTGAGAGTTTCAGGGTTATCTTAGAAACCCTACACCTCACAATGTCTATCTCCATGGTAGCATGAATCACATGGTCCTCGTATGCAGGTAAAAATGCTGATTAGCTAAGCTTGAGAGCCCAACTCTCTTGTATCTTGAAAGTAAATGGACATTTAATGAATAACTGTTTACAACCTAGTATTCTCAACACCTTCCTCGGAGTTTGCAGACAGCAATCTAACCACTATAAACATAGATATGGCTGCCATTGTCTCCAAATGTGAACACCTTACGCCATTTCTCCAGAAAACAACCGGGGCCTCCTTTTAATCTTTAACAGTCACATCACCCTGGCTAGTTGTCAGGTGTATTTCAGAACAGGTCACATGACCCCTTTCATTTTATCCTAAATTAAAGACATGTGGCCTAATTGTTCATCCTCAAGGTGGGTAGATGGAATTGAGATAACTCCTAGCTCAGTCCACCTGCTTTGGGGTCTTCATTGCCAGGGGCAGGTGTGGGCTGGAGTCGGGCCAGCTGACCCGGGGAAAGTTTGGAGGAAGCCACAGGGGCTGCTGGGAGCAGAGGTGGCTGTTTAAAAGGCCCACCGCAGTGTTGTAGAACTTAGTCTCCGTTAAAATAAAAGCACAAAGGCCCTTCAGCCTTCACCCCTCACACCCCCTTACCTCCCACACACATTCCCCATGCCCCATCCATGCCCTGTGGCCTCTCATGCCGCCTATGCAAGACTATAGCTCTTCCATTACCATTGACCCACCAAACACTGTGTAGAAGCAATGGACCTGTATGGAAGCAATGGATTACATCAAGGGATATGGGATAGCACAGGAAAGTAGCATTGAGGTAGATGATCAACTATAATCTAGTTGAACAGCAGAGCAGGCTCAAGGGACTGAATGGCCTACTCCTGCTCCTATATTCTGATGTTCCTATGTTGAACCACCTATTGACAGTTGGATAAAAAAAAGATTTAAAAAATAATCAATACAGAAATGAGAGCCCTTGAAACCACTTAACCTTGTGTAAATAAACATTGTGAAATTGGTCACAGAGATCAGAGAGCCCAAGCTGTCAATCAAACAATGTTTCTCTGGGGTTCAGGTGTTTTAATAAGAGTAAGGGTTGTCTGGACTCTTAGGTCTCTGCATCAACTTCACAATGTTTACTTACACAAGGTGAAATGGTTTCAAGGGCTTGCGGTTTTTGTTACTGATACTTTAAAGGATCTGGATGATTGGCACATTTTTTTGGCTTGCAGTGGAATTACCTTTATATCATAGCAGACAGCTATGACTGAATTTTATTCCTTAAAGCTTTTATCTATGCATCCTACTGTCACTATAAAATTCATTATTTCTGTACAGTGTATAACGCGTCATTGGGAATGGAAGGGCCATAGCATGGCATAGGTAGGACGAGGGGCCATAAGGGGTGAGTGGACAGACATAGCTCGGCATGGGGGCATGAGAAGAAACATTTGAGCTTAGTTTTTATAAGGTCCCCTCATGCAGGCTAAGGTTCACAAATCCCCTGAGGGACCATGAAACAAGGCTCTTTAAAAATCTGGCCTGACTTCATGAAAATTGCAGATGCAGAGGAGTAGGATGTGCCTATCTCCACAATGGAACTGGCCAGGTTGTGAGTGCCGGATGCAGGCTTTTGACAGGAACCAGGTTGCATGCTTTAAAGGCACCCCTAAAATTCAGACAGCCCAGGAATTGTTTTATATTCATTCATAGGATGTGGGCATTGCTGGCTAGGCCAGCATTTATTGTCCATCCCTAATTGCCCTTGTAAAAGTGGTGGTGAGCTGCCTTCTTGAACCGCTGCAGTCCTGTGGTGTAGGTACACCCACAGTGCTGTTAGAGAGGGAGTTCCTGGATTGTGACCCAGCAACAGTGAAGGAACAGTGATATATTTCCAAGTCAGAATGGTGAGTGGATTGGAGGGGAACTACGAGGTGATGTGTTCCCAGGCATCTGCTGCCCTTACCCTCCTAGGTGGTAATGATCATGGGTTTGGAAGGTGCAGCCTAAGGAGGCTTGGTGAGTTCCTGCAATGCAGGAATCGGGACTCGCCTGCCATCCTTAAGGGGCTCCTGAATCATCCAGATTCGGTGAAAATCCGGCCCACGGTCCCAAAACATAACAATCATATAAACCTCATATTTGTAAACTCTCTATCACTGGAGATTTTCCCTACGTCATATCTGGTTCTGTTGTTGACTGATTGAAATTGAGGTAGATAGCTGTGATGAGTCCACAACTCCATTATGTATTGTGCAACTATCAAGATGGTAGAATGATACAGAATAAGGAATGTGAATCAGATAGACCTTAGTATTTTTTTGTCCAGGATCCCTATGTTCTAAGGTTGCATTTATACAGCAATTTCTATAACTCCAGGTTGTCCCAAAGCACATTGTACAGCTTATGGAGTCAGATAGGCTCACAGCATGGAGCTCGGCTCACTTACACATGTTAGGCGCTACAGGTATTCACACACACAGGGCTCTGAGCTTTGCAGACAGAAAGAACATGTCCACACGTTGTGTCTTTTTGACCTAAACAAAACCTTGAGGAACAGTTATTCCCTGGTTCATTCCCCAGGTCAATGTCTTGCCCAATCAGAGATAACCTGCCTGGTTTGAATTTGAACAAAGCTCGGCAGTTAACTGTTCCATGCTGCAATCTCCATGCCAATTTCTCCACCAATGAGAGTCTACTTGCCAACCAATCAGCACTCTCTTCTCATGCAGTATAAATTGTTGCTCCCCTTCAGTGTTGGTAATTTATTTTCAGCTGTCCTGATGAATGCAAAATGAAAACCTTTGAAAGCAAGTCACTTTTTTCAGCAAACATTTATGAAGCATAGCCATTGTTGTCATGCAGTCAATTTATGCTCAATAAATTCCCACAAATAGTAATGTGATATGACCAGCTGCTGCATTTTTCTGGTGTTGACTAAGGTATAAACATTGGCCATGACACGTGGAATAACTTCCCTACTCTTCATACTAATTTATTTTCTGCCCACCTGTGACAGCAGACAGGGCCTCATCTGAAAGTTTAATGATTCATCTGAAAGATTCCCCAATTCACTAGTTTGCACTCTCGGCTGTGTGAGCATTGCCAATTAATGTAGAAAACATCTGGCAGGTCAGGAAACATCTGAAACAAAAGCAGAAAATATTGAAGACTCTCAGCATATTACATAGGGTTTGTAAAGAGAACAGACAAGTTAGTATTAGGGACGTGGAGCCAAGAATGTTAACTTGCTATTTTTTCTCCTATCTGCTGAATGTCTCCAGCATTTTCCATTTCTGTTTCAGACATCTGATATCCATAGTTTTTTTTTTCATTTTGTCCAATTTATAAATATTGTTTCAAAGCTCCAATGCTTCTTTTCACAAGGCAGATAATTTAATGAGATAAATATAGATGCTTTTTTAAAAATCCTGCAACCTTGCGTTAAATCCAGCCAGTGACATAACTAATATTAAAGGTCCTAATTAAATTTAATGCCGTTCATAATGAACATGGATCCACAACACTAAACTGCCTCATATTTCATTTTCAACAATCTATTCCTGAAGAGGGAAATGTAAATGTCAAACTGATACAATTGTGCAACTGTTCCAGCAATGCCATCATTCTCAGGGCGACTGCACCAAACAAGGTTTAGCATTCAGATGGAAACGTCCAGATTTGATAGAGGTTAAGGTGGCTCACTGTTACCTTCCCAAGGACATTTAGGGATGGACAATAAATGCCAGTGACAACCATAGCACACAAAAGAATTCAATAAAAGAGATGGTCCCTTCTTGTATCAGAGTGCAACACTTGTGTTGCAAAAATTCTCTACACACACTCTTTACGTGCAAATGTTAGACGTTGCAAAGATTTGTGTTAGTTTTTTTTAAAATATACATCTCTTTGAGATGAGAGAACAGATTGAGAAAGTAACAACTGACAGAAGCAACACAGGGGCAGTGGCAAGGGTTTAATGTGCAGCTGTTAGAATCTGTTCACAAGGGCACAAGATAATTATGGATGAGGGAAGTGATTCGGCCCATCTTAGATCCACCAGCTAGAATGATCATAAAAACTCCCTCTACCCTTCGCCACTGATGTCCCTCAATAATTCTAGGGTGTCCAACTTCATCATTCTATTCAGGAATCTATCGCATGTATAAAAAATAGTCATCTTCCAGCCCTGCACTGTCTCCCTTTCCTCTGTCACCCTGATATTAGTCGCTCATCACCTTCTTCCTTGTCACATCACTGAAAGTCATATTTTGAAACACATGGGTCCCAATCTTTGTAATTCCATTCCTGAACCACTTCACCTCTGCACTTCCCTCATTATTTCAGATCTCCTGAAAGTTTATATCTTTGACCAAACTTTGACCTACTAATCTCTCCCTCTTGGGTTTTTATCCATTTTTTTACACCTCAGAACATTTTTCTACATGAAGTTCTGGTTGTTGTAAATTGGCCATTTATAAGTTTAAAGCCATTGTTGTTCTTATGAAATGTAATTTAAAGTGATGTTCTGGATTTATCTTTTCCATGTAATTTATATCTTTATAAAATCATCCATCATACCTCTCCTTTCAAGGCTAGAGGTCAAAGTTCCTGCAGTATTTCCTTCACACTCAAATCTGTGAGACTAAGAATCATTTTTTAGCTCCTTTCTAGGACCTAAGAAATAGGACCAGGGGCAGCCATATGGCCCTTAAAGCCTGGTCCACCATTCAATGGGATCATGGCTGAACTTTTACATCATTTTCCTACTCTATCCCAATACCCCTTAGTGCCCAAAAATCTATCGATCTCAGCCTTGGCACTACAAAATGACTGACCATCTACAACAATCTAGGGTAGAGAATTGTAAAGATTCGCAAGCCTCTGAGCGAAGATATTTCTCCTCATTTCATTCCTAACTAGTTGATCCCTTATTCTGGGCCTAAGGCTCCTAATACTACACTCTCCAGCCAGGTGAAACAGCTTCTCAGCAATTACTCCTGAAGCCCTCTAAAAGTTTTATACCTTTCAATGAGATAATCTCTAATTCTTCCAGTCTCCAGAGAATACGGGCCTATTCTACTCAATCCCTCCTCACAGGACATCCCTTTCATCCCAAGAATCAGTGTGGTGAACTTTTGTTGCCCCCAACAACCCTCTGACCTAAGCATATCCTTCCTTAGGTAAGGAGACCAAAACTGTACACAGCACTCCAGGTGTGATCTCACCAAACGTTGATTGTTGTAAAAAACCTATCTGATTCACCAATGTCCTTTAGAGGAGGAAATCTGCTGCCCTTACCTGATCTGATCTACATGTGACTCCAGACTCACAGCAACATGGTTGACTCTTAACTAACTTCTGAAATGGTCTAGCAAACCACAAAGTTAAATTAGGGATGTGCAACAAATGCTGGCTTTGGCAGTAATGCCCACATCCCATGAAAGACTAAAAAAGAATACTCCATCAGCCACCTTTTGCCTAATCACTTAACTGGTTCCTATCCCCTTGCAGCCTCTTTCCATCCTTGGAACTGCTCTGTCTGCTTGAGCGTTCCCACTGCATTCTGGTGACCAGGAATTGACACATTACCCGACAGCGTGGTTCAACCAGGAACAACAACAGTAAGAACAATTTTCATTTATATAGCATCTTTAACACAGTAAGAACATTCCATGGCACTTCACAGGAGAGATTGTCACACCAAATTTGACACTGAGTCACATAAGGAGATATTAGGGCAGATGATGCACTTAAGGAAGAGAGAGAGGTATACAGGTGGAAAGAATCCCAAAGCTTAGGTCTGAATCAATGGCACAATTTGATCATGATTTCCTCTGACTTGTATTCCACTTTCTTGGTTAATATAGTGCTACAAATACAAACTTTATACATTTTGGGACTGACTGTTTAATTTAAGGTAAAATGGAGTAGTGAAAAGTGTCATGTGACCTGCTCCAAATCCTGCTTGACATCAAGGCTAGGTGGCTTGTTTGCTGTGGTGACAGTTAGGCCCAGATTGATTTACTGGGAAGAAGGCACCAGATGTTCACACCTGTAAATAATGTCTAGAGCAGCTGTGCTGACAGTGGATGGACTGTTGGTTTCTAAGTTTCAAAGAGAAGTGTTAGGAATGTTAGATTTTATAAATGCTTATACCTTAAAATGTCTATTTAATTCCAAGATAGAATGGAGGTGAGGGTCTAGAGTATAACTAATTAGCATTTCTACCTGGGTACAAGGCCCATGTGATTCACATTTCCAAGGAGATGGGCTTTGAGAGGGGAAAAGTCAATAGCAAGCCATTGTAGTATTGGCATATAGGTTTTGTAAGGTATTACTGAGCCTAATAGAAAGAGATCATTCTGCAAGAGTCTGAGGAAAAGGGACAGAGAGAGAGGAGAGATAGAAGCAGCCAGTCTATATTGTTTACAACACATAATGCAAATGGAAGCTTGTTCCCAGATTGAATTGCGTGAGGATTTAAATAAGCCTGGAAGATTCATCTAGCTTTAGCTAGAGGGAGGAATCTCCAGGGTAACCCTCAATGTGAAAGTCACTTTGGAGATTAGAGGTTATCCAGCTGGGAAAGTAAAGAGGAAGCAAGCCATTGAGAGCTGAGGGTAGTTTTGGATTAATTCATGGAGAATAAAGTATCCACTAAAGAGACAGAGTAAAGTATAAACTTGGAAGTCATTTCTGATCATTTCAAAAGTTAAATGCGGGAATCTTTTCTGTAGATTAAAATATAAATTGCCTATTGAAATAATGTTTAATCATGGTGTTTTTCATTCATTTCCTGCAGTAAAAGTCTTAGAACTTGAAATCTTGTTTGTGAAATCCTTCAGTCAGTCACTGGAAATTCAAATTACTTTTTAAAAGTTGTCAGTCTCTATGGAGATCATAACAATCCATGAAGTGTCAGGCAGGCCAGTTGGTCTCATTCTTGCCTCTGAGTTGTAAGGTTGTGAGGTCCAGTCCCACTCCAGGGCCTGAGCACAAAACTCAAGGCTAATACTCTAGTAAAGTACTGAGGACTGCTGCACTGTTGCAGGTGTTGACTATCAGATCATAAGTTAAACTGAGATGCTGTCTGCCCTTTCATGTCAACATAAAATAGCACTATTTTGAAGAAGAGTGGGACAGTTATCCCTGATGTCCAGACCAATATTTGTCTCTAAAATCAACATCACAAAAACAGATCATGTGGTCCTTATTGCATTTCTATTTGTGGGAGATGGCTGTACAAAATTATTTGCCATTTTTTCTATATTACAATGGTGACTATATTTCAAAAGCACTTCATTGGCTGTATAGTGCATTGGGATATCCTGGGCTGATGGAAAAATCACCATATAAATACAACAGCTTTCAACACCCTATGTTCTTTGTTGAATGTATTAGTGCATTGGACTCATAGGGCCAGATTTCTGTGGGGTTGGTCCAACTCAGGAGAGCTTTAAAATAGTGCAGAAGTCCCACCCCCATTTACAAGAGATTCCATTTTTGTTGCAGGGCAAAGGGGGCAGCATGTGAATCATACACGAGGGAAACCCAAATTCAGCTGGACCATTTGAAATTAGTGCTGAGTTCAAACAGACCACATTTTTGCTGTTCTAGGAGCCTTAATTAACAGTGTGTGAGTCACAAGTTTATGGAGGAGACATCAGTGCTCTTGAAGGGCAGATGGGGTCTGTTTTATTGTCATGATCTGAAGTTGTTTAAATCCCCAAGCCTTTAAAAAAGAAAAAAAAGAAAACAAGCTGAAGCTGTCAGAGTTAAAGTAACAGTGTATGCTTCACTGCTTTAATTGACAGGCCATCTGGTTTAGGTTAGAAACATAACCGTGACCCCCTGTTCCATAGCTTTAGTAAAGTTTATTGTTGACATTTCCCAAGGGCTGTTATTACAGCTGAGGTCATTATGAATATTTGGTTGAGTTTCAAAAGCTGTAGATGCACTTATCTCAACAGGGAGGTATGCTGAGTTTACATTTTGATTCAGAGTTTAAAGAGGCTTTTAAAGCATTGCTGTCTTACATGTAGCAACTGAATAGAAGATTGTTTTTATATTAGATTGAACACATGCATTCATTTAAAATCTTTACTTGGATTTCATGATTGAGAATTTTTTTCTGTATCAAGTGTTTGTGAATGAGAGCTATATTAAATTGTTAGATGTCTTTTCATCTCCATATGGCTCCTGAGGTCTACCAATAGTGGCTATTGGGTGAGTAGCTATGGAGGTGCATGGGGGAATGAAGTGGCATAGAATGGAGGTCATGAAGGTGAAATGGGCTTTTGAGGTGACATGGAGGTGGCATGGAGGGGGGAATGAGGTATGAGGGGGCATGGGGATGGATGGGGGCATGAATTGACATTGAGTGGGCATGGAGCATATGGTGGTGGCATGCGAGTGGGTGCGAGGAGTGAGAAGGTGTGAGAGTTGAGTGCCTTTAAGAAGATGCGCATGTGTCTATATATATGACTAGAAGATAAATTATGCTTGTATTGTGTGTTCCGGTTTTAGTTTCACTTTTACTTTAAGCAACAGAGCAAACAGCAGTTCCTAATGTCTCCAAGCTATAAAGCAATGTAAGACTGTTCTCACGTGCCGAGTTTTAATAAATGAACCCACAATGTGTTTACACAATCCCTTATGAGTGACGGGTACCTTCTGTCTTATACAGCAAATAAGCTCAAGGATTTATATCATTATAAGAGCACAACACAGTGTGCAGCAGTGGATCCTTCTAAATCACAATTCTGGCAGCTAATAGACATCTTTAACTAAATCCACTACATAATGGCAAGGATAGAAAAAGCCTAAGTGCAGGTACAGCCTGATGAACTGCAGTAGTTCGTTCTACATGGTATGAAAAAACCCTTGGCCTCCTGGTAAGGCTGCAATGAAGTTACACCATCGGAGAGCATTGAAAACACAGCATGGTGACTGCAAAGGAGAGCTTTGGAGACACAGCATAGAGCAAATGTTCAGATAGAAAGCTGATAAGCAGACGGATCCCTTGTTGTGAGATTGCAGCACATACTCTGCTGCTTCGTGAGTGAGACAGTGCACTGGGAGGACCAGCAATGGGTTAACTCAGTCGGGGAAAGCCGAGTGACCAGGATGTGGGCTGGATCGATAGTGAGCAAGGGACAGTCAAAAAAAACCATAGAAATTGAGGCAGAGAAGGTTATCATTTTAACAAGCAGCTACGGAACACTGATCTGTAGCAGAAGGAAGGTCAAATGGATATTGTCAGAATGTCCACCAAATTCTCCAGTTTGAACCGGGGGAATGCAGCTGACCGACTCACCGAAATCAAAATGTTTAAACAGCAACAGAGCTGTGTGTTTTTGATTCAGGTATGTCTGATCCAGACAAGCAAATATAAAGATTTGTCTAGCAATAGGGACTGGAGGTCTACACATACTAAACACAACAGGATTAACAGAAGAAGAGCTAAAGGATCCGCAAAAGATATGGACTACATTGGAAGACTAGAATCAGGTTAAACTTCCGCATTCTACTAGAGTTCATGTCATTTCGGCAACAGCCTACAGAATCCACAGACTACTTTGTCAGCAGATGCAGACAAAAGGCTACTTATCGTAATTTTTCAAATGCAGAGCTAGCCGACAGAATTGCTGAACTGTTGATCACATCCACTCCCATGGAAGCATTCCAGGCAGATCTACGAGACAAGCCCAAAATATATAGCACCGAAAAGCTACTCAAGGATGGGTGTAAGTAATCGTCACAGGTCGACCATACGAAGAGAGACCAGAAGTCAGCCACTCAGCCCCTCGAGCCTGCTCGGCCATTTAATAAGATCGTGGCTGATTTGATGGTAACCTGAAAACATGCATCCCACCAACCGCCGATAACCCAGCACCCCCTTGCTTACTAAGAATCTATCCACCTCTGCCTTAAAAATATTCAAGACTCTGCTTCCATCTCTGCTTACAAATCCTATGTACAACCCCAATTGCTGACACACTTACTAGAACACGCAAACTTGACAACACATATGGCAGGTAAGGACTTCTGCAAGCACCACGGAAATACCCAATATTTCATCAGTCCTTTGAGGCATGTGGCAAAAAATGCCATTGCTAGCAGCAGTGCATTAGAGCAAAGGCTGATGAGGCCACAAAGAGCCATGATACACTGATCCAAACAGACCATACACAAGTAGTACCTTCAAGCGGTATGAACAACCTTCCAGTATCTCATGAGAAACATATTATTTGGATGAGGGAACTAAATGTAAAATTTCCAAGTTTGCTGATGACATGAAGCTTGGTGCAAATGTGAGCAATGAGGAGGATGTTAAGAGGCTTCAAGGTGATTTAGACAGGTTGAGTGAGTGGACAAACACAAGGCAGTTGCAGTATAATGTGGATAAGTGTCAAGTTATCCACTTCAGTAGGATAAACAGAATGGCAGAGTATTATTTAAATGGTGATAAATTGGCAATTTAAAAAAATAATAATCTTTAGAATGAGCGAGCTAAATGGAATTGGTGTATTTGGGGAGCGCTCTTGTGCCTTTGGAGACAGTGTGTTTGGCCAGATCCCCTGGCAGCATGAGGCGGACAGCCCTCTGGATCTTCCTCGCTGAGATGGTGTGGCGCTTGTTGTAGTTAATAAAGTGCGAGGCCTCAGAGGCGATACGCTCAAAAATATCGACAGTGAAGGAATTCATAACACTCATGGCCTTGGACGAGATCCTGGTCGACCTGGGTCAGCACCCTGCACACATAAGTGGAATTGCTCAGCTTGCGAGATTTCCTCCACTTCTTGGGCAGCTTCTTGGTGACTTTAGTCAGCGACTGCTTCAACGCCTTGCAGCTCACACCGCCCTTCACCGCAGGCCACCACCTCAAGCATTCCATTCAACATGGATGAACTCAAATGTACAAAGGGACCTGGGTGTCCTTGTACACGAATCACTGAAAGCAAGCATGCAGGTGCAGCACGCGTTAAGAAGGTAAATGGTATATTAGCCTTCACTGTGAAGGGGCTTGAGCACAGGAGCAAGGATGTGTTTCTGCAGCTGTACAGGGCCTTTGGTGAGACCACACCTGGAGTATTGTGTGCAGTTTTGGTCTCCTTACCTAAGAAAGGATATACTTGCAATCGAGGGACTGCAGCAAAGGTTCACCAGACTGATTCCTGGGATGACAGTATTTTTTTCTTTTATTCGTTCACAGGACATGGACTTCACTGGCTGGGCCAGCATTTATTGCCCATCCCTAGTTGTCCTTGAGAAGGTGGTAGTGGGCAGCCTTCTTGAATCACTGCAGTCCATGTGCATTAGGTACACTGCTGTTAGGGAGGGAGTTTCAGGATTTTGACCCAGCGACAGTGAAAGAACAGCGATATATTTCCAAGTCAGGATGATGAGTGACTTGGAGGGGCACTACCAAGGAGTGGTGCTTCCATCTAGCTGCTGCCGTGTCCTTTTAGGTGGTGGTGGTTGTGGGTTTGGAAGGTGCTGTCTAGGAAGCCTTGGTGAATTCCTGCAGTGCGTCTTGTTTTTTGTTATTCGTTTACGGGTTATGGGAGCTGCAATTGTCGGGGCAAGTGGGGAATATTCTATCACACTCCTGACTTATGCCTTGTAAACAGTGGCTTTGGGACTCAGGAGGTGAGTTACTTGCTGCAGGCTTCCTAGCCTCTGACCTGCTCTTGTACCACAGTATTTATATGGCTAGTCCAGTTCAGTTTTTGGTCAATGGTAACCCCCAG
This sequence comes from Carcharodon carcharias, assembly GCF_017639515.1. Classification (NCBI taxonomy): domain Eukaryota; kingdom Metazoa; phylum Chordata; class Chondrichthyes; order Lamniformes; family Lamnidae; genus Carcharodon; species Carcharodon carcharias. Next base: position 242,265,370 of record NC_054467.1, on the reverse strand, counting down.
GATGTTGATAGTGGAGGATTTAGTGATGCTAATGCCACTGAACATCAAAGAGTGATGGCTAGATTCTCTATTGTTGGAGAAGGACATGTTACTTGCCAATTGTCAGCTCAAGCCTGGATATTGTCCAGGTTCTGTTGCATTTGGACATGGACTGATTCAGTATCTGTGAAGTCATGAATGGTGCTGAACATTGTGCAATCATCAGCAAACATCCCCACTTCTGACCTTATGATGGAAGGAAGGTAATTGGCGAGGCAGCTGAAGATGGTTGGGCCTAGGACACTACGCTGAGGAACTCCTGTAGTGATGTCCTGGAGCTGAGATGACTGACCTCCAACAACCACAACCATCTGCCTTTGTGCTAGGTATGACTCCAACCAGCAGAGAATTTTCCCCCTGATTTCCATTGACTCCACTTTTCCTAGGGCTCCTTGATGTTACACTCTGTCAAATGCTGCCTTGATATCAACCTCATCTCGGAAGTTCAGCTCCCTTGTCCATGTTTGAACCAAGGCTGTAATGAGATCAGGAGCTGAGTGGCCCTGGCAGAACCCAAACTGGGCATCAGTGAGCAGGTTATTGCTAAGCACGTGTCACTTGGTAGCACTGTTGATGACCCCTTCCATTACTTTACTGATGATGGAGAGTAGACTGATGGGGCATAATTGGTTACATTGGATTTGTCCTGCTTTTTGTGTACAAGACATACCCGGGCAATTTTCCACATGGCCAGGTAGATGCCAGTGTTGTAGCTGTACTGGAACAGCTTGGCTAGGGACGCAGCAAGTTCTGGAACACAAGTCTTCAGTACTATTGCTAGAATACTGTCAGGTCTCATAGCCTTTGCACTATCCAGTGCCTTCAGCTGTTCCTTGATATCACATGGAGTGTATCAAATTGGCTGAAGACTGGCACCTATGATGCTGAGGACCTCCGAAGGTGGCTGAGATGGATCATCCACTTTGTACTTCTGGCTGTAGAGTGTTGCGAATGCTTCAGTCTTATCTTTTGCACTGATGTGCTGGGCTCCTCCATCATTGAGGATTGGAATATTCGTGGAGCCTCCTCCACCAGTGAGTTGTTTAATTGTCGACCACCATTCACGACTGGATGTGGCAGGACTACAGGGCTTAGATCCAATCCATTGGTTGTGGGATTGCTTGCTGCTTATGCTGTTTGGCATACAAGTAGTCCTGTGTTGTAGCTTCACCAGATTGACACCTCATTTTTAAGTATGCCTGGTGTTGCTCTTGGTATGCCCTCCTGCACTCTTCACTGAACCAGTGTTGAACCCCTGGCTTGATAGTCTTGGTAGAATGGGGGATATGTCAGGCCATGAGGTTATCGATTGTGTTCAAGTATAATTCTGCTGCTGCTGATGGTCTACAGAGCCTCATGGATGCCCAGTCTTGAGTTGCTAGATCTGTCCGAAATCTATCCCATTTTGCACGGTGATAGTGCCATAAAACACGATGGAGGGTATCTTCAATGTGAACACGGGACTTCATCTCCACAACTCCTATGCGTTGGTCACTCCTACCGATACTGTCGTGGACAAATGCATCTGTGGCAGGCAGGTTGGTGAGGATGAGGTCATATATGTTTTTTCCACCTTGATGGTTCCCCCAACATCCACCACAGAACCTATCAGCCATGTCCTTTAGAACTCGACCAGCTCGGTCAGTAGTGGTGCTACCGAGCCACTCTTGGTGATGGACATTGAAGTTCCCCTCCCAAAGTACACTCTGTGCCCTTGCCACCCTCAGTGCATCTTCAATATGGAGGAGCACTGATTCATCAGCTGAGGTAAGGTGGTACGTGGTTTCCTTGCCATGGTTTAACCTGATACCAGGAGACTCCGGAGTCGGTGTTGAGGACTGCCAGGGCAACTCCCTCCCGACTGTATACCACTGTGCCACCACCTCTGCTGTCTCGCTAGGCCAAATTCAGGGATGGTGATGGAGGTGTGTGGGACATTATCTGTAAGATATGATTCTGTGAGGATGAATATGTCAGGCTGTTAGTTGATTAGTCTGTGAGACAACTCTCCCAATTTTGGCATTAGCCCCCAGATGTTAGTAAGGAGGACTTTGCAAGGTCGACAGGGCTGAGATTGCCATTCATTTCTGGTGCCTAGGTTGATGCTGGTTGTTCCATCCAGTTTCATTTCTTTTTCTGTGACTGTAGCGGTTTGATACAACTGAGTGGCTTGCTAGGCCATTTCAGAGTGTAGGTCTGGAGTCACATGTAGGCCAGACCACTAAGGACAGCAGGTTTCCTTCCCTAAAGGGCTTTAGTGAACTAGGTGGGTTTTTACAACAATCGTTTCATGGTCATCATTAGACTTTTAATTCCAGATTTTTATTGAATTCAAATCCCACCATCTGCCATGGTGGGATTCGAATCCACATCCCCAGAGAATTACCCTGGGTCTCTGGGTTATAGTCCAGTGACAATACCACTACGCTATCACCTCCCCCAAAAGATTGTTGTAAGAGGAGAGATTTGGTCGAGTAGGCCTGTATTCACTGGAGTTTAGAAGAATGAGTGGAGATCTCATTGAAACGTATAAAATTCTGACAAGGCTGGACAGGTTGGATGTCTGGCTGGGGGGCATCTAGATCAAGGGGCCACAGTCTTGGGATATGGGCTACGCCATTTAGGACTGAGATAAGGAGAAATTTCTTCACTCAGAGGATGGTGAACCTATGGAATTCTCTACCACAGAGGGCTGTGGAGGCCAAGTCACTGAATATATTTAAAAAGGAAATAGATAGATTTTTAGACTCTAAAGGTGTCTAGGGATATGGAGAGAGAGTGTGAGTATGGTGTTGAGATAGGAGATCAGCCATGAAGTGTTTGCCAAGATTCAAATCATATGTCCTAAGAAAGTTGATAACTATTCATTATTGGCCAATACAGACACATGGGCAATGCCAATGTACTATCTCTGTGAATTCTAAAAGACATCTACAAACAATCATGGTGAAACCTATTGCTGCGAAACCTTCAGTGTATAACAGTTCACTAATTCCATGTGCCGGATCCATGGTGCTGGAGTGCAAGCACAATCAATCCTTCTGAGTGTCACAAATATTCTACATTGTGCAAACTAAAGGCTCAGCAATTGCAGGTCTACCGGCATGTTGTGATCTTACATTGGTAACGCTCAATGGAATCAGTCAGATATCACATGGTCATCATATTGGAAGCTCTGCGACCTGATATGCTTCAACAAACTCATCACTCACACATGGGCATGGATCGGATGAGAAGACTCACAAGAGAGACAGTCTATTGGACATTGTGAAAGACTTTGAAGTTGTCATCACAAAGAACAGGTGATTCTACATGAAATTTCTACTCATCCTTGGTCCAAAATCACGTCTGATCTCTTTGATGTCCAGGACACTGACTTCAATGTCATCATCAATTACTTTTCCACTTATTCAATAATTGCACGATACATTAAGCAATACTGTCTCACCCACACTATAATTGTTATTTTCAGTTTAGTTGGGGTGCCTAGAAAGATCATTTTGGATAACAGCCCATAACTTATTGTTAAACGATTTCATGATATGTGTAAGAAGTGGAATATCAAACACACTACTTCTTCTCCTCACTACCCTAAATCTAACTGCCTATCTGAATGAATCATTCACATGCTGAAATCCCTAATTCTCAAATGTAGACAGGTCAAGCAAGATCTACACATTGCACTATTGTATTTAAGAACAACACCTTTAAATACAACTATTCTGTCACTAGTAGCTCTCAATGTTTGGCAGACTTAACAATTTACCAATTTACCTACTCTTATCTTTCTACTTTCCCAGAAAGTAGAGAACACTTTGCAAAACTACAAGGGAAGATGACCAATGTGTACCAGAAAAATACAGGCATAGAATTGCCCGGTTTACAGTTGGGACAACATGTTCACATCAAGATCCCATGGAAGGTACGTGACAACCAGCCGAGATGACAAGGCTTTGCTCAGGACCAAGGTCCCATGAAGTCACTGCACACAAAGGCACAACAGTGAGGCATAACCAAGGACAAATCAGATCTATCCCAGCTCCTCAACCATCGTGCAGTTCTGCTGCATTTAGGACAAGATCCCACATGCGATCAGGAACAACATCCAAGAATTACAGCCCTCAGAGTACGATGAGAAATTAAATAAAGCTCCAGAAAAGGTTAACATCACAAAATCTGGGTAGATTACCTTTATGCTTCAATGACTCATCAGTTCTATGCAATTATGTAATGGTAACTGAATGTGAACATGTATTGTAAATAGTTATACATCTTTGAAAGTATCTTTAAAAAGAAAGGGAGATGTTGTAGTGTGCCTGTACTAGGATGAGCATGTGTCTCGATACATCACTAGAAGGAAAATTATGGATGCATTATTCTCCAGTTTTAGTTTCACTCTTTAAGCAACAGAGCAAACATCTCCTAATGTCTTCAAGCTTTACAACAATGTAAGATTATTCTCATGTGCCTAGTCTTAATAAATGAACCCACAATGTGTTTACCAAATCCTTTTTGAGTGATTGGTGCCTTATATCTTATAAAGCAAATAAGCTCAAGGATTTATGTTATTATAAGAAATGGCAGTGAGGACTAGAGGAAAATTTCAAAAGTCAAGCCACCTACCTTGGTGGCAAAAATCCAGCTCCTAAGTCTTTTTTAACTTCATCTGTAACAGTTATGAAGTATGATTATTGTTCATTTACATGTCCTCCATTTAATAATTTATGGAAGGCGGTAAAAAAAAATCTGCTGCTGTCTGTACAGTTATATATTTTGTCCAGCTTATATTATTAATTTGTGTGTGTTCCTCTCTGATCCTAGTTTGGTGTCATATACAAACTCCTCACACCCACATTAACTTTTTGAATCCAGGACTTGGAGGCACCATCTTAAAAATAGAGCCAGACCATTCAGGGGTGAAATCAGGAAGCATTTTTTTTCAAACAAAGCTTAGTGGAACTCTCTTCCCCTATTGATATTGAGGAGAATTAAAGATTTCAAGACTGAGATCAATTAACTTTTGGCAGGTCTGGGTATCAAACGATATGGATCAAAGGCAAGCAAGTAGAGTTAAGTTGCAGATGAGCTGTGGTCAAATTGAATGATGGAATAAGGCCAAGGAGATATACAGGTCCTATCCTAAATCCCCACAGTTATGAGTTTAACATTATGTATTTATTTATGTTGTATGCATTTATTTATTTTTCATTTATGGGATGTTGGTGTCAATGTCAAGGTCATTATTTATTGACCATCTCAAGTTAGCATTAAAATGACAGCTTCTATCTTGAACTACTGCAATTTCCATGGTACTCCCACAATGCTGTCAGGAGTTGAGTTTCAGGATTTTAATCCAGTGACAATAAAGAAATGGCTAATATATTTCCAAGTCAGGATGGCCCATGACTTGAAGGCGAACATGGGTTTGTCCTTCTAGGCGGTAGAGGTCATGGGATTGGGAGGTGCTGTTGAAGAAGCCTAGGCAAGTTGCTACACTGCATCTTGTAGATAGTACACACTGCTGCCACTGTGCACCAGCGGTGGAGGGAGTAAATACTTAAAGCGGTAATAACCTTCCTTGTGGAACTTTGTCCAGGTCCTTTTGAAGTCTCAGTATAATATGCCCTTGGGCTTACAACAGTCTACTTGGGTTAGGGAAATTGGTCAGGCAGAATCTTCCCCTTCTGAATTCACAATTGGCTGCTGTTTTTTCGATCATTATTGTACAACAATCTTCAAGTTTACACCCGATGATTGATTCCATTGTTTTACGTGGGACCAGTGTAAAACAGCTAGCAGGCCTATAGCTGCTCGGTTTAATGTTTCACCCTTTTTGAATATGATGACACATTAGACCGTTTGATGAGCTCTAGTGGTGCATGAATTAAATATAGGAAATGCTGGAACAGCACAGCAGGTAGTCAAGATACAAAAGAGAAAGATAGGTTTACATTTCAGATGTAAACCTTTATCAGCACTTAGATAGCAGAAAGGCAGTTAAAAAGTTATTTAAGAAAGAACTTGCATTTACATAGGTCCTTATATCTCAATGCATTTCACTACCAATAAATGACCTGTAAAGTGTAGCCACTGTTATACAAACAAACACGCAAGTCAATTTGCACATGGCAAATCAAATAGCAAATGGAATAATATTTGGGGAAGTACGAACATTGTTAAGGACATGGGATACTTCAGCTACTCATCTTCAACTAGGTAGACATGGGCTCTGATTCGTCTGAAAGATAGAGCTTTGTACAATGCAGTACTCCCACAGTGCCAGGCTGAAGTGTAATACTGGGTGTTATGCTCCAATTCTGGAATAAGGATTGAAGCACAGCCCTCTGACTCAGAAGAGAGAATTGGCAGTACCACAGGTGAGGGAGAGAGGACCATTTTTCCTCTCCCTACTTCCAAATTTATTGATTGCACATTGAAAGTAATAATTGTTCGCACACTGAAAGCAGTGCGACGGAAAAAATGTTTGTTCTCCCAAGTGGATGAGAAGCTGATCCAACATACAGCCTTGGTGGGAGTGGGAGAACAGTGGAAGAATGCACGGATTCAACTCCTACTTCAGAGACTTGGGCACAAAATCCAGACTGAACTTCCAGTGCAGTGCTGAAATATCAAAGATAGTGATGTAAAATTTTGAATAGCATTATAGGATCCTTTCCCTCAACAGCACTTTCCAAAGCCATGACTTCTACCTCCTGGAGGGTCAAGGGTAGAAGACGCATGGGAACATCACCACCTGCAAGTTCCCCTCCAAGCCACTCACCATGCTGACTTGGGAATATATTGCCATTCCTTTACTGTCACTGTGTCAAAACCCTGGTACTCCCTCCCTAACAGCACTGTGGGTGTACCTACACCACATGAACTGCAAAGGCTCAAGAAGGTAGCCCACCACCCCTTTCTCAGGGATAATTAGTGATGGGCAATGATCCTCATATCCCATCAATGAATAAAAAAAATCAGCTGAGCCAAGATGTCTATAAAGAACTAGCCAAGATGAAAGGAAGTAAGACTGAAGTCTGAATTTAGTCAAAACTGTCAGAGAGAGAGAGAGAGAAAATGTAGAAGGTAATGCACATAATTGGATGTTATGATGCATTGAAGCTAAAGATAAGAGCAATTCTGAATATCACAGAGCTATCCCCAGTCATGAGTGAAGCTAAAAGTTAAAAGGTGAGACTTCAGCTGAGCCCCTCATGGATTTTGGAATGGGTCATTCCTCCTCTTTTTGCAGCAATACACAGGATGCAAGGCCCAAAGGTGTTGGTATATAAATTTAAAGAGATCCCATATCTTGTGGCGCAGTGAAGCGAGAAGATCTAGATTTCTGTCCCACCCCAGGACTTGATGGCCATAGAAGCTGAGTTCATGACATGGCCAAACAGGTTGATAATCAACCCATGAATCCTTCTGCTATGCCTATGGCAGGGATAAGAGCGGAAGAGGTCATGTAGGTCAGGTGTTTCTCATGTGTCATTGCAGACTCGATGGGCTGAAAGGCCTCTTCTGCACCGTGCTTCTGCGTGATTCTGTGAAGAGTTTCCTGGTCAGCTAGAAGCGCATGGGAGATGCAGAGCACCAGCCTCCCCCTGTTAAAAGCTCCACGTGGAAAACCTTGCCACAGGCTGTACTCCGTGGCAAGTGCTCTCCTTGCTTCGAGGACTGAGAGAGAGAGAGAGATAAAGAGATCCAGCCATGGCTAGTCCCTTCTGCAGCTGGGCACGCTGTGGAATAACGTGCTAGCATTCCCTATCTCTCGCAGGTGACAAGCTGAGTTCAAGCCAAGAATGAAATAAAACAACTGTGAAAGAGAAAAAAAGTCACCCTTTTAATCAGCGGCTGCAAATTGGCTTTCCCTGAACTCTTCTCTAGTTATGGAATGTTGAACATTAGAGGCCCAGCTGGGAGCTCATCACACATGAAGATTAGAAGGTGAAAACACCAGGCACTATTCAAGCCTGAAATCACATATAGCAAACCGCATGCTGGGCAACTTCAACATGCCAGCTGCACGCTAATTCGGGCAGTAATGGGAAAGTCATGCACAAACTTACTCCCTTTATGTAGTCCTTTTAATCATTTCAGCTGCACTTATAACTTAAAATGCAATCCTAATGGTGCCGACAGCAGTGCCTGTTTTATTATTGATTGTGTCCTGGACGTCGCTGCTACTGTGGCTAGGGAGGCATTAGGACTTCTCTCCTGGGCCACTCAAAGTATTTACTATTTTCAGCCAGAGACCTTGCAGCAATGGTGTCAGGCTGCTGTGCTGTCCTTTCCACTAATGAGGCATCATAAGAATTCTCCACACCACAAAGAGGGAGCTAGTCATTCTGCAGAGGTCGCTTTTTATTCACAGGCTCCTCTCCTTGGCAAATGTTCAGTTGTGAAGGTGCAACTTCATGTCACCCCCCCACCCCCATTTGGGAAAAGAAACTTTTTTTCTCCCCAAGCTGCACTGCACATCCTGCCCCAGAGATCAGTGCACGGACATTTATTACTCACAACGTGCAATCAATAATTTCAGAAGTGGGTACATGATATGTAGTCCCCTAAATCTACTGATGCTGCCAAACTCAGGGCTGTTAGGTTACAAGTAATGTGGATTGGATGCAGATGGATTCCCTTAGACGAGCAAGTTGGGCAGACAAACAGTAATTCATGGAATCATACAGCACAGAAGCAGGCCTTTCAACCCATCCTGCCTCTGCCCGCTCTTGAAAGGGCCATCCAATTCGTCCTGCTCCCTTGTCCTAATCCCGCTGCAAATATTTCCTATTGTTACCAGTGAATCTGTTTTCACCATCCTTTCAGGCAGCAGATCCAAGATCACAACAATTCGCTGCATGAAAATAGCTTCTCCTTATCTACCCCATGGTACCCCTATTGCCTTAAATCTGTGTCCTCCCTTTGCCGACCTTTCAGTCACTTAGTTTCTCCTGAGTTACTCCATCAAGCCCCTTCATGATTTTGAATACCTCCCATTAAACCTCCCACTTAACCTCGTCATTAAGGCAGATAAATGATGAGGACTGGGGCAGGGGAATGAACAGAACGTGAATGAGACGATATTACTCTACGGGACAGAATACAATCTGAGTTTATTCATCAATTGCGCACCTGTAAAGGAACCAAAAAGGGGAGAAACAATTTCCAGGGTAGGTTTGCCATACCTCCAGGATTGGCCTGGAGTCTCCAGGAATTGAAGATCAATCTTCAGGACATTGCTGTGTGCAATCCTGGAGAAAAACCATTGGGACATTAAAAAAGATTGGGGTTTTTTTTGTCATTTTCTTTGAACATTTCTCTTTATCAGATATTAAAATATTGAAAATGGGAAGAAAAAAGGCTGTTTGAGTGACAGTCAAGCATCATCCAATTGGGTAATGAATCTTTTAGTTTTCCAATGGCGTAGGAAGGCAGTGAGTCACAAGGATGTGTTGCCCGACTAATGGCTGAAATCATGTGATGAATCCTCCTGGAATGCATTTAATCCCAATTAGCCACCCTATCCAAGGGGCTGATAACAAACTGTTGCAGTGGACTGATTCAGCTCCATCACAAGCATGGTGGGAACACCCTAACACTGGGCAGGGCACAGCAAAGAGCAACTAAATTAACAGCTTGTAGAAGGCACCTGGACATATAGGTGATTTAAGCTGCATGTGAATATAGTGAACGAAAGAAAACCCAGGCAAGACGGTATCAAAGTATTCAAGATCATAAAGGTTTTAGGTGAATTAAATTGTAGACAGTCTTAACCATTAACTCAACAAATTGAAGGTTGTTCGAATTTTGTTCAGCGTGTGGAAGCCACTTCAGTCCATCTGATTAAAATGATCACTTGTAAGCGTAACCCAGAAATTTATGCTCAAGGTAGATTTATGGTTTTCAGCAAGCGATAAATACACTTGCTGACATATTTACACTTTAAACTCGGTATTCTTAAATTTAAAACTCGTCAGCTAAGAATGTAGTGAGCAAGTTATATTTAGTTGTAATTTACTTGAAATATGGAGGAGTATAGTTGGACTGGTTTTATTTTGAGTGGCCTTATGCAATCCTGGACATACAAGATAGGGGTATTTACTGCAGGCTGATTTACATGATAGGTGTGTGCAGCCAGTACAAAGTGCAATGCTGAGTGGCTGTAAACCTGAGCAGGAGGTCCAGGTTTGTGTCATGCAAGCATCACTTAAAGCCAGTGTGCACTTTTTAAAGGGGAGGTGCTTTCAGGCTGGAGCAGGTGGTGGAACTGGTTGCAGAAGTGAAAATGAGCAAGAACAACAACTTTCATTTATATGGCACCTTTAAGGTAATAAAATGACCCAAGGCACTTCACAGCAGCTTTAGAAAGCATAACTTAACACCAAATAAGGAGACAGTAGAGCAGATGACCAAAGGCTTGATCAAAGAGGTCGGTTTTATGGAGTCTCTTAGAGGAGAAAAGAGAGGCAGAGCGATATAGGGAGGGTATTCCAGAGCATAGGGCCCAGGCAATTGCACGCACTTCCACCAATGGTGGAGTGATTGGAATCCAGGTTGCTCAAGAGGCCTAAATTAAAGTGGGACAGGTTTCTCTGAGATGCTGTGGGGTGAAAGAGATTACAGAGCTAGGGAGGGATGAGGTCATGGAGGGATTTGAAAATCAGGTAATTACTTAACCAGGAGCTAGTGTCAGTCAACAAGCAAGGAGGGGGTGAATGAGGTTTTGTGCAAGTCATGACAGGAGCAGCAGAGTTTGGATGACCCCAAGTTTAAGGAAGAAATAATGTGGGAAGCTGGCCAACAGACATTAGAATAGTCGAGCCTGGAAATAAGGGGTTCAGTAGAAGATGGGGTGGGGCAGAGAGGAGCGATGTTACGGAGGTGGTACTAGGCAGTGTTAGTGGCCACACAGATATGCAGTTGAAAGCTCATTTCAGAGAAAAATTAAATGCCAATGTTGCAGTGTAGCCTCAGCTAGTTGTCATGAAGAGGGATGCATTCGGTGGCTAGAGAGCAGAGATTTTGGCAATATCTTACCAATATTTAATAGGAAGAAATTTCTACTTGTTCAGTGCCGGGTGTCAGTTAAGCAATGTGATAATTTAGCAACAGTGAAGGGGTCAAGAGAGGTGGTGCTGAGATAGAGCTGGGTGTCATCAGGGTAAATATGAAAACAGAATCACAGAATTTTAACGGCACAGAAGGAGGCTATTCGGTCCATCATATCTGCACTGGCCCTCCAAATGAGCATTATGACCTAGTGCCATTGCCCTGCCTTTTCCCCATACCCCTGCATGTTGTTTCTATTTAAATAATCATCTAATGCCCTCTTGAATGCCTCGGTTGAACCTGCCTCCACCAAATTTCCAGGCAGTGCATTCCAGACCTGAACCATTCATTGTGTGAAAAAGTTTTTTTCTCACTAAAACTAATACTGTGCATTCACAATTTGATGTCAAGGGGCAGCACATAGCTGAGAAAAAGGAAAGGACCAAGGATAGATCCTTGAGGTATCTCAGACGTACCTTGGCGTATACCAGAGGTTACGGTGCGGGAGCAGGAAGAAAAGTCATTGATGGTGATTCTCTGGCTACGATTAGATAGATAAGAATGGAACCAGGTGAGTACAATCCCATCCAGCTGGACAACAGTGGGGAGGCATCTGAGAAGGATGGTGTGTTAAACCATGTTAAAGGCTGCAGACATGTGTCAGAGTCTCATGTGGCTTCAATAAAAGCTGTTCCATTTTTTTTAATTGCCTATGGGATATAAGCATCACCAGCTGGCAAAGCCAGCACTTGTTGCCCATCCATTATTACCCTAAGAAGGCAGTGGTGAGCCACCTTCTTGAACCACTGTAGTCCGTGTGGTTTACAGATACACGTGCAGTGCTGTTGAGGAGGGAATTCCAAGACTGTGACCCAGGGACAGTGGCAGCCTGAAACAGGGGAGTAATCATGCTCTAAGCTTCACTAATGTTGCACTGGATGCCTTGGTGGAGGAGATGGACAGGAGGAGAGAGCTGCTTTTTTAAAGAATGCTGTCATGGGATGTGGCATTTGTCATCCACATTACTGTGGGTCTTGAGTCAGATGTAGGGCAGATCAGGTAAGGACAGCAGACTTCCTAACCCAATGGACTTTTACAACAACTGATCGTTTCATGGTCGCCTGAGATTAGCTTTATATTCCAATTTATTACTTGAATTTAAATTCTACCAGCTGCTATGGTGGGTTTGAACCTGTGTCCCCAGAACATTATTCTAAGCCAGTCAGTGACATTAAAACTATGCTACTATCTCCCCCCTGAGAGAAATATAGATTTATCTATAGGGGGCCAGGAGATCCTTCAGCCAGACCCTGAGAAGGTGTCTGGAGCTGTGCAAATCAGCAACGTAACCCCGAAGACATGGACATAACACCACAAGAAGTTCAATGACCTGACATGAGTGTTCAAAGTCAGTGAATGCATTTTCCAATGCCATATTCCACCAACTGCACCATTAGCTTCAAAGCTGCTAATGAACTGTATCTCCATCACTTATCCACAAATGATCTCCTATCATGGCTCATACCTAACATTCATATGCTCCACCTGACCCTCTTCCATTTGCACCGCTGCACAACTCATACTCATTGTTGTGGTGTCTTTGATGAACGGACCACAGGAGACTCAGGTACAAGTTACGATTGTTTATTCGAGCAATTGCAAGGAGGACACCATCTCATTGCAGCTTGAGACAGTGCTCTGCTAAGCCACAAGTGTTCATCACATTTATATATTATTGGTCACGTACAAGAACAGTTCCCAGATTTCGATCTTGTCAACATATAGGTTTACATTAAACAGACAAGTCTCTGGTACAAAGGTACATGCATCATCTGGTCCCACCTACACCCAGGCAGAGACCTGCCTTCCTATCTAATCTGGGACCATCTGTTCTTCCCCCATCTGTTGAAGAGCACACTTAATCTATATTATTGGCATTCTCTGACTCCAGTCTAACTCCTCTAACATATTTACATTCTTCTTTGTCCAATATGGCCTTGCTGATGCTCGCAAGCCCTGAGAATATGCAAGGTTCAGCATTCTCTCTATCCCAGCCTGAACTTTACATGTTAACTACTTAGCAATTGTGGTTTTGCATGCTGGGATATTTTAAGTCAAGTCCCTTGACCATTACTGTATTCCTTTATTTCCCCCTAACACTCATATTTCACAGCTCCTATTGAAGCTATTCAACCATGAAAGCCATATCTCGCAAAGACATTACACCATATTCATTAACACATTTCAGTCTCTCTTGCAGGACCAAGAGGTGCATAACCAGAGGTAGCAGTACCTCACAGGCAGGGGAGGCACAGCTGAATGTCCTTACCCCCATGAATAAGATGATGCTCGACATGATTAGATTGACCAGAGGTGGGGCGGAGACCATCAAAGATGATGGGATCTAATCCCCCTTCTCACACCCCACTTGCCCTTCATGCCACAATCTTTTCTGATTTAAAGCCGTAAATGGTACAAGCATTCATGGCTTACTTCCCCCCTCCTTTCCACCCCAACCCCACACCACAACCCTACCCTCACACTTGCGTTCTTTTTTCATTTCAAATCCCCTAGAACAGCACCCTGGCCAGGCACAGCCTTCAATCTTGTCATCCTCCTCCTTCCTCCAGCAGCATATCCTGCTTTGTGCCACCTCTGCCCACTCTCTCTGTCATGTTGTGGACCAAGCGGAGTGCAAATTACTGCACCCATGTCAGGAAGCAAGTGGTTTTTTCAGAATATGGGTTAACAGGACAAAGCCTTTCATCATATATTAAAACACTCCTGAAGACTTCAGCAACTTCCAAACAACTCTGGAAATCACCAAACAATGGCAGCAAACACCAAGGGAAGTCAATCAGAAACTAAAGTTGTTGATGATCCCTCTAAATAGCTCTGATGGGTTTCCTTCCTGCTGTTGAATAAATGTTCAGCTGTAAGCTAGGGTGTTATCAGGTGGAGCATTAGGATCCCTGACATTAAATAGCATTCTATGCTGCTTGAAGTCACAATCTGCCTACTGTGTATACTTCTAGCAGATACTCCCTGAGTACCCGCTAACACCCTCAGCAAAATAGCATTCAGTACAGCTAGCACAGAAGTGTGCATGTGCGCCATGGACACCCTTTTGGAGACACAATAGCACACTCAGCACCATAAAACTATGTGCACAGAGCCAAATTTAGCAGCCATTTTATCAAATAAAATTGTTCTTGTACTATCTGGTCTATAAAATAATGGCCTGAATTTTCAAGATGGCTGAAGAGTCATCCCCGCCAACTCCAACAGCCCGGGTGCCATATTACACTCTAATAACAATTCATTGGCATAAGGCCAGACTGCCACCTTTCACTCGGGAGGAAGTCCCACCTTGGAGAGCTTCTGGCCAATCAGATTGGCTGACAGCTCTCCAGTCCCTCCAAGCACAGCGTTGCAGTGGCTGGAAGAGGCACTGCAGGGAACTGCCTAAGTCCCGGGAACTGGAGAGCAAGTGAGTGGCAGGGGTCCCAGGGCGGAGAGAGAAGGGAAGACCGAGGGAGTTGCGAGAGGGGCTATCGGGGTCTCGGGATATCAGCCCGGGGGTAGGGAGGTTCAAAGGCCACTTGGTTTTAAGGGAAGGGTGGCTACAATCAGGAGGAGTCTTCTGATGGAAGCGCCCACCCCCTTCTTGCCCGAGATCTAACTTACTTTATTTTCGCGTTTCCCCCCGAAACTGTTACCTGACCAACAGCCTAAAAATTGAGGCTGGGCAGGAAAAGGTTGTTAAAGGCCTTATTTAGGGCAAGGGCAGGATTCCCGTCTGAGGCCCTACCCGCTCTACCGTACAATCGCTACCTTCAGGGGGCTTCAGATGGCAGGGCATTGTCGCTGTAGGGACTGGAGAGCTGTTGGCCAATCAGGCGGGATTTCCTCCCAAGTAAGGGGTGGAATGTCTGCCTGCAGCCAACTGGCGCTCATTCGAGCGTGAAATGGCTGTGAGGCACTTGGAGTCAGCGGGGATGCGTTTCCCTTTGTGTCCCTCTTCAGATGGCAGGGTGGGAGACCCTGCCACCTGAAAAATTCAGGCCCATGTCACCAGATCCTGGATTATTAGTTCATTAACATAACCACGGTACTGCTATACCTCTCAATGATATAGCATTGAGATTTACATGTCTTTAACTAAATAATTGCATAGAATCTGGCACCTTGAATGAGGCTGACTCATGACTCATGTCCAAAAGCTCAGTACTTCTTTCACACAGCACAGGGCACAAGATGGACACAACAGGCCTCAGATTCTTTCACAGATACTGCAGGATGCTGCCATGCGTAGCAATGAGTATCTAATAGAGGCCAGGAGCCGGTTGTCAGTCCCAGTGGATTTCAAATCAATGGCTGTCAACATTAGCTACCCATCAAAATGATTACGTCATTAAAAATTCTGTTATCAAAACGTATCCGACACTAATCGTTCGGTATCACTCAGCTCCTTAAATTTGTTCCAGCAAAACTCATTTCAGGAGGTGAGTTCAGGATTCCTGGTTTCCTTCCCATCCCTTGCATAAGCCCTCGAACGAGGGGCTGCATCTTCCTTGGGGGGGGGGGGGGGGCGAGCGAGGTGGGGGAGGGGTGAGGCCCGTTCGCCGATGTGTAAAACGACGCGAGATGACTTCGGACGCGTGTTCCAACGTCACCGCGCCTCATTTAGATTTTCAGTTCGGCGGGCACGCAGCAAGCTCAGCTGCAGGCCTGCCGAACTGTCAACGGCCCCTTAAAGGCCTTTAAAAAAGTAATTAAACCAATTAGTGAACCTGCCCGTCCAACCTTACAGTTGGCGGGCAGGCGAAGAGCACGGGCGGCCTTCAGAAAAACCATGAAACCTCATCCACGGGCGAGATGGGGTTTCATGAGGGATTTAAAATGTGTGTAAAATGTTTACAGAAAAGAAATTGACGTGTCCCAGCCCATGTGACAGTGTCTACCCTTCCAAAAATGTTTAGAACTTCCACCGATCTCCCTGAGGCGGCACTTTGCCTCAGGGAGGCCTTTCGCGAATGCGCCAAAGAGCCCACTCCTGGCTCAGGGAATCCCCCTCCAACCGTACAGGGAGCGCTTGGCTTAATTGGCCCGTCCACGTAAAATGGTGGTGCACCCCCGACCGGGGGCACCGATCGGGAACCCGCCTGCCCGCGCCTGCTCCTGGACATCCCCTACCGACGGGAGGGGGTGTGGGGGGGTGGGGGGTGTGGGAAATGCTGCCCAAGCAGATCGTTTTTTCTGAAAATGTCCTTACATCAGAAATTGAGCTTCTGCTGCCTCATATTTCTCATCAGCCACCTCTCCACCTGCTCTGGTCCCCATCTCCTCCTCATGTCCCAATGTTTACCTTTTGGGTAAGCAAGAATTTCCTTCAATTTAACATTGTGTGTGCTTCCCATCTAGCATCCTTTCTGCACTGCCTTTGGCACTTAGAAGTCTCTTTTATTCCTTGACAGCCAGACACAGGATTCAAGATAATGGCCTGACCAGAGCACTATAAAGTTTAGTTTGATTATGCCTCTGTCAAATGCCTTCGGACATGTTTCTGTATTAAAAGCCACTACATAGCATAAGTTGTTATCACTGCCTCGTCTGACATATTTACATTGCGATTATCTCGTTCAACCTCCTATTGAACTTTGTGATTTGCTGCTCTCTAATAGTTGGGATATGTTTACCATCGAATGTACTCAGACCCCTAGGTCTTGTTCAGTTTCATTTTCACTACACTAACATCAATCTAGGTTTTAAGACATTCAAAGACACATCTTGCTTGAGAGAATTTAGTAGTTAGGTACTTAATGGCATACAATTCATGCTAGAGGTGCGATACATATTTAGGTAATACCATGAAAAGAATAATTACATTTATATAACATCTTCCAGGGACCTCCCATAGTTCTTTACAGCCCATTAAATATTTGTGTAGTGTACGTAGTCACTATTGTAAAAATAGCAGCCAACTTGCGCACACGCTCTCATAACAGCAAAGTGATAATGGCCCAATAGCTTGTTTTTAGTGTTGTTAGTTGTGGGGTTAAATATTCATCAGTGTACCAGGGAGAAGTATCCTGTTCTTCTTCAAAGTAATACCATGGGATCTTTTATGTCTACCTGAAAGAGGAGACACAGATCTTGATTTAACGTCTCCTAGGGTTCATAGCCCCACTGTTGACTCGTCAACCTTATCATTAAATCTAGGTAGACATCCCAATGCAGCAGTGAGGGGAGTGCTGCATTGTTGGAGGTGCCATCTTTCAGATGAGGCATGAAACCTCTGAGCTGGATGTAAATGCTCGCATGGCATTATTTCAAAGAAGAGCAGGGGAGTTAGCGCTAGTGTCCTAACCAATATCTATCCCTCAACCAACATCATTAAAACAGGTTACATGGTCCTTACCACATTTGTTTGGAGGAGCTTGCTATGCACAAATTGGCTACCTCAATTTTTATTATGTTTTTATCTTATATTTTTATATTACAACAGTGACTACACTTCAAAAGGACTATAAACCACTTTGGGGTGCTGTAAAAGACCTTAAATAAATACAAACCTTTCTTCCTTTTAAATGTTTTGCAAAATCACACTTCTAAAAATACTTGGCTGCCAGGAACAACCCTTTAATTCAAACTGAAATTAAAAACCTGAGTTTATGAATGAATTAATGAAGCAAGGGTGAAAAAAATAACCCGGAGGGGGACAGGTTGTGAGGGAGGGGAGAATGAAATTCCAAGCCAATGATTTGCCACTGGTTTCTATTTCAGTTCAGAACAGGAACTTTCTGGCCAACCTCAATCCAGTGATCTGGAAATAATTAGCTTCCAATATTAATCTTTGACTCAATTCTATTTCACCTGGTTTGTACCTTCTTTCAAAGAGCATTCACCCAGAAGGGTGAACGCACCTGCCCGTCTTCCAGTTATCATTTATCATTCTATTTATCGTTGCTGAATTTTCAATATTCATATCATGACCAGTAACTCTGCTCATCCAGGCTTCTGTTTCTGGTTTGTTTTTTAACACATTGTTCTCCACATAGGCAATGCATCACAGCTGTTACCAATCTCAATTACAGCCAGATAGTTGGATGAGGACCTTGCAGAGAATCATTTCAAGCTCGACTAGTTAAAGGCTTTTAAAATCCACCCCCAGCCACATACGCTGGGGGGGAGTGAAATTTTCCAACAGTACACAAGAGGCTGGCAGTGAGTGGAAGGACATTGGTCGAGATTCAATTACACAGTGCTCCACATATTTGATTTATTAAGTAAATATTGCACTACCGGGCCCTGGGCAATCGCCAGCGGAATAAATATGACAAGCGGTGCCTCAACAACACAGCAATTTTACACCAAAAAAGCTCGGGCTAGGGATGCACCATTTCAGGTGCACACTGCCAGGTGTATTTCTCCCTTGGAGATAGGTGGGTTAGTCCCTCCATTCAAATAACAAGTCAAGAAAGTTCAGATCAGGGCATTAAGATTTGTAAAGTGGATTTTCATGATGTTGATCTCTTTGGTAAGAGATAACAAGCTAGAAATTCCTTGGATGATAAATACTGGATGAAAACTCAACATTTATGAATGATATTCCACTGTCTGAGATTATAAAATAAAAGCCAGCTACAAGAAGAAGACAAAGGAATAGGATCAGAATGTTAAACCCCACTAATATAACCCTATGTAAATTCTAGCCATTGCACTGAAATATTAGGGTAATCTTCAGTGATAAATATGTTTCATATCCAATATTTATTCATGGAGGGAATTTTGAATCATGTTGCTAGCCAATACTTTTCATTTTTTAGTAGTAATGGAATGTTGTTCATAAAAGTAAGCACACATCAAATGTACCACCTTGGCTATGTTCCAATTTGGGTGGTAACTTGCTGATTGGAATAGTGCTGTTGTGATGGAGCTTGTGCTGTGATGGTGCGAGCTGTGTTGTGTGGTGGAGTGCATGGTGTGAGGTGGTGTGTAGTGCTGTGGTGCAATGTGGTGATGTGTTGTGAAATGTGAGTCTGTGGTGGGTTGTGCGGTGATATGGTGTTGTAGTGCAGTTGTGGCAGAATGTGGGTTTAGACCATATGACCATAAGACCATAAGACATAGGAGCAGAAATTAGGCCCTTTGGCCCATCGAGTCTGCTCCACCATTCAATCATGGCTGATAAGTTTCTCAACCTCATTCTCCCGCCTTCTCCCCGTAACCTTTGATCCCCTTACCAATCAAGAACCTATCTATCTCGGTCTCAAATACACTCAATGACCTGGCCTCCACAGCCTTCTGTGGCAATGAATTCCATAGATTCACCACTCTCTGGCTAAAGAAGTTTCTCCTCAACTCTGTTCTAAAAGGTCTTCCATTTACTCTGAGGCTGTGCCCTCGGGTCCTAGTCTCTCCTACTAATGGAAACATCTTCCCCACGTCCACTCTATCCAGGCCTTTCGGTATTCTGTAAGTTTTGATCAGATCCCCCCTCATCCTTCTAAACTCCAATGTGTATAGACCCAGAGTCCTCAAACGTTCCTCATATGTTAAGCCTTTCATTCCTGGGATCATTCTTGTGAACCTCCTCTGGATCCTCTCCAGGGCCAGAACATCTTTCCTGAGATACGGGGCCCAAAATTGCTCACAATATTCTAAATATGGTCTGACCAGAGCTTTATAAAGCCTCGGCAGCACATCACTGCTTTTATATTCTAGTCCTCTCGAAATAAATACCAACATTGCATTTGCCTTCCTAACTACCGACTCAACCTGCAAGTTAACCTTAAGAGAATCCTGGACTAGGACTCCCAAGTCCCATTGCACTCCAGATTTCTGAATTCTTTCCCCATTTAGAAGATAGTCTATGCCTCTATTCTTCCTACCAAAGTGCATGATCTTGTGTTGGGTTATATGATAATGTGGTGTTGTAGTGTGGTTGTGGTAGAATATGGGCTTGTGGTGGGTTGTAAAGTGATGTGGTGTTGTAGTGTGGTTGTAACATGTGGGTTTGTGCAGTGCTATGATGGGGTAAGTGATGTGTTGGGTTGCCTGGTGTTTGGCAAATGAAGTATCAAGGGGTATAGTGCAGAATAGAGTACTGTGCACCAACGTGAAAAGAGCAAAAGAAAATAAGGAAGTTAGAAAAGATGCCGACATAAAAAACAGAAAATGCTAGAAAAACTCAGCAGGTCTGGCCGTACCTGTGGAGAGAGAAACAGAGCTAATGCTTCTGGTCTGCATATGTACATGTGGTTTCTATTTATCTAGTTTCTTTTGAGGCATTTGTTCTTATGGGGCTTAAGGTCACATCAGGAAGAATCAAGAAGGGCACGTGGATATTCTCTGAGAGAACCGTTCCCAAATAATCTGATTAAATAAATGTTACTGACACAGGATGTGCAGGGCATGAAGCAATCCATTTATTGCTCATCATTGAACTGTAGATAGCGCTATTGCCCACATTAAGAGTCTACTAGATACTGTGTCATTGGAGCCACATGTAGGACAGACCATGTAGGGCTGGCAGGTTTCCTTCCCTGAAGGTCTTAAAATGAACTGGTTTGATTTTTTAACAGCAATCTGCAAGCTTCCATGGTTACTTTATCTGGTGCCAACTTTTAAATTATCAGGTGTATTGAGTCCAATGCCATAATTTGCCATCATGAGATTTGAACGTAGGATGCCTGCGTATCGCTACTGTATGCCACTTTGATATAGCAGGCTGTTTCTAACATCTAAAAAAAACTATAATCTTTTCCTAGCTTTCCAATGCTTATATTCTTTCTTTTCAAATACTTGCCTTTTAATTGAGGTTTTAGTGTCTGCCTCAATAACTAATTTGGTGAAAGATTATCCCTATTCTAATCGTCTTCCATGTGAAAAAAAATTCTCCTAACTTTCCCTTTTGCTCTTCTAGGGTTGATAATGGAACAATAAGCCTAGGATTATTAAATTGCTGACCAATTTTACAATTTACCCTCTCAAAAACGGTCACAATTTTGAAAACTTGCTGCATGCCTCTTTAATTTTCTCAGTTCCCGTGAAAAAGACCTGTTTTTTAAACTTTTAAATTCATAAATATTACCTTTCAAAATCCTGTTACTCCATCCCTAGCAGCACTGTGGGTGTACTGACACCACTTGGACTGCAGCAATTCAAGAAGGCAGCTCACCACCACCCTCTCAAGGGCAATTAAGGGTGGGGAATAATTGCTGGCCCAGCCAGTGACACCCACATCCCTTGAACGAATAAAAAAATTTGTTGCACTCAAATGAATCTTTGCACTGTTTCCATGCCACTATCATTAACACTGAAGAGGAATGACCAGAATTGCACAACTCCAAAATGAAATAGAAGGATAATTTGGTATGTTGGGAAATGAGTGAAGGAACACTTTCATGTGAAGAATTGAAATGCAAAACACAAATTGTAGCATAATTGGCTTACAAGGTAAGCACTAACTTAAAGAAGTGTGAGAGGAGGCTAACTGTAAGTGCATTACATCCTTGTAACGTAACGGTGACTTTCCAACTGTTGGGGTCATTTTGGGACTCCTATCAGGTGAGATGTCTTAAGGAGATGGAATTCACTCAGGTCAATGCCCTCTCCCATTTTGCTTTCTTTGCTACCGCCTCTTCTGCCTCTCTGCCTTAATCGCCCAATTTGGAAAATAGCTTTTGGCTTCTTTTCAAACATTCTGTTAACAAAGAAACCCTATTGTGTTGAAACCAGTGAACCAAGACAACCCTTTAAACCCTGGGGCAGCTCCAGCTTTCCTTCTCACCAATGGACAAACTCCCAAATGCTGAAGTGTTTTAACCTCTGGGATCTCATGTTAATGATGCTGGCCATAAAAATATACACCAGCTCAGCACATGTTAGTTGAGCCGATGCACTTACCAGTGCTGGGAGCCAGCCCTCCAGGATTGCCCTAGAGTAAGGCAGAATTAAAATCAGTCTCGGGGAATAACAGAAAATACCGAATACTGAAGAAAATGCTAAACTGAAAATGCTCAACAACTCTGTCAGCATCGGCGGAGAGAGAAACCGATTCAATGGGTGGAAGCGCGACGGGAAACATGGTGGCTGGGCCCACTTTATTGTCAGCTGGCAGTGGAAAACCCAACCCCCCCCACCCCGTGATTAAACCGGACATGGGAAGGAGCCAATGCAAGAAACTTTCCCCAATGCAGCAGGATGTCAATTAAACTCATTAACGAGCCAATTGGCACCAGTTATCCCAGAGCCTCTTGGAATTTAATGTTGGCTTAGGGATTAAGTGGGAGCTGCACGGACTTCCTGTGCCTCCTGGAGGTCTCCCAGCAAACCCTATCAACTTTTCCAGCAGCCTCCTGGGAAGGCCTGTCCTTGTCAGGAGGTGGAAACAAGGATTGATGTGATAAAAACAAAAAAACTGCGGATGCTGGAAATCCAAAACAAAAACAGAATTACCTGGAAAAACTCAGCAGGTCTGGCAGCATCGGCGGAGAAGAAAAGAGTTGACGTTTCGAGTCCTCATGACCCTTCGACAGAACTTGAGTTCGAGTCCAGGAAAGAGCTGAAATATAAGCTGGTTTCTCTATCTCTCCGCCCCCCACACACACACCTTAAACCAGCTTATATTTCAGCTCTTTCCTGGACTCGAACTCAAGTTCTGTCGAAGGGTCATGAGGACTCGAAACGTCAACTCTTTTCTTCTCCGCCGATGCTGCCAGACCTGCTGAGTTTTTCCAAGGATTGATGTGTGTGGCTGGAGGCCGTGTGATGATAAACATCCAGGAAGACATCCAATCAGATTTATCACCTATAACCCCACACCATCCATCACCAACTCCTGGATTCAAAGCGCATTTTGCACTCATAAGCTTAAGGTTCACCAATTCCTAACCAATTGAGGAATTAGAAATATAATTTATCCCAGATGAGGCCCAAATTTTTATGACCAATGCAGGTGGGAAAGCTGAGTTATTTAAAAATCCCAGAGGGAAACTTTAACCCACTGTCATACCCAATATTTTTAAGTGTTATGCTTGAGATGCGACTCTAAATTCAGGAATCAGACCACCAGTTCTCGAGGCTTTATATTAAACTAAATTAGACATTTTATTAATTTTAAATGGGTTAAAATATACATATGTATATATATATATATATATACACACACATATATATATAGATAGATATATACATGGCTTCAAATTACTACAATCATAACTTTTAACAAATTTCCAAACTCATCTCCATTAAGGCAAAAGCAACCCATAGAATTAACCAAACACCAAAGCATTTTCACCTTACAAATGTGAAATGAGGTTCTTGTCACTTTGATTCCTGTGGAGCCAGTGTTGGAGGCTTGCAGCTGCCTTTTGACCTTACATTGCCTCTGCTCTGCACACTGGAAAACTGCTGAACTCATACCTACCACCACTGATTGAAATCAAATTCTCATTGTCTCACCAGCCTCTTTGAACTTCACCTTTTAACAATGAAACCCCTTTCAGAGTACCAATTTTATTAGTAATATAAACAAATGGCTTGGTATCTGCTAGATAGGCGCCTGAGTTTTCACCCCACTTCTTGAATGCTGTATTCAAAAAATGCAAATGCACGCTACCCCTCTTACATATCAAAACTAATACACATCAAAGCACCCAGACTAGGTGACTTTAATCCAATTAGACTAAATCTCTATTTCAAAAGAAGAATATTTTCCAAAATCTTCTACATTAATAGCTTCATGACAGTCAAATTTATACCTGATTGGAAAATCTAAGCCACTGAGCATGAAAAGTGGAAAATATCCATTCTCCAGGACTAATAATCATCGTTTTAGTAATCATGAAAAATTACCACCAACACAACCCCTTTAAAAAAAGAACAAAAGTTGTTTTATACCTTTTGGAGAACTAGATTATCATGGACAGATAGCTATAATTGGGGTGGGTTTCACCAGCACTGAGGTACAATGTTTCTTGTATTGAATTTTACAAAAATCATATTTTCTCCGGTTGGTGTGCGTGCAGCAGAATTCTAAAGGGACTGAAAATGACAGCATCTCATGATTGTTCCTGGACTAACAGCTGCATGTTCTCTACCTTGCTGACTTGACTACTTCAGGGAAGGGTTCAGAAAATGGCAGCATTGCATCTCTGATTAGTTCTCTCCTATGTAAGATAGGAAGCGCTTGAAAAAATATTCAAAGTCCATTGAGAAGAGAGAGGTGTATAGCAGGTATAGGCAACAAGGAGCAAATGAGGTACTTGTAGAGTATAGGAAATGTAAGAAAATACTAAAAAAAAATCAGAAAGGCAAAAAGAAGACATGAGGTTGCTTTGGCAGATAATGTGAAGGTAAACCCGAAGGGTTTCTACAAGTATATGAAGAGTAAAAGGATAGTAAGGGACACAATTGGTCCCCTTGAAGATCAGAGTGGTCACCTATGTGTGGAGCCTCACGAGATGGGGGAGATCTTAAACAGTTTTTTTGCATCAGTGTTTACTCAGGAGACTGGCATAGTGTATAAGGAAGGAAGGGAAACAAGCAGTAGTTTCATGGAACATATAGAGATTAAAGAGGAGGAGGTGCTTGCTGTCTTACAGCGAATAAAGGTAGATAAATCCCCCGGGCCTGACATGATATTCCCTCGGACCTTGAAGGAGACTAGTGTAGAAATTGCAGGGGCCCTGGCAGAAATATTTAAAATGTCCTTAGCCACGGGTGAGGTGCCGGAGGATTGGAGGGTAGCTCATGTTATTCCGTTGTTTAAAAAAGACTCCAAAAGTAAACTAGGTAATTACAGGCCAGTGAGCCTGATGTTAGTAGTAGGTAAATTATTGGAAGGTGTTCTGAGAGATCGGATATACAATTATTTGGACAGCCAAGAGCTGATTAAGGATAGTCAGCATGGCTTTGTGCGTGGTAGGTCGTGTTTAATGAAACGTGTAGAGTTTTTCGAGGAGGTTACCAAAAAAGTAGATGAAGGAAAGGCTGTGGATGTTGTCTACATGGACTTTAGTAAGGCCTTTGACAAGGTCCCACATGGGAGGTTAGTTCAGAAGGTTCAGACACTTAGTATCCATGGAGAAGTTGTAAACTGGATTCGAAATTGGTTGTGTGGGAGAAGACAGAGAGTGGTAGTGGATAATTGCTTCTCAGACTGGAGGTCTGTGACTAGTGGTGTGCCTCAGGGATCTGTGCTGGGACCATTGTTGTTTGTTGTCTATATCAATGATTTGGATGATAATGTGGTGAATTGGATCAGCAAGTTTGCTGATGACACTAAGATTGGAGGCGCTGTGGACAGTGAGGAAGGCTTTCAAAGCTGGAAGAGAGATCTGGACCAACTGGAAAATGGGCCAGAAAATGGCAGATGGAATTTAATATGGAAAAGTGTGAGGTGTTACATTTTGGAAGGTCAAACCAAGGTAGGACATATACAGTAAATGATAGGACACTGAGGAGTGTGGAGGAACAAAGGGATCTGGGAGTTCAGATACATAGTTCCCTGACAGTGGCGTCACAGGTAGACAAGGTTGTAAAGAAAGCTTTTGGCATACTGGCCTTCATAAATCAAAGTATTAAGTATAGGAGTTGGGATGTTATGGTGAGGTTGTATAAGACATTGGTGAGGCCAACTTTGGAGTATTATGTGCAATTCTGGTCGCCTAACTACAGGAAGGATATCAGTAAGATTGAGAGAGTGCAGAGAAGATTTACTAGGATGTTGCTGGGTCTTAAGGAGTTGAGTTACAGGGAAAGATTAAACAGGTTAGGACTTTATTCCTTGGAGCATAGAAGAATGAGGGGAGATTTGATAGAAGTTTACAAAATTATGAGGGGTATAGACAGAGTAAATGCGAGTAGGCTCTTTCCACTTAGATTAGGAGTAATAAACATGAGAGGACATGGCTTTAGGGTGAAAGGGGAAAGGTTTAGGGGGAACATTAGGATGAACGTCTTCACTCAGAGAGTGGTGAGAGTGTGGAACGAGCTGCCATCTGACGTGGTAAATGCGGGCTCACTCTTAAGTTTTAAGAATAAATTAGATAGATTCATGGATGGGAGAGATCTGGAGGGTTATAGACTAGGTGCAGGTCAATGGGACTAGCGGAATAATATTTCGGCACAGACTAGAAGGGCCGAATGGCCTGTTTTCTGTGCTGTAGTGTTCTATGGTGCTATGGTTCTATGGAGTTCACCTTCTATCATCCTGGTAGCCATTTGCTACATTGATAATGGAGCTAACGTAGCAATCAATCTCTAAACTGTAATCCCGGGCAGTCTACAACAGATTCAGCCACAAACCTCAGTTTGTGAGAGCTTTGGAAACCATTGGTCTGAATTCACCTGACCATGAATGCATGTACAGTTACATATGATTGCTTCTGCTTGTTTCATGTAGTCTTAAATACTACAGCTGGTCACCTCAATCATCATGCAGAGATTCAAATATATCTGTTAGTAATATAGACAGCTTGATTACAGGCTGAATTGTGAATTAAGTATGGAATGTAATTATAGTCCCAACCAATTATGGTGTCATTATTACCTGGTCATTGTTATAAGGCCATTATACTTGGCAGAAGAGTTCAAACTTCAATTCAATTTGCATCCTAATTGGAAAAATGATTTAGTGCAATCTTATGAAATGATAATAATGACATTTGAATGTAATTCATTTAGATCTACAATCTTCTGTGCATTTTGATGATTCTCAAATAATATTGAAGTAAATCATGCATTTTAAAAATATGAATCAAGTCTCCATTCTGGTATGCAGTTTAAGACAATCAAGATGCAGGGCAACTCGAGCCTAGTGAGGAGACTTTGAACTATAACAACCTTTCTTCATCACATCTGCAACCCACACAAATACAATGTGATAGTTATTACTGCATGGTACCGAGTGCATTTTGTCTACCTTAGTAAACAGAGACCATGTAAACAGAGTTACCCTCATTGATGCAAATGGAATAATACTGTGCTAAAGCATTTGAAAGCTAAAAAGCATAATATTCAAGAGCTTTGCAATATACTGAAGTGCTACAAAGTGACTTTCATTTCATTAAAGAGGATAGCAACCGTATAATGCAATATAATGAAATAAAAGCAAAAAAAAGCTGACTCAAAAGGTATATGAAAGAAAGATGTTAGTGTTCATGGATATAACGATGCCTTCAGAACTTCTGAGAATCTCCAATCAATATGGACACAATACCTTTGGTGCCTTAGGGCTCTGTCCCCTTCTATTCATAACTTGCCTGATATCCCTCTGTGGCACCAACAAGCGCAGACCCAGCTTCCACAAGCATAACATTGGAACCAAACTCTGCCTTTCTGCCACCAGCATTGACTCCAGCATGATCGTAAACCGGGCATCTATGAGGGGCTGTGGGCCATCAGCAGCAGCAGAATTGTATTCAACCACAACCTGTAACCTCACGGCCTGGCATATCCATCACTCTGCCATTACCATCAAACTAGGGAATAACAATCATTCCTTGAAGAGGGCATGCCATGAGCAGCACCGGGCATACCTAAAAATAAGGTACCAATGTGGTGAAGCTACAACACAGGTTTGTATGTGTGTTAAAGACCAAAAGTAGCATACTATATACAAAGTGATCCCACAAGCAATAGATCAGATCAAAGCTCTGCAGTCCTGCCACATCCAGTTGAGAATGTTGGTGAACAATTAAATCAATAACAATAGGAAGAGTGGGTGAACCAGTGATAGTAATGCCACTGAATGTCAAGAGAGATGGTATGATTCTATCTTGCTGGTGATGGCCATTGCCTGACACTTGCCCATCTTTAATGATGATGGAGTCAAGCATGTTAATGCAAAAGACAAGGCTGAAGCACTTGCAACCATCTTCAGCCAGAAGTGCAGAATGGATGATCTAACTTGACCTTCTCATGAGATCCCCAGCATCACAGATGCGTCTTCACCAGTTCAATTCACTCCATATGATATCAAGAAATGGCTGAGTGCTTTGGATACAGCAAACTCTATAGGTCCCGGCAACATTGTGGCTGTAGTGCTGAGGACTCATGCACCAGGAGTAGATGTGCCCCTAGCCAATCCAAACCTTTGGCATCAAATCAACAAAGTGAAAAATAACCCAGCTATGTCCTGTCCATAAAAAGCAGGACAAATCCAATGTGACCAATAACTGCCTCGTCGCTCTACTCTCAATCACAAAGCGATAGAAGGTGTTGTCAACAGTGTTATCAAGCAGCAACTTACTCGGTAATAACTTGCTCACCAATATTCAGTTTGGGTTCCGCCAGAACCATAAGTAACACTTGTGCCACATGTGTATCAGGCAATGACAATCACAAGCAAGGTAGAATCTAACCATCTCCCTTGACATTCAATGGCATTCCCATCGCTGGTCCACCCATCATCAACTCTTAGATATTACCATTCACCAGAAACTTAAAAGGATCAGTCACATAAGTGCAGTGGTTACAAGTACAGATCAAAGGCTGAGAATTCTGCAGCAAGTAACTCACCTCTTCACTCCCCAAAGACTGGCCATCATCCACAAGGCACAAGAAAGGGGTCAAATGAAAGGCTCTCCTCTTGCCTGGGTGAGCGCAGCTCAAACACTCAAGAAGTTCAACATCATCCAGGACAAAACAGCCCATTTGATTGACACTCCAACACCGTAAACATTCATTCCCTCCACCATTGGCGCAAAGTAGCAGCAGTCTATACCATCTACAAGATGCACTGCAGCAACTCGCCAAGACATTTGACAACACCTTCCAAATCATACATCTGATGTGGAAATAAATCGACATCCCTTAGCTGTCGCTGGTTCAAAATCCTGGAACTCCCTCCCTACCAGCACTGTGGGTGTACCTACACCACATAGACTGCAGCGGTTCAAGAAGGCAGCTCACCACCATCTTCTCAAAAGCAATTGGGATGCCCAGTAAACATTGACTTTTCCAAGGACACTCACATCCGGAATTAAAAAAAATAGTTCCTGAGTGACTATTCTAGTAAGACAGTCAGAACCATCCAAAGTCTCCGATTTAATTCAGAGTTTGGGATGGATCCCAATGCAGAATAATTGCCCATCGGAAGGTTGAACTTCCAGGCAATTCCTGTGCAGTGCTTGCATGGAAACTTCCAGTGGTGGGGAGGGGGTTCCCCCACTGCATCCTCTGGGGTACTTCCCAGATACCACCCTCCGGAGATCAGAAGTTATGGGCCACTGTCTTTTTAGTTCAATCATAACTTTTTCCTTAAATCAATTATAACAGCTTTTGACGTCTTTAACCTAATTTTTGAACATTTTAATACATTGTAGCATCCAGAATAATAACACCTTCTCAACAGCAACTAGGTCTAGCAATAAATGCTGGCCCAACCAGTGAAGACCCACATCCCTTGAATAAATAAATAAAAAGTAGGGGACCATTCGGCCCATTGTGCCTGTGTTGGCTCTTTGAAAGAGCAAACTAATTACTTCTTCAGGTTTTTCCCTGCTTCAGGTATCTCACCATCTATTTTGCATGTCAAATTCATAAGAGCAGATCTTGATTGGCCAGGAACCTGTAGCCAATAGAGT
Source organism: Carcharodon carcharias (assembly GCF_017639515.1). Classification (NCBI taxonomy): domain Eukaryota; kingdom Metazoa; phylum Chordata; class Chondrichthyes; order Lamniformes; family Lamnidae; genus Carcharodon; species Carcharodon carcharias. The sequence continues at coordinate 242,235,680 of NC_054467.1, read as the reverse complement.
GCCAGAAATGAATAGATTAATAATAGGTACTTCATCACAGCAGCAAAAAAAGTGCAGTTATGTAGAACCCTTAATAGTGGTGATTCACCGAATCATTATTGAACAAACACCAGCACAGGCTATGCTACAAAATATCAGACAGGCAAGCACTATAGGAGGCCTCTTACCTTATGCCAAGTTACGCTTTGATAAGATGACTTGTACAAAGCCATGAAGAGTTTTGACGTTTTGAGTCCTCATGACCCTTCGACAGAACTTGAGTTCGAGTCCAAGAAAGAGTTGGAACTCTTTCTTGGACTCGAACTCAAGTTCTGTCGAAGGGTCATGAGGACTCGAAACGTCAACTCTTTTCTTCTCCACCGATGCTGCCAGACCTGAGTTTTTCCAGGTAATTCTGTTTTTGTTTTGGATTTCCAGCATCCGCAGTTTTTTTGTTTTTGTTTTTATCTGTTATGAAGAGTTTAAACCTGATTTATCATATACTGTGTTCATGAGCCCTCAAGTTAATTATGACTGTGATGTCCCCTGATCCCCATAAATAATTGAGTACGTCCTTAAGCAGGGCCTTTGAATTTGTTTTAAAATAAAATCAAACTACAGATGAATTATATTTAATGTAAAACAAAATAATGTAGGCAATTTTCAGACTGTTAGTAATTTTCCTTCTTTATTAATAGCACTTCGAGAACTGGACTCAGTTGGTTAGGCACATTTTTTCAGTACTGCGATTAAGTATTGCTGCATTTTCTGATGTTGTTTTAACCCATTTAGTAAATGTTTATTGCTGGTGGACTGAAAACAATTTAACCAATTATCAGTGATGGATTGCCTCTACTTTAGTGTATTTTCCAATATTTTGAAACCACCTTCTGGGTCTCCTGTGGCTTGGCTGATATTAAAGCAGGTAATAGATTCTGATAGATATTTAGAAAAAAGGCTTCAAATATACTGACTTTTAAATAAGGCTTGCCCCAGGTTTGCCTTCTGCATCAACAGAGCACCATATTTCAGGTATGCTTCAAGTTTCTTATCGCCATCTTCAATACCCCGGCTCAATTTAAGTTATCACTCCTTCAGCGTAAGAGATTCACAGCCATATTAAACCTATAGCATACCTGCTGACTCGTCTTTAAGTATTTGTCAAGCTGCCATCCTGGAAGGAGCCTGAATGTCATTCACGTACAGAATTTAGACTTGAGAGTCACAATCTGTGCAGTGTGACTGAGCTGTCCTTTTCTGCTACACTTATTTTATGCTAACGTCTTTCAGCAGAATTGTTAAACCGAGGACCCCCCTGTCCTTTCAGGTGGAAGTCAAAGGCACTACTGCACTCTTTCAGTGAGGAACAGGGGAGTTCCTGCTCATAGCCACGCCAATATTCATCCTTCAATCAACATCACAATAACAGACTGTCTGGCCATTATTGCATTGCTGTTTGTGGGAACTTGCTGTGCACAAATTGACTGCCGGGCTTCCTACATTATAATCAGTGACAACGTTTCAGAAGTACTTCATTGGCTGTAGAACGCTTTGAGATGTCCTGCGGTCATGAAAGGCACTATATAAATGCAAGACTATCTTTATTACATTTCAACAAACTTATATCATTGTGAAGCCTGTGGCAACTAGGGGTGAGGCAGCCGTACAAACAGACTGTGCTGTAAAATGAAGAGCTCCTACAGGTTGTGTAAGAACTGACAAAGACAGGACCTGGCCAAAGTGCTTAAAACACCTTCCAGGATAAAAACATAGAAATATGCCAGACCTTTTATTGATGGACCATTATGAAGTCACAGGAAATTGCAGCTTTCGTCAGAGTTTCCTTAATTGGTGAGATGTGTACTCCTAATTTTCTTATTCTATGATGGGAATTTCACCGAACACGAATTTACCCAAACTACATAAACGCTGGACTCTGACCTATCTAATAGATTATTGTTAAAATCAATAGATTCTTGTTAGGTGGGTAAATGGAGCTGAAGTACAGATCAGCAATGATATAATTGAATGGTGGAACAGGCTCAAGGGGCTAAATAGCCTCCTCCTGTTTCAATGTTCCTAAATTGCCTGTGAGCAGGCAATCACCTTGTAACGATTCACAATGAAAGAAAATTTCTCCTGTGCTTCTGGAGAACACGGTGTTATTGTCTTGCAAATTGATAATGCCTCTCATTGCTTGAAAGGTTAACACAGGTTAATTTAGATAATCCAAGTTAATGATTTAAAATGTTACATTATTTATTGTGCTGAATTCCAACTGCATGTAATTGAAGGGATATTTTTTTAAAGGATCCAACTGTAATGTACTAAGTGACCTCAGCTACTCAATAATTTAACCCCTAGCCAGCTGGGAATCGAATAGGTTTGGTTTCATGTCAAGTTTATACACTGCCAGGACAGGGTGAGATGGGGATCAAAATGATCTGGAACTAGTCAGACCTTGGAGGTGTTACGATCTCCATGGAGACCACTACCTGAAAAGAAACAAATCCCTTGAGGAAAGAAATCGATGGACAAGATCTCACTTGTTAAAACTTGCACTTTAACAGTAAAACCAAAACTCCACGTAAAATAATGCAGGCATTAACTATGATATTTTTTAACTATAAAATGATATTTCACTCAATGAGATGAATTTCACTTTAAATAGTCGATACAACAAAGGTACATCTTAAAAAACTACAAGCACTCGCAACACTTTCCACACAGGTGGCATCACATGCAGTTTCAAAGCTCCCTAACTTGGTCTCCGGTACATAGGATCACTCACTTTCCCCACTCAATCGATTCAACCTTCAAGTTGCTTTCACTAGCAGTAGTATTTTATCTGAGATCCCCAGATACGGGTAACTCTAACAAGATGCATGTCTACGACTCCTCTCTCGCCCTGGTCACATCAGTCCTGATGGCATAGCTTTCCAGAGTTCCTCTTCAACCACCCAGCCAGCAACACCCAGTTTACGGCCTCTTCCTCTGTTAAAAACTCTTAGCTCTTATGCGTGCCTGAGGTATGCACATCAGTTTTTCAGCATTCAGTTCCTTTCAGCTCAGTCATACATCACTTCCTCAAGAGCTGCTGGAGTTCAATTTTCCTTCTTACTGTCAAATAGAAAACTGGCCATTTTGTAGAGAGCGTTGCTTGCTTCTCCTCATATGAATTCTGTGCTTTGGTGACTTCTCAGAGGTACAAGGATATCCAAGAAATCCAATTATTCTCCTTTTTTCAGAATGTTCTTCAGTTTCATATTGGGTTAAAAGGGACATCTCAAAAATACAAGCCCTCTGCAAGTACTGAGTTTATCATGAATGCGAAGCTCATTCACACCGCGCTGTACCTAGCAACTCACTGTTAGGAGGCATTAAGAAACTCAAATAGTTTGTAGGTTGGGAACTCCAGTTCCTGATGAACCTTGGGCCTCCTGCTCATGCGCAAAGGTGAGATCTTCAAATGTGGAGATTGGAAAACCTGGTGAGAAAGAAAAAGTTTCAGTGAGATTGGTTGGCTCACAATGTGACAAACGTCTGGGTGGGTTGTTGAGAAATCCATGGAATTGGGTTTGGTTGCATCTATCATCTCTTGTGTATTGTGGTGTGTCCGACCACAGTTCACCTATTAATTCATGTATACCTCATACATTTACCTGAATGTTAGGGTATAAGGTGGATATTGTAAATTGTTTTATCTTTCTGAACTTGTATAGCAAAGTTTATTTTTGTTCAAAACACATGGAATCTTGTGCCTTCATTGAGTTAGCAAGCATCTTGGATCTCAAACTTTATTTGCTTTACAATAAATATTATTGATCCCTAACCAGATCTCCCCCCACATCTAGGGTCTGGCCAAGGATCATAACAGAGGAATTTTCCAGTCAAGTGCTCATATTCATTTCTCCTGACTAATTTCCACGGTCTCCATACCAGAATGGTAGCAGTGGTGAACGATCTGCAGAAAAGACTTGTATTTCTACAGCACCCTTCATGACCTCAGGGCATCCCATGGCACTTTACACCAGTGAAGCTACTGTTGTAATGTAAGGAAATGCGACAGCCAATTTGAGCTCAGCAAAAACCTCACATACAGCAATGTGATAATGACCAGATAATCTTTTTCTAGGTGTTTGTTGAGGGATAAGTATTGGCCAGGACACTCTCCTGCTCTTCTTCAAAAGAAACGTAGGGCCAGTGATTGGACATGAATCAAAATTGTGCCTCAAACCCTGTGTAGTTCCACATTTGACATGGGAATTACAATTTGCTGCCAAAACATCACAACATTACATCAAAGACAGCGGAAATGCTACTCTCTGAATGGATCTGAGCAATAGCAAAGAACTCGCTGCAACAACTTGCTTTCCCTAAATATCAGCATAGCCTCTGAGCAGCTCCTCTTGAATGGCTCGGTGCACAGTCTGTGACACCCAGGTTCAAAGCCCATGTTTGGCTGACATTTACACTCTTTGCTCCTTCCAGATGGCAGCATGATGAATTATCACACGAGTCAGCAGGCGTGATGTAGAGTAGAGGTGAAGTGCAAAGCTGGTGAAAAGGGGCAAGAGTCAGCAAATGAAGTGCAAATTCACCCTTCAAGGCCCATCTACAATCTCCTCCCCTGAAAGTCAGAGCCGTTCACCAGCCATGCTGCAGCCATTAGGGCAGCACTGCACAGAGGGCACTATGCCAGCTGCAGGTGCACCGAAAGCAGGCACTAGTTGACAATTCTGCACAATGTGGCAATGCTTGATTTATAAATAAACTCCCCTGTTCTTCTTCAAAATAGTGCCATGGAACCTTTTACATCCACCTGAGGAGACAGATGCAGCCTCAGTTTAACATCTCATCCAAAAGACAGCACCTCCAACAATGCAGCACTCCCTCCGTGGAGAGAGAAACAGGGTTAACGTTTTCGAGTCTGTATGACCTTCTTCAGACCGTCTCCACCCTCTCCCTCAGTACTGCACTGGACGTTGTCCTTGATTTTTGTGCTCAAGCCCTGGGGCGGAACTTTGACTCAGAACCTTCTGACTCAGAGGTAAGAGTGCTACCAGCCGACAACAGTGGATGACAAATTGTGCGATGTGAATACCTTCAGCTCCAGCCTGGAAGGAACCAGACATATAAAAGTTCATTGGCACAATAACCTTTACAGTCACTGGCAGTAGGGTCCTTGCCTATCCTGAGGTTGTAGTTGTAGCTGCAGCAAGCAGCAGATTTCAGTGAGGGGGTCCTGAATGAAGTGCAGATTTCTGATACATTGCACCTTGTTGAAGTTTCTGTCATTGTGGGCTTGTCTTGGAATCCATTGGCTTCTTATTCTATAAGAGATCTAGATGGAGGCAATGGTCTTTCATTCAAAATACCTTTTATACATCACTAACTACTTCCAAGGTTATAGAATATTCGGGCTACTCTCTAGGGCTTCTCACTCATCTTCTCTCTGAGTGACATCACTGCGACATAGCTCCTTACGCAAGCACTATAACTATTATTTGAGTTAACCCTTTACTCTACACCTTCTCCTGAGACTGTATCCCCATCTTATTATGCGGGAATCCTTCTATACCTCCCTGAAAGATCTGTGCTTTTAAAAGGGAAAGTCTCTTTAGCGGTTTCACCAGTCTTCTTGAATGATTGCGGAGCTCCTTCTGAGGCAGATGGGACTCTGCTCCGAAGTCAGTCCCTGTGGGTTGTCATTGCTGGTTTCTCTCATTTGTGTTTCTCTAGGTGTGACATTCTCCTGAGGTTCAGGGTATTCAGCCCATACTGCTAATGGTTTTCTGTCCATTAAAATCATGTCTCTGTTCCTTTGAATGACACCAGGCTGAATCTTGATCAGATATGAGTTCAGTTGCTGTAGCTTCTCTATTATAGTATTTTAATAGGACTGAAATATGAGTCAAAGGCTCTTATGACATCTACATAGGAGGCCGGCTCTTTGTTCACCCTCTGCTTGGCCAGCACTTTGTCCACTGTGCTCCTGACAGTGTATAACAAAGTGCTAATTTGATCTTTGTTCTCTTTACTCGCAAGGCCTGAAGCGTTGCACTACCAGGTAAAGTGTCTTTGCCAATTTGTCTATTACTCAGTCTGCCTGGGGCCACCTATATTTTGTATGATTCTGGTAAGGGTAAAGTAGTAATCATTTCTCCCCCTGGTTCGAGGTTGTCTTTTCCTGCACTGTTTGTCTCGCCAGTTGCTGGGCTGCCCTTGTTATTTTGTCATCTCCAGTGTGGCCGCTGGTTTGGTGTCAAAGTCCTTCACCTGCTGCTCTGCATAGTTGCTGGGTTTCTCTTGAAGCTTTTCCAGCCAGTTTTTACTGTTTCCCTGTGGGCGTAGTCACTGTTGCCACCATCTGTTATTGTGGGCTTGTCTTGGGATTCATTGATTTCTTACTCTAGAAGAGATCTTGCTGGAGGCAATGGTTTTTCATTCAAAGGCCTTTATTTACATCACTAACTATTTCCAAGGTTACAGAATATTAAGGCACATCTTAGGCTACTCTCTAAGGCGCTTCTCACTCATCTTCTCTCAGTGAGTGACATCTCTGTGACATAGCTCCTTATGTACATGTTCTGTAGCTATCATTAGAGTTAACCCTTTACTGTACATCTCTCCCTGAGAATTTATCCCAATATTATCGTTTTGGACGCTCTTCCACACCTCGCTCCAAAGTCCCTGCTTTTAAAAGGGATAGTCTCTTTGGTGGCTGATTGCTTCTTGCTGTTACTATGATTCCACCAGCAACTGGTACTTTCTATAATTGTTTCGAGTTGCAAAAGCCTACAGGGAGTGGTGTGGCAGATGCTGAAGCACTTGGCTCTGACTTCAAGGTTTCTGCACCAAGCAGCTGCTCTCAGTCATGGGTGTACTAGTAGACATCCCCCTTGGAATAAGGGATGACTGGCAGAGTGCAATGAGACCATGTAAAGCAGGACATGCTGCTGGAAGAGGGAGGAGGGGGTGGAGGAACAGGGCTCTCAGCATGAGACCATATCCATCCAAAATGTTCAGGGAACAATTCTCTTACCTTAACAGCAGTAATTAGCCTGTAAGTAGTTGATGATCCATTTATACATGACCAATGCTGACGTCTTCCTACTGCTGAATGCATGTTCAGCTGTGCAAGTTTAAGAGAAGCCTTTGCTCAGAGGATGAGCATCAAATCAGTAAGGATACTGACTGATGTCATCATCTTCCTGTTCAGTGTGTGGGCACTAACATCACACCAATATGATGTCAGGCACAATTTGCTCCACAAGTGTTTGCACCAACTGCAGACACCATTTTTGAGCGCTAAGGCCACTTGCAACATGCAAAATCAAGCGTTAATGAGCCTAATTTCTTGCTTGTTGTGTTCAGGCATATATGTACAGGTGATTGCCTGGCACCATGGCAACCTGGGCCTGCTGTGGAATTCTGGCATGTTTGTCTTGGTGACTTAATCCAAGCACAGTGTTCTCCCAGCAGAATATAACAGCACATATTTCATATGATAACATATGAAACACTGGCTATTTTTGGAGTTGGGTCCCCTTGCCAACTCTCTAATGATTCAGCATTGATTTGGCTTAATGTACAGGTTTTCATGACTGATAAAGCTGCAACTACTTGATTCGCTAGATCTGCTTAATTACTGCCAAGCTGCCTAAGTGTTGCCAGATTGTTTAATAAACCAATTTCTTTTGGCTGCCACTTTCTGACTGTATTTGAATGCCATTACCAGATTGCACCTCGACTTAGCCCAGGGACATGAGTTATACATGGTGTCAGAAAACATAATATACAGCTGAGTCTTCTCACTGAATCAATTTATTATAATTGATAATATACTTGTTTTTGTTTGCCTGGACTGTTTTGGTTGGTCAGTTTAAAGGGTGCATCTGTTGGTGGGTTTATTTGGTAGGTGGTGTTTGGCGGTACTTATAGAGGGTGTGGAGGCCTCGAGTGCATTGGTGGCAGCAGTGGAGACGGGGTGTTGGGGGGGTGCATGGCATTGATGGAGAACAAAGACAGGTTAGGGGAGCCCAACAATAAAGCTACCCTGACTGGAGCGATTGTTTCTGTACTGTATGGGATGAGATTGATGGGACGGATGCAGACGGCAAGACGAGGATGTAAGGAATGGGATAGAGATGAGATAGGAGGGGGGGATGGCATGGGGAGGGGAGGGGATGGCATGGGAAGGGAAGGGATGGCATGGAAAGGTAGCTAATGAAGGGTTAGATGAAATAGAACCATAGAAAAGTTACGGCATAGAAAGAGGCCATTCAGCCCATCATGTCTGCGCCTGTCAAAAAAGAAAAGAAAAAAATAGCTACCCATTTCTAATCCCACCTTCCAGCACCTGGTCACATAGCCTTGCAGGTTACAACACCTCAGGTGCAGATCCAGGTACCTTTTAAGTGAGTTGAGGGTTTCTGCCTCCACCACCAAACCAGGCAGCAAATTCCAAACACCCACCACTCTCTGGGTAAGAAGTTTTTCCTCATGTCTCTGCTAATCCTTCTGCCAAACACCTTAAATCTGTGCCCCCATTAATTGACATCTCAGCTAGGTGAAAGAGGATATTCCTGTCCACTCGATCAAGGCCCCTCATAATCTTGTACACCTAAATTATTCACCTATCGGCCTCCTCTGTTTTTAAGGAAAACAGCCCCAGCCTATCCAATCTTTCCTCATAGCTGCAATTTTCAAGCCCTGGCAACATTCTTGTAAATCTCCTCTGTACTCTCTCCATATTCTCTCCTTATGTCCTTCCTGTAATAATGACCAGAACTGTAATTAATTAGAAATTATGTCATTAGCTAAGTGTGGTGAATTGGCAGGAACAATTATTTGATACAACTTATTATTCAAAAGCTATTCATTATAAAAATGAAGATACACAAGATTTAAATGAAAGTTTCTGATGGGTTAAAAGAATATGTCTGCATTGAGTATACAGATGAGGAAGATGATAACAGTTTGCACCCTCTAGAGTTTCTACGCAGTCTAACTCCAATGGGCGTGGTACCTTGTAAATTTAGACTCAAGGAAGGAGCAGTTATAACGTTGCTATGAATTCCATGCTAAGTATATCATGGAATAAGAATAAGTTCCGAAGCTGCTTTCTTTAATGGTGGGTGCTGAAGTTGTAAACAGATTTGAAGGAATTAGCTTGGTGGCGAGCTTGGAGGTGGGAAGGTTTTGAAATTAAGCGGGCAGATGCCATACTGGAACCCTGCCGCCTTCCAGCCTCTGCCAGAATTAAGTTCTGGATGGGAACGGCCATGGTCGACCCTTCCTACCTCACTGCCGCCCGAGGTCCTTAAGTGGTTAATTAATGGCCAATGAGGCTGCGATGACTGGGGAGGTGCCAGCCATAGCCATGGCACTGGCTGCGCACTCCCTGGCGGGGCCAGCACAGGCTCCACTGGTCAGTGGATGACCACCAAAGCCATCAAGGCCAAGAGTCAGCAGGCTGTATCCAATGCCACTACCAGTGCGGGGGTGGGGGAGGGGTTGGAGGTGAGGGGGTAGGGGTTGGGGGTGGGAGGGATGGGTGGGTGGGTGGGAGTGGGAGGGGTGGGGTAGGGGGGGTAGGGTGGTGTTGGGGGGTGTGGTGGGGATGGAGGGGTTGGGGGTGGGGTGGGGTCACCGAGATGTAGCCCTCGCAAACATAAGTTTAAGGCACCCTAAGCACAAAAGGGACTGGTCACGGGTGATCTTCTGGTCTGTAATGTTTTGTTTATGTTTACGGGATTGGGAATGAAGACCAGAGAAGATTAGGTTATTTTGTTTGGATTGTGAAAATGACTTAAATTTTGTTTTTGCTGTAATGGCCTGAGTACGCTTCACCTTTTTATTTTGTAGGTGCAGGGTACGCCAGTATGTAATGCTGGATATGAGTGGCTCTAAACTTTATTGTACAGGCACTGAGTGGACTTTGGGTTCAAATGAAAGGTTCATTTCAGACATCCGGGGTGGAGGCAGCAGCCCTGGTATGAGGGGGAAGCAGATCTTTGGCAGCCTAGCTGAAGGAGCTTTGGATCAAAGCTTCCATGGAGTCCCCACCTCCCTGAAGGATACAGAGGTCTGCGTCCACACCCTCAGCGTTCTCCTCACTGTGCTCCTCTTCTGAATCACTATTGAATTCACCATTTGTGGCCTGAGGAGCGCAGCATGCAACCACGATCAGTGACACCCAGTCTGGGGGGTATTGTGGTGCTCCCCCTGAATGGTCCAGGCATCGGAAGCTCATCTTCAGAAGACCTATGGCTCTCTCTATCAATGCTCCTGTGGAGGCTCCTATTGTAATGCTGCTCTGCCTCTGTTCTTGGGTGGCGGAGAGGCGTCAGAAGCCACCTTTTCAACGGATAGTCCTTGTCACTCAGCAGCCATCCATCCAGTCAGGCTGGAGCATTGAAGAGCCATGGCAACTGGGAGTGTCTCAGGATGTAAGCATCATGGGAGCTGTCTGAGTACCTTGCACAGACTTGCAGAATCTGCATCCTATGCTCACACGCTATTTGGACCTTCATCGAGTTGAATCCCTTCCTGTTGACGATGGCACCCGGCTTACCCGCTTGCACTTTGATGGCCTCATGTGTGCAGTCGATTGCATGGCAATCATGGCAAATCTTGGCTTGCTCAGCCTGGCTGCCCTCGTCAATAAATGTCATTTCCCACCTGAACAGAACTTCTGTCACCAGCTTGACCCAAATGTGGACACTCCACAAAGATCACCCACTGACTCCTGGAAAGAGCCAGAGGCATAGAAGTTGAGGGCCACTGTGACCTTCAGAGCCATTGGCATGGGGTGTCCACCCACACAGTTTGCGGAGATCTCAGGCCCAATCATCTGACAAATGGAGGTCACAGTCTCCCTTGAGAGGCGGAGCCTCCTTCGGCATTGCACCCCAGACATATTGAGGTAGCTGCATCACTGCCTGTAAACCCTGACAGCAGGATAGTGGCATCTTCTGCGGCCCCTTCCACCTTGGACTTCCTGCTGGTCCTTTGCCCCTTGTGCCTGCTCCTCGTCAGTGGACTTTTGAATGGTTCACTGCATCTTACACCATGACAGGGCCATAAAATTCCACCCCAAGTTTCTCTTTCTTTTCTTTTTTGTTTAACTTCCAGTTGGTTTGGATGACTAGGGCTCCATGAGGGTGTCAAGCAGCCAAGGACAAGAGCATGGGAGTGAGACGGTCGGAAGTGGCAGGTCATTGAATGAAACAATACAGAAGGAGGCCATCTGATACATTGTGTCCATGCCAGCTCTTTAAAAAAGCCAACCAATTAGTCCCACCCCCCTGCTCTCATTTCCTACAGCTCTGTAGATCTTTTCCTCTTCAATTTATCTGATTCCTTTTTGAAAGTTATTATGGAATCTCCTTCCACCACCCTCTCAGTCCTGACCACAACAACACAGTGTAAAAAAACTATTTTCCTCCAGTCGCCTTTGGAACTTTCCCTTAAATCTGTGTCCTCTGGTTATCAACCCTGCAATCAGCGCAAACAATTTCTCTCCATTTATTTGACCAAAGCTCTTTGAGTTTTTGAATGCTTCTATCAAACCGATGGTTTTGTGATAAAACATCTAGGGGTATGTAATGAAAGACGGAGTTGGTAACTCTATACTTCCCTGGTAATTGCTGGAGAGCTTGAAGATTATATGTATACAATACAGATCACCATTCCAACAGGAAATGTTAATGGTCCACAAAATAGAGTATGTTTGGAATATGAAAGTCAAAAGTGCAACTTGAGCTGAGCATGGATATTTTCAATGATCTTATGACATTTGCACCAAGTCTAAGACAGGTGAGTGTAAGCTAATGGAAAAAAAAGTGCTTTTCAAATTAGATGCCAACTTTGATTTAAAAAAAAAGACAAAGCAACTGATCACAATATCTCCGGTACCAATCTTACAGTACGTTGACAGAAGGGTTCACATCGCAAGTTGTCAGGTCAGCGGCCACGTTAGATGCTGCAGTCCTTCCAGCTGTCAAATCTGTTGCTTATACCTCGTACGCACCGATCGGAGCACAAAGGAATTAGATGCAAGTAGGAAGATGATGGATGTTATGAGAAATCTCATCGCTATCTCTAAGGCTGTAGGAACAAAGTGGAAAGTGACTGCTGAACATTTGAGAGAACTTTGAGAAACAATTATCTGCAACACTTCAATGACTACAAGGTGTAACACTAAAACTCCATAAATATGGGTTCGCCAGTCAGAGGACAAAAATAATCCCAGTTGCAAACACTCTGAGGAACCTATCAGCTATGAAGGGAAGGTGGAAGCATCTCGGAACGAGCATGGAGATTGCACAATGGCAAACATGCCCAAATCGGTTAAGAAAAATAACATAAGAAAAGCAAAGCACAATAGACTCTGGCGATCTGAAATAACAAAGTGCTGGGAAAACTCAGCAGGTCTGGCAGCAACTGTGGAGAGTGCAACACAGTAAACGTTTTGAGTTCAATATGACTCTTCAGCCAAAGCAAAGCTCCTGCTTACTCCGAAGCAGGATCAGGCTCAGCTGTGGCAGACCATCCCCCGCCCCTTTCACAGTCAAAAAGCTTGGCAGTGCTCAGTGCCAGGGCTCACGAGTGCAGAATGGTCAGTTGGACTGGTACCAAAGGGCTGCCACTGCCCAACTGAAGACATGCCTCAGCAAGGAGTCAAACAACTTCACGGAAGAATGGGAGAAAACTGGAGGGGAGGGAGAAAGAAAATGGAAAACAAAAGCATGAAAACCATTTTATTCCCAGTAATAGTCCACTCTGACACTTTATTTCACGCTGGTTGTCAGCTGAATCTAATCTTTATAAAACAGGCTGTTTATCTTTTAACATGAGGCTTTATTTGCTGTGTGGAAACCCCTTGGAACAGACAGAGAGGTTTTACTAAATTTATTGCACTGTAGCAACTTACAGCATGGGATCAGTCTGCAAACATTTATAAATGATGGCCAAGTCAACAACTGATAGTCAACAGTTGCGTCTAGGGAGCGCAGGACGAGAATAGGAAATCCATAAAATTTAGAAAGAAGATACCAGTGTTTTACTGCAGATAGGGAGAAAGCATTATAACAGACTGACACATAATACATCAGCAAATAGCTTAAAAGACTGCATATGTTTGGCAATCTGTTGTGAATCTGAGATATTCTTAATACTATGGGATATCAAAGATTAAAGGTTTGTAAATGCAATATAAAGCAAACACAGCTAATCGCTAGGACAACATCTGGTCGAACAGCTGGTGCAAAAAGTAATATTTTGTAGTAATTAGATCACCATGAGTGAGCTCTTATTTGTCAATGACAAAGTAAGAAAGTTTCAGCTCTTCATAGGTGAAAGACAAGGAGCCAATTTACAGAACAGCTTTTAAGGGAAGTAAATTAGGTTGGATACTCCCACTTACGGTTACTGAATAATTCAACGTTCAGTTGCAGTTACTGCCCTTGCGGGGCTGGGGTGGGAGGAAGCCATTTGCTTTAACCCTAGCTGATCTCCTGTGGTAATCCGTTGTCATGGGAGATGGCTGATACAGAGACCGGTGCATCTTTCAAGGGGAAATTAGAAGAATTATTGAAAGCAGAGGAAGACACAGGACTATGGGAGAGTGCAAGGAAGTGGGATTAGCTTTCGATTGCTTCTGCGAGGAGTTGGCACAGCTACAATAGCAAAATGCTTCTTACTGGGCTGCAAGTCTCCATGGTACTGTGCTTGCAAATGTTACTGCAAAAAGGCAGAGACATATGCGCAACTGCTATTCTATCTGATTTAATTCCTGAATACTCCTACCAGGCACACTGGAGAGCTAATTACGAATCAAGCTATAAGGAAGCTCGCATCTTTTAAATTTTTTTGTGTGTTCAATACAACAACATTGCGTATTTTAATAGCACCAGTAACATCGTGAAACATCCCAAGGCTCACAGGAGCATTATCAAATAAAACTCAAACACCCAACTTTCCACAGGTCAGCGTTTGAGTGGGTCTGAACAACTGCTAAATCTTCATCTCTCATCGATTGGTTGGATTATCCCTGGAGAGTGAATTTAGCTGGGCCTGCTGGCAGTAGAAAAGTTAATAAACAGATTCTCACCACCTCTTCAAGTCAGTACGACAGCTTAAAGAAAAAAGACGCGATCCTTGGCTTTATAAATTTAGGCATAGAGTATAAAAGGCAAGGAAATTTTGCTAAGCTTTCATAAACTTTTACACAGCAGGAGTATTGTGCCCAATTCTGATCACCATACCTCAAGAAGGATGTCACCATCTTGGAGAGGGTGCAGAAGAGATTTACGTGAATGATGTGAAGGATGAAAGACTTTGGGCAGAATTTTCCCGTCAGCGATTTGGGGGCGGGGCCAGCTCGCCGACGGGAAAATGATGTCGAGAGGAACCCCCGACGTCATCCCGGTCCACTTAACTATTGAGGAAGGCGGGTGGACAGCGAAATCAGCTATCCGCCTGCCGACCTGTCAATGGCCAATTAAGGCCATTGACAGGATAATTAAGCTTGTTAAATGCCCTGCCCATCCAACCTTAAGGCTGGTGGGCAGGCCAGAAGCCCCAGCGGGCTCCTGATAATACATGAAACCTCATCCACTGGCAGGAAGAGGTTTCACGTCTGTTTTTAAAAACTTCAATAAATTTGATGTGTTTATTATTAACATGTCTCATCTCGTGTGACATTGTCATATGAGGGGGACATGTTAATAATTTTAATATTTTTCTATTTTTAATGATTTTTATATTGTCAGTAATCAGCACTTAGTTTCAGGGAGCCGTGCGCTCTTTTGTGTGCATGCGTGAAAGAGCGCACTTTGACAGGTGGGGAATCTCTCCACCCTCTGCACAGGAAGTACAGGGCAGGCCATTGGACCGGCCTCAATTGGCCCGCCCACTCAAAATGGCGGCTGGCCCGGTTTCGTTGGCGGATTTCGGCTGCCCACCACCTGCCCATCAAGGTAAAAATCCTGGCCTCTAGTGACATGGAGAAAATGGAAGGGCCAGGACTGTTCTTAAAGCAGAATGAGTTAAGGAGAGAGTCGATAGAGCTAATTAAAATTGAGGTTTGATAAGACAAAACTGTTTCATTGGCAGTCAGGTCAGTAACCAGAGGATGCTGATCAGAGGGAGGATAACGGGAATATTTTTAACATTATGGGCTGAATCTTCCAGTCGGGGTGTGGGGGCTGGCCCAACGCGCCAACGCGCAAAATGAAGCCTGATGACATCATCGTGCATCATTTCGGTATTGCATTCGGCAGGCGTTCACCGGAGGCAGCTACGTGCCCGCGGAACTGTCAACGGCCTATTAAGGCCATTAAAAAAGTATTTATCTTGTTAACTATGCTGCCCATCCAACCTTAAGGCTGGTGGGCAAGCGAAGGGCCCGAGCGGCTTTTGTGTTTTTCAGGAAACCTCATCCACAGGCGGGATGAGGTTCCCTGAAGGTTTTATAAAAATCCATAAATAAATTTTACTTACTTCACTAACATGTCCCAGCTCGTATGACACTGTCACATAAGCTGGGACGTCTTTAAATAAATTTTCACTTCGTTTATGAAAAAGTTTTCACAGCCATTCAATCTAGATTTCTGCACTCGTTCGTGCGCATTCGCGAAAGAGCACAGGCCCCGACTCTTCGTCCTCCCCCCGCCTGCACCGGTAGCACTGAGCACCACCAGCCATGCGTCACGCTGGGCAGGCCTTAATTCGCCCACCTGTGTAGAAGGCGGCACCCAGCCGATGGGGGGAGGCGATCTGCTCCGCGCTTGCCCCCGCCCTCTTCCCTCCCAGCTCACCCATCACTGGAAAAATTCTCCCCTGTGTTTGGATCAGCTGTTACGATCTGGAATACGCTGTCTGTAAAATGCAGATAGGACTCAGCCAAGTCCCAGTCATTAAAAGGGCGTTGAGGTGCCCCGTGTTTGCCTATATTTTCTGACAATGTGGAGGAATAAGGTTGGTGAGCACGAAATAGCCATGTGGCAATAACAGAAATTTGATTTGGGGCAGAATTCTGAGGTCATCAGGTGGGGGTATTGGGCAGGACCGGGAAGTGGCCAGGAAAGGGCCTGCTGCCCATGATCAGACCACCACCACCACCACTCCCCCCACCCCCCCAACGTGATTTCACGCTAGCTGACCAATTAACGGCCAGCCAGCGTGAAAGGTGCGCTGAAAAACTCAGCGTTGCCAGGGTGGGGGCAGGAGGAGGGCAAGCGCTGAAGTCTGTGCAGGTGCGGTGGGGAGTGAGCAGTGAAAGCTCGCTGAAGGCAAGAGAGCTGCCTCGGGGAGCTGAAGAACTTAAAACCATCGAATGAAGATTTTAAAATTCAGAAAAAAAGGTCTTCACATCGGACTCACCCACCTAAACATACAGATGACAAAAACTCTGCTCAAACGTTTTTGTTGAATTAATATCGTAAACCCCATGGATATTTCGGTCAGTGGGTGCGCAACCAGAGACAGCAGCGCACCCGCTGACAAATTAAAAGGCCTATTAAGGCAATAAAAAAGCAGTGAAAAGAAAATCTTCACTGCCCGTCCAACCTAACGGTTGTCGGGCAGGCAAAAAGGCCAAGCAGCCTTTGCACTTTTTTGAAAACCTCATCCACGGGGAGGATGAGGTTTCCAAAAGCAAATAAAAATAAAAAAAATGTTATTTTTTCATTAATAACAGGTTTATGCTCATGTGTCAAATGAGAGGACATGTTTCTTTACATTCTTATTTTTTTAATTATATTTTTATCGTATATCTTCATCTTTCTGGAGGTTATGTAACGCGCGAAGGTCACACTCACCTGGCTTGTCCTCATCCCCCCCTCCCCCCCCCCGCCTGCACAGGCAGCACTCAGCGTAGCCGCTCGTGTTTCCAGCTGGATGAGCCTTAATAGGGCCTTCCCAACGCCACCACCCCCCCCACCACCCCCTGCCGCCTGCCACTGCCAAGCCCGCGCGCCAAGGGCAAAATTCGGCCCTGAGACTCAGAGGGATCTGGGTGTGCTAGTGCATGAATCACAAAAGTTTAACATGCAGGTACAGCAGGTGATTAGGAAAGCTCATAGAATGTTATCATTTATTGTGAAGGGAATTGATTACAAAAGTAGGGAAGTTACACTTCAGTTGTACAGGGCATTGGTGAGAACACATCTGGACCAGAAGTTTACAGTCCCATCGCAGAGGGATTCTAAACTCCACTGGCTTCAGCAGGATTTTCCCACTTCAGTGAAATTCACCCCTGGAGCATCGTGTACAGTAGTGGTCTCCTTATTGAAGGAAAGATGTAAATGCATTAGGAGCAGTTGAGAGAAGGTTTATTAAACTAATACCAGGAATGGGCATGTTGTTTTATGAGGAAAGGTTGGACAGGTTAGGCTTGTATCCACTGGAATTTAGAAGAGTAAGAGGCAACCTAATTAAAACCTTTAAAATCCTGAGGGGTCTTGACAGATCTGGAGAGGATGTTTCCTTTTGTGGGAGAACCTAGAACTAGGTGACACTGTTTAAAAATAAGGATTTGCTCATTTAAAACAGGGATGAGGAGAAATTATTTCTCTGAGTCTTTAGAACTCTCTTCTCAAAAGGAGGTGGAAGCAGAGTCTTTGAATATTCTTAAGGCAGAGCTAGGCTCTGGATTAACAAGGTGATCAAAGGATATCGGAGGTAGGCAGAATGTGAGGCTCAGATCAGCCAGGAATTTATTGATAGCAGATCAGGCTTGAGGGGCTGAGTGGCCTACACCTGCTCCTAATCTGCCTATTTGTATGTAAAAAGAAACGGTGTGTAACGGTGTGTGAGAACCAGGCCTATGGGAACAGAATGGGGGAATGGGACTGACTACATTGCGCTACAGTGAGTCGCCTTGGACCCTGTTCCATAGTGACTCTATGATGCTTTGACTCTAAGGAAATATAAAATATAACGGGTAGGACTTTTCCCTCATCGGGGGTGAATTTGAAGTGCGGGCGCACACAGGCGCATCTCCGATCTACACCCCTGATTGGGGGCGCGCCGCCATTTTACGTGGGCAGACCAATTAAGGCCCATTCAGCGTGACATTTGCATGGAAGCGCTATGAGCTCCCTGTGCGGACAGGGACGGGGGTGCGGTTGGTGGGGGGGATTCCTTAAATCGAGAGTGTGCTCTTTTGCACATGCGCACGAAAGAGTGCACTCATCTTCCTGAGGCTAAATGCTGCCTCAGGGAGATCGCCTCTACTGTCAAAAACATTAAGAACAGAGAAAAAAAAATTCCCTGACATGTCCCCTCGTGCGATACTGTCACATGAGTTGGGATATGTCCATAACTTTTTAAAAAACTTTAATTAAATTTTTAAAAACCTACGTGAAACCTCATCCCACCGGTGGATGAGGTTTCATGCTTTTTCTGAATCCCGCCGGGGCTCCTGGCCTGCCCGACAACCTTAAGGTTGGACGGGCAGGTCCATTAATTGCTTCAATGACTCTGTCAATGGCCTCAATTGGCCATTGACAGGTCGGCGGGCACGCAGCTGATTTTGCTGCGCCGTCTACCTGAAAATTTAAATGGGGCGGGGTGACATTGGGAGTTCCGCCTGACCTCACCGCGCATCGTTTCATGTGTCAGCGAGCGGGCCCCACCCCCTGGCCCCCCCCACCGCTCGCTGATGGGAAAATCCTGCCCAATAAGTTGACAGCTTGACATAGGTGAAAAGCACCATGGGATAGTTAGTACCGAAAAGCTGGCAAATTGCCTAGAAGAGGGGGATGTTGAGATTAGAGTGCTTTGGCAATGTTGGGGTTAAAACAGGTGTGCGATATATTTAGACAAGCAGGAGCATGACACATCAGTTAACACTTTCATAGCAACAAAAGGTCATATCAAAAACTGCAGAGCTGGACAGTAATGGTTTTGTTATGTATTCACCAGTTTGTTGTATATTTGTATACTTATATAATATATATATTTATAAGTAATGCAGAGATGACTCTAGTTTCTAAGTGTGCAACAAGTTTATTAACAAGAGCTTTCAAAATATCTCTACAATCGCATGTCTGCACCATTGCTTATAGCTCAGCTTCGTCCAGTAGCTTCTCTGTTTACTTTTGCTCTGAATCAACACCTAAGCTTAGCCAATCAAGCACAGATCAGTTACCAAACTAACATAATCAAACACAGATCAATTGAACAATTGAGCACTACAGGTTTACAAGTTTAGCGAAAATGGATAGCCTGGGAGGAATGTTTCATTAAATATGGGATGGAGATGTGCATTACTCAAATCGTTACATTTCTTGTCAGCTGTGGATCACTTAGTTAGCATTCTTATTTGAGTCAGAACATTGTAGGTTCAAGTCAGAAACTTCAACACAAAACACAATGCTGATAGGTCCGGTACAGTAAGGAGAGAGTACTACACTGTCAGAGGCCATATCTGCTTTCTCAGCTGGGTATAAAAGAGCCATTACACTTTGTCAAAGAAGAGCAGACAAGTTCTCTCTGGTGGCTGGCCAATATTTATCCCACAAGCAACGTCACAAGAAATTATTTGGTCATTCTTATATTGCTGCTTGTGGCAGCTGGCTTTGTTCAAATTGGCTGCTCTGTTTCTTACATTACAACAATGATTGCCCTTCAAAAGAACTTAATTGGCTGTCAAGTGCTTTGGGATGTCTTGGGTTGGTGAAAAGCATGCTATAAATGCAAGTTCTTTCTTGCTCTTTTATAAGGGCAGATCTTAATCCCCAATGTAGTCTCACATATATTCAATACATTTTTAATGTCAAATTATCTCTGGTGTCCAAGCCTTTCTAAGGAGTTTATGGTATAAGTCGAATAAATATGGATGGAATTTGTATATGAATAGTTTGATGCATTACTCCGCTCTAAGGAAAAGTGGGCAGCAAATTCTGTGCGCTCAGCATACATGTGGTGGCAGCCTCCGATCTTGTAAGATGATGGTTTATGCCCTGGTGATTAACTCTGTTAAGTATCAGCTGATGTGGCTCAGGAGCCCCACTCTAGCATGGCAGTCTCTGCTGCAGTGGCTCAGAAGGTGCAGGGTTCACTTAGCCCCTGTTTTCTCTGGGCTCTCTATGGACAGCTGAGCTTTTCATTTCTGCTCACCTCTCCCAACCTCCTCCCAAACGTTCAGCCTTCAGAGATCACAACCATTAGCAACTGTCTCCCAGTTGTCTGTGTCAGTGTTCACCAACTTTATATCTCACTTGAAGGTGTCCTTAGAGCAGAAGTATGGATGCCAGGAGATTATGACCCAGTGGCCAATTCACCATACAGAAGATCTTTGTGTATACGGTGGTTATCCATCTGATGAACCTAGCCAAGCCAGTACAGACATTGTTGACTGAGCAATGATTGTATGCTGATGGAATTAACATGCTCTAGGATGTCAGAGTTGGTGACCTTGCCCTGCCAAAAAGATGCCGAGGATACACCTGAGACAGCGAAGGTGGAAACTGTTCAGCCTTTTCTCTCACCTGCATATGTTGCCCAGGTCTCCCTACTGTGGAGGATTGCACAGAGGACACAGGCTTGGTCGACTCACAGTTTAGAATTCTCAATTGGGTTGGACCCTCCCACCATGTGTAGTACCCATTCCATATGCCATCTTTCAGCTTAATGCCTTAATTATGCATTTGAATCTTGGTACATGATTCAGATGGTTTGACGGCATCTCTGTTTTCTACGAGATTGACGGTGTGAATAATGTGTTGAGTGCTCCTCATCTCCTCATATACATCACGGTCATTTTCTGGTTTGTCAATCACCTCACATATATGTTTCTAAGAGGACGCTGGATGGTCATTCTTATTGCTTGAAAGTACCCATTGTGTACGGTCTGTTTTGATCAGTGCATAGCTCTTTGTAGCTGCCTCAGTCTTTGCTCTCATGCACTGCTGCTGCCAACGGCCCTTTCTGCCACGTGCCATGCAGAATTGATGGATAACTGGGCATTTCCTTTGTGTATGTAGAAGTCTGCACCTTCCAAATGCCTTGCCAAGTTTGGGTGTTCCAGTGAGTGCATCAACAATCGGGGCTGTGCTTAGGACCTGTAAACTTTGTTGACCTGCAAGGATCACTTCATACTTCGGTCCATCCTTGAGTAGCTCTTCGATACTATACATTTTGGGCTTGTCTGGCAGATCTTTCTGGAATGCTTCCACGAGAGTGAATGTGATCACCAACTCAATAATTCTATCTGCTTGCGATACCTTTGAAAAGTCACAGTACCCTGAAGTGGTCCATGGACTCTGTAGGCTGTTGTCGAAATGACATGACCTCTAGTTAATGAAGGCAGAAGTTTAACCTGATTCTGAACTAGCCTTTCACTGTAGTCTATCTTTTGAGGATCCTTTAGCTCTTCTGTTGTTGATCCTGACAGGCTCAGCCTATGTAGACCTTTATTCCCAGTTGCTAATTGAATTTTTATGGCTTACTCTTTTTGTTCAGACATGCCTGAGTCAAGAACCCATAGCTTTGTACGCTGTTTAAACATTTTGAATTTTGAAAGTAGGTCAGCTGCATCTCAGTTCAACCTGGGGAATTTGGTGGACATTCTGACAATATCCCTTTGACATTCCTTCTTCTATAGTACCTGGGTAAGTGTTGCTGTGGCCGCTTTCACATGCTTTTCCAAAGCTCCGTCCATGAAGACGAGTTGTGGCAGGAACACTCCATGGAGTAACAATGTCTTTGCTTTTTATTCAATTTATTGCTCACCAACTCCTGAAACCGTCTGTTATAATCGCTATCTTCTCTGGATGACTTTTATGACATTTTTCCTGGGTTTCTTTTGTTTGACTCTTCCTCACTCACTATCAACCCAATCTACACCCTGGTCACTATTCTGATTGAGCTGACCCGGTGCTGGTCTGCTCGACACACTGTCCCACTCCCGGAACTGACAGGCTAAGTGCTGCAGTCTCACCCCGAGGGATCCGTCTGCTTACCAGCTCTTTATTTGAGCACTAGCTCAGCAGTGTGCCTTCAAAGCTTTTCTTCACAGGCATAACACTGCATTTTAATGCTCTCTGATGCTGCAACTTCATTGCAGTCTGACTAAAACATCGAGGGTCATCTCATGCCATGGAGCATAATCTAAAGTTGTTCACCATGTCGTAGCTGTACTTAATCTTGCTGCCACCTGTCTTACCACCGTTGATCAGCATTAATATAATGATATATTAACTTTGGGTTATTTACTGCACAACACACAAAGCACCAATCACTCATAAGGGATTGGGTAAACCCATTGTGGATTCATTTATTAAAACTAGGCACGTGAGAACAGTTATACACAGGTGTAAATTTTGAAGACATCAGAGCTGTGTGTGTGTGCTCTTCTCAAAACAAAAGTGAAACTAAGACTGGATCACATGACACAATTCCCTTCTAATGATGTCATGCTGATATCCCTTAAAGGCATATTACAGAACTAAGATTCACAAGTGATTAATTTTAAGCAAAAACAATGCACTTGCATTCACACTGTGTCCATTCAATAAGGTTCTGTACTCCCACCAATGCTAGCAGCCCCGGATGAGGAA
Organism: Carcharodon carcharias; assembly: GCF_017639515.1. NCBI lineage: Eukaryota > Metazoa > Chordata > Chondrichthyes > Lamniformes > Lamnidae > Carcharodon > Carcharodon carcharias. Next base: position 242,213,127 of record NC_054467.1, on the reverse strand, counting down.
TTAACTTGCATTATGCTCTCGTCCACAATTTAATGCTTAAATTTTAACATAATTTACCCGGATGGGTCTTGTTCTCATTTTCCCCTCCCTGAAGATGACATTGAAACGTAAACTGGGCAATGGCTACCATTGTACCATCTCTGTCCACCTGCCCAGTGGACATCACACACTTTCCACACATTCAGAAAAATCAAGGTTGCTGTGTTGCCTAATACACTGGAGAAAAATTTCATTGATTATTTTAAAAGTTTCAAGGTGGCCAAGATGCAATTTTAAGCTGAAACGCCATTTTAGCCTGCATTTAGCACAAGATGCTATCTTAGTAAAGGGCTTGAATCCAGCACTGGGTATGGCTGCTCAGAGACTTATTAACCAGCTTATTACCACTTAAATTTCCTGCTCCCGCTCATTAAAGATTCTGCACAGCAGTTTGGTGGCCAGCATTTCAAAGGGATACTCAACGCTTAAAGGGATACCCGCCGTTTCATGATCATTGCTGCCAGAACTGTAAAGACAAACTTTTTCCAGGACACTTTGTACGACTTCAACACTCAAACAATATTTATTTTAGAAATTCTCTGAGGACTTCCCCTAAAGGGAAGTAGGTGCTGTGCTTATTGGACACTGTACTAGAGTTGACATTCCCTTGGGCATCTTCCTAAGGGTTTCTCTCAATGAGGGCCGGGATTTTCCGGCCCCGTCACGGGCGGGACCCGCCGCGGGCGAGGCAGCTCCCCAGCCAGAAGTCTACTGATTTGCGGTGGGACCGGAAGATCGTGGTGGTGGATGGGCACGGATAATCCCGCCTGAGGGATGAGTAACAGCATCTGTTACGCATCATATTACATGTGCGTTCATGTTTGGCATTGCCATTGTGGTGCAAGAGAATTACGACACTGCTGTTCTCTTCACATAGCAATGGCCACAACTTGCATTTATATAGCGCCTTTAGGATTGCGAAATGTCCCAAAGTTCATAACACGTTACAAAATAACTTAAACATTCTTGAGTTCACTCTTTGTGCAGCACTCTTCAAATGTGGAAGATAAATGAAGCACCTTGGGATGTTTTACATCATCCAAGGCGCTTTATAAATGCAAATTATTGTGCGGAATAACTTAGGCAGGAATGAGAAGAGGCAATGGGGCCAGGCAAAGCAGAAAGCAAAACCAGCTGCAGCAGAAGAGAGAGGCTGGAGGATGAGGGTGATATCCCCCAGCCTCACAGCACCACCCCGCCCCCGCACCTCCCCCCACCCCCCCCCATCCTGCCACCAGGCACAGGACATCGCTCCTCATCTTGATCTTCTTGACCCACGCCTCCAGTACTACAAGAATCTGTGTGCCCTCTCTCTCAGTCTCTGTGTCATGCTGCGCTGTTTCTCCATATGTCAGGCAGTACACTCCACACCTTCAGTGGAAATGAGTGCAAGGAGCCCACACTTGCTGCTCCACGAGAATAACATTTTATCAGCACTTGAGTGCTAATCCTGAAGGTTCCAGGCCAGCTCCCATTTTGGCAATTAATAATTAGAACAAAAATTGCCTGCTAAATCCAGATTTCAAACAGTTTAATCTTATTGGTTCTGCATACGTTTAGCGCCTGTTTCCACCCTTTGGCCAAAATAACTCCTTATAACAATTATGTAACTATTTGTATTTCACAAAAGATATAAACTATTGAAGGTATCACAAATATGGTGGGGGAAAGAAAATATGAAGGGCAAGGTCATTGATTTAACTGAATGGGCCCCTGGTTGCAGTGAGTCATCTGTGACTTTTTCATGAACTTTTCATTTAGCTTATCTGACTGCAGCTTTTCACAGGATTTCATGGGTGAATTTTTACATTACATGATTCAAAATAAACTCTTGGATGGAAAAATCATCAAAAAAGAATCACCGCCCTGTATAGTAGCCACCGTTACAATAATGAATGAGCGCTGAATACTAAACTGCACAAATCCTACTGGCGTGACTTCACGTTCCATAGACCTGATCAACCCTTCACCAACAGTTCCTGAAATAGAATCTTTGCAAATGTGCTCAGAGCTTCCTGGAGCGTAGGCACAGGCAGAGATCTAATTCAACAGCCTGATATCACACCAGGAACAATGTAATGTTTTACTGAAAAGGGACAAGAACATGTAGATTAAGGTTCCCTGTAGCTTATAGCTGAGGGCACCTCTTGGGTCCAAACTAGTCTCTAGTTGTGCAGTCCAGGTCTGGGCTCATCATAAGTCTTCTCCCACCCGTGTAGCTCACACGCAGTGAAGCACAAAGATATTAATGCGAAAAAGCAATTCATTGGGAATGGAGGAAAGCAGGTAATTCACTTGGTGCGCAATCAGAGCCACATGCTGAGCTGCCAGCCATTTAGATTCACCCTGCTGGGCACGGCTTTAACAATGTAACTTAAGATATCATCTGCTTTGATTTACCGGCAATTTGCTCGTCCCCTGTACAGACCACAACCTATTTACACTTGGTTACATTCGATTTAACCTTGCATTTGTCACATCTTGACGCAGGATGAAGAGAAGTGTCAGACCCTTACTTTAAAGTGTCAGCCATTAAACGTTATTGATAGGAGCATTGTTACTCAGTTACAACGTGCAGCATCTGTTACGCATCATCTTCATATACGTTTATGTTTGACATTGACATTGTGTTGATAAAGAAAAGAATTACCACCCTGCTGTTCGCTTCACATAACAATGACCATAACTTGCATTTATATAGCGCCTTTAGCATTGTAAAATGTCCCAAAGCTCATAATGTATTACAACATAACTGAAACATCCTTGAGTCCACTCTTCTCTGTGCAGTATTGCTCACACGTGGAAGATAAAGGAAGCATCTCGGGATGTTTTACTGCATTCAAGGCACTATATAAATGCAAATTATCATGCCAGATAACTTAGGCAGGAATTGAATGCAAATACATTCATCAGCAACATCAAAACAGCAGAGGGAGAAAGTTAAATCCTCTTATTTTACACACTGCGCATGCTTGAAGTTAAAGGTATCTTCAGGTTTGAGATATCAGAGCTGCTATAGAGTAAACAGTTTTGGTCAATGTCGGAGGTAATAGACAGGTCATGAAACCCACATTCATTTAAACCATGCAGATAAAGGATGCCATCTCTCTCCATCTCCTGTGTCAATGTAAAGCCATTTTGCAGTAATGCCTGTGAGCTACTATCTGCTGAGTAAACCCCCTCACAAATGTAGAAGAGGGTGCTCCCAGATTGATGCTGCGAGCAATTCAAATGTATTCACCATAGTATCTAGCCATAGTAGCTTTAATGCAAACATACAAGTAGCAGAGCAGGAGTAGGCCATTTGGCCTCTCAAACCTGCTCCACCATTTGAAAAGGTCACAGCTGATCTGATAATGGCTTCAACTCAACTTTCTTGTCTACCGCCTAAACCCTTGGACTCCCTTGTCAATCAAGAACCTATCTAACTCAGCTTTAAAAATATTCAATGACCCTGCCTCCAATGCTCTCTGTGGAAGAGAATTCCACAGATAATGGCCCTCTGAGGGGAAAAAATATTCTCCTTTCTCCATCTTAAATGGGGGACCCCTTATTTTTAAACTGTGTCACCTCTTTCTATTGTTTCCCACAAGAGGAAACATCCTTTCAACATCCAACTTGTCAAATCCCCTCAGGATCTTATATGTTTCAATATGATCGCCTCTCATTCTTCTAAAGTCCAGTGGATACAAGCCCAACCTGTCCTATCTTTTCTCACAAGATAACCACTTCGTCCCAAGAATCAGTCGAGCGAACCTTCTCTGAACTGTTTCTAATGCAGTTATATCCTTTCTTAAGTAAGGAGACCAAAACTATGCACAGTACTCCAGATGTGGTCTCATTATGGACCTGTACAGCTGTAGAAAAACTTCCTTACTTTTATGTTCCATTCCCCTTGCAATAAACAACAACATTCCTTTTCGATTATGGTTTTGCTGACTTGTGCCTTGCTTCCAGCAATCAGAGAGAGGGCAGACATTTTATCTCGTCAGGCGGGCTGGCCTGGGGCCTACCGCAAAACCTACCTCCTTCCACGATCGGGCCCTGACCACGATTTCACACTGGCTGACCAATTAATGGCCAGCCAGCGTGAAAGGTACGCCTATAGCCTCAGTGTTGCCAAGGTGGGGGCGAGAGGAGCGCAAGCGCTGAAGTGTGCGTATGCGCAGGGGTGTGCTCAGTGCTCGACATGAAGGAGGGCAGTTTAACTGCCTGGCAGGCTGGGTGATGGGGACAGCTCTCCAGGCATGCAGGCCCACGGGCCCCACTCTGCCTGCCTGAAGTAGTAGCCAAAGGCCGCCCTGTAAAGTAATTCCACTCCCCAAAACTGGTGGCCGGGCTGCAAGACCCATTTTCAAACTGAAGTTTTGAAACCATCTGGGCCCCATCGTATTGAAGCTCCCTCTCTCTAGCTGACATCACAACATTAATTAGCTGGCCCAGCTTCAAGAGCCCGCCTGCTCCCCTTAATCTGACCACAAACCAGTCTCTATGCTGTAGTAATCATGGTTTTATCTGGTGTGTAATGTACCCTTAAGAATAATACCTGTTAGGAAAGATCACATGATCTGTGGTAACCAATAGGAGAGTAGCGCAGACTACCTCAGCAGTCAGTGTAGAGATATAGAGCTGGAGTTGAGAGCACACGTGTAGTTGCTGCTGAGTATATTGTAAATAAGCTTAATGTTTCCACTTAAGAAGTGTTTGCAGTTCAACTCTATCACTAATAGAACAACTCTGCCACCGTACAGCACGTGCCAATTAAGGTGGTGTCGCTGTAAGAATCCCAAAGTGTTTCCCTCAGGGCCGGGATTTTCCAGCTCCGTCAGGGGCAGGTGCCCACCCCAGGAGTGCGTTCGGGATCCAGAAGCAGTTCCAAGCCTTGTTTCCCCACTCCCATAGGGAAAATCCAACCCTCTGTGCTGCAAGCAAAAGAGTGGGAAGAGGGAGGAAAAGACCAAAGGGGATGTTTGTGTTAGGATGGAGGGAGGAGAGATTAAATGTGAAAAGGAATGATGGTGCAAGGCAAAAGGAGATGGCATCCTGGGGGTTACCATTGGACCAGGAACTGACTTGGACCAGCCACATAAATACAATGGCTGCAAAAGTAGGTCAGAGGCAAGGAATCCTGCAGTGAGTAACCCACATCCCGACTCCCCAAAGCCTGTCCAGCATCTACAATGTACAAGCCAAGAGTGAGATGGAATATTACCCACTTGCCTGGATGAGTGCAGCTCCCACAACACTCAAGAAGCTTGACACCATCCAAGACAAAGCAGTCCGCTTGATTGGCACCACATCCACAAACGTTCACTCCCTCCATTACCAATGAACAGTGATAGCAGTGTGTACCATCTACAAGATGCAGCGCAAGAACTCACCAATGCTCCTTAGAAAGCACCTTCCAAACCCACAATTATTACCATCTAGAAGAACAAGGGCAGCAGACACATGGGAACACCACCACCTGGAAGTTCCCCTCCAATCCACTCACCATCCTGTCTTGGAAATATATTGCCGCTCCTTCACTATTGCCGGGTCAAAATCCTGGAGCTCCTTTCCTAACAGCACTGTGGGTATACTACACCGTATGGACTGCAGCGGTTCAAGAAGGCAGCTCAGCACCACCTTCTCAAGGGCAATTAGTGATGAGCAATACATGCTGACCTAGCCAGGGATGCCCATTACTCATGACTGAATTTTTAAAAATTGCACTATGATGAAGCTCAAGATGGGTTCAGAGGAGGTGTAAATGGCACCAGCAGGACCATTGACTACCTGCTGTGTGAGATTTAATCATCGGTCTTGATGCAACAGCAGAAAGTGAAAATATTCAGCAGATTAGGCAACATTTGTGGAGAATGAAACAGCGTTAACATTACAGATTGATGACTTTTCATCAGAATAAAATGTTTGATGTATTTTTCATGATGATTCCTTAACTTATTGAACAGAAAATTCACTTAGGGTAAAAACCTTTTTTTTAAAGAAAAGGTGGCAATGGATGTTAGTTCTTGATGGAAAGAAGTATGAAAAATTGAACATCTGCAGTGAGGAATAGGTTCAGTACATTCATGCTTGGATTGCTTACATCACCAACTTTTGCTGCATATTCACATGTTAAACATAGAAACATAGAAAATAGGAGGAGTGGTTATTCGGCCCTTTCGAGCCTGCTCCGCCATTCAGTATGATCATGGCTGATCCTCTATCTCAACACCATACTCCTGCTCTCTCTACCCATCCCCCTTAATGCCTTTAGAGTCTAGAAATCTGTCTATTTCCTTCTTAAATATATGCAGTGACTTGGTCCCCACAGCCTCTGTGGCAGAGAATTCCATAGGTTCACCACCCTCTGAGTGAAGAAATTTCCCCTCCATCCTAAATGGACAACCACATATCCTGAGACTGTGACCCCTTGTTCTAGACTTCCTGGCCAGAGGAAACACCATCCCTGCTCCAATCTGTCCAGCCCTGTAAGAATTGTATATGTTTCAATGAGATCCCCTTCATTCTTCTAAACTCGAGTGAATAAAGGCATGGTGAGCCTAATCTCTACTCATACGACAATCCTGCCATCCCAGGAATCTGTCTGGTGAACATTTGCTGCACTTCCTCGATGGCAAGTATATCCTTTCTTAGGTAAGGAGACCAAAACTGCACACAATACTCCAGGTGTGGTCTCACCAAAGCCCTGTACAGCTGCAGTAAGACATACTTGCTCCTGTACTCAAGTCCTCTCACAATGAAGGCCAACATACCATTTGCCTTCTTAGCTGCTTGCTGCACCTGCTTGCTTGTTTTTAGTGATTGCTGTACAAGGATACCCAGGTCCCTTTGTACATCAACATTCCCGCATCTATCACCATTTAAATAATGCTCTTCCATTCTGTTTTTCCTACCAAAGTAGATAACTTCACATTTATCCACATTATACTGCATCTGCCATGTACTCAACCTGTCTAAATCGCATTGAAGCCTCTTAACACTCTCATCATTCACATTTCCACCAAGTTTCATGCCATCAGCAAACTTGGAAACATTACATTTGGTTCCCTCATCCAAATCATTGATATATATTGTGAATAGCAGGGGCCCAAGCACTGATCCCAATTGGTATCCCACTAGTCACTGCCTGCCACTTCGAAAAAGACCTGTTTATTCCTACTCTCAGTTTCCTGTCTGCTAACCAATTCTCAATCCATGCCAATATATTACCCCCAAACGCATGCACTTTAATTTTACACACACATTTCAATTTTATGTGGGACTTTATTAAAAGCTTTCTGAAAATCCAAATACATGATATCCACCGGTCCTCCCTTATCTATTCTGCTATGTTGTCTGTCAGATTATGTTTGGTTGGTCTCATCACATGCAAGCTGGCTGAGGAGGTTTCTCATGGAGTATTTAACATATCTAGCTGTAAAGTTGGCAAACCAAGAATCAATTGGATAGATATTGGAAGATAACCATTTGTTTAAATTTGGTAGGATATTCAACAAGGATAGCAGGTTCAGTAACTTTTTTTGTTCATTCACAGCATGTGGGCTTCACTGGCTGAGCCAGTGTTTATTGCTCATCCCTAGTTACCCTTGAGAAGGTGGTGGTGAGCTGCTTTCCTGAACCACTGCAGTCCCTGTGGTGCAGGTAGACCCACAGTGCTGTTAGGGAGGGAGTTCTAGGATTTTGATCCAGCGACAGTGAAGGAACGGCGATATATTTCCAAGTCAAGATCAAGTGACTTGGAGGGGAACTTCCAGGTGGTGGTGTTCCCATCTATCTGCTGCCCTTGTCCTTCTAGATGGTAGTGGATATGGGTTTGGAAGGTGCTGTCAAAAGGAGCCTTGGTGAATTCCTGCAGTGCATATTGTAGATGGTACACACTGCTGCTACTGCACGTTGGTGGTGGGGGGAGTGAATGTTTGTGGATGTGGTGCCAATCAAGTGGGCAGCTTTGTCCTGGACGGTGTCAAGCTCCTTGAGCATTGTGGGAGCTGCACTCATCCAGGCAAGTGGAGAGTATTCCATCACACTCCTGCCTTGTGCCTTGTAGATGATGGACAGGTTTCAGGGAGTCAGGAGATGAGTTACTCATTACATGATTCCTAGCATCTGACCTGCTCTTGTAGCCACAGTATTTATATGGCTAGTCCATTTAAAAGAGTGCATTTAAAAATCATGGTTAAATAGGAATGTTTAACTTCACGCAGGGCATCAAGGGGAAAACATTTATACCAGCCTGTGTTCAGTTGAAACATGGGGAGATATTGGCAGGTGTAGATCATTCGGGAACATCATCCGACTGACACACTGGACACATTGACCTACTTCCCTGCGCATATGGCACTATCAAACATGGGTCGCAAAATTCTGCCCCCCCAGTACCCATATTTTTGGCACTATGAGTGATATTTTGGTTGCAGAACAGTGTCTGCACCACACATACTCACTCTGGTGCACCAGACATCACTTAGGTGAGGGAGTTAACATAAACGTTGGGAGCATACCCTGGAATGATATAGAGTAATATGTCATAATCCTCATCAGTGGGTAACACCTATTTGATGCCAGGAGTGCTGTTTGCAACTTCAACGCTCCAGCTAATGCCTTCTCTTAAGCTCACACAGCTGAACATGTGTGCAGCAGCAGGAAGAACCTTCCACCAACACTATTTAAAGGGATTATCAGCTACTTTCAGGTGAGTTCCTGATGGATTTTTTGCAACCTCTCAGTTTGTAGAAGCACTGAGTTTTGCACTGCTGTTTCAATTTGATAAAGTCACCGGGGGTGGTGTTGCATAGAAACATAGGAACTAGGAGCAGGAGTAGGCCATTTGGCCCTTCGAGCCTGCTCCGCCATTCATTATGATCATGGCTGATCATCCAACTCAATAGCCTGCTTCCGCTTTCTCCCCATATCCTCTGATCCCTTTCGCCCCAAGAGCTATATCTAACTCCTGCTTGAACACATAGAATGTTTTGGCCTCAACTACTTTCTGTGGTAGTGAATTCCACAGGCTCACCACTCTCTGCTTGAAGAAATTTCTCCTCATTTCAGTCCTAAATAGTCTACCTCATATCCTGAGACTATGACCCCTGGTTCTGGACTCCCCCACCATCGGGAACATCCTTCCTGCATCTACCCTGTCTAGTCCTGTTAGAATTTTAGAGGTTTCTATGAGATCCCCCTCATCCTTCAGAACTCCACCGAATATAATCCTAACCGACTCAATCTCTCCTCATTTGTCAGTTCCGCCATCCCAGGAGTCAATCTGGTAAACCTGTGCTGCATTCCCTCTATAGCAAGTACATCCTTCCTCAGATAAAGAGACCAAAATGGCACACAACATTCCAGATGTGGTCTCACCAAGGGCCTGTATAATTGCAGCAAGACATCCCTGCTCCTGTACTTAAATCATCTCGCTATGAAGGCCAACATACCATTTGCCTTCTTTACCGTCTGCTGCACCTGCATGCTTACCTTCAGTGACTGGTGTACGAGGACCCCAGGTCTCGTTGCACATTCCCCTCTCTTAATTTATAGCCGTAATAATCTGCCTTCCTGTTTTTGCTACCACAGTGGACAACCTCATACTTATCCACATTATATTGCATCTGCCATGCATTTGCCCATTCACTCAGCTTGTCCAAATCACACTGAAGCATCTCTGCATTCTCCTCACAGCTCACCCTCCCACCCACTTTGTGTCATCTGCAAATTTAGAGATATTACATTTAGTTCCCTCATCTAAATCATTAATGTATATTGTGAATAGCTGGGGTCCTAGCACCGATTCCTCTGGTACCCCACTAGTCACCGCCTGCCATTTGGAAAAAGACCTGTTTATTCCTACTCTTTGTTTCTTATCTGCCAACCAGTTTTATATCCATCTCAATGCACTACCCCCAATCCCATGCTCTTTAATTTTACATGCTAATCCCTTACGTGGGACTTTGTTGAAAGCCTTCTGAAAGTCCAAATATACCACATCCACTGGCTCCCCCTCATCAACTCTATTAGTTATATTCGTGAAAAATTCCAGTAGATTTTTCAACCATGATTTCCCTTTCGTAAATCCATGCTGACTCTGTTTGATTCTGCCACTGTTTTCCAAATGCTCAGCTGTTAAATCTTTTTCTTACTTCTGGCTTCAGGGTTTCTGGTCGGATTGCTTGTTTCCAGTGCTGGATGTTATAGTTGCTATGCCCTTTGGCCTGCAGCAGAGAGCTTTCCTCCTGATTCCCATTGGCTCCAGTTTTGCTAGGGCTCCTTGATGCCACACTCTGCCAAATGTGGCCTTGATGTCGAGGGCAGTCACTCTCACCTCATCTCAGGACCTCATCTCTTTTGTCCATGTTTGAACCAAGGCTGTAATGAGGTTAGGTGCTGAGTGGCCCTGGCGGAACCCAAACTGGGTGTCAGTGAGCAGGTTATTGCTAAATAAGTGCCACTTGATAGCACTGTTTCCATTACTTTACTGATGATTGAGAGTAGACTGATGGGTCCATAATTGGTCACATTGGATTTGTCCTGCATTTTGTTACAGGACATACCTGGGCAATTTTCCACATTGCTGGGTAGATGCCAGTTGTTGTAGCTATACTGGAACGGCTTGGCTGGGGGTGAGGCAAGCTCTGGAGCCAGAATATTGTCAGAGCCCATAGCCTTTGCGGTATCCAGTGCCTTCAGCCATTTCTTGATACCACGCGGAGTGAATCAAATTGGTTGAAGACACGCATCTGTGCTGCTGGGGCCTTCTGGAGGAGACCAAGTTGGATCATCCACTTGGCACTGCTGGCTGAAGATTGTTGCAAATGCTTCCGCCTTTTCTTTTACACTAATGTGCTGGGCTCCCCCATCATTGAGGATGGGGATATTTTTGGAGACTCCTCCTCCAGTGAGTTGTTTAATTATCCACCATTATTCACAACAGGATGTAGCAGGACTTAGATCTGATCCATTGGTTGTGGGATCGCTTAGCCCTTTCTATCACTTGCTGCTTATGCTCTTTGGCATGCAAGTAGTCCTGTATTATAGCTTCACCAGGTTGACACCTCATTTTTATGTATAAAGGCAAAATATTGCAGATGCTGGAAATCTGAAACGATAACAAAAATGTTGGAAAATCTCAGCAGGTCTGACAGTATCTGCGGAGAGAGACAGATATAACATTTCAAGTCCATATGACCCTTCTTCAGATCTAAAAGGAGGTAGAGATGTGGAGAAATATATACTGATTAAGTGGGATGGAACTGGTGAAGCTGGATAGAAGGCCAACGATAGGTGGAGGCAAAGGAGCGATGGCAAAAGATGCCATAAACAAAAGGTCAAAGATTTGTTAATGGTGGTTGTACTGGCTAAAGGAAGTGCTAATGGTGACATTAAGAAAGCAGAATGTGATAATGGCCGGACCAGAGTAACCATTCTGGAAAGTGACAGATGGCTCTAGCAGGAGTGAGGTGGGGGAGGGAAGATTGAAAATAGGCTAAAAGCTGGGGATAAAACAATGAATGAAAATGGAAATAAATTTTAAAAATAATAATAATGAAAATAAGCGGAAAGAAAGAATTAATGAAAATTTTAAAAATAAATAAATCAATAAAAATGAATATGGGAAAAGGGGGATGAAAAAGGGGGCGGGGATGGAGGAGAGAGCTCATGTTCTGAAGTTGTTGAACTCTTGAACTTTTCATTTTTAGGTATGCCTCGTGCCGCTCCCGGTATGTCCTCCTGCACTCTTCATTGAACCAGAGTTGATCACCCTGTTTGATGGTAATGATAGAGTGGGGGATAGGCCAGGCCATGAGGTTACAGATTGTGTTCGAGTACAATTCTACTGCTGTTGATGGCCCACAGAGCCTCATGGATGCCCAGTCTTGAGGTGATAGATCGAAATCTATCCCATTTAGCACAGTGTTAGTTCCACACAACACAAAGGAGGGTATCCTCAATGTGAAGATGCAACTTCATCTCCACAACGACTGTGCATTGGTCATTCCTACCGATGCTGTTATGGACAGATGCATCTTTGGAAGGCAGGTTTTTGAGGAAGAGGTCAAGTATGTTTTTCCCTCTTGTTGGTTCCCTCACCACCTGCCACAGAACCAATCTAGCAGCTATGACCTTTAGGACTCGGCCAGCTCGGTCAATAGTGGCACTACTAAGCCACTCTTGATGATAGATATTGAAGTCCCCCACCCAGAGGACATTCTATGGCCTTGCCACCCTCAGTGTTTCCCCCAAGTGGTGTTCAACATGGAAGAGCACTGATTCATCAGCTGAGGGAGGGCGGTACATAATAATCAGCAGGAGGTTTCCTTGCCCATGTTTGACCTGATGCCATGAGACTTCATGGGGTCCAGAGGTGATGTTCAGGACAACTCCCTCCCAACTGTATACCACTGTGCTGCCACCTCTGCTAGGTCTCTCCTGCCGTTGGAACATGACATACCCAGGGATGGTGATGGTCATGTCTGGGACATTAATTCCATGAGGATTACGTGTTGCTTGACTGGTCTGTGAGACCACTCTCCCAATCTTGGCACTAGCCAAATGTTAGTAAGGAGAACTTTGCGGGGTCGACAGGGCTGAGTTTGCAGTTGTCTTTTCTGGTGCCCAGGTTGGTTCATTCCTTTTTTGTGACATTGCAGCAGTTTGGTACAACTGAGGGGCTTGCCAGGCTATTTCAGAGGGCATTTAAGAGTCATCACATTGCCGTGGGTCTAGGACAGCACATTTCCTTCCCTAAAGAACATTAGTGAATCAGATGGATCTTTACAACAATTAGCAATGGTTTCATCATTAGACTTTTTATTCCAAATTTTTATTGAATTAAAATTCCACCATCTGCCATGGCAGGATTCAAACCCAGGTTTCCAGAGCATTACCCTGGGTTATTAGTCCAGCAACAATACCACTCTGCTATTGTTTCCTCCTCTGGAGTACTGTGTGCAGTTTTGGTCTCCACATCTAAGAAAGGATATACTTACATTGAAGGCAGTACAGCAAAGGTTCACTAAATTGGTCCCTGGGATGAGGGGTTTGTTTTATGATGAGAGGCTGAGTAAATTGGGCTTATAGTCTCTGGAGTTTAGAAGTATGAGACATACAAAATTCTGATGGGGTTTGATAGGGTGAATGCTGAGATTTTCTTTGCTGGTTGGGGAATCTAAAACACGAGGGCACAGTCTCAGGGTAAAGGGCCGACCATTTAGGACTGAGAGGAGGAAAAATTTCTTCACTCAAAGGGCCGTGAATTTTTGGAATTGCCAAACCCCAGAGGGTTGTGGTTGCTCCATCGTTGAATACATTTAAGGCTGGAATAAACAGACTTTTGGCCTCTCAGGGAATTAAGGGATATGGGGAGCAGGTGGGAAAATATCGTTGAAGCCCAAGGTCAGCCATGATCGTAATGAATGACAGAGCAGACACGATGGGCCATGTGGTCTACTCCTGCTCCTACTTCTTATGTCCTTATATTCTTATTCACTTTACACTATGTTCATGACTCCAAAATGCATCCCAGCCACACATGGACAGCATTTATTTCATGCTGCCATACAAAACATCATTAAACAGACAATTGGGATGCTTAAGCAATGCTTCTATTGCCGGAACCAGTCTAGAGGTGCCCAGCAAGTGTCCCCAAATGGAATGTTGTCATTTATTGCAAGGGGAGTGGAATATAAAAATTGGGATGTTTTGCTACAGTTGTCCAGGGCGTTGGTGAGACCACATCTGGAGTACTGTGTAGTTTTGGTCTCCTTATTTAAGAAAGGACATAATTGCATTCGAAACAGTTTCAGAGAAGGTTCACTTGACTGATTCCTGGGATGAGGGGGGTCATCTTATGAGGAAAGGTTGGACAGGCTGGGCCTGTATCCATTGGAGTTTAGATTAATGTGAGGTGAACCTCCACCCACAACGCCCCCCCACCCCACCCCACTCCCCTCTTCTTTGAAATAGTGTCATGAGAACTTTTCTGTCTGTCTGAAAGGATAGACAGCTCCTCGATTTAACGTCTCAGACGGGGTAGGCAACAGAGTTGGTGCCCGAGTAGTTATAATGGAATCCTTTTCTTTTCAGTTTGATATCATGTGTTTACCCCAACTACCATTCTGTGCCAAATTTCATGGTTGAGCACTTCATGTGGAATGCAATACTGGAACAGATTGGTCCCACTTCGAAAGTAATGAATCTTTAACTGAAGTTACAGCAACAACAAATTTATTTGGTAAATATAAAAGCCTGTACCTGTACAGAAAACTCATTACATGAACTGGATAACAGAGAATGGTGGGAACAAGCTATACTATATTCTCGAGCCAATCAGAAGTTGACAGGAGTGCAAAGGTTACAGAAATGGTCGTGTCCCACTGTAATGAGAGCAAATGCATGACGGAGAAAGGGGAAAATAGAAAACCAAATAGATTTTTAGTGTAGATGTACTTTCAATTGATGTCATCACTGCTTTCGGGAACAAATTTGGTTCAAAATGAAACCGTGTTATTACACGAATGCTGGATACCTCTGCATTAAATCCCCTGATTACTCATTTCAACAAAAGTGGTCACCTACTTATTTAAAAGGGGGTAAGTGCATCAATTTCAATAAGGTTCAGAAGACTTTGATACAAGTATATTATTTGTATAACAATATTAATCAGCCTGTTATTTGGACTAATTATATGTGGTCTTTTTTGATGTGTGACAAGTTTGGGTAGGATTGCAATACATTAGTTGAAACATTTAAACATGATTACTGACAGTGACGAACAGGAGAAGATCTTTTGGTTCATCCAACATATCCCACACAATGTACACCTCTGCATCTTTCCCAATAACATGTGATATGAGAGAGGCAATGAACCAGATAAAAACTCAGGCCAGCTTCATGGGTTTATATAATGATATATTACAGAAGACTATTCAGCCTAATGTGTCAATACTAGCCCTTTGAATGAGCTATCCAATGGTCCAACTCCCCTGCTCTTTTCCTGCAGCCTTCAAATTTTCTCCCCTTCAACTATTGACCTAATTCCCTTATGAAAGGGATCTTTGGCCCTGGTTTTACCCCTGCCAGTTGTTGGTAGAGAAGCTCTGAGAACCAGGAGGCCACCCATGAGCAGGAGAAGAGGGGAAGCTGATTTTGGGAAGAGGAAAGACCTTGAACCTCCTTCCACCACCCTTACAGGCAATGCTTTCCAGATCAGAACAACTTGCTGTTTCAAAATAGAAATCGCTTCATCTTTTCTCTAGCTCCTTTGCCAATGACTTTAAGTCTGTGTCCTCTGGTTACAAACCTTCCAGCTACTGGAAATAGTTTCTCTTTACTTGGTCTATGAAAGACTATCATAATTTTGAATGCTTCCATTAAATTTCCCCTTAACCTTCTCGTCTCTAAGGAGAACAATTGTAATTCTCTAGAATCTGCACATTGCTGAAGTCCTTCATCCCTAGTAACATTCTTTTATCATTCTGGTACATCTTGTCTGCACTCTCTCCAAGGCTTTGACGTCCTTTCTGAAGTAGATCTACTAAACAAAAAGTAGAACACAATATTCCAGCTGAAACAAAAGCAATGAGTTAGAAAGGTTTAACAAACCTTCCTTGTTTTTGAAAGATATGCTTCATTTATAAAGCCAATTAGAATTCCATAAGCTTTTTTTCTCAGCAGCCTTATCAACTTGTCTTGACACTTTCAGAGATTTGTGTTTGTGAACCTCTCTATTTTTGAAGCCTTTTATTAAATTTGTAAAATTTATAATATAAAAGGAGGAATATTAGCAGGTTGTAGGATTACTGCTGTGTACAGGTTTGGGCTTTACACCTGTTACTGTCAGTTGGATGCAGACTATCAGTGAGCTGTTGTATTGCTGTTGAATATGGTGGGAATGTGAGCATTACGAGTATCACTCAATTACCAGTGCCATTTTGGTGAGTTATTATTAGTGGCTGGCGGAATCAAAGTTCTTTCCCCATCCGATCTTACCCCCATGGATTGCCCCCTCACTTTTAGTCTTTCCTCTTCCCAAAATCAGCTTCCCCTCTCCCCCTGCTCATGGATAGCCTCCTGGTTCTCAGAGCTTTTCAATCAACAACTGGCAGGGGTAAAACCAGGGGCAAAGATCCTCAACTACAGGGGACTCAACCTGTATAAGGTAGATGCAATAGAATTTGCAGGTGTCAAGTGACCAGACGACACGTGACCAGCAGTGCCTTCCAAAGTAGCCAACACTAACCAAACTTTCAGACTAACTGGTAGGACTTAAATCTTTCATTTATATAGTGCTTTTCATGGCTACCAGGTATCTTTACAGCCAATACAAGTACTTATTTTATGAAGTGTCATTGCTGTTATATGTGAGAAATGCAGCAGCCAGTATGAGCAGCAAATTCTCATAACAAAAACAGAATTACCTGGAAAAACTCAGGTCTGGCAGCATCGGCGGAGAAGAAAAGAGTTGACGTTTCGAGTCCTCATGACCCTTCGACAGAACTAGGTGAATCCAAGGAAGGGGTGAAATATAAGCTGGTTTAAGGTGTGGGGGGGTGGGTGGGTTTGGTGGGGGGAGAGAAGTGGAGGGGCTGGTGTGGTTGTAGGGACAAACAAGCAGTGATAGAAGCAGATCATCAAAAGATGTCACAGACAACTGAACAAAAGAACACATAGGTGTTAAAGTTGGTGATATTATCTGCTTCTATCACTGCTTGTTTGTCCCTACAACCACACCAACCCCCTCCACTTCTCTCCCCCCACCCAAACCGCTCCCCCCCCACACACCTTAAACCAGCTTATATTTCACCCCTTTCTTGGATTCACTCAAGTTCTGTCGAAGGGTCATGAGGACTTGAAACGTCAACTCTTTTCTTCTCCGCCGATGCTGCCAGACCTGCTGAGTTTTTCTAGGTAATTCTGTTTTTGTTTTGGATTTCCAGCATCCGCATTTTTTTTGTTTTTAACGTAGGTGTTAAAGTTGGTGATATTATCTAAACGAATGTGCTAATTAAGAATGGATGGTAGGGCACTCAAGGTATAGCTCTAGTGGGGGTGGGGGGAGCATAAAAGATTAAAAATATTTAAAAGTAATGGAAATAGGTGGGAAAAAGAAAAATCTATATAATTGATTGGAAAAAAACAAAAGGAAGGGGGAAGAAACAGAAAGGGGGTGGGGGATGGAGGAGGGAGGTCAAGACCTAAAGTTGTTGAATTCAATATTCAGTCCGGAAGGCTGTAAAGTGCCTAGTTGGAAGATGAGGTGTTGTTCCTCCAGTTTGCGTTGGGCTTCACTAGAACAATGCAGCAAGCCAAGGACAGACATGTGGGCAAGAGAGCAGGGTGGAGTGTTGAAATGGCAAGCGACAGGGAGGTTTGGGTCATTCTTGCGGATAGACTGTAGGTGTTCCGCAAAGCGGTCGCCCAATTTATGTTCCGTCTCTCAGCAAATTCTCATAGCCAGCTATGTGATAACGATCAGATAATTGATTTTTGCAATGCTGATTGAGGGATAAATATTGGCCAGAGCACTGGGGATAGGTCACCTGCTTGTCTTCAAGATAGTGCCATGGGATCTTTTACATCCACCTGAGCAGGCAGACAAGGCGCCAATTTAACGTCTCAGCTGAAAGGCAGCAAACTCCAAGCTGGTGCTCCCTCAGGACTGCGCTGGAGTTTGAGCCTTGATTATTGTGCTCAAGCCTAATAGTGGGGCATGAACACGAGCCTTGTGAACCAGAGGTGAGAGTGCTACCAACCAAGCCACGGCTGACGCAAAACACACATCACCCCCGATGGGACATGAATCCACAATCTCCAGTTTAGGACGCCAGTACCTTTCCATTCGGTGGCTGAGGCTACATTGTGAAGACTTGGTAGTCTATGTTAGAACAGGTTGTACACAGCCTGTAGGCAAAGTGCTGGGTTGAATCACCTCATGCTCACTTATTTACTCCTGCTCCTGTATGTCACAGAGGCAAAGATACACGTACAATTTACAGGCCACTCTGAAAAGAATTAAGACTTGGCAGGTCTCAGAGAAAGAGTGATACCAAATAGACAAATAGCAGATCAGATAAAGATTTCAAAATCCCTCATGGAGCCTAATTGATATTACAAGCAATCCAGAAATCATTACTTAATATAGGATGAGCTCATTTCATTTCTGTGACCTCATTGTGCCTATGATTGATTGACTTAATAATGAAGAGTGGAATTTTACTTTCAGAGCAGTTAGTGACAGTATTAAGTGCTCTAAATTGGATATGTTGGAGGCTACAGACACCATTTGGTATTAAGTGCCAGATCATGAAAAAGTACTTACTCATTCAATCATTTCCAAAGAAAATTAAGCATAATAATTACTCTCTGTGCTGCAAATGGCTAAAAGAGTGATAAAGTGGCTTTCCTTGGATAAATATACACGTCAAACAAAGCATCGCACACTAATTTTGGTTCCTCATCAGTCTCCAAAACAATAGGGCCAATTTAAACCCTGTTCACGCAGCAGAAAGCAGGCGGAATAGCCCATAGTACAATTGTTCCACCTTCCTATGGGCTGTGATCTTCACCTGATATTAGAGTCAGAGGGCAGCATTTTTCATATGGCGGGTGGGCTCGGCAGGAGCAGGCGGGGGTGGGCGTGTAGCGCTCAACACTACCTGTGCGGGCGGGAGGAGAAGGGACAGTCCGGGCCAGTGCTCGTTCACACATGCTCGCAAAAGACCACTTCAAATCTCCCTGAGGCACGGATTGAATCAACATTAAAATGATTAAATACTAGATTTAAAAATTCATTTAAACGTGTCCCCTTATGTGACTGTGTCACAAAGGTTGGGCGGGCAGCATTCATCATCACAATAATTACTTTCTTAATGGCCTTAATAGGCCCTTTACATTTTGGGGGGTGCGCAGCCGACTCCAGCACGCGCTCGCCAAACAAAATATTGCAGGACTGCGCAGTGACTCCAGAACACTCGCCTGATGTCATCACGCATCATTTTATGTGTCGGCGTGTCGGACATGTCCCCGCACGGCGATTGTAAAATCCTGACCATAGAGTCATAGAGTTATACAGGCCCTTTGGCTCATCGTGTCTGTGTCGGCCGTCAAAGAACCTCTACATTCTAATCCCACTTCCCAGCATTTGGCCTGTAGCTCGGTAAGCTATGGTATTTCAAGTGTTCATCTAAACACTTCTGAGCAGACAAGAGGGATGGCCATCAGAAGACATCGAGACCCTTCTTTAAGTATGCAGTTTGGGCACGGATGATGTCATTGGGGCCTGACTGCCATTTTAACTGGACACCTGCCTATGCAAACTATTGTGGTTTCCCCTGACAGACCAAGCCTGTAGTAAATGGGAGCCAGCTCTCAGATAAAGGTGAGTCTTGCATTCTTTTAGCTTCCTTGTTGGGCCAGGAAGATCAAAAGTGCTCCTCCAAGCCCCATAAGAAAATTTTAAATCTCCCTACTGCGGGCTTTGTTATGACACAGCGGTAGGTCGAGTTGTTTAAACCTCTGAGGGAAACTCAAAACAACCGTCATAACCTATATTTTCAATTGGTAAGTTTGAGATGCAGCTCTGAATTCAGGAATAAGGCCACCAAGCCTTAAGAGGCTTTTTTTGTATAAAACTAATTTAAACATTTATTAATTTACAGCAAATTAAGCAAATACACATGCCTACAATTTACTACCATAATAGCTTTTCAACAAATCCCCAAATTAATCACTCCCATGAAAATCTTCACAAAGGCAACAGTAACCCATAGACTTTAAATAGACACCAGGAATAGCACATTTGACCTTACAAATTCAAAATGAGATTGCATGCAATTTGATTCCTTTGCAGACACAGTTAGAGGCTTATAGGCTGGTCAGGTCTTAAATGCCTCTACTTTATACACAATCCCCTTTTCCCTCTTTATACCTAGTTTCCGCTTTGAATGTAAATTTTCCATAGTGTCACATGTTCCCTCACGGGATGTGTCTGTCGCTGGCTAGGCCAGCGTTTATCGCCCTTGTTCAGAAGGGCATTTAAGAGTCAACCACATTGCCATGGGTCTGGAGTCACATGTAGGCCAGACCAGGTAAGGACAGCAGATTTCCTTCCCTAAAGGGCATTAGTGAACCAGATGGGTTTTTGTAACAATCGACAATGGTTTCATCATCATCATTGGGCTTCTAATTCCAGATTTCAGATTTTTTTTATTGAACTCAAATTCCACCATCTGCCATGGCGGGATTACCCTGGGTCTCTGGAATACTAGTCCAATGACAATACCACTACACCATCGCCTCCCCTTATAATGTCGACACATTGCTTGGCATCTCCCGACTAAGTGCAAGATTTTACTATTGAATGCTTTATTCAACAAACGCAAATGTACACTTTACCTTTTAACTTCCTCACTGTTAACACAATTAACATCTCAAACTACTGTACATCAAAGCACCCAGACTAGCTATCTTTAATCCAATTAAGACACACACAGTCAAACACATTGACACAGACCCCACTATTACTCCATTTTAAAAATAATTTCCACTAACATTATAGACATTAATATCTCTTCATGATAGGCTTCCTCCCCCCAACTCCCAAGTGGAAGGTCCACCTCACCAAATCACTCACCCAGTCACAGAACCATGGATTGATCCTTCAGGGCCACATTCAGAGCCTCCTGCTGCCTGAAATCCTCCTCCTGGTCAGTTGCAGATCCCTGTCAGGGTTGTGTGGGAGATAGATGGGGCTTAGATAAGGCCTGAGAGTTCAAATCACTCGAGCCACACATTGCAGACTTCTGGGCAGTTTGCTTCCTGCCATGGCCCCATCCCTTATGACTCAAGTCCCAGTGAAAGTTATCCCTCATCCCACAGCAGGTAAATGTCCCGACACACTGCTTCCATCTCAGAGACTCTTGTTTACAGGAGCAAGGAATGGAGAACTGAGCCTGGAGTCCACATGCCCAATCCTTATCATGACCCTTATCCATCAGTTACTAGAGTTATACTGTAGTGATTATGATTTTATTTGTGTAATGTGCCTCTAAGAATAATGCTTGTTAAGGAAGATCACACGATCTATAGAAACCAATAGGAGAGTAGCACAGGCTATCTCAGTAGTTAGTAGTATAGAGATAGAGTTAGAGTTGAAAGCACACATGTAGTAGCTGCTCAGTACCTTGTAAGTAAACTTAAAGTTTCCACCCAAGAAGTATCTGCAGATCAACTCTATCAACTGTACCAACTCGGCCACCACTCACAACAAACTGGCAATGAGGATAAAACAGATGAAATCAAATTGAAAAGAAATTGGCACTGTACCTCGCCCAGTGATTGTAAGTAGAAAGCTCCGTTAAAATTGAAGAAAATATCTCCTCTCAAAATGCTGCAATTCAGAAGAATTGGTCCTTCTGATCCAGCCACAGACGATTGGTCTCATTACAGAGAACGCCTCAGGTTCTTTCTTCAAGAAAACAAGATAACAGGAGGAAGAGAAGAGACAAGCAATCCTCTTAAGTACATGTGGGAATAGTACCTATGGTTTTATTTGAAGTTTGGCAGCACCCAGTGCCCCAGATTCAAAACAGTTCACGAATTGGTGGACCTCGTGAGGGGTCATTATCAACAAAAGCCCCCAGTGACAATGCAGAGGTTCGATTTAATGCGAGAAATAGAGGCCTGGGTGAGACAGTTGCAGGCTATGTGGCAAATCTGAAGTAGCTAATGGAACTTTGTGAGCTTGGTACGTCTCTTAATGACATGCTCAGTGATCGTTTAGTGTGCGGTGTGAATGAGGACACGATTCAAAAAAGATTATTGTCTGAAGTGAATTTGGGTTTCAAGAAGGCGCTAGACATAGCGCTGGCCATGGAAGGCACAGTAAGAGATTCAAAAGCAATACAGGGCACACAAAATGGCGCCATCCTCCACATCGGGCAGTAAACCCCAGCTGAAAAGAGCACAAAAGTGCAAAACTCTGCCGAGAAATGGGGAACAGTTGAAGAATAAGGAAAAATAACTTTGCAGCAAAATCAAAGAACAATTTCAATAGATCTGAAAGCAAGCAGTCTTTTAAAAATAAGTTTTAAAAAATCGAATGCTATTATTGTCACAGAAATGGACATATAATGAGACAGTGTAAGGAAAGATTCAAGATACAGGCTTGTAAACAAAAGAAGAAGCTCAATGAAACCTACAATGTAGAAGAGCGTGAAACAACAAATTCTGACACTCACTCACTGTTTACTCTGAAAGTTGGAAAGACAGAACCAGTATTTGTCACAGTGAAATTAAATGGAAGTGGACATGGACATAGTGATTGGGGAACATACCTTCATATATCTAAGTAACGGTCATCAATTAAGTTTAGAACAAACAGCTGCCAAGCTAAAAACATATACAGGTGAAAATATTCAAGCAAAAGGCATAAGCAGAGTAACCGTCCGTTATGGAAGCCAATTGGCAAAACTACCAGTGCTGGTATTGAGAGACTGAGGACCAAAATTGGCTCAGGGAAAGCAACCTTGATTGGTCACTGAGATTCCAAAAGGAATCTGGAAGCAGTACTGTCTTGAAAAAGGAATGTGTAAGGGCTCAACAACCTGAAGAAACTCAGTCTGTCTTAAGCCAAAACCTGGCCGAACAGCAGAAGGAACTTGAAGAGACCCTGCCTGATGACAGAGTTCAAGACAGGGTGAGCAACCTTCTCAGGGAAGAAGAAAACCTCCTGAAAGACTTTCAAACACTACAAGATTCCCTCAGGTCAAAGTTTGTACCGCTGGAAAAGTATGAAGAGAAACAGAAAGAATTCAGCACTTCTCTGAATAAACTGAAGGATGAGTTGGCAGAGAAGATTCATCAATGCTCAATTTTCCAGGAGGCAGCAAACAAGTACAAAAAAGGGAAGGAAGAGCTGAAGAATCAGCTAAATGAAGCCAAAGAGGCTTTGGAAGCAAAAGTCGCAGAATATACAAAGAAGCAGATGGATGATGAAATTTTGGGAAACTCAACTACTGATCTCAGACAAGATGAGCTTGCATCTGAGAGAAGTCTGGCCAACAGTGAAATGAAAAAGTGAGATGGACAGATTTTTAACAGTAAGGGAATCAAGGGTTATGGGGAAAAGGCAAGAAAGTGGAGTTGAGGATTATCAGATCAGCCATGATCTCATTGAATAGCGGAGCATACTCGATGGGCCGAATAGCCTACCTCTGCCCCTACGTCTTATGGTCTTATAGAAGGCCGAGATTAAAGTCTGCACTAGAAAGAAGAAGGCACGTAGAGAAAAGATACAGAAATACTAATGGGACTTTAATCCTGGCAGCATACGGATACACTTTCATACTTAGGCCTGGCAATCAAATCGCAAATCCCAATGCACTTAGTCATTTGCTTTACAAGAAAATGACGAGCACGTCCCAGTTCCAAAAGAACTTGCTTTACTGTTAAATTTCTTAGATTCCTCGCCAGTATGTGCTCGACAGATCAGAGGCTGGACAAGTCGGGACCAAGTCCTATTTCAAGTATGAATACAAGTGCTTCATGGTTGGTCACAGGAGCTCATACCTGATTAAATTAAACCGTACTTCAAAGGAAGACATGAAATAACCAGTTGGGGAGCATGAATGATTATACCTCCAAAGTGAAAAGAACCATTTTTGATTGAGCTACACAGCACACATCCAGGAATTTCTCGAATGAAGACCATAACACGCAGCTATCTATGGTGACCAGGGATGGATGGCGAAATAGAGAGTTTAGTGAAGAATTATTTGCAATGTCAGCAACGGCAAAAGTTACCAGTGACAGCTCCATTACACGCTCGGGAATGACCAACTACACCCTGGGAATGGGACCTAACTTGGTAACAATGTTTCTGCACATTGTTGATGCTCGTTCAAAATGGTTGAACCATTTTGGAATATGAGGTGAAGTCGCCAACATTGACTGCTACAATTGAGAAGCTACATAAAAGTTTTGCCGTTCACGGACTACCAGAAGTAGTTATTCCTGATAATGGCATAGCATTTACGAGTGCCGAGTTTCAACGATTTACCACCCTCAATGTTATCACTCATGTAAAAACATCACCATAACACCTTTCCTCAAATGGACTGGCTGAAAGGGCAGTTCAAACATTCAAGGCAGGTTTGAAAAAGCTAACTGGCAATTCCTTAGCAACCAAGCTAACACACTTTCTTTTTCAGTACAGGACCGCCCCTCACACAACAACAGGTGTCATGCTAGAGGAGTTATTGATGAAACGTGGTCTCTGGATGAGATTGAGCTTAATAATACCAAATTTAGAGGGGAAGTTGGAAAGGATTCAGAGAAGCCAGAAACTAGACACAACTGGCATAGTCATGAGAGGGAATTTGCTGTGGGAGAGACGGTATACGTGAAGAACTTCAGAGAAGGACTAAAGTGGCTACCGGGTGAAATAAGAGCAGTGACTGAGCCTCTTCCTTATTACATGGAGGTGGAAGGCCTGTTCATCTGGAAAGATGTGGACCATTTAAGGAAGAGAGAGACAAATCACCAAGAATTGGTTTCACCAGTGACCATGACCGGGATTGCATTTCCTGTTGAGGATACTCAACCCAGGACTGACATGTCTGATGTTCCTGTAAGAGTTGAGGATACAGAACTGCAAGTGCCCATCAAAGCACCAGATGTTCAGGCAGCTCTGGAAAAGGAGGTTCCTGACAAAGAATCTGAAGTTGTAGAGCTGAAATGTTCCACACAGACTAGGAAACCACCTGAAAGACTGAACTTGTAAATTCCTTACCCAGTAAACCTATTATGATGTCTTGAAAAATTTGTGCTTGTAAATATAACATGTATATCTGAGTTAAAGGTGGAAGAATATAATAATTATGGTTTTATTTAATGTGTAATGTACCTTTAAGAATAATGCGTGTTAAGGAAGATCACATGATCTATTACCAATCTCCTACCAATAGGAGAGTAGCGCAGACTACCTCAGTAGTTAGTAGTGTAGAGATAGAGTTGCAGTAGCTGCTGAGTACCTTGTAAATAAACTTAAAGTTTCCACTAAAGAAGTGTCTGCAGATCAACTCCATCAATAGTACCAACTCGGCCATCACTTACATATACCAATATAACAGAATGGCTGGCTGGGACAGTGCATATTTTGATATCTTCTCCAGACATGGGATGGAAATTTTGGCAGACCTTCCACCATTCTTTGTGTAAATAGGATTTCCACTGCACATCTGGTGACCACAAGCCAGCTGAGTGGAAGCAGCTCTGAGGAAATTCCCGAGTGTGATGTGACTGAACTTTATAATTGGATAGCAGTGGAAGCGCCACTAAATATTTGCTCCCAAGTTGTCTCCAGCCCAGAGAACAAAACAATGTAACATGGCCTTATCTGAATACGCAGTTAACGAGAAACCCCATGATAGCATTTAGGGTTAGGTTGGAGGCTTATCTTTGTAGTCCCTTCTATTCAAAGTGCAGAGCTCTATCAGAAAGAGAAAGAGGACACAAGGAGACTGCAAAGATATGGATGGGTTAAGTGAGTGGGCCGCAAGGTGCCAGATGGAATATAATGTAGGGAAGTAATAAGGTTATTCACTTAGGCCCCAAGAATAGAAAAGCAGAACATTGTTTAAAAGGCATGAAACTTGTAATTGTTGATGTTCAAAGGCTCTTGGGCGTACAAGTACAAGGAATACAGAAAACAATTAAGAAGGCGAATGACATGTTGGTCTTTATTTTAAGGGAATTGGAGGACAAAAGTAAAGAAGTTCTGCTACAATTGCTCAGGGCTCTGCTGAGACCACACCTGGGAATACTGTGTGCAGTTTTGGTCTCCATTTTTAAGGAACAATACACTTGCATTGGAGCTGGTAGAGCGAAGGTTCACTAGATTGGTTCCTGGGAGGTTCCTGATGAGAGACTGAGTAAATTGTGACCATATTCTGTGGAGTTTAGGAGAATGAAAGGTGGTCTCATTGAAACTTACAAGATTCTGAATGGGCTTGATAGGGTAGGCACTGACAGGTTCTACATCCTATGGGGAATCAAAAACACAGAGGCAGAGGCACAGTCTCAGGATAAGTGGCTGATCATTTAAAAGCAAGATGAGGAGAAATTTCTTCACTCAAAGATTGTGAATCTTTGGAATTCTCTCCCCCAGAGGGTTGTGGACGCTCCATTGTATAATGTATTGCTATAGATAAGGTTAGGAGAGAAGTGAAACCCTTGCAGTCTTTCCATTACTGTCTGTAATCAGCGTGGCTCTTGGAGAGGAAGATGTGTGTGTTTATGAGCTCCCACAATATGTGGTCAATTTAAATAACAGCAGAAATTTAAATAACAGTAGGCTTAAATAAAGAGAATTATTTATTCACACATTCACCCTGAAAATCTAAATGCTACGTCAATCACTCAGCACCTCAGCACACGGACACAAACTCACACACATTTGCACACACACACGCATGCACACACATCAGAGAAAAATACAGTTAAAGAAAATAATGGACTTTTACAAGTCCTGCATTAATCCCGAGAGACAACTCCCACTATTTGAGCCCAGATAAGTTACAATTTAAGGGTGGCAAAGACTCTTTTCTTTATTAGGCAAGTGAGTGAGATAGTGGAGTTGAAGCCAAAGATCAGCCATGATCATATTGAATGGCAGAGCAGGCTTGATGAGCTGCATGGTTGTTTTTTAAATTCTTATGTGGGCATCACTGGCAAGGCCAGCATTTGTTGTCCACCCGTAATTGTCCTTGAACTCAGTGGCTTGCTAGGCCATTTCAGAGGACAGTTTAGAGTCAACCTGGGCCTAGCCTGGGCCTCTGGATTACTAGTCCAGGGACATTACTGCTACATTACTGTCTCCCCCACTGTACCAAACAGAGAAAACCTTCTCATTCCAACCTCCAGCCTTTACTTCGTTACCCATTAACAGGGACTGCTTCTATCTTATCATTGCATTTTGAAATGGAGTTTTTTACACTTATAGTCCTTGTAAAGCAAAACCAAGAATCCAAGGATGCTGGAAATCTGAAAGCAAAGCATAAAATGCTGGAAGCACAGTCAACAGGTCAGAGTGCTGTGGAGAGAGGGGAAATCAGAATTAATTGGCCGAGTTTCCCAGCCCCGCCAGCAGTGGGAAGGTTGGTGAGCGGGGGAGCTTAATTTGACGTGAGGCCAAAAATTAGTTTCCTGACAGCGGAATGAACTTTAGGAATTCTGTTCTCGGGACCTTAAAGGCAAGTTAAAGGCAGGCCCAGCTTCCTGACAGCCATGCATGCTGATTAAAAGTCCACCTCTCCGGAATTAAGTTCCCCCACCAAATTAAGTTCCCTGCCGGCAAGAAATGAGAATGTTCACTTTTATGATTGCACGTAAGTGATGTGCACCTGGCGAGATAGACTTCTTCCAGGATTAATGGTGATTTGCCACTGCAGTGCCCTCTTTGGAGAGTGTCTGTAAATGCATGAGAGTGGGTGGTAACAATACAAGTTGCGTGGAGGATGACCAAGGAAGGGAGGAAAAGTTAGCGGTGATGGGCAAAAGTGGAAGAATTAGTGCAGGCTGTCCTGGTGCCCTTTAAGTGTGGCACCTGGATCTCCGACCCCATGAGGTGATTGGCGGAGGTGGCATCTTCCTGCCCGCCCCCACTACGAGATTCTCCGTTCTCCGCATGGATGCAGAGGTAATAAGCTGACCAGCTCAAGATCACGCATGGTCAGCCATCCCGGACCTCCAGTGGAAATCACCCCGACTTCCACTCCGACCACCAAACTTAGACTGCAGAATTGAATATTCTACCCAGCATTTTACGCTGATGACCTTTTGCCAGAATTGAAGGCCTGTCCTGGATCTTGGGTTTGGTATATTATTCCAAGTCAGTTAGTGTGGACCACAGGCCGCTGTCAACAGGACCACAGTGGGAATTTGAGAATGGAATGGAATCATGAGCTTTTGCTTTCAGATGCTCCAGAGGCACACACTCAGAAAGGAGTGAGGCACAATGCCAAATGCTTTGCTATAGCACAAATAACTATTGTCTGGTCGAAACATTTCTGCATCAGCCAACCTTGATAAAGTGCTAAATCAAACTGACCATCATCGTTGATCAGTAAATGTTCCTAATCAGTTCATACATATGAGTAGCATTCAGTAGAGATGATGAAGTACTCACAGAAATCAGAAAAGCTTACTCAACATTTGAGAGAGTGCAAAAGACATGTTTGCAACAGCTTGAGCTCCCAATATCAAGGTCTTGGAGAAGGTGCAGAGCAGATTTGCTGGAATGGTACCAGGGAAAAGGGAATTCAGTTATACAGAGAGACTGGAGAAACTGGGAGTTCTCTCCTTTGAGCGGAGAACGTTAAAGGGAGATTTACTGGAGATGTTCAAAACAATGAGCTTCAGTAACCAGAGGCCACAGATTTAATGCAATTGGCAAAAGAATTAAAGAGAGGAGATGTGAAAACTTTTTTTGCAATGAGTTATAATCTAGAATGCACTGCCTGAAAGGGTGGAGGGGGCAGATTCAACAGGAGCTTCAAGAGGAAACAAGAGGAGAACATTTGCAGGGCTATGGAGAAAGAACAGGGGTGTGGAACTCATTGGATAGCTCTTTCAAAGAATCAATACAGGCACAATTGGCCAAATGACACCCTTTTGTACTGTATATGGTTCTATAATTCTAAAAGAATGATATCATGCTGTTGCCATTATAGCTCTTGTACATGGGAGAGTGGAGGGCATGTTACTGCCATCACATTGAGCAACTTGATAGGTTTCACCTCAAACACTTGACATTCAACACAGGCATATCAAACCCCAGTACAGATTTATTAACCATTAGATCATCAAGCATACCAAGACCACTGGCACTGTGGCCATATTGATAGCAGCACAGCTTCACTAGCCAGGCAATGTAATTCATATGGAAAACTCTAGAATGTCACACTGAAAGAGGAAAGGGCAACACCATTGGCTCTTTGGATGTAAAAGGCTTGTGGGAAAGTTTGCCTTTTTTCATTGGATTGAATAAACGATTAGCATAATCATAAAAAAATTAACATAAGAACATAGAACACAAAAGATAAGAGTAGGTGTAGATGATGGCATAGTGGTAATGTCACTGCACTAGTAACCCAGAGGCTAATGTTCTGGGGACATGGGTTCAAATCCCACAACAGCAGCTGATGGAATTTAAATTCAATTAATAAAATCTTAAATTGAAAGCTAGTTTCAGAAATGGTGTCTGTGAAACTATCATCGATTGTCATAAAAACTCATCTGGTTCACTAATGTCCTTTAGGGAAGGAAATCTGCCCTCCTTACCTGGTCTGGCCTACATGTGACACAATGTGGTTGACTCTTAAATGGCCTCTAAATTAGCCCAGCAAGTCACATGGTGCAAGGGCAGTTAGGGATGGGAAATAAATCTGGCTTTGCCAGTGACACCCACATCCCATGAAAGAATGTATTTAAAATAAAAACTCCACAGCATCGTTTTGGGTGACAACAGGTGAGGATGCTCACCAGAAGGTCTGGCTCCAAACTCTATGCATTTCTTGCATGACAAATACACAACTTAAGGAAAATTTATTAGGCACATCTCGCAAGGATGCATGGTACAAGTGTTTTCTGCCAATCTGCTCCCAGTAATTGCTGGCTCATAAACTTGCAGCTCTTTCATTGATGACCATAGTTCAGCTATGGAATACATTGAGGAAATGTTTTCACCCATAAGGCTTTGGGGGTCTGAAACTCACGGCCTGAAAGGGTAGTAGAGGCAGAAACCATCAACTCAGTTAAAAGGTGTCTGTATATGCACCTCAAGCACCACAACCTATAATTCTATTATTCAATTTGCAAATTGCAATTGAAATCTTTGATACATTCACACTTAATACCAGGAATGTGCAGATTGTCTTATGAGGAAAGGTTGGACAGGTTAGCCTCATATCCATTGGAGTTTAGAAGAGTAAGAGGCGACTTGATTGAAACCTTTAAGATCTTGATCAGGTGGCTGTGGAGAGTATGTCCTCTTGTGGGAGAATCTAGAACTAGAGGTCATGGTTTTAAAGTAAGGGCTCGATCATTTAAAACAGAGTTGAGGAGAAGTTTGCTCTCTCAAGGTGTCATGTGTCTTTGGAACTCTCTTCCTCAAAAGGTGCTGGAAGCAGAATCTTTGAATTTTTTTTTAAGGCAGAGCTATGTATTTTTTGATTCACTAGGGGGTGAAAGGTTATTAAGGGTAGGCAGGAATGTGGGATTGAGGCTACAATCAGATCAGCTGTGATCTTATTGAATGGCGGATCAGGCTCGAGGGGCTGAGTGGTCTACTCCTGCTCCTAATTCCTATGTTCGTAGATTGGGCTGGATTTTACTGTCCCCTGTTGGAGGACTGGAAGCCGAGGAGGAGGTAAAATCCAGCAGGCAGACTAACCACCCATCCCTGCTCCCACTGTAATTTCACCAACAGCAAGGGTGGCAGTCCTGCCAGTGGGCCAATTGAGACTGTTAAGTGGGCAAATGATAGCCACTTGAGGGCTTAACCCACGGAATTTAAATACTAGCGGAAGAGATCCACACCAAGTCGCCAGCCTGGCAGGTTTCCCTGCATAGGCTGGTGGTGAGTCGGGTGGGGGAGCCCTATGTGCCAGCCCCCTGAGCCCGCTGATGGGACCCCACCCCCACTGCCATCGCAAAGGTGTTACCCTCCTACTCCCTCTCCCCCATAGCATCTCAAACCCTGATTCCCAACTCCCTCACTCAGGCCTGCCATCTATGCACCTTGCGAGACCCTCAAACACTTACAACGCGATCCAGTGCAGCTCACCTCCTGAAGCCCTGGGAGCAATACTGGCAGTGGCCTCTGGTGGCACTGCTATACTGGCGAACCACTGGCCTCTCTGACTGGCAGCTCTCTGAGGTGGGGCTTCCAGTCCGTGAGGAGCAGAAATCTCATCTCCAGTCCATTAATATACAATTGGCTGTTAAATAGCTGTGGAGCATCTGTTCTTCACCTGGCCGGGCTCCCCTCTGTCTTGAAGCTTCAGCCAGTGGTGAGTGCAGAGGCCATGAGTGTCCCGTAATATCCAGCCCATTGTCAATGCCTTACAAAGCAAGGTCTATTGGAAGGTGTGTTTCTTCTCTTATTGTCAGTGTTTATATGGCAGAAAGATCTCCTCCCCCCTCACTTCAGCATAACATTTATTCCCCCTCATGTATTTAGCTACCTTCACTTTAAATGTATCTATGCTGTTTGCTGCAGCCACTGCATGTGGCATCATGTTCTGCAAGGTAGTGGGTACAGTATCTCTGAGTGACTCATCATTTGATTCAAATTGTAAAAAGCCAAGCTCCCTTTGCCACTGTTAATCTGTAGAGCCAGTGCCTGCGTGCAGCAAGACCCAGACAACATTCAGGCCTGGGCTTAGACTGTCAAGTAGCAGACCCATCACACAAGTGCCAGGCAATGACCATCTCCAGCAAGAGAGAATCTAACCATCTCCCTTTGACATCCAATGGCATTACCATCACTGAATCCCCAACTATCAACATCTTGGTGTTGACATGTGCTAGAAACTTAACTGAAACAGCCATATAAATAATGTGACTACAAGGGCTGGGAATTTTGTGACACCGTCTCACCGAATTTTGTTTCCCTTCCTGACTCCCTAAGGTCTATCCAATACCAGCAAGCCACAAGTGTAATGGAATGCTCTCCAATTGCCTGGATGAATGCAACTCCAGCAACAACTAAGAACCTCAACACCACCCAGGACAGGGCTTGATTGGCACCACATTCACAGTCTTAAGCATTCACTCCATCCACCAGCAGATCACAATGGCAGCGGTGTGTACCATCTACGAGATACACTGTACAAACTCACCAAGGTTCCTTCAACAGTGCCTTCCAAACCCTCTATCATCCTCTACTACCCAGAACAACAGAGGCACTAGGCACATGGGAACAGCGCCACCTGTAAGTCCCCCTCACACAGCATCTTGACTCGGAACTATATCACCATTCCTTCACTGTGTTAGATCAAAATCCTTGAACTCCCTTCCTAACTTCACAGTGAGTGTACCTACACCACATGGACTGCAGCGGTTCAAGAAGGCAGCTCACCACCACCTTCTCAAGGGCAATTAGGGATGGGCAATAAATGCTGGCCCAGCCAGCGATGTTCAAGCGCTATGAGCAATTTAAAAAAAAGCACCTGAAGTCAGATGCATTCTCAGTTTCATGTGGAAGTCAGATTTTTAGTGAGTTACAAATATAAAAGTACCATGTTTATGGGAACTGAATATGTCACACAAAAACAAAAATAGAGAATGCTGGAAATAGTCAGCACATCAGGCAATCTGTGCTTCATCTTTCCAATGCAGAGCAGACTAACTTATGGACTGCAAATACAGTGTACTAAATTGAAAGCAGTACACATAAATTGCTGCTTAACCTGGAAGGAGTGTTTGGGTCTTGGATGGTGAGGACTGAGGAGGTAAAAGGGCTGGTGTTGCATCTCTTGCCTTTTCATCGAAAGATGGTATGGGAAGGGAATAGCATGTTGGGGATGAGTGAAACAAAGTGTCACTGAGGGTATGGCCAGCCACCCACTTTTCACCCTTAGTAAACATTTGAACAATTAAAATTCTACTGCCCAAGTCCTTACTTGCTCAAGTTCGCCTGTGCTTGCTGACCTACATTGGCTCCTGGTCAAGCAATATTTTGATTTTTAAAATTCTCATCCTTATTTTCAAATCCCTCTCTGGCCTTTCCCCTCCCTGTCTCTGTAACCTCCTTCAGCCCCAAAAACCTCTGAGTTATCTGTGCTCATATAGCCTCTTCAGCATCCCCAGTTTTAGCCCCCCCACCATTGGTGGTCATGCCTTTGGTTGCCTAGGCCCTAACCACTGGAATTCCCTCCTTACACCTATTCTCACCACCGCCCCCCCCCCCACCCTCGACCTCACTTTCCTCCTTTTAGACACACCTCAAAAGCCACTTTAAGCTTTTGGTCTTCTGACATAATATCTTCTTATATGTCTTGGTGCCATAGTTTTTTTTATTCATTCAATGGATGTGGATGTCACAGGCTAGGTCAGCATGTATTGCTCATTCCTTGAGAAGGTGGTGGTGAGCTGCCTTCTTGAACCACTGCAGTCCATGTGGTGTGGGTACACCCACTGTGCTGTTAGGGAGGGAGTTCCAGGATTTTGACCCAGCGGCAGTGAAGGAACGGTGATATATTTCCAAGTCAGGATGCTGAGTGACTTGGAGAGGAATTTGCAGGTGTTGGGGTTCCCATCTGTCTGTTGCCCTTGTCTTTCTAGATGGTAGTGTTCGTGGGTTTGGAAGATGTTGTCAGAGGAGTCTTGGTGAATTCCTGCAGTGCATCTTGTGGATGGTACACACTGCTGCCACTGTGCATCGGTGGTGGAGGGAGTGAATGTTTGTGGATGTGGTGCCAATCAAGTGGGCTGCTTTGTCCTGGATGGTGTCAAGCTTCTTGAGTGTTGTGGGAGCTGCACTCATCCAGGCAAGTGGGGAGTATTCCATCATACTCCTCACTTGAGCCTTGTAGATTGTAGTTTGCTTTATAATGATCTTGTGAAGCATCTTAGGATATTTTTATGACATTAAAGGCTATGGAAGTTGTTGTTATTTTTGTTGGGGGTCAAGAAAGTCATTTCCTGATTGTTAGGGTGCTAGACTTTGATCACACCCGAGCAACATTTGGATGGTAAGTAATTGAGTTACAGGTATCACAGGACTGTCGACTTGAATGTGCTGGAAGGTTGTGCAGAGAATTGAGAGGTTTACATGCATAATTAATCCATTAGGAGCTCTAATGCTAAACATACTGCCATGGTTACTTGTTTCTGCAACTTGTAGACTCCCCCTCAGTCCTCAACAAGAATGGTGGTGGAATTAATTTCCTCTGTAACACACTGGTTAATGTGTTCCTATAAAAGAGGTGATTTGTGCTCCAAGCAGAGATCACCACCTACGGCGAGTGAGTCTCAGGAATCACGCTTCCTAATCTCTTGATTTGTACTCCTTACAAACACTGCTTCCCACAGGGAGTGTCGGATCATAGAATCCCCTGTTCCTTAAAATCCCTTTGAAAATAATTGACTGCAGTTGTTAACCTGCCTAAGGTGATGGCTTTTGACTGTATAACCCGAGTATGCAAAGGAATTTAACACCAACATACAATATTAACCAATGAATTACCAGGAGAAGTTCTAATGCCATTGCAAACAGTTGAGTTATAATTTCTTCCAGCAGTGATTTTTACAGATTCATCCCCATTTCAGTGGCCAATTTCTGGTACAGACAGGGGAAGCAGTCAGTGCTAATTCAGTACTAGAATTTTCAATGCCAACAGCAGTGTATATTGAGGCATCGTTCAACATTATGCCTTAGGACCCACTGGAAGTCTTGACACATGCATGCACACTGTAATTGCCGGAAGGTTTAAACTTCTGATGAATTGAAATGTGCTGCTCTCGACCCCCCACCAATGTCTTTTATACTGATCTCAGTGTTGGAGACTTGTGCTAGATAGGCACTGCTTACCCAGATGTTACCCAGGAAATGTTACACTGTTTACTCTCTAGTGCAACCCAGTGATTAACAGGATAACTCAACCCACCACACAAATCACACTCCCACTGCCTCACCTCCATACCAACCCATGCCCCCCAGCCAACTTCAATGGCCTCTTATAGCCCCTATGCTAACTTGGTGTCAACTCATGCCAAGCCATTCCCCCTATACACCACCATCTCCACTATGCCAACTCATTTAGTATCCACCCTAGGCAGACGTCAGGAGCCATGCAAGGATGACTTAAAATTAAGTTCTAAATATCTATTACAGGTTTCATTATATTAAAAATGCACTTGCGCTCATGAAAGCCCATTCAATGTACTTAAATCCCCTCAGTTATTTAATCCCTTATACAAACAAGCATTTTTATTCATAACCCCACATCAAAGACAGTTAATCATTTCATAATCTCTTTAAGCTTTCAATCAAACAGTAAACTTACAATTTCTCACTGTAATAATGATAGGCTGTGGCAAACAGCTAAGCATTAATAATTTTTACAATGATGGCACTCAGAATTATGTCATCAAACAGCTATTGAAACTGATAGAACAGCTTTTTTAAACTCTTACACCAACAGGCAGTTTTTTTCCAAATTATAAAGGGCTGACCATTTAAATAACTTGACAGATTAACAGTTCTACAGATCTTATCTGCCCTTCCAGATCATATATAACCTCTATAGAGATTTATGGATGGTGGGCAGGCCCCACCGGCTTGGCAGTGGGAGGGCAGCTGACCCCTGCCACTGAAACGGGGCCCGCCGCCATTTAAGTGGGCAGGCCAATTAAGGCCCACCCAGTGGCATCCCCGATGGGAAGCACTATGCGCTTCCTGTGCATGGGGGGGGGGGGGGGGAGGGAATCCCCAGCTGTCAAAGTGCGCTCTTTCGTGAATGTGTGCAAAAGAGCGCACTTCTCCCTGAGGCAAAGTCCTGTCTCAGGGAGAATACTGATAGTGTCAAAAACATTAAAAATAGAAACATTAAAAAATTAACATGTCCCCCTCATGTGACAACGTCACACGAGATGGGACATGTTAATAAGAGAACACATACACTTTATTAATTTTTTACAATACGGTCATGAAACTTCATCCCGCCAGTGAATGAAGTTTCATGAATAATCTGGAGGCCAGCCTTAAGGTTGAACGGTCAGGTCTTTAATTACTTTAAATAGCCTGTCAATGGCCTCAATTGGCCATTGACAGGTCGGCGGGCGGATAGCTGATTTCGCTGTCCATCCGCCTTCCTAAAAATTTAAAGGGACCGGGATGACATCAGGGATTCCTCCCGAAGTCATCCCACATCATTTTCCCCTCAGCAACAGGGCCCTGCCCCCAAATCGCCGAGGGGAAAATCCTGGCCATAGCATGGGATAAGGCCCTTGCTTCAGCAAATAAAGCACCTGCCCCTATCCCATTCCTCACAAAAATAGGATCTGTTGGAAATGGGGGTGGGACTTTCAGATCTGGGTCCGATCCACCATTTTGAAAGCTCCTTGTAATCTCCATGGCTTTAAGAAAACCTGGCCCACTGTCTCCAGGCAACGGGCCTAATCCCCAACGCCATGGGGGGGGGAATTCTAATCCTACCCACCCTGATGCTGGGAAAATAATCGGAGCTGGCAAACTGGCAAACTGGCAAGTGGAGAAAATTTCTATGCCTGACTGCCTATGCACCTGCCTCTATCGAGGCCTAAAAATTCTGCCCGTGATTTCCAAAGCTTCTCATCCACTCAGTTTCACCTCATGCCTGTCATAGGATAATTAATGGAGATCGATTGCCAAGATTAGTCAACAGGTACATTATCATTCTATGTTGGGATTACCAGGATGGTAGAAGGCATGCTGGATAGACTCTGGTCTTTTATTAACCAGCAATTCCAATGTTCTCAGTTTGTACTCATGCCAAACTCCTTTGAAAAATTACCAACAATGGAAATTTCAACCTTGGTGACTTCAAAGCCAGCTGCATTGATCCTGTTCAGAATTTGCTGCGGTGAAGAACTGAAGGATTTCATCCACTTCTTCAGGTCTTCATGTCATGAGCTACAAAATATCTAAAAATCACCAGCATGTGGTCACCAATTGTGTTTGAAGGAGTGACATTCTCATGAAAAAAAATATTGCTTTCAAACTATATTTTGGTGGGAGGGAGAAGACACCATGAACTTGCACTGACATTGCAGAGGGAGATGTGCCTCGACCATAGTAACATGGCATACAAGTAACATCGCAATAAGTCCTTGAACGCAGTCCATGTCATCATGTGTGTATTTACATGAGAGGAGCTGGTCAAAGTGCTTTTTCTAATAAGCCATTAAAAACACAGGCCAGGATTTTCCGGTCCCACCAGCAGTGGGAATCGTCACAGGTAGGACCGGAAAATTTGGAAGATCCCACTCACAGTAGATTTTAAAAGGGAAAACTCCATCTATGTGTCCAAGTTGTAAAGGTGAAGTGTTTTCAGATTCAAGGTTTTAAGCAGCCTGGAGTTGCATTTCTAATGAAATATCAAACCACTTCCTTGAGAGTTGAACATCCTCTAAGCCTGGTCCTTGTGAGTTTACAGAGGAGACAGAAAAATTAATTAACAAACCTGCTGTGACAGATAAGCAGAAGGAGTTAAAGTGGGGCTAAATCGACTGGCCTCTCAAAGCAAATTATTTTGATTCACAGGTTTCTTGGGGCTTCTGGATTCCTTTGTTTCTTTATCTCTTTTGCTGTTTCCAGCGATGAGGGAGCTTGATCCTGCTACATTTTCAAGCTGTTTTGAAAAACTGCCATGACCATTTCAACACCTGGGGCTAAATTTGTGGCCTTTTTTTCTCTACCAATGAAACATTAAGCAGCCTTCCAAAAATAAGAGCGGCTCAATCCCAAATGGTTAAAGACTTAAATTGATGACAAGATCCAAATGAGTAGGATCACAAAAGAGAAACTTTGGGGGTAGCAGAGCCCTTACTGACGTCTTAAATATGTATTTTTGTTTGCAATGGTTGGTTGCAATATTGTGTTTTTAATGCAGATTTTTAAAAAAAATATTTCGCGCTATGATTCTAATAAAACTTTACAGCACAGAAGGAGGCCCTTTGGGCCATTTCTGCTGTGTTGGTTCATTGAAAGTGGTTTTGACTCAAATTGGCAAATTGATCAACTTGGCTAGTTTGGTTTCAGCAAGACCAAGCAGGATTATGATTAGTTGGATGATCTTACGCTGTGTTATCTGGGTTAATGGTCAAATTAAAGCAATTTTCACTCATGACTAGTGCAATGATATTATTACTAACAGCTCATTTAACAGAAAGGCTATGAGATAAATAATTCAAGCTTGCCCCTTGCTGAAGTGATGCACCATATAACTGAGTGCCCTTTGTTTTCCACCCATTCTCATCACCAATTCCAGATCCTTCTATCACCAAGACGATGTGCGCTTATGGCCCCACCTCGTGTTATCCTGCTAAAATCCTTATTCATATCTCAGTCAGCCATCGGGGATATTTTTCAAATGCTTGCCTCTCCAGCTTTGACATATGTTCTGGCTGTTGCAGAGCTCTACTGCCTCTTCCATTCCCAGTCTCATGACCCCCATCACCTGCTTTAGCTGGCTCAGATTTTATCTTGGGACCCTTGCCTTCAATGAGAAATATCCCCGCAGCTTTGCACCAGCCCCTGTAGGAAATATTGTCCAGCCATGTTCCCCACTGCAAACACTCCATGTGTAGAGTCACTTGTTTCCCCTAAACCCTTTTTGCTTCATCGTCGGAAGCCAATTGCTCAGCCTCAGCTGCTATTCACTAAAATCAAGACTCACCACACACCTCTTTCCCTGCTGCAAAATGCTTCTTTAAAACCACCTAGCTCTTCCACACCCTGTGAGCAGTGTTCACCTTTCCAGCTTGCAATGCACTCTGATGACTTTCTTCGAACCTATCAGTTCAATCTGATTCTGTCCAAGTTTGATCGACGTGCGCTGACGAGATAAGTGAATTCGTTAAGTTGAATGGAGAGTTGTACGAGTGCAACTCTGCTCGGACCAAGTTATTTAACAGTCCCAGTCCGCAGCAGCTTCAACAGATCTGCAATAATTAGTCAGAGTGAGGTCAGCAGGCTTTTCTTCCATTCAAATCTCGAACAAGCTTGTTTAAGCGTGTTTAGCAAGACTGCATGCTGGAAATCCAATACTCCAGCCAGGAGCATTAAAACAAGGAAAGAAAGGAAAAGAAAATTGTGTTTATATAGCACCTTTCATGGCCTCAGCATCTCCCAAAGTATTTTACAACCAATGAAGCACCTTTTGAGTGCAGTCACTGTTATAATGTAGGAAAAACAGCAGCCAATTTGCACACAGCAAGCTCCCAAAAATAGCAATGTAATAATAACCAGATAATCTGTTTTAGTGATGTTAGTTGAGGGATAAATAAATATTGTCCAAGGCACTAAGGAGAACTGCCTACTCACTGAGTGGTGGGATCTTTAATGTACACCTGAGGAAGCAGATTTAGTTCAAACCTTTGCAGTCCTGCCATATTCAGTCATGAATGGTGGTGGACAATCAAACAACTCACTGGAGGAGGAGGCTCCGCAAATATCCCCTTCCTTAATGAAAGGGGAGCCCACAACATCAGTGCAAAAGACGAGGCTAAAGCTTTTGCTATAATCTTCAGCAGGAGTGCTGAGCAGATGATCAGTCTTAGTCTCTTCCTGAGGTCCGCAGCATCATAGATGCCAATCTTAAGCCAATTAAATTCATTCAACATGATATCATGAAACGGCTGATGGTATTAGAAACTCCAAAGGTTATGAACCCTGACGTGAAGACTTGTGCTCTAGACCTACCAAGCTGTTCCAGTACAGCTCGAACACTGGTATCTACCCGGCAATGTGGGAAATTGCCCAGATATGTCCTGTTGACAAAAAGCAGGACAAATCTATCCATTTACCCCATCAGTCTACCCTTGATTTTCAGTAAAGTGATAAAAGAGGTCGTCAACAGTGCTATCAAGTCGCACATGCACAGCAATAACTTGCTCACCTATGCTCAATTTGGGTTCCGCCAGGGCTACTCAGCTCCTGGCCTCATTAAGCCTTGGTTCAAACATGAACAAAAGAGCTGAACTCAAGAGGTGAAGTGGGAGTGACTGCTCTTGGTATCAAGGTAGCATTTGACTGAGTGTGGCATCAAGGAGCCCTAGCAAAACTGAAGTCAATGGGAATCAGGGGGAAGAATCTCCATTGGTTGGAGTCATACCTAGCACAACGGAAGATATTTGTGATTGTTTGAGATCAATTACCCCGACCCAAGACATCACTGCAGAGTTCCTTAGGGCAGTGCCCTAAACCCAACCATCTTCAGCTGCTTCATCAATGACCTTCCTTTATCATAAGGTCAGAAGTGAGGATGTTCACCGATGATTGCACAGTGTTCAGTACCATTCACACTTCCTCAGACACTGAAGTAGTCCATGTCCAAATGCAGCAAGACCTGGACAACATTCAAGCTTGGGCTGATAAGTGACAAGTAATATTTGTGCCACACAAGTCGCAGGCAATGACCATCTTCAACAGGAGAGAATGTAATCACATTCCCTTGATATTCAACCACATTACCTCATTGAATACCCCACCATAACATCTGGTGGTTACTCAACACTCAAAAAGCTTGATAAAATTCAGGACAAAACAGCCTGCCTGATCAGCAGGCATCCACCAACTTAAACACCCACTCCCTCCACACTGACACACAGTAGCTTCAGTATAGAAGAGGCACTGTGGAAGCTCCCCAACGCTTCTTCAAAAGCACCTTTCAAACCCACAACCACTACCATCTAGAGTGACAAGGGCAGCAGACACATGGGAACACCACCACCTGCAAGTTCCCCTCCAAACCACTCACCATCCTGGATGAACTATATCACCATTCCTTCACTGTGGCTGGGTGAAAACCCAGGGATTCCCTCCCTAACAGCACTGTGGGTGTACTTACACCACATGGACTGCAGCGGTTCAAAAAGCAGCTCATGCACCACCAGCTTCTCAAGGGCAATTAGGGATAGACAATGAATGCTGGCCTAGCCAGTAACACTTACATCCCATGAAAGAATTTAAAAAAACAACTACAATGTTCATTTATATTCTGAGTGTTTAGAGATACAGAGTAGGATGAAGCAGGAAAGGGGTGCATATGCCAGATGTCATGTGGATACACAAGACAGCCTGGTTAAATTGGCTCCCATTAAAACATAAATACATTTGGACTGGGAAAAGGTATCCATGAGGAAAGGGATCCATTTCAAATTAACCTTGTTGTGACCAACTGAGGGGGTTGAATAAAGAAGGGGAGCCAGTTCATCCCCCTCACCCAGGATCTTAACAAATTGTGGGAGCCTCGTCTGGGGACCGGTCATAACAACAGGAAGGAGATGATTCTCTGCTCCTGTAGAGTGTGAATCAGAGCGTGGAGACTACACTGTCCTACCTCTGACCCACTCTCCTTGCAAGAGAAGCTGCACTGTTGGGGCGAATGGGATAATCCTTACCTCACAGCACTGTGGGTATACCATCACCTCGCAGACTACAGTGATTCAAGAAGGTGACTTGCCATCACCTTCTCAAGGGCAATTAAGGATGAGCAATAATTGCTGGCCTCACTAGCGACACCCACATCCCATGAATGAATATAAACTGTTAACACCCCCACATGTCATCCAAATAACAGGCACAGGGGCAGAAAAATTAGGCGCAGAGGGAAACCTGGAAAATTGGACTTTCAGCCTTTAGACATGAATTTTTGTCTAATTGATTCAGTCTATGATTTTCCGCACAGCTACATTTTGTTGCAAACCTTTATTTCCTATATTTAATAGTGACTATACTCTAACAGCACTTCTTTGGCAATCAAATAAGTTTGGATATCCTGAGGCCGTGAAGGTTGTTATATAAGTACAAGTCTTCCTTTCATTTTGAGGCCCCAAAAAGCTTG
Source organism: Carcharodon carcharias (assembly GCF_017639515.1). NCBI lineage: Eukaryota > Metazoa > Chordata > Chondrichthyes > Lamniformes > Lamnidae > Carcharodon > Carcharodon carcharias. The sequence continues at coordinate 242,171,476 of NC_054467.1, read as the reverse complement.
TAAAAATATTTAAGTGCAGTTCCCCATTTTTGGGCCTTCAAAGCTTATTGTGCTTGAACTCAAGGGAACCTTCATGTGTAATGTAGCTCTCTCTGAAAGAGGTACATGATTTTTTTAATTGCAGTGTTTTCAGTACCTACTTAGTACTGTGTTCATATTGAGGTGTTATATTTCTTAGGTTTCATTAAGATATATATTTTCAAGGAATAATATTTAGTTATTCATTGTGAAAAACAGGCAAGAGGTGAACTATTCACAGGTTTTCAATCAAACAAGAAGATTTGATGATAGTTACATGGAAAGGAGTTGCTCCAGTGCTAGCTTTTCTCATGACAGCCACAAGTGAAGCTAAAAACTCCCCTGGGAGGGGAGAATTGGATTTCACCTTTTTAATTTCCTCTTGTGATGTGAACAACATGAGCAAGACAGTGTTTATCATCTATTCTTAATTCCACGAGAGACACATACCCCGAAGTGTTTCTGTCTCTGTCAATCACCTCATAAGGTTGTTCTCCTTCTTGGAAGGAAGTGACTGAACCAATTAAGACTTTACAATAATTCACAACTCCTCTGCTCATTTTCTGATGCCGGCTAACATTCATTTGAAAATGCTTTTTTGTTTGGTCACCTAATGAGCACTTTTATCGTTGGGATTTTGGAGGTGCAAATGTAGTTGGGGTAGTGTTAGGGCTCCTTACACAAAGCCTGTGCTGCTGTATAATGGTATCTATGCATTGCTATCAGCCTCCAGAAAATTGTGAGATCACCTTTTTCCTTCTTTAGTCCATTTCAGTCTGTCTTCCAAGAATCTGCTCAGTGTTTTACTGCATTGAGCCTTTGAAATAGGTCCCAACGCAGCATTACTGGGATTTCATGGCCAGGCAACAGTACAGTCCCTTTAGACAATAGTACAATCCCTTTAGACAAAAGCACACTCCCTTTAGAAAATGATATGATCCCTTTAGATAATGGTTCACTCCCTTCAGACAATGGTACATGCTTTTGTATAAGGGTACAGATCCTTTAGACAATAATATGCTCCTTTAGACAATGGTACACTCCCTTTAGACAGTTGTACACTCCCTTTAGACAATGGTATACTCCCTTTAGACAATGGGACACTCTTTAGACAATAGTGCACTCCCTTTAGACAATGGTACACTCTTCAGACAATAGTACACTCCCTTTAGACAATTGTACACTCCCTTTAGACAATGGTATGTCCACTTTAGGCAATGGTACATTCCCTTTAGACAATGGTACACTCCCTTTAGATAATTGTACACTTCCTATAGACAGTGGTACACTCCCTTTAGACAACCGTACATTCCCTTTAGACAATAATACACTTCCTTTTGACAATGTTACACTCCCTTTATGCAATGGTATGTTCCCTTTAGACAAAGTTACATTCCCTTTAGACAATAGTACACTCCCTTTAGGCAATGGTACACTCCTTTAGACAATGGTACACTCCTTTAGACAATAGTACACTCCCTTTAGACAATGGTACACTTTCTTTAGACAGTGGTACACTCCTTTAGACAATGGTACACTCCATTTAAACAAAGGCACATTCCCTTTAGACAATATTCCCTTTGGACAATTTTATGCTCCATTTAGACAATTGTACACTCCCCTTAGACAATGGTACGTCCACTTTAGGCAATGGTACATTCCCTTTACACAATGGTACGCTCCCTTTACACAATGATATGCTTCCCTTAGACAATAGTGCACTCCCATTAGACAATAGTACACTTCCTCTCTTTTGCCAATGGCATGCTCCCTTTTGACAATATGAGTCATGATCAATGACACGGTTAAACTGGTCATGGTTCGGGCAGCATCAAAGGATTGGCTACAAGCTGTGCTCCACCAAATATCATCATTGGGATGATAATTCTAGCCATAGAGTGTTAACTTTATAAAAGACAAATATATTGGGAATTAGTTTGGTGAAAATGTGAAAACAGGCACTAAATGAATGCTGTGTTCATAAGTCCCAGTAGTTTGGAAGTCTGGTTCTAGTGCAGTTTTGGTCCTAAAGTTTGTTTATCATAATTCAAATGCCCCTGAGATGCTAAGACAAACTCCTGCAGGTTTATATTCAAGCATTAAGAGCAGTTTTCATTTAGTATATGTAGGCTCCTCATGTAGCCAGTTTCCACTGAAGATGTGGCTGATGTACAATGGTAGGTTTCAGGATAGCTCAGGGAATAAGGGTAGGTACTCAGATGTGTTAACACAATAAATATCACTAGATAAAAAGTACTATGGAAACTAAGGAGGCTAAAGGCCAATAAGTCCCCTGGAGCTGATGGGTTGCATCCTAGGTTATTAAAGGAAGTAGCTGCAGAGATATAGGATGCACTGGAAGTAATCTTCTAAGACTCCTTAGATTCTGGAAAAGAACCAAAGGATTGGAAAACTGCCAGTGTAACGCCCTTATTCATAAAGGGAGGGAGACAAAAAACAGGTAACTATAGGCCAGTTAGCTTAACATCTGTCATTGGGAAAATGTTAAAGAGTCCATTATAAAGGATGTAATAGCAGAGCATTTAGAAATGCATAATATAAGCAAGCAGAGTCAGCATGGCTTCATGAAGGGGAAATCATGCCTGAACAAATTTATTAGAATTCTTTGAGGAATAACCAGCAGGATAGATAAAGGGAACCAGTAGATGTGATATATTTGGATTTCCTAAAGGGATTTGATAAGGTACCACACATTAGGTTACATAATTAGATAAGAGCCCATGGTTTTGGGGGCAGTATATTAGCATGGCTAGAAGATTGGCTAACTTATGGAAGACAGACAGTTGGGATAAGGGGGGCATTTTCAGGATGGCAACCTGCTAGTGGAGTGCCACAGGGATCAGCGCTGGGGTCACATTTATTTAAAATGTATATTAATGATTTGGATGAAGAAAGTGAATGTACGATTGCCAAGTTTGCAGAAAACACAAAAATAGATGGGAAGGCAAGTGGTGAGAATGACACAAGGAGTCTGCTAAGGGATATAGACAGGTTAAGTTAGAGGGCAAAAACTTGGCAGATGGAATATAATGTGGGAAAGCGTGGAGTCATGCACTTTGGCAGAAAGAATAGAGTAGCTGAATATTATTTAAATGGAGAAAGACTGCAGAAAGCTGCAGCACAGAAGGATTCATGCATGAATCACAAAAAGCTAGCATACAAGTTCAGCAGGTAATAGGAAGGCAAATGGAATGTTGGTCTTTATTTCAAAGGGAATGGCATATAAAAATAGGGAAATCTTGCTATAACTATACAGGGCACTAGTTAGACCACACCTAGAATACAGTAAACAGTTTTGGTCCCCTTATCTAAGGAATGATATACTGGCATTGGAGGTAGTCCAGAGAAGATTCATTAGGTTGATCCCAGGTATGGAGGGATTTTCTTATGAGGAGAGGTTGAGTTGGTTGGACCTGTACTCATTGGAGTTTAGAAGAATGAGAGGCAACCTTATTGAAACATTTAAGATTCTTAGAGGGCTTGACAGGGTAGGTGCTGAGAGGTTGTTTCCCCTTATGGGAGAGTCTAGGACCAGAGGACATAATCTCAGGGTAAGGGATCACCCATTTAGGATAGAGTTAAGAAGGAATTTCTTCTCTCAGTGAGTACTGAATCTATGGAATTCTTTCTGCAGAGGGCTGTAGAGGTTGGGTCGTTAAATATGTTCAAGGCTGAGATAGACAGATTTTTAATCAGTAAGGGAATCAAGGGTTATGGGGAAAAGACAGAAAAGTGGAGTTGAGGATTATCAGGCCGTGATCTCATTGAATGGCAGAGCAGACTCGATGGGTCGAATAGCCTTCTTCTGCACTTACATCTTACGGTCTTATGATCTTATTATAGGAGGTCCAGAGGGGTAGGGTGTTTTCTGCCCACAGGAGTGCCCACGAGATGCCCATGGCCAAGCACTCCCCTTCTCCTGATGACTCATTTAAGGTAAAGTAGCGGAGCTACACTTTTTAGGTGAAATATCCACGAATTTCCAGAATAAATTTTGAGAAACACAAGAACATATGGACCAGGGTTTTCTGGCCCCTCCCGCCAGGCAGGATGTTACAGAGCCGCCGAACTGAATGGAGATTTAAATGGCTCACCGCATCCTCCAGGGGGTGACATGCTGCGGCAGTGCCGTAAAATCCTGGCCGTGAAAAAGGGGCAGGAGTAGACCAAATGTCCCATTGAGCTTACTCTCTTTGCTCAATACGATCATGGCTGATATTTGACTTCAACTCCACTTTCCTGATTGTTCTTCATATCCCCTGATTCCCTGAGAGACCAAAAATCTGTCTACTTCAGCCTCAAATTCAATGATGGAGCATCCACATACCTCTGGGGTAGAAAATTCCAAAGATTCATAACCCTCTGAGTGAAGTAATTTCTCCTTGTCTCAGTCCTAAATGATCAGCCCCTTACCCTAAGACTGTGTCCTCGTGTTTTAGATTCCCCGACCAGCAGAAACAATCTCTTAGTGTCTTCACTATCAAGCCCCTTCTGAACCTTATATGTTTCAATGAGATCACCTCTCATTCTTCTAAACTCCAGAGAATATAGGCCCACTTTACTTCAGCCTCCCATCATAGGACAACCCCCTCATCCCAGGAACCAGTTTAGTGAACCTTCACTGTACCGTGTCCATTGCAAGTATATACCAAAACTGCACACGGCATTGCAGACAAAGCTGGAGAAATCTTGACAGACCATTCCTGAAGGTTTCCTTTTCGAACCTGGAGCAACAAGTCAACAGTATATGGTGAGTGTACCTTTGAATAGCACACAGAATCCTCAACAATGACTTGTTTACTCCGAATCAGCTGGTCACTGTTCGGAGAGAGCGTGGGATCAAAGGCAATTCACAAAAGTACCATGCAGCCTTATGAATGAACATTGGTAAGCAATTTAAGTGACAATCATTCCCGTAATAATCCTCCAGGCGGGCATTTCCAGTGCGTGTTTCAATGATTTTATCATGATGCTCTCTTGCACTAATGAGGGCTCACCCGAAGTTTACCACCTTAGCGATGCTCGTGTCTTAAGGATCTGGTGAAGGAATTAGTTGCCAATTTCGACTCGATAATGAATGACCAAAAGGTTCAGCTGATTGCATGCTCTGTCCCCTGAGTTAAATTGAGAGATGATCTCATTGAAACATATGACATTCTGAGAGGGCTTGAGAAGACAGATGCCGAGAACCTTTTTTCCCCCTGGCTAGATAGTCTAGAACGAGGAGGCATAGAGCGGGATTTTCCGGCCCCGCCCACTGCCCGGATTGCCTGGCCCCGCCAAAAGTCAATGGATTTTTGCCTGGGCTGGCTCAGGTCCCGCCACGACATGGCCAGAAAATCCCGGCCTTGCTTTCAGGATATGGCGCAGCCATTTTGGACTGAGGTGAAATTTCTTCACTCAGAGGGTTGAGAACATTTGAAGTTCTCTGTACCCCAGATGACCAAGGATTCTCAGTTGATGAGTATTTTCAAAACAGAAAAGCAGCGTTGAGGTCAAGGATCAGCCGTGGTGGTATTAAATATTGGAGCAGGTTCAAGGGGCTGCATGGCAAAATCCCGCTTTGATTTCTTACATTTCTTCTTGTTTCTTTACATCTATCTGTCAATTTCTTTGAGCCTTCTAGTGCTCAAAAGGTTGGAGCATCTCCCCTCTTCACCTCCTTCTCTTCACCGGAAATATATTTTGTTTCCTGAATGTTTGCTGATGTCATTTTGCATCCTAAGCCAGCCAGGTTTTTTTATGAATTGGACTTTGTCTCCTACTGAAGTCACTGTTCATGTTTTTTGTGACTATCGCCGCTCAATTCTACATTGGGAACACGGTTATTATTTCAAGCTATTATTTCATTGGCACATTGTGCTGCAGGTATCTGGAAACCGTGAGGAGCTGCAGTAAAGTACCCTTGTGGAAATACCGACAGCTGTCTAAAAACCCTGATGCACAAAAGATGATGGGTTGGTGGCAGTTGCTTTGTGAGCTTATTGAGGTAATTCTTGAAACATGCTGAACTAGTATGAAATGATCATTTACTCAGAATGTGCAGTATGGACTGCACGTATTGATGTCACACACACTTTATTAAGGATGAGACAAAGCCTTTACTGAGTCCCTTTTGCTGAATACACACATTTATAAGAATAGATTTTTTAAATCAAAATACAGTGATTGATTTTAAAAAAAGATTGGTAAAAGTTAGGAACAATTGTGCTCTTCTGACTTGCCATAGCTTCAAAAATGATGGGAAATAGTCGACTGTGGATTGCAGAATGTAGTAGAATGATAGCACCTTACAGCACAGAGTGAAACCATTCAATCCATCGTGCCTTTTTGAAAAAAGCTATCCTACACTTTTGCCTCATAGCACGGCAATTTCCTTCCTTTCAAGTAATTGTCCAATTCATTTTTGAAAGCTATTATTGAATCAGCTTCCACCGCCTCTTCAGACAGTGTTATACACATCATAATAACTCAATGCATAAAAAGAAATCCTCAGCTCACCTGTGCCTCTTTTGCCAATTATCTTCATTTTAAGCCATCCAATTACCAAACCTGCAAAGTAGAACCAGATTACCCTTATTTGGTCTATCAAAATCTTTTTGATTTTAATTGCCTCTACTAATTCTCCCTTTAACCTTCGCTCCCTAAGGAAACTTTCTTGACTTTCCTGTCTAGGGGATATTAATAACGTTCACCAGGCAAGAGCAGTTATAAATAATTCCTTTCAAGTGAAGCAGCATTTCACTTGCACTTCCCTCAATTTGGTCTACTGCATTTGCTGCTCCCAACGTGGCTTCCTCTACATTGGAGAGACCAAACGCAGACTGGGTGACCGCTTTGCAGAACACCTTCAGTCTGTCCGCAAACATGACCCAGATCTCCCTGTCGCTTGCCATTTCAATACTCCACCCTGCTCTTATGCCCACATGTCTGTCCTTGGCTTGCTGTGTTGTTCCAGTGAAGCTCAACACAAACTGGAGGAACAGCACCTCATCTTCCGACTAGGCACTTTACAGCCTTCCGGACTGAATATTGTTTCAATAATTTTAGATCATGAACTCTCTCCTCCATCCACACCACCTTTCCAATCCTTTTTTCCAATAATTTATATAGATTTTTCTTTTCCATTATTTTTAAATGTATTTCCATCCGTTGTTTTATCTCTACCTTTTAGCTTATTTCAATACCTTCCCCCCACCCCACCCCCTCCAGGGCTATCTGTACCTTGCTTGTCCTGCTTTCTACCCTTAATGTCAATTATTAGCATATTCCTTAGATAATATCACCACTTTCAACACCTCTTTGTCCTTTTGTCTATGACATCTTTTGGCTATCTCCACCTATCACTGGCCCTCTATCCAGCTCTACTTGTCCCATTCCCCACCCCCATAAACCAGCTTATATTTCACCTCTTTTCTATTTTTCCTTAGTTCTGTTGAAGAGTCATACAGACTCGAATCGTTAAATGTATTCCTCTCCGCAGATGCTGCCAGACCTGCTGAGTTTTTCCAGGTAATTCTGTTTTAGTTTAGAATAGAGTCTGGTTAGAGAGGCACACATTGTGTTAGTGCTGTGTTACTTGTGTTAATAAACAGCAAGTGCTTCATCTTACATTGGTCTCTGCGTCTGCAGTATATTGTTTGCCAACTCACCCACCGATAGATAGATGTGCGACCATGTTCGCGAGCCGACAGAAGGAGCACAACACCCTTATACTACAATAAATATTATCATTGTCCAGGGGATGGTGGTCAACAAGTATGAACCCATACCTGGGGGAGTGATCAATATATTTTTACATACACTTGGAATGCGTAGGGTCCTTACAAATATTAACATACACATTGGGCGGAATCGTCCCAGATTTGCATTAAGTGCGTTAGCGGGAGGGAAAAATGACATTTTATCCACTGGCCGCAATGGTGGCTTCTCACGCCGTATCGTCCCAAACCCGCCGCATTACTTATGCATTCCCATGAAACACGCCATGTCGATGGTGGGCGGGCTCTGATTCGCCTGCCATGCCCATCACGTTGCCGCTGCATCACACCAGGCACCATATTTAAAGTGCAGCCACGGGCACACCTCTCAGTTCCAGCCCAGGAACTGCTGCACAGAAAACATGGCCTCAAAAGGCGAAAAGACTGCAGCCCCCAGGTTCAATGACATGCCCCTCGAGTGCCTTTTAGATGCAGTGGAGGCTCACCGTAATGTCCTCTACTCCCATTCTGGGCTGCAGGATGGGCAGCAACCTCACTAATCCGGCTTGGGTGGCGGTGGCAGTGCTGGTCAGCGCCAACGCCCTGCAAAAGAGAACAGCCACCCAGTGCCGCAAGAGTATGAATGGTCTCTTCATTCCACGAGGGTAAGTCACTCTTCTCATCACTCGCAACTCACACACTCACAAACCCATCACACATCCACAGGGCCCTCACTCGCTGCCAATTCAAGGGACATCACCATTCACTCTCACACACACCATCATTGTCCTCATCCCATCCATGGGACCACTCACCACCCACACAGGCCAGGCACGTTTATCATCTGGCCTGGGAGGCATCCTGCTTACACTCTTTACATCCCAATTCATTCAGGAAAAGCTGGCACACAACAAGAGGGAGAGTTTGCAGACTGGTGGAGGAATGCCTGAAATCAAGGTCCTAATGGACTTTGAAAACAGACCCATCCAGCTGGTCGGCGAGGATCTGGACAGTTCCTGTGCTGACGGTGAGGTCAGCGGTGCTCTACCAGTTGAGGGTCCAGCAGTGCAACACCCATCAGACACCCATGCTGTGAGTGATGTGTCCTGTTTCACAGACCACTGTCATACTCTAATTATCTTTCCTTGCTTCCACAGGCACATCTGGGAATCAGCTGATGGAGTCCATGACCCAGGGCCTCCAATCAAACCCAAAGAAACCTCTGAAGAGGAATCTGAAGGCACCCTCCTTGAAGTCCCATCAGAGCGTTCACCCACACCCTCCACCAGCGCAGAGAAACACTCCTCGGTGGGACCTAGCTTTAGAGTAGCCTCAGGATCGCAATCTGGTGAGCACGTCACACTTTCTGATCCACAGCAGGCAGAGGCAGGGACTTCCCAGGTCCCTGGTACTCGGAGGACTGCTGGAGGCCATTGCTGAGTCCGAGTCAAATGTTGACCCTCTTGACTTGGTCATGTCACAGTTGCTAGAGCTGCAAAGGCAGGTTCGGGAACATCAGGAATGGATGTCCGCTGCACTCTTCAGATTGCAATGAATGATGGAGGAGTCCATCAGTCTTTAGTCTAAGGTGATAGCACCGACATTGCAATGCACCAAGGTCAACACTGGCAGATGGCGGCCGCAATGGAGACCTTGGTCCAGGATATCGGTCCTGCACTGCCGTGTGGGCTGAACTCCATCGCTTATGCTACATTTGGCCTACAACAGTGTTTACGCGAGATGGGTGCCAAGCAACTTGATCTCCCTCCAGCTGCCCCTGCTCCTCAAGGTGCCAGCAAGGGGCCCTTGGGCACCTATAGGGAGGAGGGTCAGCAGGTGAACTGGGGTGGGGCCATCCACCCAGGTGACTCTGGGAGCATCCGGCCCATCCAAATCCCCTCTTCCTGTGACCCCAGCATCCCCAACTCCACAACTCGAGGAGGGTGCCACTGCCACACAGCAGGACTCTGAAAGCAGGCCGGGGCCCTCCAGAGGATGCTGGTCAAGGTCATTGCAGACAGAGCGTAGCAGTCAGCAGCTGCCTCCACCTCCGCTGTGGATGTCCGGAAAGCACCAAGATGTAGCAGCAGGGTTAGGAAGGTTAAGAAGATGTAACTCTTTCGAGTACAAACCCGTTTCCATCTGTTTCAGATGAAGTTACATTGTTTCATAGTTTGCCATTGTGAGATCTGAACTCTTGATCTTGGGGTTACAAACCCAGTACCATAACCACTTGGCTATTTAGGCCAAGTGTTAAGAAGATGTAGTTGCACAGCGTGGGCACAGGTGTTAATCACTTGTACATAATGTTCAATATTGTAAATAAACTCTCAACAATGTCTACCTGTCTATGGCTCCTTGTTCTGATGAGCAGTGTTTGTGTCATTCAGATGTGAAACCTTTCTGCAGAAGATAGAGGCAGGTGTCTCGGCCCAGGGCCTCATCTCCGTTCTGCATGCAGCCTTCAGACCAAAGTAATGCTCCGGCCTCTCACTCCCTGGTCACATTACTGACACCCGCACCTCGATGCTGCTTGTCATTGCTGCCAAAATGTCGTGGGCAGACACCACAGAGTTGTCTCGTTCTCTCTGTGTGCTCTCAGCACCTTTATGGTGGGGCTGGTCCCCAACTCTTCAGCATCTGTGACCAGTGACGCTGTGCTCCTGAAGGGCTCAGGTGCTGAAGGCAGAAAAAGAATCAGATGTTTCTGAAGTTTCATGGCTGTGTCTCCGTGATATGACCCTGATCACAGAGCACAAGCAAGCTGCCCTCAGCCACACAGGAGTCAGACATTGTCAGAGGCTGCGTGAAGATCCATGGAGTATCCTCAATGCATGTCGTCATCATCCTCCTGCAATCAAGCAACTATTAGAGTCTCCACTGCGTCTCCATTACAGGAGCATTATTACAGAGGGTATTCACGCTGCCATAAGCCGGACTGGAGTTAGATGTTCACAGTTGCAATGTGAGGATCTATGGTGTCTCCTCATTGTGTGTCATCATCATCCTCCACAAATATAACAGCTATGGCACCTCCTGAGCTTGCCTGTCTCATCTGGCCAGTGTGAGGGCCTCATCGCTGTAACCTTTGACTTCGAGGACCTCCTCACCCTCATCCCATCGACTTACACCTTGTTGGAGGAGGCCACCAGCTCCTCCATCTCCTCCTCAGCCAGCTTATCTCCCGGTTGCAGTGCCAGGTTGTAAAGGGTGCAGCAGGCGATGATGATGAGTGATACCCTCTGTGGACTGTATTGCTGGGCTGCACCAGACCGGTCCAGGCACCGGAACCCCATTTTCAGCTTCCCGATGGTTTGCTCCACCAGGTTGCGAGTTGCAGCATGAGTCTCGTTGTGCCTTCTCTCTGCTGCAGTCTCAGGCTGCTGCATGGGTGTTGTCAGCCATGGCCTCTGCAGGTAGCCCTCGTCCTTGAGGAACCAACACGGCAGCCTCTGTGAACCCTGGAAGATGTCAGGAATCTGCGACCAACTGAGAATGTAGGAGTTGTTGACACTCCCTGGAAACCAGGCGCAGACCTGCAGCATACGTTTCTGGTGGTCGCTGCACATGCAGCAAATGGAAGCCCTTGGTCAGCTTTAGCAAGGAGATTGTACAACAGGCCCAATTGTTCAACTGTTCTGCAGCCCACTAAAACGCTTATTAGTCTGCAGTCTGCCTGAAGGATGAAAAGCTCTGGCACTTTCATGCCTCTGCATCACTTGAATGGGCAGATGTGCTAGAAACCCTTAAGGCAGTATGACAGGTAGATAAGGTGGTTAAGAAGGCATATGGGATACTTGCCTTTATTAGCCAAGGCATAGAATATAAGAGCAAGGAGTTATGCTGGAACTGTATAAAACGCTGGTTAGGCCACAGCTGGAGTATTGCATGTAGTTCTGGAATCTACATTATAGGAAGGATGTGATTGCACTAGAGAGAGTGCAGAGGAGATTTACCAGGATATTGCCTGGGCTGGAGAGTTTTAGTGATGAGGAGAGATTGGATAGACTGGGGTTATTTTCCCTGTGACAGAGGAGATTGAGGGGGGACATGATTGAGATGTATAAAATTATGAGGGCCATAGTTAAGGTAGACAGGAAGAAACTTTTCCCCTTGGCAGAGGGATCAATAACCAGGGGGCATAAATTTAAGGTAAGAGGCAGAAGGTTTAGAGGGGATGTGAGGAAGAATTTTTTCATCCAGAGGGTGGTGGGAATTTGGAATTCACTGTCTGAAAGGTTGGTAGAGACAAAAACCTTCATAACATTTAAGAAGTATTTGGACGTGCACTTGCGATGCCATAGCATACAAGGCTATGGGCCTAGTGCTGGAAAGTGGGATTAGAATAGTTAGGTACTTGTTTGACCAGCACAGACTCGATGGGCTGAAGGACAATATCCAGCCTTGGGCTGACATGTGGCAAGTAACGTTCATGCCACACAAGTGCCAGGCAATGACCATCTCCAACAAGAGAGAATCTAGCCATCGGTCCTTGACTTTTAATGGCATTACCACCACTGAATCTCCCACTATCACATACTGGGGCCAGAAACTGAACTGGACTAATCATATAAATACTGTGGCTACAACAGCAGGTCAGAGGCTAGGAATCCTGCAAAGAGTAACTCACCTCCTGACTCCCCAAAGCCTATCCACCATCACAAGACACAAGTCAGGAGTGTGCTGGAATACTCCCCACTTGCCTGGATGAGTGCAGCCCCCACAACACTCAAGAAACTTGACACCATCCAGGACAAAGCAGACCGCTTGAAAGCACCACATCCACAAACTCTCCCTCCACCACCAAAACATATTAGCAGCAGTGTGTACCATCTACAAGATGCACTGCAGGAACTCATTAAGGCTCCTAAGACAGCACCTTCCAAACTCACGACCACTGCCATCTAGAAGGACAGGGGCAGCAGATAGATGGGAGCATCATTACCTGGAAATTCCCCTCCAAGTCACTCACCATCCTGACTTGGAAAAATATCACTGTCACTGGGTCAAAGTCCTGGAGCTCCCTTCCTAACACTGTGAGTGTACCTACACCACATGGACTGCAGCAGTTCAAGAAAGCAGCTCACCACCACCTTCTTAAGGGCAATTAGGGATGGGCAATAAATGTTGGCCCTGCCAGTGACACCCACATCCCGTAAATGAATGAAAAACTGTCAAAATCACCCCTGGCCTTGACATAAGAGTTTCTCTCTTGCCCAGGCCTTCATGCCACATGCGTTGATCCTACCTCACTTTACAAGGTCATTCAGCCCCTTAGCCCCATCATTGAATTAGCTCATGACTGACCTGTACCTCAACCCCATGTATAGGCCCTTGATTCACATGCCTTAAGAAGTTTCACTCAAAAACATTTATCAAACTCAGTAATGGGCATTTCAATTGATGCACCATCCACAGCCTTATAGGGGAGAATTTCAGATTTCCACGAACCTTTGTGTGAAGAATTGCTTCCTGATTTCATTCCTGAATATCCTAGCTCTAATTTTAAAATAATTGTCCCTTGTCCTGGTTTTCCCCACTAGGTAAAGTAGCTTCCCTTTATCTTCTCTATCAAATCTTTTTTGTCATTTTCAATATTTCAATTAGTTCTCTTCTCAAACCTCTAAACTCAAGGGAATACAAGCCTAATCTATGCAAACTGTCCATATAAAATTAACCCTGTAAGTCCTAGTTTTCATTCTGGTGAATCTGCAATGCAGTCCCTCAAAAGATTATATATACTTCCTGAGACAAAAGTGAAATACTGCAGATGCTGGAAAACTGAAATAAAAGCAGAAAATGCTGGGAATACTAAGTAGGACAAGCAGGATCTATGGAGAGACAAGTGGAGTTACTGGCCTGGATTTTCTTCCTCAAGGCAGGTAGCGAGAGCTGAGAAAATCCCCGGCTCAGTCCGCCCGCCTCAGGAGAACATGTCCACAAAGGTGGGATCTTCATGGCTGGAGATGTGGAGTCAGGCCAGCTAACACGCAAAGAAGCTTGGAGGCAGCCACAGGGGCTGTCGGTTCTGGAGGCGGGCTGTCTAAAAGGGTCACCTTGGTGCTGTGGAACTTTGCCACTGTTAAAATAAAAAAAAGGTCCTCCAGACCCTCATCCCTTACATTCCCTTTCACCCCTGCACCCTCCATACACTCCCCTTGCCCCATCCATATCACCTCATACCCTTCATGGCCCCTCATTCCCCCAGTACCTAGCTATGGCACTGCCATGCCCATTCTATGTTTACACAACATTAAGTGGTTTCAAGGGATTGAGGCTTTTGTTATTGATACCTTAAAGGGTCTTGATGATTGATACTTCTACTAGCTTCTAGTGAGATGACTTTTTTTCAACATGGGAGAAAGTTATGGATGAATTATTTTTAAAGCTTTCTTTATACATACCTCTATGCATTATAGGGTTCTTTGGTTCTAGACAGTATAGTGGGTTAATGGGCACGGACATTTCATAAAGGGGCATGAGGAGCCATAGGCGGTGGGTGGGAGGGCAGAGCTTGGCAGGAGAAGGGCTTAACTCTTAAAAGGTCCTTTCATGCAGGCTGGGTTTCACAACTTGCCTGAGGGGCTGTGAATCAATCTTTAAAACCTGGCCCAATTCCATGAAAACTGTGAAGGAGAATCCATTATCTCCGTAATGGAATTTGTCAGGTTGGGAGTGCCAGATGCAGGTTTTTGACAGGAACCATCCCACATCTCTAAAGGCACTCCCAAAAATCAGACGGCCCGAGAATGAGGCCGAGAATCCCAGAATTGGGACCCGCCCACCATTATTAAAGGGTTCCTGAAGCATCCCAACTCAGAGAAATTTCAGGCCAATGTCTCAGGTCAATGACCTCGCATCATATTTCCATTAGCCTTTTTGATTACATTTTGTACCTGTGTGCACTGGAAAGGCAAATCCAGAATCATATTTTCCATTAAAATCTGAGACGGGGACAAGGGAACACAGGATCAAAACAGTAGGGGGAAATTTAAGACAGATATCAAGAGGTTCTTCTTCACACAAAATATGAACTGTACATGGAATGGATGTTGAGGTAAAATCATGCAGGAAAGAGCCCTGGATTCATTTATGAAGCAACTCTAGGGGGAGCAATGGGAGAACTTTGGAGTGCTTCTGAAAAGTTGAATTAAAATGTGCCAAATGGCCTCCACATTCATAGTCATAGCTGTGATAGGCCAAGCTGGTTGTTGAACCAAATAAGTGAGGCCTGAGAGGTTTTGCTCTTCAAATTTATCCTAGTAACTGAAAGTTAATATTGAGTCTGCTTCCGCCACTTTTTCAGGCAGTGCGTTCTAGATTATAGCAACTCACTGCTTAAAAGAAGCCTCCTCATCTCTTCTTTCTTTGACAATTACCTTAAATACATGCGCCCTGGTCACCAGCCCATGAGCCACTGTCAGAGTTTCTTCTTATTTTAGCTTTTGCTCATCTACCCTGATATCTCTTTCTGTGTCTCGATGTCAATTTTGATTGATAACGCTTTTGTAAAGGGCCTTAGGGCATTTTGCTCCAGTAAACGCTATATAAATGCAGGTCATTGCTGTTATCAAAACCTTCATGAGTTTGAACATGTCTACTAAACCTCATTGTTACATCGATTCTTAACATACATTTCCAGTGTGCACAGGCACAGAAAGTGTTCAAAAAGGTGAAGGAAAGTTTATGAAAGGTCATTGATCTGAGATGTTTAATCTGTTACAGACGTAGACCATTCGACCCATCATGCCTATGCCAGTCAAAAAAAGAGCAATGCAACCTAATCCCACTTTCCAGCTCCTCCTCTATAGCTCAGTAGGTTATGGAACCTCAAGTGCACAGAATCACAGAATCACACAGAATCACAGTGCAGAAGAGGCCCTTCGGCCAATCGAGTCTGCATCATCCCATTTACCAGCACTTGGCCCACTGCCTTGAATGTTATGACATGCCAAGTGCTCATCCAGGTACTTTTTAAAGGATGTGAGGCAACCCGCCTCCACCACCCTCCCAGGCAGTGCATTCCAGATCATCACCACCCTCTGGGTAAAAAAGTTTTTCCTCACATCCCCCCTAAACCTCCTGCCCCTCACCTTGAACTTATGCCCCCTTGTGACTGACCCTTCAACTAAGGGGAACAGCTGCTCCCCATCCACCCTGTCCATGCCCCTCATAATCTTGTACACCTCGATCAGGTCGCCCCTCAGTCTTCTCTGCTCCAACAAAAACAACCCAGGTCTATCCAACCTCTCTTCACAACTTAAATGTTTCATCCCAGGCAACATCCTGGTGAATCTCCTCTGCACCCCCTCAAGTGCAATCACAGCCTTCCTATAATGTGGCAACCAGAACTGCACACAGTACTCCAGCTGTGGGCTCACCAAGGTTCTATAAAAAACTCCAACATGACCTTCCTACTTTTGTAATCTATGCCTCGATTGATAAAGGCAAGTGTCCCATATGCCTTTTTCACCACCCCACTAACATGCCCCTTCGCCTTCAGAGGTCTATGGACACACACGCCAAGATCCCTTTGTTCCTCAGAACTTCCTAATGCCATGCCATTCATTAAATACTTCCTTGTCAAATTATTCCTTCCAAAGTGTATCACCTCACACTTTTCAGGGTTAAATTCCATCTGCCACTTATCTGTTCATTTGACCATCCCATCTATAACTTCCTGTAGCCCAAGACACTCAAGCACACTGTTAACCACCCACCCAATCTTTGTGTTATCCACAGACGTACTAATCCTACCCCCCCCACATAGTCATCTATGTCGTTTATATAAATGCCAAATAATTGGGGACCGAGCACAGATCCCTGTGGTACACCACTGGACATTGGCATCCAATCACTAAAGCATCCTTCTGTCATCACACTGTCTCCTACAGCTAAGCCAATTTTGAATCCACCTTATCACCTGTATCCCATATGCATTTGCCTTCTTTATAAGTCTCCCATGTGGGACCTTGTCAAAGGCTTTGCTGAAATCCATATAAACTACATCAACTGCACTACCCTCATCTACACACCTGGTCACCTCCTCAAAAAATTCAATCAAATTTGTTAGGCATGACCTCCCTCTGACAAAGCCATGCTGACTATCCCTGATCAAACCTTGCCTCTCCAAGTAGAGATAGATTCTCTCCTTCAGAAATTTCTCCAATAGTTTCTCAACCACTGACGTGAGACTCACTGGCCTGTAGTTTCCTGGCTTATCTCTACAACCCTTCTTAAATAGTAGAACCACATTAGCTGTTCTCCAGTCCTCTGGCACCTCTCCCATGGCCAGAGAGGAATTAAAAGTTTGGGTCAGAGCCCCTGCGATCTCCTCCCTTGCCTCCCTCAGCAGTCTGGGACACAAATCATCTGGACCTGGAGATTTGTCCACTTTTAAGCCTGCCAACACCTCCAATACCTTGTCACTCCCTAAATCAATTTGCTTAAGAACCTCGCAGTCTCTCTCCCCGAATTTGATACCTTCATCCTCATTCTCTTGGGTGAAGATGTATGTGAAGTACTCGTTCAACACTCTAGCGATGTCCTCTGGCTCCCCCCATAGATTTCCCCCTTGGTCCCTTATGGGCCCTACTCTTTCCCTGGTTATCCTCTTCCCATTGATATACTTATAGAATATCTTGGAATTTTCCCTACTGTTACCAGCCAGAGCTTTCTCAAATCCTTTCTTTGCTCTCCTAATTGCGTTCTTAAGCTCCACCCTGCACAGTCTGTACTCCACTAATGCATCTGCTGATTTGCTTCCCTTGTACCTGCTAAAAGCCTCTCTTTTCCTTCTCATCATAATCTGAATATCTCTGGTCATCCATGGTTCTCTGGGCTTGTTGCTCCTTCCTATCACCATAGAGGGAACATGTTGAGCCTGTCCCCTCCCCATTTCCTTTTTGAACATCCCCCACTGTTCCTTTGTAGATTTCCCCACAAGTAACTGTCCCCAGTCTACCTTGGCCAGATCCTGCCTTCTTTTACTAAAATCCAGTGTCCCTCAATCCAAAACATTTTTTTTTTGCAACTTTGCAAAGTACTTTTTTAAAAATGTAATGAAAGATTTTACAGCTACAACCCTTTCAGGCGGTGAATTCCAGGCCCCCACCACTCTCTTGGTGAAAAGATTTCTCCTCAACTCCCCTCTAACCTTCTGCACTCTAAGGAGAACACCGCAGTTTCTCTAGTCTCACCAAGTAACTAAGGTCCCACATCTCTGGTCTCAAAAAGTAAGCCTCCTCTGTGCCTTCTTGAGGTATTTTTTTAAAAAATTCACTTAAAATGTTAATATTTCCGCCCAGCACAGCTAGATGCCAGCTGCTGGCCACAGACTCTCTCTGTCTTCTATCCACACTCATTGGCAGAGACCAGGCAGCATTTCAATTTTAATTGCGTGGACCAGCTGGGATCAAAACAACTTGTATTTTTATAGCGCCTTTAACGTTGTAAAACATCCCAAAGCACTTCACAGGAGTGTTAGCAAACAAAATTTGTCACCAAGCCACGTAAAGTGATTTTCTTTTTATTCTTTCACAGGATGTGGCTAGGCCAGCATTTATTGCCCTTCCCAGTTGCCCTTAAGAAGGTGGTGAGCTGCCTTCTTGAACCGCTGCAGGCCATGTGCTGTAGGTACACCCACTTTGCTGTTAGGAAGGGAGTTCCAGGATTTTGACCCAGCGACTGTGAAGGAATGGAGATATATTTCCAAAACAGAATGATGAGTGACTTGGAGGGGAAATTCCAGGTGGTGGTGTTCCCATCTATCCGATGCCCTTGTCCTTCTAGATGGCAGAGGCCATGGGTTTGGAAAGTGCTGATGGAGGAGCCTTGGTGAATTCCTGCAGTGCCTCTTGCAGATGGTACACACTGCTGCTACTGTGCATCAGTGGTGGAGTAATGAATGTTTAAAGTGGTAAATAGGATGCAGATCAAGTGGGCCACTTTGTCCTAGGTGGTATTAAGCTCCTTGAGTGCTGTTGAGATGCACTCATCCAGGCAAATGTAGATCATTCCATCACACCCCTTACTTGTGCATTGTAGATGGTGGACATGCTTTGAGGAGTCAGGAGGTGAGTTACTCGTCTCAAGATTCCTAGCCTCTGACCTGCTTTTTTAGCCACAATATTTATATGGCTAGTCCGGTTCAGTTTCTCGTCAATGGTAACCCCCAGAATGTTGATAATGGGGGATTTAGTAATAGTGATGCCATTGAACATCAAGGGGTGATGGTTGGATTCTCTCTTTTAGGAGATGGTCATTGCCTGGCACTTGTTTGGCGTGAATGTTACTTGCCATATGTCAGCCTAAGCCTGGAAATTGTCCAGGATATTGTCCTGGATATTGCTGCATTTGGACATGGACTGTTCCAGTATTTGAGAAGTTGTGAATGGTGCTGAACATTGTACAATCATCAATGAGCATCCCCACTTCTGACCTTATGATGGAGGGAATATCATTAATGAAGCAGCTGAAGGCAGTTGAGCCGAGGACACCATGCTGAGGAACTCCTGCAGTGATGTCCTGGGACTGAGATGATTGGTCTCCAACAATCACAACCATCTTCCTTTGTGCTAGGTATGACTCCAATCAGTGGAGAGTTTTCCCCCTGATTCCCACTGACTCCAGCCTCACTGGGGCTCCTTAATGCCACACTCGGTCAAATTCTGCCTTGATGCAAGGGCACTCTCATCTCACTTCACGAGTTCAGATCTTTGTCCATGTTTGGACTAAGGCTGTAACGAGGTCAAGAGCTGAGTGATCCTGGTGGAGCCCAAACTGAGCATCAGTGAGTAGGTTATTGCTGAGTAAGTGTAGCTTGACAGCAGTGTCGACAACACTTTCCATCACTTTGCTGATGACCAAGAGTGGACTGATGGGGCAGTAATTGGCTGGGTTGGGTTTTTGTGGGCAGGACATACCTGGCCAGTTTTCCACATTGCTGGGTAAGTGCCAGTGTTGTAGCTATACTGGAACAGCTTAGCTAAGGGTGCAGCTCGTTCAGTACTATTATCTTCAGTACTATTGCTGGAATGTTATCAGGTCCCATAGCCTTTGCAGTATCCAGTGCCTTCAGCTGTTCCATGATATCACGTGGAGTGAATTGAATTTGTTGAAGACTGGCGTCTGTGATGCTGGGGATCTCTGAAGGTGGCTGAGGACAGATGGCCAAAAGCTTGATCAAAGAGGTAGGTTTTAAGGAGTGTTTTAAAGGAGGAGGAAGCAGTGGAGAGGTTTTGGAAGGGTATACTGGAGTTTCGAGCCTAGGCAGCAGAAAGCAGTGCCGCCCAATGGTGGAAAGATTAAAATTGGGAGATGCACAAAAGCTCTTGGAGGTTTGTGGGGCTGGAGGAGTTTACAGATATAAAGAGAGGTTGAGACCATGGAGGGAATTGAAACCAAGGAAATTTTAAACGAGAATGGCCTGACCTGGAGCCAATGTAGGTCAACTCGCACAGGGGTTATGGGTGAATGGGAACTGGTGTGAGTTAGATAGCAGTTTATGGATGATGGAAGGTGGAAGGCAAGTCAAGAGATTGTTGCATAATTTGCATATCTCAGAGCAGTGCAGAGATGACACTAGTTTCTAAGTGTGCAACAGGTTTATTTACAAGAGTTTTAAAATACCTCTGCAATCGCAAATGTCTGCACTCATGCTGACATCTCAGCTTCTGGTAGCTTCTGTGGTGTATGTTTATTTTGCTCTGAGTCCACACCCAGACTTAACAAGTCAAGCTCAGTGAGCATTGATCAGGTACCAGACTCACATGCTCAAACAACTGAACAATGGAACACTGCAGAGACCATTGTTGTGATGGACAGAAGAACCAACCCTATCATGTTTCTGCTGGTGAAATGGAATGTAAGGGTTAGGCTTGTACATCCTACTTACTTCTAATGGGACGTCAACCTTTTAGAATCATGAAGTGTCATTAATATACTCTACTGCAAAATAAAGCAGTTCACACTTCTGAAAGTTTAATACAAATCAGCATAACATATTCTCTGTGGTCATTCACATTCAATGGCTAATGATCTCAAAACCAGTGTGATACCACCTACATGATACGATAAACTCACAGAAGGGAATACCAATACTTACAGTTAGCAATTTAAACAATTCCAATTGCAGTGTGAGGCCACTAATTAACATCCCAGATATCAGTCTTATTCACAGAGACCACAAGCTACCATTGTGGGAAACCACACATAATAATGGCATGCACTCAACCTCAATCTAAACAGCAAGTGGCACTCAATCAATACAAAAATAGGGAATGCTTAAAACCACAATCACTGCTTGCTGGGCCATGCTTCCTGAACATGCCCAATAAACATGCAACCCTTGGACAAACAAAAACCTCAGAAAACTGTTACTGCATGCAACCAGAAGCCTTTCATGCTGGCAGTCACTGCTAATAATTCATAATTGTGAAGCCAACCACTTTTCTACTAATAATATCACCAAGGGCCAACATAGAAAGAAGGAAGAGAAGTGGCCAACACTATCCTTAGGAAAAGCAACCCACTTACCACCTTACACATCCACTCCCTCCATCATGGCTAAATCTCACCAAACATTCTTTGGCAGCACTTCCCAGATCTGCAGCTTCCATCACTTACCAGGTCAAGGTCAGGAGGTGCATATTTTTAAATTTTTATTTATTTCTGGGAGTGGGCATTGCTGGCTAGGCCAGCATTTATTATGTATCCCTCATTTTCCTTGTTCAGAAGGAACTTAAGAGTCAACCACATTGCTGTGGGTCTGGAGTCACATGTGGGCCAGACCTGATAAGAACAGCAGATTTCCTTCCCTAAAGGACATTAGTGAAGCAGATCATTTCATGGTCATCATTCGACTTTTAATTCCAGGTTTTTATTGAATTCAAATTCCACCATCTGCCGTGGGGGGGATTCAAACCCAGGACCCCAGAGCATTACCCTGGGTCTCTAGTCCAGCAACAATACCACTACGCCATCGCATCTCCTACATAGCAGCACTAAGACGGCTAAGCTCCCCGAGAGTCACGCACTGTCTTGACTTGGATATATAGGCCAGGATCTTCAGGTTGGTGAGCGGGGGGTGGGGCCCGCTGGCCGATGCTTAAAATGTTGCGCGGTGACATTGGGCGTGTGTTCCCGTGTCACCGCGCGTCATTCAGATCTTGAGTTCGGCAGGCAACGCACTGGAGTTGGTTGCGCGCCCACTGAACTGTCAAAGGCCTATTAAGGCCTTTTAAATATCAATTTAAATAATTAACTGAGCTGCCCATCCACTCTAATTGTCGGCGGGCAGGCGAAGAGCCCAAGCGGCCTCCGCACGTATCGTGAAGCCTCATCCACGGGCAGGATGAGGTTTCATGAAGGTTTTTAAAGTTTAATAAAAATTTTCAAACCAAATTCACTGTCACATGAGGCGACATGTCTTAAATTTTTTTATTCCTTTATTTAAATATTTACATATCAAACTGATGTCCCTGAGGCAGCTCTCAGGGAGATTTCTGGTCTCTTTCACGCACGTGCAGGCCCCGACTCAGCCTCCTCCCTCCCGCCCACACCGTGCGAAATGGCAGCACGCAGCCAATCACGGGCAGCGATCGGCTGCGCGCCCGCCTGCAACCACTCCCACCCTTCTCCCCACAGAAACATAGGCCTGAATTTTCCGGTTGGCAGGGTGGTTGTGAAGCTGGAGTGGGCGCGAGATGGGCGCAGACCCTATCGCCACCCGCAATCAGGTCCGCGCTGCCATTTTACGTGGTCGGGCCAATTAAGGCCCGCCCAGCGTATTTCTCGACTACAGAGG
Organism: Carcharodon carcharias; assembly: GCF_017639515.1. NCBI lineage: Eukaryota > Metazoa > Chordata > Chondrichthyes > Lamniformes > Lamnidae > Carcharodon > Carcharodon carcharias. The sequence continues at coordinate 242,148,931 of NC_054467.1, read as the reverse complement.
ATAACTGGAGTGGGCGCGCAGCGGCGGGCATGCACAGACCCCTGGGTTCAATGGCGACCTGGCAGCCTGTTTCAGTGAAGGCCTGGCAGTCTTTTCTAGGCTGCTCACAATGGCGAGTGCAAGGCCACAGAAGAGGGCTCCTGGTGAGCGGACCAGTCCGGAGAGTAAGGCAGCAGGTCAGGCCAGGCCGGACAGCAGCGGACCAGGCACACGCTAAGCCGGTCCCTGATGATGTGCCCCAGGAGTCGTCTGCGATGCAGCAGGGGCAGGAAATGTGGCTGGGTGTGTGGGAGTGTCGGGGGGAGGTACATGATGCTCTGCTTGGCTTGGTCTCCATGGTAGAGGAATATAAGTGGACAATCACACTGAAGCAGTGAGCCACATGTCCGAACGCCATGCGTCCTCCATGGAGAGACTGGTGACTCTCATAGAGACACTCCTCCAGGAGATATGTCAGGGCTTCCTGGAGATGCGCTCTGACCAGCAAGCCCTCACATCGGTATTGACCTTAGATGGTCAGTGCCAGTGTGGGAGATGGTGTGGGCATCAAGTTTCCCAGCTCGGTCCCCATCCATCCACGGTGAGCAGGGAGGTCCAAAGCAGCCTCACATCGGCGCAGCAGCTGCCTGTCGTCTTTGCGGGCTCTTCTCAGGGTGCTCTGGATGAGGGCGGCAGCTGCTCTGCCCCTCTCCCAGTGACCGTAACATCCAGTGAGACTTCGACGACTGGGGAGACGCCAACTGCAGAACTGGCAGCTCCCTCCAAGGCGGGGCCAGCACAGGCTACATGGACCAGAGGACGACCACCAAGGTCATCGAGGCCAACAGGACAGCAGAGTCAGCAGGCTATGTCAGATGCCACTCCCATTGAGGGAGCAGCACCAAGACGTAGCACCCATAAACGAAAGCATAAGGCACCTTGACACACCACGGATTTTTCACTGGTGGTTTTATGTTGGGCTGAGTTGAGGCCCTTATGATTTTATTTGATTTGTAACATTTTTGTCTTTTTTTTTGTAATAAGCTGCTTGGTCTCACACATTAAATTCGGATATGTGCCTCTTTTCTTCTGCGTGTGTATGGTTTCCAAAACTGTTATGAGTGCTTTTTTGGACATTCAGCTTTATTAACAAGGCCCTTAGTTACTGTTGCTAACCTGGCAGATTTTGCACCTAGGTGTTGAGCGCCAAGCCAACAGCCCAGGCTTGTCCTGGTGGACCATCCGTGGTGTGCTAACTGAAGGTTCGTTGGATTAAAGCCTCCCAGGTGTCCCTGCCTCCCTGGAGTATGCCCAGTGTCTAGCCCCTCATCATTTCCCTGTGCGTGCTCATCCTCGGACTCACTGCTGGACTCATCATGTGCAGTCGGAGCAACTGCATTTACATCTTCTTCATCCACAGTGTCCCCCTTTTCCAGCGCAAGATTGTGGAGAGCGCAGCATGCTACCACTATCAGTGACACACGATCTGGGGGATACTGGACTGTGCCCCCTGAGTGGTCCAGGCATCAGAAGCGCATCTTGAGAAGACCGATTGTTCTCTCCACCATAGCCCTTCTGGACCCATGGCTCCTATTGTACCGCTGCTCAGCTTCTGTTCTTGGATGGTGGAGAGGCATCATGAAGGGATAGCCCTTGTCACCCAGGAACCATCCATCAAGCCGAGCCAGAGCACTGAAGAACCCCAGCACATGGGAGTGTCTGAGGATGTAGGCATCGTGGGAGCTGCCTGGGTACCTGGCACAGACTTGTAGAATCAGCATCCTGTGATCACACTCTATCTGCACGTTCATGGAGTGGAAGCCCTTCCTGTTGATGAAGGCACCCAGCTGACCCATTGGTGCCTTGATGGCCACATGTGTGCAGTCGATTGCACCCTGGACTGGGGGGAATCCAGCAATAGCCGTGAAGCATCTAGCACAGTGCGCTGACTTGCCTGGTCCCAATGGTAGTGGATGAAGTTCAATGCACACCTGAACAGAGCGTCTGTAACCTGCTTGAGACACATGTGGACAGCTGATTGGGAGACACCGCAAAGATCACCCACTGAGCTCTGGAAGGAGCCAGAGGCATAGAAGTTGAGGGCAGCTGTGACCTTTAGAGCCACTGGCAGGGGTGTCCACCCACACAGTTTGCGGAGATCTCAGGCCCAATCATCTGACAGATGGAGGTGACTGTCTCCCTTGAGAGACGGAACCTCCTTTGGCACTGCACCTCAGACATATTGAGGTAGCTGCTTCGCCGCCTGTATATCTTGGCAGCAGGATAGTGGCGTGTTCTGCGGCCCCTTCCACCTTGGACTTCTTGTTGGCCCTGTGCCCCTTGTGCCTGTGCCTGTCCTCCTAAAAATGTCTCCCCTGGAGGCTGAATGTGCACTCCTGGCCTCCTGCCCCTTCTAGCCCTCCCTTCCCCCTCAGAGGAGCTGCCTCCAGTGGATAGATCAGATCCCATACCCAGGCTAAGGGAAGGCTGCCTGTAACCTGCAGGCCCAGAAAAGACTCCTCACTGCAGAGTGCTGACCTGAAAGTTAAGAGTCCAGAAAAAGCAGCTGGAATGTGTTTTGAAGTATTGCAGATCACACAGGTAATTTTCAATAACTTTCAAAAATAAATACTTGACCCTGCAGATTCACAACCCAGCTGAGCCCTCTTACCCCGCCCGTGAGTGAGGTTAATACAAATGTGTCCTACCCACCTGCCCAAAGGTTGCACGGGTGCCAAAAATCGGCGTCGATTGAACACACAAGGGCCTTAAGTGGCCCGTTAATTAATGGCGGGCACGCATCAGGTATCAGCGTACGCCCAGCCAGCGAAATATCGTCGGGACGCTCACCTGACATCACCGCACGTCATTTTATGCTTACCACCACCCACCCACTCCCGCTATCCTCGGGAGTCGAGAAATACGCTGGGCAGGCCTCAGTTGGCCCGCCCACGTAAAATGGCGGCAGGGGTCCGATTGCGGGTGACGATCGAGTCTGTACCTGCCCCTGCCCACTCCGCCACCTACCCCCCCACCGACCACCACCACCCCCCCCCACCCCCCTCCCACCAACCAGAAAATTCAGGTCCTGGTGTAGTGATGGAAAAGAATGGAGATCGACCAATTTCACACAGTGGACAGGTCAATTTCATTAAGCTGGGCTGTGATTTGGCAAAAGTAGACCGGAAACAGTTCCTTGAAGGTAAACCAGTATTAGGGCAGTAGGAAGCATTCCAGCAAGAGATATTGAGGGTTCAGAGCAAATATTTTTCCATGGAGCAAATAGGCAAAATTTGCAAAGCCAGACCACACCCCCACCTCACCCCACCTCCCCCCCAACCCCACTTCCAAAACCCTGAATGTCAAAGAGTGAGCAGAATAGGATAACGCAATAAAGGGAAACCTAAGTCAGAGACCAAGAGTTCAATGCTGCAGAGAACCTCGAGGCTGAAAAAATAGTGCAGGGGTGAAATTAAAAAGGAAATTAAGAAAGTAAAGAGAGGAATGAAAAAATGTTGACAAGCAAAATCAAGAAAAACCCAGAGGAAAGAGAACAACTAAGGGAAACATAGAGAGCCAATTAGAAACCAAAACGGTAACTTGTGGTTGGAGACAGAAGATGTGAACGTAGTTCTCAATGAACACTGTGCAACTGTTTTTCACAATAGTGGGTCATGAAGCTTTGAGAGAGAAATGTTAAGGGTTTTAGCATCTTTAAAAATGGATAAATCGCCAAGTCTGGATGAAATGTGTTGTGGGCTGCTAAGAGAGGCAAGGCTGGAAATAGCTGAGATTGTGACCATCATTTTCCAACCCTCTCTGACTACAGGCATGGTGCCAGAGGACTGGAAGACTCTTGTATAAAAAAGGGACAAAGGGATATGCCAGCCAGCCTAAACTCGGTGGTGGGCAAATCATTGGAAAATATTCTATGCAACAGTGTAAACCGCCATTTAGAAAGACAGAGGTTAATAAAGGGCAATCAACGTGGGTTATTTAAATGAAGGTCATGCCTGACTACCTTAATTCAATTTTTTGAGAAGGTAACAAGGAGGGTCGATGAAGGTGGTGCATTTGATGTAGTCTATATGGATTTTAGCAAGGCTTTTGAAAGGCCCCACATGGCAGATGGCCCAAAAAAGTAACAGCCCATGGGGTCAAAGGGCAAGTAGCAAGTCAGATCCAAAATTGGCTCAGTGGCAGGAAGCAAAGAATAATGGTTAATGAGGGAGGAGATATTTAATTGAGATGGATAAAATTATGAGGGACCTTGATACAGTACATAGGAAGTGTCTATTTCCCTTAGCAGAGAGGTCAATTGTTCAATTCCAGAAATCTAGCTGGTGAAGGATAGAACTAGAGCTAATCTTTATAGACTTTCATATTTATCTACGGAGCTATGCATTGCAAGTTTACACCTCCTAACCCCAACAACCACAGCTTTATACTGTGTCTATTTGTTGGGGGTTCATGTTAATGCCCACCTTCTACATACAAATAAACAAAATTAATATAGATTTGACATCAATAACTAATAATGTAATTCGTTGAAAGATTAGAGGGGTGTTGAGGAGTATTTTTTTCACCCAGAGCGGATCTCACTGCCCAAAAGGGTGGCAGAGACAGAAATTCTCTTCATATTAAAAAGAAATCACTGGGATATATAATTGCAGTGTTGTAACCCACAGGGCTATGGAGCAAGAGCTGGAAAAGGGATTAGACTGGACAGCTTTTTTACAGTCAGCGCATAGATAATGCATCAGGTGGTCTGCCTCCTGGGAGAAAATGTTACACAGCATCTCTTCGTAAATAATGTAGATTCCCCATGTTTAGAGAGCACTGTCAATGATGTCAATGAGAAATGCTGTGAGGGCTATGCAGGTGACAGACCTGGGCACTGCCTGCCCCCAGGGAATCTGCATAGTTGGCGTAGTGCCACTTCATGTTCATATTCTTACCCCTCAATGTTTCCATGGCCTGCATTTTATGCTACCACACCAGCGGATTTGAGGGTTGGTGGGGGGGTGTGGGAAGAGGCACGTACAATTCATCAGCCACATTGCCTCCCCACCACCACAAATTTATCAGTGGCGGGGGTGGTGACAGGTGGCCTACCCACCAGTGGGGCAACTGAGGCCCTTAAATGGGCAATTAATTAATGATCACATCTCATTTACTTTACATCTCTTTCTGCTCCCGCCTTTGACAGGTCGATGCTGGAAATAATGAGTCATAATGCTGATAATACTGCCCCAACTCTTGCTAATGCAATAAATGGTGACCTTCAGGCCTTTTTTTCCTGAAATCTACATAATTAATCACCTCTTAACAACCCAAAGTCACCCAGTGAAAGCTTCAGAATGCGCTGATAAATTATGCTTAAGTGAATGGCTCATAAATGATTACTTCTGTTAAAAGGACTCTGTCTTCATTACAAAGTGACAAACCTTTATGCTTGGGAAGAAAGAAGAGCCAGGAGAACCATGCAGCATTTTCATCTTAATGATTTCAGTGCGATGGTGTGATAAAAAAGTGAAGCATATTGGAATTAAAAACCAGGTTCACTCGCAGAAAGAGGAGTAGCTTGTTTTTGCTACAGTAGCCCCAGAATATAGATATGGACTGAGGGAAGGGTATAACCATTCAGCTCAAAATACAAGCAACTGGTGGATTTAAATATTGGCAACTTCAGCCATTTAAAAAAAACACATGTTTGTCCCACTGTAGTATTGTACAGCCTCTCCTGATGTCTATCAGGGGTCACGTGATGTTCTTGGAGGCTCCTAGCAACGAGGCTTAAGCGCAGGTAATCTGGGGGGTGGGTGGCAGGGCTTCTTGATGAGGGTCGTTGTTGAGCATGTAGCTTCTGAAAAGCTCTCGGTAATAAAGTTTATCTGTTTCTTGTTGAAACCTGTCCGGTCCGTCAAGTCATTACATTTGGCGACAAGGGTAAAATCGCTCCGATGCTGCACCTCGCCTTGTGAATGTGAGTACACTGAATCTTAAGAAAAAAGGAAAGAATACTCAACAGTTAAATGCCTCTCTTCGACAGAATCAATCCTTACATTGTGACTATGGAAGACTAGAGTCAGTATGTAGAGCGCCTTGGTTTTTATTTCATAGTGAATGAAATTACCACGGAGAGGAGAAGCAGAAAGCAATCCTTTCGAGTGTATGCGGTAGCAAGGTATACAATCTCATTCACCATCTGACGGCCCTGAACGTAACAAATTCTAAGCCCTTTAATGACACTAGATGGACCTAGTGAAAACACATTTCCAGCCGAAGCCATTTGTGGTACTGCAGTGGTTTAAGTTTAATTCCTACATAGTGAAGCTGAAGCCATTGACAGAATGCTGCGACATCGGGGATATGCTATATGATATGTTGCAGGGCCGATTAGTTTGTGGAGTTCATGACAACGTCATCGACACCGACTTGCAGCACGCCCTGGAAATATCACTTGCCTTGGAAGGAGCAACATAAGAACCTAGGAAGATAAGAAATAGGAAACAGGAGTAAACCATTCAGCCCCTAAAGCCTGCCTCACCATTCAATAAGATCATGGCTGATCTTCTTATGTTGCAATTTCCACATTCCCACCTATCCCGATAACCTTTGATTCCCTTGCCTAACAAGAATCTATCCAACTCTGCCTTAAAAATATTCAGTGACCCCGCCTCCACCACCTTCTGAGGCAGAGTTCCAAAGTCGCACAACACTCTGAGAGAAAAAAACGCATCTCTGTCCTAAAAGGACGACCCCTAATTTCAAAACAGTGCCTCCTATTCCTGGACTCAAGAGGAAACATCCTTTCAACATCCACCTTGTCAAGGCCATTCAAGAGCTTGTACACTTCAGTCAAATCACCCCTCTCTCTTCTAAACTACTGGGTGCTGGCAAAACGATTAGACCTAAGGGCTGACAAGTCCCTAGGATCAGACTACCTGCATCCTAGGATCTTAAAACAAGTGGCTGCAGAGATAGGAATTGTATTGGTTATAATTTTCCAAAATACCTTAGATTCTGGAAGCGTACCAGTGGATTGGAAAATAGTTAATGTAACAACTTTATTCAAGAAAAGAGGGAGACAGAAAGCAACAAACTACAGGCCAGTTAGCCTAACATCTGCCATGAGGAAATTGTTAGAATCCCTAGTAAGGAGGTAATAGCAGGATACTTAGAAAATCATAATGGGATTTGGAAAAGGTAACATGCATTTGTGAAGGGAAATTGTGTATAACTAATTTATTAGATTTTTTTGAGGAAGTAACAAGCAAGGTAAGAGACCATGGTGGGCGTGGGGGCGTAGAGCTATGGGTGGGTAACATAATAGCATGGATAACAGATTGGTTAGCTAACAGGAAGCAGTGAGCATGGATAAATGGGTCATTTTTGGGTTGATAAGCTGTGACTAATGGAGTGCCACAGGGATCAGTGCTGGGACCTCAACTATTTACAATTTACACCAATGACTTGGATGAAGGGGCTGAATGTATTGTTGCTAATTTTGCCGATGGCACCAAGATAGGTAGGAAAGTAAGTTGTCAAGAGCAGTTAGAGCCTGCAAAGGGATATAGATAGGTTAAGTGGGTGGGCAAAAATTTGGCAGGTGGAGTATAATGTGGGAAAATGTGAACTTGTTCACTTTGTCAAGAAGAGTAAAAAAGCAGTATACTATTTAAAAGGAGAGAGATTGTAGAACTCTGCGGTACAAAGGGAACTGGGTGTCCTAGTACATGAGTCACAACAAGTTGGTATGCAGATGCAGCAAGTGATTAGAAAGGCAAATGGGATGTTGTCATTTTTAAAAATTCATTCATGGGATGTGCGCTTCGCTGGCTGGGCCAGCATTTATTGCCCATCCCTAGTTTCCCTTGAGAAGGTGGTGATGAGCTGCCGTCTTGAACCGCTGCAATCCATGTGGTGTAGGTACACGCACAGTTCTGTTAGGAAGGGAGTTCCAGGATTTTGACCCAGCGACAGTGAAGGGATGGTGGTTGCAAGAGGAATGGAATATAAAAGTATGGAAGTTTTATTGCAGCTGTACAGCGCCTTGGTGAGACCATATCTGGAATACTGTGTACAGTTTTGATCTCGTTATTTGGAAAAAAATATATAGAATTGCATTATATGCAGTTCAGAGAAGGTTCACTCAACTCATTCCTGCGACGAAGGGCATTACTAATGAAGAAAAGTTTAACAGGGTCTATACCCATTGGAGTTGAGATGCATGAGAACTGATCCTATTGAAACATAGATCCTGAAGGGAACGTGTAGATACCGGAACGATGTTTCCACTAGTGGGGAAGACTGGAACTAGGGCATACAGTTTAAGAATAAGATGCCTCCCTTTTTAATGGTGATGAGGAGAATTTTTTTCTCACAGAGAGTCACTAGAATGCAGAATTGGCTCCCCCTCAAAACAGTGGAGTCCAGATCATTGAACTTACTCAAGCCAAAGTTAGACATATTTTGATAGACATGGGAGTCAAGGGCTACGGGGGACAGATAGGAAAGTGGAGTTGAGAACACAATCAAATCAGCCATGATCTTCTTGAATAGTGGAGCAGTCTCAAAGGGCTGAATGGCCTACTCCTGCTCCTAAATCCTATGTTCCTTAAAGAACCAGAAGGGACAAGACGAAAAACCTTTTCCGATGAGTGGTTGGGATTTGGAACACGCTAGGTGGAATTTATCCAATGGCGGGATTTCCCACCCCATCACTTGAGCCCAACCATACAGGGTTACCCAAAAGCTATTTAACATCAACATCATGGAGGGCTGGTTGGAGACGGACCTTCCACACCTCACGCGTGCATAAGTCCCACCACTGAAGCTGCCAGCCAATCAGATACTCAACCACTTTCTGTAGCCTCATGCCCCAGCATATCCCCCACTCTACCATTACTACCAAGTCAGGGGATCAACCCTGGTTCAATGAAGAGTGCAGGAGGGCATGGCAGGAGCAGCACCAACATAGCTAAAAATACGGTTTCAACCTGGTAAATCTACAACTCAGGACTAGTTGTGTGCCAATTAGCATAAGCAGCAAATGATAGACAGAGCTAAGCAATCCAACAAACAACGTATCAGATGAAAGCTCTGCAAGTCCTCTCACATCCAGTCATGAATGGTGGTGGACAGTTAAACAACTCACTGGAGGAGAAGGCTCCACAAATATTCTGATTCTCAATGATTGGAGCGCCCAGCACATCAGTGCAAAAAACAAGGTTGAAGCATTTGAAACAATCTTCAGCCAGAAGTGCCGAGTGGTTGATCGATCCTGGCCTCCTCCGGAGGTGCCCAGCATCACAGGTCAAAGAAGGAGAGTCACATGGACTTGAAATGTTAACTCCGCTTCTCTCTCCACAGGTGCTGCCAGACCTGCTGAGTTTTTCCAGCAATTGCTGTCTTTATTATCATAGATAAGACAAGGAGCAGAAATAGGCCATTTGACCCATCGCATCTACTTCACCATTCAATGAGGTTGTTGCTGAGCTGATAATCCTCAACTCCATTTTCCTGCCTTTTCCTCATAACCCTTGATTTCTTTACTGATTAAGGTTCTCAGCCTTGAACATACTTAACAACCCAGCCTCTATATCCCTCTAGAGTAAAGAATTCTACAGATTGACTACCCTCTGAGAGAAGAAATTCCTCCTCATCCCTGTTTTAAATGGGAGACCCCTCACTCTGAGATTATGCCCTCTGGCCCTGGACTCTCCCACAACCTCTCAGCATCTACCCTGTCAAGCCCCTTAAGAATCTTATATGTTTCAATAAGGTTGCCTCTCATTCTTCTAAACTCCAATGAGTACAGGCACAACCTACTCAACCTCTCTTCATAAAATAATTCCTCCATTCCCGGGATCAACCTAGTGAACCTTCTCTGGACTGCCTCCAATGCCAGTATATCTTTCATTAGATAAGGGGACCACAACTGTTCACAGTATTCTCGATGTGGTCTAACTAGTGCCTTGTATAGTTTTAGCAAGACTTCCCTATGTTTATACTCCATTCCCTTTGAAATAAAGGCCAATATTCCATTTGCCTTCCCTATTACCTGCTGAACTTGTATGCTAGTTTTTTGGGATTCATGCATGAGGACCCCCAAATCCTTCTGTGCTGCAGCTTTCTTCAGTCTTTCTCCATTTAAATAATATTCAGCTTCTCTATTCTTCCTGCCAAAGTGCATAACCTCACACTTCCCCACATTATATTCCATCTCAACATTTTTGCCCACTCACTTAACCTGTCTATATCCCTCTGCAGACTTTTTGTATCATCCTCACCACTTGCCTTCTCACCTATTTTTATGTCATCCACAAACTTGGTGATAGTACATTCACTTCCCTCGTCGAAGCCATTAATATATATTGTAAATAATTGCAGCCCCAGCACTGATCCCTGTGGCACTCTCCGAGTTACAGATTGCCATCCTGAAAATGCCCCCTTATCCCAAATCTCTGTCTTTAATGAGTTCACCAGTCCTCTATCCATGCTAATATATTACCCCAACATAATGGGCTCTTATCGCATTAAGTTTCCTTATGTGTGGTACCTTATTTAATGCCTTTTGGAAATCCAAACATACGATATCCATTGGTCCCCCTTTACCTCCTGAATGCCTGTTACCTCCGCAAAGAATTCTAATGAATTTTTCAGGTAGGATCTTCCCTTCATGAGGTCATGCTGACTCTGCTTGATTATATTATGCATTTCTAAATGCTCTGCTTTTACATCTTTTATAATAGACTTCAACATTTTCCCAATGACGGATGTTAAGCTAACTGGCCTATAGTTACGGTTTTTGACTCCCTCCTTTTTTGAATAAGGGTGTTACATTGGCAGTTTTCCAATTTTCTTGGACTTTTCTAGAATGGAAGGATTCTTGGAAAATTACTGCCTGTGCATCCACTATTTGTGTAGCTACTTCCTTTAATATGATAGGGTGCAATCCATCAGGTCCAGGGGACTTATTGGCCTTTAGCCCCATTAGTTTCCCTAGTACTTTTTCTCTAGTGATAGTTATTGTATTTATTTCCTCTCTCACTTTTGCCCCTTGATTGTTTAGTATTTTTGGAAAGCTATTTGTGTCTTCTACTGTGGAGACTGATGCAAAGTATTTATTCAACTCCTCTGCCATTTCTGGTTCCCCATTATTATTTCCCCAGCATCATTCTCTAAGGGGCCTATGTTCACTTTAGTCTCTCTCTTCCTTTTTTGTATATTTAAAGAGGCTCTTACTGTCCATTTTTACATTACTTGCGTGTTTACGCTCAAAGTTTATTTTCTTCCTTTTTTTTTTGGTCATCTTTTGTTGGTTTTTAAAACTATCCCAATCCTCTGTTTTACCACTAATCTTTGCCACATTATATGTTTTTTTTCTTTCAATTTGATACTATCCTTAACTTCCTTGGTTAACAGTGGTTGGTTTATCCCCTTCCTAGAATCCTTCTTCCTCAATGGGATATATCTTTGTTGCAATTCATAAACTATTTTCTTAAACATCTGCCATTGTTCATCAACCACCTTTTCTGCTAAACTCCTTTCCCAGTTCACTCCAGCCAACTCTGCCCTGATTCCTTTGTATTTACCCAGTTGTTCCTGACCCAGGTTTCTCATTCTCAAACTGAATAATAAATTCTACCATATTATGTTTCCTAGGGGATCTTTTACTCTGAGATCCTTTACTAAACCTGCTTCATTACATATTACTAAATTGAAAATAGCCTGATCCTTTGTTGGATCCACAACATGCTGTTTTAGAAAAATGTCCCGAATACAGTCTATAAAATCTTGCTTGTAGTTACCTCTGCCAATTTGATTCTCCCAATCTACATGAAGATTAAACTCACTTATGATTAATGTACTGCCTTTTTTAAATGACCTCATTATCTCTTGAATTATTCTCTGTGCTACGGTATAGCTACTGTTAGGGGGACTAAAAAATACTCCCAGCAGTGTCTTCGTCTCCTTGTTATTTCTTACCTCCACCCATATGGATTCTATATCTTTCGATCCAAGACCATTTCTTGCTATTGTACGTATTCCATCTCGTACTAACAAAGCTGCCCCACCACCCTTCCCTTCATGTCTGCCCTTTCGAAAAGTCACATGCCTGTGAATATTTAGTTCCTGGCCTTGATCTCCTTGTTACCATGGGAAATATTTTCCCCCCGCTGGGCGGGGTTGTGCAGGGTTAGGCAGGTGCGGGCGGGGATGGGTGGGGGTGGGTGGAAATCTGACCGGCACCCCCGATTGGAGCCGTGCTGCCATTTTATGTTCCCTGGCCCCAACCGCTTCTTCTTCACCATGGACGTCCAATCCCTCTACACCTCCATCCCCCACCAGGATGGTCTGAGGGCCCTTAGCTTCTTCCTCGAACAGAGGCCCGAACAATCCCCATCCACCACTACTCTCCTCCATCTGGCTGAACTTGTTCTCACACTGAACAAGTTCTCCTTCAACTCATCTCACTTCCTCCAAATAAAAGGTGTGGCTATGGGTACCCACATGGGCCCCAGCTATGCCTGTCTCTTATGGGGTATGTGGAACATTCCTTGTTCCAGTCCTACTCCGGCCCGCATCCACAACTCTTTCTCCAGTACATCGATGATTACTTCGATGCTGCTTTGTGCTCTTGTCAGGACTTGGAAAAATTTATTAATTTTGCTTCCAATCTCCACCCCTCCATCATTTTCACGTGGTCCATCTCTGACACTTCCCTTCCCTTCCTTGACCTCTTTGTCTCAATCTCTGGTGATAGACTGTCCACCAATATCCATTACAAGCCTACCGACTCCCACAGCTACCTCAACTACAGCTCCTCACACCCCGCTTCCTGTAAGGACTCCATCCCATTCTCTCAGTTCCTTCACCTCCGTCGCATCTGTTCCGATGATGCTACCTTCAAAAACAGTTCCTCTGATATGTCCTCCTTCTTCCTTAACTGAGGTTTTCCACCCACGGTCGTTGACAGGGCCCTCAACCGTGTCCGGCCCATCTCCCGCGCATCCACCCTCACGCCTTCTCCTCCCTCCCAGAAACATGATAGGGTCCCGCTTGTCCTCACTTATCACCCCACCAGCCTCCGCATTCAAAGGATCATCCTCCGCCATTTCCGCCAACTCCAGCATGATGCCACCACCAAACCCATCTTCCCTTCACCCCCACTGTCGGCATTCCGTAGGGATCGTTCCCTCCGGGACACCCTAGTCACCCCCTACTCCCCAACCCCCACCTATGGCACCACCCCATGCCCACGCAAAGGATGTAACACCTGCCGCTTCACTTCCTCTCTCCTCACCGTCCAAGGGCCCAAACACTCCTTTCAAGTGAAGCAACATTTCACTTGCATTTCCCCCAACTTAGTCTACTGCATTCGTTGCTCCCAATGCGGTCTCCTCTACGTTGGAGAGACCAAACGTAAACTGGGCGACTGCTTTGCAGAACACCTGCGGTTTGTCCGCAAGAATGACCCAAACCTCCCTGTCGCTTGCCATTTCAACACTCCACCCTGCTCTCTTGCCCACATGTCTGTCCTTGGCTTGCTGCATTGTTCCAGTGAAGCCCAACGCAAACTGGAGGAACAACACCTCATCTTCCAACTAGGCACTTTAATGCCTTCCGGACTGAATATTGAATTCAACAACTTTAGGTCTTGACCGCCCTCCTCCATCCCCACCCCCCTTCTGTTTCTTTCCCCTTCCTTTTGTTTTTTTCCAATAAATTATATAGATTTTTCTTTTTCCCTCCTATTTCCATTATTTTAAAATATTTTTTAAATCTTTTATGCTCCCCCCACCCCCACTAGAGGTATACCTTGAGTGCCCTACCATCCATTCTTAATTAGCACATTCATTTAGATAATATCACCAACTTCGACACCTATGTGTTCTTTTGTTCTGCCGTCTGTGACATCTTTTGATGATCTGCTTCTATCACTGCTTTTGTCTACAACCACACCACCCCCCTCCACTTCTCTCCCCCCACCCAACCCACGCCCCACCTTAAACCAGCTTATATTTCAACCCTTCCTGGGATTCACCTAGTTCTCTCGAAGGGTCATGAGGACTCGAAACGTCAACTCTTTTCTTCTCCGCCGATGCTGCCAGACCTGCTGAGTTTTTCCAGGTAATTCTGTTTTTGAGCGTGACACTCGCCTGGAAGCGCTGTGCCCTCCCTGTGCAGGTGAGGGGGGGAATTGCCTGAGTCATTTCCTGCACTCTTTCGTGCATGTGGGAGATTAGTTTGACATGTGCGAATTTAAATAAAGGAGAAGAAAACTTTTAAAACATGTCCCCTCATGTGACACTGTCGCATGACTTGGGACATGTCAAAGAATTAATGTAAAAATATTTATTAGATTTTAAAACGCTTTATGAAACTTCATCCCACCTGCGAATGAGGTTTCATGAAAAATGCGAAGGCCGCCTGGGTTCTTAGCCTGTCCGCCAACCTTGGCTGGGCAGCTCAATTAATTCAGTTAATTAGGTTTTAAATGGCCTTAATAGGCCTTTGACAGTTCAGCAGGCCAACTCGGCTGTGCACCCGCCGAACTGAAAGCCTAAATGACATGCAGTGACATTAGGACACCTGCCCAACGTCACCGTGCGATATTTTACACAACTGGAGAATTCAGCCCCATGTCTCCATAATGACTATAAGATCATACCTATTAACCTCTATTTGTGCCGTTAATTAATTTAGTTTGTTCTGAATGCTACGTGCAATTAAGTAAAGAGCCATTAATTTTGCCTTTTTACCATTTTTTCCCCCTTTGACCCTATTTGCTACTGTATTTTTTTTATGTTTGTACATCCCGTCCCTTCCTGTCACATTCTGGGTATCAATACCTAAATAGCTGCCCTGCAATGCTGCCATGTCCTTTCGCTTTGTAAGCGTACGTATTAAACTTGTTCATTATTGGGGTTACCCAGTTTTGAGGCCTTCGGAATGAAAATGTTAGGATAGGAAGTGGTGCAAAGAATTTGACCTTCAACATAGCAAAGATGTGGGGAGCAGGCTGAGGGTCACACACAATGGCCTTTTTGGAGTAGGAGGAATGGGGACCATAACTGTGTCCATAGGGACAGAGGCAAGAAAGATTGAGATGGAGAGAAAGGCTGGAGGCTAGAAGTGAGCAAAGAATTGTTTATTAGACATGGGTAAACAAACTATAAAGTACAATTAGAGTGGTCACTACCTGCAAGCCAGAATAATAATTGAGTTAAATGAGGATCTTTTCTGCAGATGTTTGTCTGTGGTAAATGTGGCAATTTCTTTCAAAGTTTTATAAGTAAACAGATTGTTTTACACTCTAAGCTAACACTTCTCAACAAAATATTTCACATTGAGCATTTAATGGTTTTATAAATATACCATTTTTGTGGCACTGCATATGTATATTAAAAAAAGTGTTTTCCATGTCATTACGTTTTAATGACTTGCCCTTTAGCTATCTTTGTATCACACTTCATAAACGAAAGTACAATCATAGAGCATTACTCACTGCCGAACTCTGAATAAATAAATGATGAAAGAAAGCCTGAAGGTGATGGCTTCTCATGTGATCCATAAACATGACATCTTGGTACTTGGTTAGGGAGGAAGGGTTAAAAAAGTGGGGACAGTGCCCATTGGCCATTTTCAGGGATGCGCAGCAGAGCTATAGGCTAGAATGATTGATTTGATTTCATTTGATTTGATTGGTTGGTGATTTCAGAAATTAAAAATTAACATATACCTCTGTGTGCTACTTTTTTGTCTGAAGGTTTTAATCTCCTAAGACAAAAATAAAGATTTTTTAATCCATAGTGTATTATTTTGGTTCCCTTTCCCTTTTGTTACGATATGCTGTGGTTCACTAACTGAAAGTGCCCCAGCCTATTCAATATGGACCCCTGGGGCCTGGAGAGAGTTTCCAGGGAGCCAGCAAAATATCATGACAGTACATACTGAGCAGGGCGAGCCTCATGGGTGGGCAAAATGAGGCAGGTGAAGAAGAGCCACCCAGATATGCCATGGCGAGTGGGTTAGCATCTCACCATGGAGGGGAGTACCATGGGGGAGAGCTCTGAGAATGGCACCATGATCAATATATCTGGAAGTACTCCGCAAGTGAATACCTGTTTTCTTAAAAGCATTATTGAAAAAACACTTTGTGTCTTTACAGAACCACAGAATGGTTACAACATGGAAGGAAGCTATTCCTGTCCGCGCTGGTTCCCCCAAGAAGCAATCCACCGGTAATGCCACTCCCCCGCCTTCTCTTCATATCTCTGCACATTCTTCCTTTTCAAATAATAATCCAGTTCTTCTCTGAATACCTCAATTGAACCTGGATCCACCACATTCCAGGCAATGCATTCCAGATCCTAACCACATGTGGCGTGAAAAAGATTTTTCTTCATGTCAGTATTGTTTTGTATTGGTTCATGGGATGTGGGAGTTGCTGGCTAATTGCCCTTGTTCGGGGGGGGTGCATTTAAGAGTCAACCACATTGCTGTGGGTCTGGAGTCACATGTAGGCCAGACCAGGTAAGGACAGCAGATTCCCTTCCCCAAAGGACATTAGTGAACCAGGTGGGTTTTTCTTGACAATCAGCAATGGTTTCATGGTCATCATCAGACTTTTATTGACCTCAGATTTCACCATCTGCCACAGTGTGATTTGAACTTTGGTCCCCAGGGCAGTACCCTGGGTCTCTGGAATGCTAGTTCAGTGACAATACCATTATGCCACCTGAGTGTAATATTTTATATATTATATATGTATTATTTATTATTGATATGTGTGGGGTCGGTTCGCTTAGATGGCCAGGGTGTAATTCAGACTGTAGCCAATGCCACAGGTTCACTTCCTGTATGGGCTGTGGTAGTTCATGGAGGCCTATGTCCTTGCTTTCTCCCATGCTTGTCACTCAAGTTTTATATAACCAATTGTCTCTAACGGAGAGAGATGCCTATGGCTCTTTGTGGAATATTATGTAGTAAATAGTATTATAATTTAGATGGGCTGAATGGGGTCCTTGATGCTAATCCATTTGTAAAGGGTTCCTTGAACCAAGAGAAATTATTGAGAATCCCATGACAGCTCAGGAAAAAGACAGTAAAGATATCAATGGGACATAAATATTTGAATAACAACCATGTTTGCTTAGTTGGTCAACTGTAAATAAAACGTTGCTGCAAATAGGCATCAGTTAGACTCTCCCAGCAGCAATGAGCAAGGACAGGACATTCTGTTTCCTGAGTAGGGAAACAAGTGAAGCAAATGTAGAAGGTATTTTCAGACTGTTTTTTGAACAAGGGTAATCCATGCGCTTCTGGGAATCAGGTCTATCCAAAGGGGTGGGTCAAGAATGGGAGAAGGGAAGGTGGGGGGGGAAGGGGAAATTATTTTTTGTTAGGATTACCCTGGAGAGTCCCCAGGAACTAAAGATTAATATTTAGGAAACTGATGCAAGCAGGAGAAAAAAATAGAGGTGTTAAGGCAAAATCTGTGATTATTTTTCCTTCCCATTTTCGTTGAACATTTGTTAGTTATCAAATATTAGTGGCAGGATTAAAAGGCTAATATAAAAGTAGAACATTGCAGAATCTTGAAACCTGAAGTAAAAACAGAAAATGCAGGAAATGCTCAGCAGGTCTGTCAGCATCACTGGAAAGCAACAGAGTTAACGGCTGGGATTTCTGAATCCCGCCTGTGGCAGGAATCATCAGGGGTGGGATGGAAAATTTGACCGACCAGCCAAAGGCCCATCACTTCGGGTGGGAATTTCAGCTTCCTTGGCAAGTGGGACCAGAAAGCCCCAACAAACATCCTCATTAGACCTGATGAAGGGTCACAGAACTGAAAAATTAACCATCCAAGCTGTGGAGTTATCCTGAGGCCCTTGTGGCAGAAGGGTCTGAGACTCTGTGAACACTCCAGAGGCAGCATGTGAAAATCAAAGCTAATTTCTGGCCTGTTTTCTGCACGTGAATTAGAAGAGGTGCAACAAAAATAAGGCAAGGCAGAAAAATTTCAAAAGATGCAATGAAACGAAAAACAGTAGCGGGATGGGTGACTGACAAGAGTCCATTGAGTACAGAAAGAGAAAAAAGAAAGTTTGCATGTAACTAATCAAGTCATGTAATCAAGACACTAGCTGCAGGGTGAGTTAAGCCAGTCAGTGGTTATGGGGGATAAAATTCCTGTGGGGTATCAGGAAATAGCAGAAGTGTTAAATTAATTCTTCACGGAGGGAGGCTGTAGACATTCAATCATTTTAGCTAATTTCCTGCAATATATGCAGATGTCAACAAAGCATGGGCTGAGAAGGGGATTTAACAAGCTGGACCTTAGAGATTAACATGATGCTACTGTGGGAAAAGATGAGACTACTCAAGTCTGTGAGTTCCAGTAAGCAAGGTCTTTATTCAAGCATGCGCTGGAGAGATCATCCTGGTTACTTTCCCAAGGATCTCTCTCTGATACAAAGTCTCTGTCACAATTTTATAGTCCTTGGAGGTGCTTACATAGCAAAACACTGCTTGTTACAACCCTCAACCCTTCAACACCAGGTCGGGACAACGTTATCTGCTTCAATTCACTCTCACCACCACAATTTGTGTATAGTTGTGGTCAGTGTCCAAACACATGTGGGATCAGCCAATGTCAGGTTCAGTACCTCCGTTCATCTGGTCTTTATGGGTGCAGCCCTGACACTAACCGGACTTTCCCCTTCTCCAGGGAGGGTTGGATAAATGGTCATTACTGTGTTTGTCGGCTGTGTGCCTTTGTACCGGGGCAGTGCGTGTGAGCTGGACCCTAGATTGTGACCGTCTCGGTGTCCATCTGTATGTGCCTCATCTGCTAAATCTTCCCAATTGCCCTCACTGAACCCCAGGTCAGCCTAAGGGAACAGTCGCCCTGCAGAGTCTCCTTTGACGAATGTGGGGAGGTTTGGTTCAAAGCATCTCTTGTTCCTTTAATAATTGTCCTTTTTCCTGAGTTAGTCTCCCTACCTCTGATTTCCCTGACTGACGCATATTGAGGTAACACTTTCACAGAATCACTATTCCTTTCTCCACCTCCCTTTCTTCTGTTTATCCCACTATTCCTCATGCTTGTTTGGACTCCATGATAGATCCCAGCCTTCTTTAGTCATTCTTCTTATGATCTTTTTATTTTCACTTGTCAGCTATCAGTGAGTGACACTTCGAGTCTCCAATCTAAATTTTTATCTGTCATCACAGAATCACAGAATTTTAATGGCACAGAAGACCATTTGGCCCATTGTGTCTGCACCAGCTCTCCAACTGAGCATTCTGGCTGATGTTATGTCTATAGTCCGACTACTATTATTGCTTTCTTAGTAGGAGATGGATCCCTCCCTGTTTCATGGTTTTCTCACTACGCTGGACACTGGGAAACAGTTGATACTGTTTTACCTCACAGGTTTTCTCACTACACTGGACACTAGGAAATGGTTGACACTGCATTGAAATAAATGGGGCAAAGACATGGAAATAAGGTAGGGGAATACGTGCTGCTTCGTATTACTTAGGAGGTTTCTTACTGTAGGTAACATGAAAAGGAGTCAGGGGGCTCAAAATTGAGCTTTTGATGACTTTAAATGATTTTTGATCTCCTTTTTCATTCACTGTGGTCATGACCTTATCCTTTTGATATGCTTGCGATATCCAACACTGCTGGAATGTTTTATGAGAGGGAATGAGTGTTCGTGTGAAGAGTAAAGAGTCTATATTGAACAGTTTGCAAAGGTTCAGAATCAATGGGAAATTTTCATAAATGAAAGATAATTACCTGGAGAAGAACAAAAGGGAAAGTCGGTAATATAGAGATATAAGGCCCTATGCTGCCAAATGGGGGTCACACGAACATGGAATGTAGGACAAATTTTAAAATAAGACTGGAATTTATAAAGTTAAACGGCTGCAATAGTACATCTGGATTCTGCAACCATTCTCCGTCTGAGTTCAGAATGAGATTACCTCAGATATTTGGATGGAATTTCAAAAGGCATTTGAAAAATATCATAACTGATTTTAGGAGCAAGATTTTTTTTTTCGATATACTGACAAATTAGTTAATGCCATTGAAAACTGCCTTAACAGAAAAGATGGTAATAACAGGAAAAAGCTCCACTGGGCTTTGGGTGGTCAGTGATGAATGAGCTGGTAATCTGGGCACCCCTTCTGAGAATTTGTGGTTCTTGTCAATGCTTAAAACGTGCAACAGTGAGTTACAGTTTCAGATAAAGAAGGATCTTTGATCCATCGGGTCCACATACCCACAGTTTGTTAATGATACAAAGTAGACTGATAGCACATTCTGAACCAATGGAATCTGAACCATCTGGAAAGAGAAATAAGTGCTATCCAAATTATTCCCAAAATGTCAGTATGAAAGAAAGGTTTGCAGTGGTTCAGTGACAAGGAAGATACACCTGCATCTCAGGCTGGCACGCATACTTGAATAAAAGTTACAAATTCAGGACGGCATGAAGATCAGTCTTAAGAAAAGCTGCTACGAGTTTCATATCCACTAGCAGCTGTAAAAGGTCATGGCATCAAAGCACCTGAGCTCAGCAATGTCCCGGTATTAAAACAGAATGGGCTGGGAAAAACTCAGCAGGTCTGGCAGCATCCGTGGAGAGAGAAACAGAGTTAACGTTCCGAAGTGATGGTGAGCTGCCTTCTTGAACCGCAACAGCCCATGTGGTGTAGGTACACCCACAGTGCTGTTAGGGAGGGACCTCCAGGATTTTGACCCAGCGACAATGAAGGAACGGTGATATATTTCCAAGACAGAATGGCGACTGGCTTGGAGAGGAACTTCCAGTTGGTGGTGTTACCATCTATCTGCTGCCTTTGTCCTTCTAGATGGTAGTGATTGTGGGTTTGGAAGGTTTTGCCTAAGGAGCCTTGGTAAGTTCCTACAGTGTATCTCATAGATGATACAAATTGCTGTCACCGTGCGTCGGTGGTGGAGGGAGTGAATGTTTGTGGATGGGATGCCAATCAAGGGGCTGCTTTGTCCTGGATGGTGTCTTGAGTGTATATTGGGGGGACTAGGATTTGAGACAGGATCAGGATTTCAGCCCCCTTGAAGCTGCATTAGAAATCTGGGCAGTTTAAGGATTGGGAGCATATCCGTACTGCACTTATCCCAAAAACATCCCTCACTCTGAGACTTGAAGATTTCGACTGATGCAGCAGCCACAAACTTTTTGGAGAGAAAGACAGTTCCTGACATCCACTGTCTGGAAACATGCTACCCAATTTCACGTCAAAATGGTCTATCTTTACATTGTTTTGGATTTCCCCACCAGAAAAAAAATAGTTTCACTGCATGAATCCTCTCGAATCCCTTCATCAATTTAAAGGCCTTAATTAGATCACCCCTCAAACTTGTAAATATAAGGGAGACTGGACAATGTCCGAGTTGAGTCACAGTTGAGTCACTTCACATCAACAGCAGAGCGGAGACAATGAGGAGCAAAGAAACAGCTGTCAAACTTGACCAAAATTTGCCAGCAGCCCTTGTGCTTGCGTATTGCTGCGCCTGCTTTAATTTATTTTTTTCTATTAAAGTTGAAATATAAAATTGAATGTGCTATAACAAGAAATACCATTTCTCAGCCTCCGTGACTCCCAGTGTACCTGCCTTTGCTTCAGGCTATGCTAGCGAGGCAAGGATACCAGCCATTTCTCTTTTTACAATTGAAAATCAATTCATTCTGGTCTAGCTATTGCATTAAAATCAATTTTTAAAATAATGCATGCAAAATAAAGTGAAAAGTAGATGAAATGTCAATATTCTTTATTAAAGGTCAAGGGAAAATGCTTTCCAATTTTTTTGCTACCGCATGTTTTATGCATACATCCCAGATGTTTTGTACCATTTCTCCAACTTGTTTTTTTTTTAAGTTTAAGATGTTGTTAAATTTATAAGATTAGAATATAAGTGCTGATCAAGTAAAATGTCAGTTGGGGCTTACCGGTAACACATTTGCTATTGTTGTTTCATGTTCAAAGACAGCAGTGCTTTCTTATAGTGAGTCTAAATTGAACTGATTGTAAGATGGCAGCTTATAGAGCTTTTGTCATGGCAGAGGTCACATGACTACAGCAAGCTAGACAGGACTTGTAGGACTATTGCATTTGAAAACCCAAACAGATGTGTTCTGGGGGTGTGCCTTCAGGTCTTGCTCTGGAATTTAAACAAAACATCAAGACTGATGCTTCACTGCACTTTTGAGGGAGTGCTGCACTGTCAGTGGTGCAGTTTTTGCATTAATACGAGGCCCTGTCCGCCCCTTCAGGTGGATGTAAAAAAAAATTCCACGGCATTTTTGGAACAAGAGCATGTTGGTGGCTTGACCAACATCTGTACTTCAATCAATATCACTAAAATAGATAATAAAGGAAAGCGTTAGAGAAACTCAGCAGGTCTGGCAGTATCTGTAGAGAGAGCAACATAGTTAAAATTTTGAGTCCAATTTTGCTTTTCTTTAATGGAATATGGACTTGAAAGATTAATTCGGTTTCTCTCTCAGCAGATGGTGCAAAGCTGCTGAATTTTTCCAAAGTGTTCTTTTTTTTTTAAATTTCAGATCTCCAGCAGCTACAGTATTTGACTTTTATCTCACTAAAATGTGGTCAATACTATATGGTCAATATCTTATAGCAGTTTGGGGAACTTTGCTGTGCTAAATTTGCTGCTGTGTTTGCCTACATTACAGCAGTGGCTACACTTCAAAAATACATCATTGGCTGTGAAGTGCTTTGGTGTCAAAAAACAGCTGAGCACACTAGGTCCAGCCAATGTTATGGGTAACAACCCAGCAGTAGTAATATAAGCCTGTGCCCCAGAAGTAGCTGTGCCCATTGCCGAGCTGTTCCAGTACAGCCACAACACTGAAACCTGCATGACAACAGGGAAAATTGCTCAGGTTAGCAAAGAATATCGGACCATGGGCTTCATGAATAGGGGCATTGAGTACAAAAGCTGGGAAGTTATGCTGAACCTATATATAGCTCTAGTCAGGCTCCAGCTAGATATTGTGTCCCGCTCTGGTCATCACACTGTAGGAAGGATGGAGGGATCCTTGAGGGGGTGCAGAGGAGATTTACCAGAATGGTTCCAGAGCCTGGGAGAGATTTTGGCTACAAGGTTAATTTGGAAAGGCTGGGGTGTTCTCCTTGGAGCTAAGGAGATGGATGGCAGAGACAAGGAAAAACTCTTCCCATTGGCTATAAGACCATAAGACGTAGGAGCAGAATTAGGCCATTCAGCTCATCGAGTCTGCTCCGCCATTCAATGAGATCATGACTGATCTGATAATCCTCAACTCCACTTTTCTGCCTTTCCCCATAAGCCTTGATTCCCTTACTGATTAAAAATCTGTCTATCTCAGCCTTGAATATGCTTAATGACCCAGATTCTACGGCCCTCTGCGGTAAGGAATTCCACATGTTTACTACCCTCTGAGAGAAGGAATTGCTCTTCATCTCTGTCTTAAGTGGGTGACCCGTTACTCTGAGATAATGCCCTCTGGTCCTAGATTTTCCCACAAGGGGAAGCAACCTCTCAGCATCTACCCTGTCAAGCCCCCTAAGAATCTTATATGTTTCAATAAGGTTGCCTCTCATTCTTCTAAAATCCAATGAGTACAGGCCCAACCTACTCAACCTCTCCTCATAAGGAAATCCCTCCATACCAAGGTGAACCTTTTCTGGAATGCCTCCAATGCCAATATATCTTTCATTAGATAAGGGGACCAAGACTGTTCACAGTATTCTAGGTGTGGTCTAACTGGTGACTTGTATAATTTTAACAAGACTTCCCTATTTTTATACTTCATTGCCTTTGAAATAAAGGTCAACATTCCATTTGCCTTCCCAATTACCTGCTGAACTTGTATGTTAGATTTTTGGGATTTGTGCATGAGGAACTCTCTGTGCTGCAGCTTTCTGCAGTCTCTCTCCATTTAAATAATATTCAGCTCCTCTATTCTTCCTGCCAAAATGCATAACCTCATATTTTTCCACATTATATTCCATCTGCCAAGTTTTTGCCCGTTCACTTCACCTGTCCACATCCCTCTGTGGACTCCTTGTGTCATCCTCACCACTTGCCTTCCCATCTATTTTTGTGTCATCCGCAAACTTGGTGATTGTACATTCACTTCCCTGATTTAAATTATTAATATATATTGTAAATAATTGTGGTCCCAGCACTGATTCCTGTGGCACTCCCCTGACTAGAGGTTGCCATCCTGAAAATGCCCCCCTTATCCTAACTCTCTGTCTTCAATAAGTTTGCTCAATCCTCCTTAGATTTGAATGTAGGAGGGTTGATCAGTAATTTCACAGATAACATGAAAATTGGTGGGGTGGTAAACAGCGAGGAGGATAGCCTTAGATTGCAGAAGGATATAGACGGGCTGGTCAGACTGGCTGATCAGTGGCGAATGGAATTTAAGCAGGATAAGTGTGAGGGGATGCACTTGGGCAGGACAAACAATGCACGAGAATACACGATGAGTGGTAGGACCCTGGGAAGTACCAAGGAACAGAGGGACATTGGTGTGCATGTCCATCGGTCCTTTAAGGTAGTGGGACAGGTAGATAAGGTGGTTAAGAAGGCATATGGGATACTTGCCTTTATTAGCCTAGGCATAGAATATAAGAGCAGAGAGGTTATGCTGGAACTGTATAAAACGTTGGTTAGGCCACAGCTAGAGAACTGTATGCAGTTCTGGAATCCACATTATAGGAAGGATTTGATTGCACTAGAGAGAGTGCAGAGGAGATTTACCAGGATATTGCCTGGGCTGGAGAGTTTTAATTATGAGGAGAGATGGGATAGACTAGGGTTATTTTCCCTGAAGCAGAGGAGATTGAGGGGGAAATGACTGAGATGTATAAAATTATGAGGGGCACAGACAGGGTAGACAGGAAGGAACTTTTCCCCTTGGTGGAGGGATCAATAACTAGGGAACATAGATTTAAAGTAAGGGGCAGGAGGTTTAGAGGGGATGTGAGGAAGAATTTTTTTCACCTAGAGGGTGGTGGGAATCTGGAAGTCATTGCCTGAAAGGGTGGTAGAGGCAGATACCCTC
Source organism: Carcharodon carcharias (assembly GCF_017639515.1). Lineage (NCBI taxonomy): Eukaryota > Metazoa > Chordata > Chondrichthyes > Lamniformes > Lamnidae > Carcharodon > Carcharodon carcharias. Next base: position 242,123,810 of record NC_054467.1, on the reverse strand, counting down.
GTAACATTTAAGAAGTATCTGGATGTGCACTTGCGATGCCATGGCATACAAGGCTATGGGCCTAGTGCTGGAAAAAGGGATTAGAATAGTTAGATACTTGTTTGACCTGCGCAGATGAGATGGGCCGAAAGGCCTTTTTCTGTGCTGTAGACCTCTATGACTCTGTGACTCTATACTACCCCCAACACCATTGGCTCTTATCTTATTAAGTAGCCTTATGTGCGATACCTTATCAAACACCTTTTGGAAATCCAAATATATTACATCTACTGGTTCCTCTTTATCTATCCTGCTTGTTAGCTCCTCAAAGAATTCTAATAAATTTGACAGACTTGATTTCCCCTTCATGAAGCCATGCTGATTCTGCTTGATTATATTATGTACGTCTAAATGTTCAGCTATTATGTCCTTTATCATCGATTCTAACATTTTCCCAAAGACAGGTATTAAGCTAACTGCCCTGTATTAACCATTTTTGTCACCCTCCTTTTTTGAATAAGGAATAAGGGCAGTTTTTCAATCCTCTGGGACTTCCAGGATCTAAGGATTCTTGGAAGATTGCTACCAGTGCATCCATTATCTCTGTAGCTACTTGCTTTAATATCCTAGGATGCAACCCCTCAGGTCCAGGGGACTTATCGGCCTTTAGCCCCATTAGTTTCCCTAGTGCTTTTTCTCTAGTGATTTTTATTGTATTTATTTCCTCGCTCACTTTCGCCCCTTGATTATTTAGTATTTTTGGAATGCTATTAGTGCCTTCTACCGTGAGGACTGATGCAAAGTATTTATTCAACTCGTCTGCCATTTCCTGCTTCCCCATTATTATTTCCCCACCCTCATTCTCTAAGGGGCCTCTGTTCACTTTGGCCTCTCTCTTCCTTTTTATATATTTAAAGAAGCTCTTACTGTCCATTTTTATAATACTTGCTAGTTTACCCTCAAATTTAATTTTCTCCCTCTTTATTTTTTTTTGTTATCTTTTGCTGGTTTTAAAACTTCCCCAATCTGCTGGTTTACCACTAATTTTTGCCACATTGTATGTTTTTTCTTATCAAATTGATACTGTCCTTACTTTCCTTGGTTAACCATGGTTGGATTATCCCCTTCCTTGAATCTTTCTTCCTCTTGAGATATAACTTTGTTGTAAGTCATGAACTATTTTCTTAAACGTTTGCCATTATTCATCAACCACCTTTTCTGCTAAACTCTTTTCCCAGTCCACTCTAGCCAAATCTGCCATCATTCCTTTGTAATTACCCTTATTTAAGGTTAGCAAAGTTGTTTCTTACTCAAGTTTCTCACAGTCAAACTGAATGCTAAATTCTACTATGTTATGGTCACTGTTTCCCAGGGGATCTTTTACACTGAGATCATTTATTAAACCTGCCTCATTAGACATTACCAGATTGAAAATAGCCTGATCCTTCGTTGGATCCTCAACATATTGTTCTAGGAAACTGTCCCGAATACACTCTTTGAATTCTTGCTCGTGGCTATCTGCCAATTTGATTTTCTCAATTTATATCAAGATTAAACTCATTCATGATTAATGTACTGAATTTTTACATGCCCTCATTATCTCCTGATTCATTCTCTGTCCTATAGTATAGCTACTGTTAGGGGGCCTATAGACTATCCCACCAATGTCTTTTTCCTCTTGTTATTTCTTACCTCCACCCATATAAATTCTACATCTTCTAGCTCAAGATCGTTTCTTGCTATTGGACTTATTCCATCTCGTACTAACAAAGCTACCAGTGTCCTTTTCTCCCTGCCAGTCCTTTCGAAAGTCACAAACCGCTGAATATTTAGTTCCCAGCTTTGATCTCCTTGTAACCACATCTGCACAATAATTATAAGATCATACCCGTTAGTCTCTCTTTGTGCCATTAATTCATTTATCTTGTTCCAAAAACTATGTGCATTTACGTAAAGAACCATTAATTTTGCCTTTATACCAATTGTTTCCTCCTTTGACCCTACTTGCTGCTTTTTTTAATGCTTTTACATTCTGTCCCTTTCTGTGACTCTCTGGGGTTCATTACCTAAATGGCTGCCCTACAATGCTGCCATATCCTTTTGCTTTGTAAGCCTACTTATTCCTTCTCCAGAACCCTCACCCCCTCTATTTAGATTAAAGCCCTCTCGACAGCCCTAGTTATTTGATTCGCCAGGACACTGGTCCCACTGGTTCAAGTGAAGCCCGTCCCACCAGAACAGCTCCCTGCTACCCCAGTACTGGTGCCAATGCCCCATGAACTGAAACCCATTCCTCCCACACCAATCTCTGAGACACGCATTTAACTCCTTGACTTTATTTACCCTATGCCAGTTTGCCCGTGACTCAGGCAGTAATCCCAAGATTGTTACCTTCGAGGTTCTGGTTTTTAATTTAGTTCCTAACTGTTCAAATTCTCTCAGCAGAACCTCCTTTCTAGTACTATCAATTTTTTTGGTACCAACGTGGATGACGACAGCTGGATCCCTTCCCTCCCACTCCAAGTTCCTCTCCAGCCCTAAGGAGATATCTTTAACCCTGGAACCGGGCAGGCAACACAGCCTTTAGGACTCACGCTCATGGCTGCAGAAAACAATATCTGTCCCCGTAATTATACTGTCCCCTACCACTACTACATTTCCATTCCCTCCCCCCACTTGAATGGCTCCCTGTACCACAGTCAGTTTGCTCATCCTCCTTGCAGTCTCCACTCTCATCCACACAGCTTGTAAACGTTCAACAGTTGCAGGGGCTGAGGGTCCTCGAATGCTACCCCCTGGGTCCCACACCTGCCTCACCTGCAATTACAGCCTCCTGTCCCTCCTGTGGCGCAGATTGAAATTGGCAGGTATGATGTGGTGGGTATCGGGGAGATATGGCTGAGGGGGATCAGGACTGGGAGCTAAATATCCAAGGATATACATCCTATCGAAAAGATAGGCAGGTTGGCAGAGGGAGTGGGGTTGCTTTGTTAGTAAGAAAAGAAATTAAATCGATAGCAAGAAACGACGTAGGGTCAGATGATGTAGAATATGTGTGGGTAGAGTTGAGGAACCGCAAAGGTAAAAAAACCATAATGGGAGTTATTTACAGGCCTCTGAACAGTAGTCAGGATGTGGGGCACAAGATACACCAGGAGATAGAAAAGTTGTGTAAGAAAGGCAAGGTTCCAGTGATCTTGGGGGATTTCAATATGCAGGTAGACTGGGAAAATCAGATTGGTAGTGGATCCCAAGAAAAGAAGTTTGTGGAATATCTTCAAGATGGCTTTTTGGAGCACCTTGTGGTGGAGCCCACTAGGGAACAGGCAATTCTAGATTTAGTGATGTGTAATGAGGCAGATTTGATAAGGAAGCTTAAGGTGAAGGAGCCCTTAGGAGGAAGAGACCATAATATGATAGAATTTACCATGCAATTTGAGAGGAAAAAGCTGGAATCAGATGTAACAGTATTACAGTTGAATAAAGGTAACTACAGAGGCATGAAGGAGGAGCTGGTCAGAATTGACTGGGAGATGAGCCTAGCAGGAAAGACAGTGGAACAGCAATGGCAGGAATTTCTGGGAGTAATTTGGGAGACACAGCAAAAAGTAATCCCTAGGAAGAAGAAGCATACTAAAGAGAGGACGAGGCAACCATGGCTGACAAGGGAAGTCAGGGACAACATAAAAGGTAAAGAAAAAGCATACAATGCGGCGAAGAGCAGTGGGAAGCCAGGGGATTGGGAAGACTACAAAGACCAACAGAGGACCAACAAAGAAATAAGGAGGGAGAAGATTAAATATGAGGGTAAACTAGCCAGTAATATAAAAGAAGATTGCAAGAGTTTTTTAGATCTATAAAGGGTAAGAGAGAAGCTAAAGTGATATTGGGCCACTGGAAAATGACGCTGGAGAAGTAATAATGGGGAACAAAGAAATGGCAGAGGAACTGAATAGTACTTTGTGTCAGTCTTCAAGTAGGAAGACACGAATAACATCCCCAAAATTCAAGAGAGTCGGGGGGCAGAGGTGAGTATGGTGGCCGTTACCAAGGAGAAGGTGCTAGGAAAACTGAAAGGTCTGAAGGTGGATAAATCACCTGGACCAGATGGATTACACCCCAGAGTTCTGAAGGAGATAGCTGAAGGGATAGTGGAGGCATTAGTAGTGATCTTTCCGGAATCACTGGAGTCAGGGAGGGTCCTAGAGGAATGGAAAATCGCTAATGTAACCCCCCTGTTTAAGAAAGAAGTGAGGTAAAAGACAGGAAATTACAGGCCGATTAGCCTTACCTCGGTCGTTGGTAAGATTTTAGAGTCCATTATTAAGGATGAGATTTCTGAATACTTGGAAGTGCATGGTAAAATCAGCAAAGTCAGCATGGTTTCATCAAGGGGAGGTCATGCCTGACAAATCTGTTAGAATTCTTTAAGGAGGTAATGAGTAGGTTAGACAAAGGAGAGCCAATGGATGTTATCTACTTGGACTTCCAGAAGGCCTTTGACAAGGTGCCACACAGGAGGCTGCTCAGTAAGATAAGAGCCCATGTTGTTAGAGGCAAGGTACTAGCATGGATAGAAGATTGGCTGTCTGGCAGGAGGCAGAGAATGGGGATAAGGGGGTCCTTCTCAGGATGGTGGCCGGTGACTAGTGGAGTTCCACAGGGGTCAGTGTTGGGACCACAACTTTTCACTTTATACATTAATGATCTAGATGAAGGAACTGAGGGCATTCTGGCTAAGTTTGCAGATGATACAAAGATAGGTGGAGGGACAGGTAGTATTGAGGAGGCAGGGAGGCTGCAGAAGGATTTAGACAGGTTAGGAGAATGAGCAAAGAAGTGGCAGATGGAATACAATGTGGGGAAGTGTGAGGTCATGCACTTTGGTAGGAAGAATAGAGGCATAGACTATTTTTTAAATGGGGTGAGAATACAGAAATCTGGAGTGCAAAGGGACTGGGAGTCCTAGTCCAGGATTCTCTTAAGGTTAACTTGCAGGTTGAGTTGGTAGTTAGGAAGGCAAATGCAATGTTGGCATTTATTTCGAGAGGACTAGAATATAAAAGCAGAGATGTGCTGCTGAGGCTTTATAAGGCTCTGGTCAGACCATATTTAGAATATTGTGAGCAATTTTGGGCCCCGTATCTCAGGAAGGATGTGCTGGTCCTGGAGAGGGACCAGAGGAGGTTCATGAGAACGATCCCAGCAATGAAAGGCTTAACTTATGAGGAACGTTTGAGGATTCTGGGTCTATACTCGATGGAGTTTAGAAGGATGAGGGGGGGATCTGATTGAAACTTACAGAATACTGAAAGGCCTGGATAGAGTGGGCTTGGGGAAGATGTTTCCATTAGTAGGAGAGACTAGGACCCGAGGGCACAGCCTCAGAGTAAAGTGAAGACCTTTTAGAACAGAGTTGAGGAGAAACTTCTTTAGCCAGAGAGTGGTAAATCTATGGAATTCATTGCCACAGAAGGCTGTGGAGGCCAGGTGATTGAGTGTATTTAAGACCGAGATAGATAGATTCTTGATTGGTAAGGGGATCAAAGGTTATGGGGAGAAGGCGGGATATGGGGTTGAGAAACTTAACAGCCATGATTGAATGGCGGAGCAGACTCGACGGGGCCAAATGGCCTAATTTCTGCTCCTATGTCTTATGGTCTTATGGTCCCTGATCACACACCAAATTCAAATTGCCTAACCTGAGGAGTGTGACCGCCTCCTGGAGTAAAGTGCCCAGGTAATTTTCTCCCTCCCTGATGTGGCACAGTGTCTGCAGCTCAGACTCCAGATCCTCAACTCGGATCTGAAGTTCCTTGAGTTGCAAACACTTACTGAAGATGTGTTCGCCCTGGATCGCCTTGGTGTCCAGCAGCACCCCACATGCTGCAGCAACAACACATCACCCATCCTGCCATTCCTGTCGTAGTTTAATTAATTAATTAATTAATTACTCTAGTATCGCTGCTTTTTCTGCTTAGCGCAGAATTTTCCCATTGGCAATGGGGGCAGGCCTCGCAAGCTGACGCGTAAAATGACGTGTGGTGTCATCAGGCGAGCGTCCCGGCATCACCACGTGCCATTGAGATATTTCGGTTGGCGGGCATGCGATGAACTCTGATGCGCACCCACCATTAATTAAGGGCCACTTAAGGCCTTGAGGTACCAACTGATGATGATTTTTCAGGGTCTGTGCAATCTTCAGGTCATTGCACGGGCGCAACGGGCAGGCGGGTAGGACACATTTGTATAAGCCTCATCCACGGGCGGGATAAGAGGGGCCAGTGGGGTCGCGAATGTGCTCAGTCAGATATTTAATTTGGAAAGTTACTGATGCTTGCCTGTGTGAGCAGAATTACTTCAAAACTCATACCAGCTGATTGGACAGGACTCACAGCCTTCAGGTCAGTATGCTGAAGTGAAGATCCTTTTTAGTGTCTGCAGGTTTCAGGAAGCTTTCCTGTAGCCTGGGAATGGAAGTTGTGTCCTCCACTGGCTCTAAAGGTCACAGCTGCCCTCAACTTCTATGCCTCTGGCACCTTCCAGGGCTCGGTGGGTGATCTTTGTGGAGTCTCCCAATCAGCTGTCCACAATTGGGTCAATCAGATGACAGGCGCTCTGTTCAGACCTGCACTGACTTTCATCCACTATTGTTGGGACCAGGCCAGCCAGACAGAACGAGCCAGAGGCTTTGTGGCCATTGCTGGCTTCCCCCGCGTCCAGGGTGCAATAGACTGTACACATGTGGCCATCAAGGCACCAGAAGGTGAGCCCGGTGCCCTCGTCAACAGGAAGGGCTTCCACTCCATGAACGTGCAGACAGGATGCTGATTCTACAAGTCTGTGCCAGGTACCCAGGCAGCTCTCACGACGCCTACATCCTCAGACACTCCCAGGTGTCAGGGCTTTTCAGTGCTCCAGCCCAGCTTGATGGATGGCTGCTGGGTGACAAGGGCTATCCCCTCAGAAGGTGGCTCATGACACCTCTCCAAGAACAGAAGCTGATCAGCGGTACAATAGGAGCCATGCCTCCACAAGGGCTGTGGTGGAGAGAACCATTGGCCTTCTCAAGATGCTTCTGTTGCCTGGACCGCTCAGGGGGCGCACCCCAGTACTCCCCAGATTGTGTGTCAGTGATAGTGGTTGCATGCTGCGCTCTCCACAATTTTGTGCTAGAAAGGGGGGACACAGTGGATGATGAAGACATCAATGCCGTGGCTGCGACTGAACACAATGAGTCCAGCAGTGAGTCCGAGGATGAGCATGCACAGGGAAATGCTGAGGGGGTAGATGCTGACCCAGGCAATCTGCAGGGAGGCAGGGACACCCAGGAGGCTTTAATTCAATGAACCTTCAGCTAGAACACCACAGATGGACCTCCAACAAAAGCCTATGCTGCAGATTCCATACTCGATACCTAAGTGCTAAATCTGCCTGGACAGGAACATTAACTAAAAGCCTTGTCAATAAAGCTCAATGTGACACAACCTACTCATAACGTCATGGGTAATCATCCACCTGCAGAGGAAAAGAGGCACCCTCACCCATGATGACATGTCTAAAATTAATTATATAACAAAATGATCTTAAGGAAACAAAATGACAAAGATGTTAAATCTAATCAAGACCTCATTGCGGGGCAACACAAACGCACCAGTGAGAAACCTGTGGTGTGCCTAAGGTACCTTAAATTTACGCTTACAGATGCTACATCTAGGTGCTGTCCCCTCTCTGGCACTGGCACCTGAGACAGCCTGCTGACCCTGCTGTCTTGTTGGCCTTGATGACCTTGGCGGGCATCCTCTGGCCTGTGGAGCCTATGCTGGCCCCGCCTGGGACAGAGCTGCCAATTCCACAGCTGGCATCTCCCCAGTCGCCGCAGCCTCATCGGATACAACGGTCACTAGCAGAAGGGTGGAGGAGCTGCCGCCCTCACCTAGAGCGCCCTGAGAGGAGCCCACAGAGACGGCAGTTAGCTGCTGAGCCAAAGTGAGGTCGCTTCGGACCTCCCTGCTCACCGTGGATGGATGGGCACCGAGCTGGGAAACTTGGTCCCCAGACCATCTCCCACATTAGCACTGACCAGCTGAGGTCAATGCCGATGTGAGGGCTAGCTGGTCAGAGCGCATCCCCAGGAAGCCCTGATGGTCTCCTGGAGGAGCCTCTCCACGAGAGTCGTCACTCCCTCCATGGAGGAAGCATGGTTCTCGGCCATGATGCTCATTGCATTGGTGGTGGTCCACATGGATTCCTCCACCATGGAGACTAAGCCAAGCATAGCCTCATGTATCTCCCCCAGATGCTCCCGCACACCCTGCTGAACTTCCAGCATTTGCTGCCTCATGGACGACTCTGCCATTGACTGAGCATGTGCCTGGTCCCCTGCAGTCCTCCGACTGCTGGCACCATGTGCACTCTCTGTCTCTGCCAGCTCCTCCAGTGACTGTGAAGTGTCTTCACCGCTGTGCTCTAGGACACTAGCCGATGATCTAATTGCCATCAAGGTGCTAGTATCTGCGCTCGTGCCTGCCTGGCAGAGATGGTGTGATGCTGTTGGATCAGAGACTTCAGGACCCTCAGGTCCTGTGCCTCCTCCACCCACCCCTGATCTGCTGATGCTGAATGGAAGAACAAGGACATTTGATTAGTTAACGTGGACGCAATGTCAATGTGCCTGCCCCCGCATCACTATTTGCTCACCCTTCCATAAGCAATGGACAAGCCATGTTGCAAACTTCAGTCACTAAACATTCAGCAGTGCCATAGCTGCTGGGACACTCATGGTGACCTCACTGCTGGGCTAACATACCTGCCCGTGGCAGCCCAGCCTCACCGACACCGGTAGACCTGGGCGCATGGCGCCTCTCTAGATCGAGGACCTCCTGCTCGAACCTGGTAATGATGGCCAACTTGGCTGGCCCTCTGCCAGTCCTCAACTGCTCAGTGGCATTATGAGCATTCTTCCCCTGAAAAAGAGAAAAGAGCATTGATTAGTGCTAATTGTACCTGGAATCTCTTCGTTGCTGTCCCACCCCAACCAGAGTGGGACATTGCAGGGCTCCAGTGCCTCCTCACCCTGCAGCTGCCACACACTCTCACAAAGATGCCAGGTCTGTCTCCCCGGTCTTGGCCAAATGCAGCCTACATCACATATGGCACCACGTGGTCCAACTTTGCAAAGCAAGGAGGCGCAAGCAAGTGGAATGCCAAGGGCAGCAGATGGATCAATGCCCCGTCACCTGGAAGCTCCCCTCCCAGCATGTCAACACCCTGACTTTGACATGTCCTGGAGTTCCAGCACTGCGCCTAGGTGCATCTCCTCCAGGTTGCCTCCAAAACAGTAATGTGGGTCTCAGTGTACCACATGCTGCGGGTGCAGCACCCATCTCTTCACCACCCTCTCAGGGTGAGCTCGGCATGGGCAATATCTGCTGGCCCACCCAGCGAAGGACACATGCCGTCAATGGTTCAATGCAATCACTGCACTCAGAGTTGTGGGGGTGGGTGCGGCCGGGGGTGGTGGAAGCCTACCTGCTGGGTAAAGTGACCAATGCCAACATGGTACTCACCCTTCCTGAGCGTAAAAGGTTATTAAAACGCTTGGGGCACTGGATCCTGGTGCATTGCACCACATCGCGGGAGCTCACTGCCTCCACCACCTCCTCCCAGGCATGTTTGGTCATGTGGGGGGCCCTCCTCCTCCCATCCCTGGGAGCGAGGACCTCCCGCCTTCTGCCACCTCCTCGAGGAGGGCAGCAATCGTCTGAGAAACAAGGGGCGAAGTGCCCCCCTGCCCTACCCTCCTGCTTGGCCTGCTCACCAGTAGCGCTCTGGGGAGGGGTAGCCCTTCTGCTGGCCATGTTCGCCAGCCTTGGCAAGGCTACAGGAGCACTTTTAAACAGGCCGCCGCGTTGCCATTGGGCCCAGTGGTTATAGCAGTCTCGCCGCCACCCAGCCACTCCCGCTGTCCTCGGGAGCTGCGTTTCACGCTGGGCGGGCCTTAATTGGCCTGCTCGCATAAAATGGCTGCCCGCACCCAATCGCAGGCAGCAATTGGGTTTGTGCCCACCCTTGCCCGCTTCCGCACAGCCTGCCTGACAGATAGGCAGAAAATTCTGCTCTTAAAGTAAAAGTAAGGTCATTAGTTTGTATTTACGTTTCTAGTCTCTTTTTTTCCTCTCTTTTTCTTAAAAATAGCCTGTTAAGTATAAGGTTGATACCGGTGAGTACAAAAATAATTACAATATAGACTATAAATGCTCACCAATCCTACTCACCAATCAGCTGCTTTCCCTGCCATTGCATCACGTTGTGGTTTGTGGGGTTGCTCTGCTTGTAGAAGAATGAGGGAACACAGGTTTAAAATTTTGGGCAAGAGATGCAGGGGGAATGAGAACAAGAACTTTTTATTTATGCTGCGAGAGGTAATGACCTGGAACTCACTGACCACGAGAGCAGTGGATGCAGAAACAATCAATGATTCCAATGGAAACTGGATGGTCACTTGAAGGAAATAAATTACAGGGCTATGGGGATCAAACATTGGAGTGGGACTGAAATTCAAACAGAAAATGCTGGAAAAACTCAGCAGATCTGGCAGCATCTGTGGGGAGAGGAACAGAATCAATGTTTCGAGTCCCAATGACTCTTCTTTAGAGCTGAAGAAAAGTAGAAATCTGATGGACTGTATACTGTTGAATAGAGGGGATGGAACAGGTGGAGCAAAATAGAAGGTCGGGGTTAGTTGGGAGCTCAGGAGTGATTTGATGAAGGTGTCATGGACACAAGGCAAAGGGCATGTTAATGATAGTGTTAGAGACTAAAGAAAGTGCTGATAGTGGCAAAAAGGTAAAATAGCAGAATGTGTTAATAGCAGGACAAGGGTCAGTGCTCTGTGAAAGCAAAACATAAGAACAAGTTGCAGCTGGCCCTGTGGAGGAACTGGTTGGAAAAAAAAAGGACAAAATGGAGGAGAGAGTTCATGGTCTGAAGTTGTTGAATTCAATATTAAGTCCGGAAGGCTGTAGAGTGCCTAATCAGAAGATGAGGTGCTGTTCCTCCAGTTTGCATTGAGCTTCACTGGAACATTGCAGCAAGCCAAGGATGGAAATGCAGGCATTAGAGCAGGGTGGTGTGTTGAAATAGCAAGCAGCAGGAAGGTCGGGGTCATGCTTGCGGACAGAATGAAGGTGTTCCGCAAAGTGGTCACCCAGTCTATGTTTAGTCTCCCAATATGAGCAGCAGTGGGGTAACTGAATTGCTCTGCGTGAAGTCTGCATGGACTAGATGAGCTGAAATTGACTCTACAACTTTGTTATAGAGTCCCACTGTCCACAAAAAGTAGAATAAATCCAATCCAGCCAATTATCACTGTACAACAGCATACTCTCAATCACCAGCAAAGTGATTAACAGTGTCATTGACAATGCTACAATGTGGCATAATCAGCAATAACCTGCTCACTGATAGTCAAGTTTGGATTAGCCAAGACTAGCCAGCTCCAGATCTTATTACAGCCTTGGTCCAAACATTGACACTGAGCTAAATTCCAGAGGTGAGGTGAGAGCGACTACCTTTGACATCAAGGCAGCATTTGACTAAGTGTGGCATCGAGGAGCCCCAGCAAAACTGGAGTCAATGGGAATTGAAGGAAAACTCTCTGCTGGTTAGACAAAGCAGCCTGAGCTCCTCCCCCTCCACTGTTCGCTCCCTTCATCACCGCTGCACAGTGTCAGCAGTGCACCACTTACAGGATGCACTGCAGCAGCTCACTAAGGCTCCTGTTAAAAGCACCTTCAAAACCCACAACATCTACCATCCAAAAGGACAAAGGCAGCAGATGCATGGGAACACCATTACTTGCAAACTCCCCTCCAAACCACACACGATGATGACTTGGAACTATATTGCTGTTCCTTCACTGCCACTGGATCACAATCTTGGAAATCACTTCCTCCATAATGTGATCCCATCTTATTCCCTGTGCTTTCCCCTCCCCAGTTGGATCTTAAACCTTAGAGCTTTGGTCACTATCGCTTAGGTGCTTGCATACATTTAGTTTGTTGACATGATCCACTTCTCAGAACCAGATCTACCAACATTTCCAAACATGTATGCCACCTAACCTTTTGGATGATGAATTCCATTCCATTCCTTTCACTGCCCCATTGAGAAGTGAATAATCAAAATATCCCAGAAATTTATTCTGACCCATGTCTTTGATTCAACTGGAGATATTGTCTTCCATTTCAGTCCCACAATTTGAAGAAAATAAACCTGATGTGAATCGCTCAATCAACGCCAACAATAGTCTTACGCCGCCCAACCCCCACTCTAAAACCCGCACCGTCCATCATCACTCTCACTCATTTTTACAATGGTGAACAGGCCAGTGGACAAACTAAACATTGGATAAATGAAGTGTCCATGCCCAAATATTCACGCCAAAAAAGTAATAGGTGTGTTTGTTTGTGTTTGTGTCTACCTAATCACGATGCAAAATCTTTGGTTGTATGAATGCTACATCTACATGTTCGCTTTAACACTGACAGCACCTCTGAATCTGGCAAAGTATAACATTAATCAGACCATCTCAGGAAATTCAGCACAACGGAGTAACAATGGAAGATATGTGCACTCATATAGCATTCTTTCAGGACCTCAGGACATCCCAAAGCACTTTACAGCCAATGATGTAATTTTGAAGTGTAGTCATGGCTCTAATGAAGGAAACACAGCAGCCAATTTTCATGCAGCAAAGCCTCACTAACAGCAATGTGATGATGACCAGATAATCAGCTTTAGTGATGTGGGCTGAGGGATAAATATTGGCCAGGACACCTGCTCTTCTTCAGCATGTGGGATGTTTTGCATCCACCTGGTGGGTTAACGTCTCATCCAAAAGGCAACACCTTGGCTCTAACAGGACAGCACTCATGCAGTATTGCACTAAAGTGCAGCCTGGATTCTGTGCTCATGGGCAGAATTTTGCCCTTGGATGGCGGGCGGGCCCCACCGGCTCGGCGGCAGGTGGACAGCCGACCAAACCACCCGCCCCCCCCCACCGCCGAAACGGGGCCCACCACCACTTTGAGTGGGCGGGCCAATTGAGGCCTGTCCGGCGGCCTGCCCGACAGGAAGTGCTATGCGCTTTCTGTGCGGGTTGGGAGAGGGAATCCCCATCTGTCAAAGTGCGCTCTTTCACGCATGCACACGAAAGAGCGCACTGCTCCCTGAGGCAAAGTCCTGTCTTAGGGAGATTCGTGAGAAAAATAGAAAAATGTTAAAATTATTCACATGTCCCCCTCATGTGACAATGTCACACGAGATGGGACATGTTAATAATAAACACAAAAAATTTATTAAATGTTTAAAAAACGGACATGAAACTTCATCCCGCTGGTGCTCCTGGCCTGTCCGCCAGCCTTAAGCTCGGACGGGCAGGTATTTAATTATCTTAATGAGCCTGTCAATGGCCTCAATCTGATTTCGCTGTCCATTCGCCTTCCTAAAAATTTAAAGGGACCAGGATGACGTCGGGGGTTCCTCCCGATGTCATCCCGCGTCATTTTCCCCTTGGTGACCGGGCCCCGCCCCCAAATCGCCGACGGGAAAATCCTGTATCATGTCTCTGGAGTGGGCCTTAAACCGACGTATTCTGACAAAGAGGCAGGCATGTTATCTTTGAGCCACAGCTGGCACTGTAACAGAGCACCAATTTTTAAAAATTTTTTGTTCGTGGGATGTAGACTTCGCTGGCCGGGCCAGCATTTATTGCCCATCCCTAGTTGCCCTTGAGAAGGTGGTGGTGAGCCGCCTCCTTAAACCGCTGCAGACCATATGGCATAGGTACAGCCACAGTGCTGTTAGGGAGGGAGTGCCAGGATTTCGGCCCACTGACAATGATGTTTGGCCTGCAGCTCTCCAAGGCAGGACAGAAATCCGTGAGGACCACTGTCTCTCCTCCAGCCTATTAAGAGCCAGATGACTGTTAAATGACATCAGGGCAGCCGTTCTTCTCTGGCTGGGCTCCCCACCGACTTTTTAGCCAGGGTGGGTTGGCTTGGGCTACGGGGACAGTGGGCAGAGTTTTACGCCGATTGGGCAGGCGCGTGCCTAACCCGATCGGACATGAAATTGCGGGACATGGCGTTGGGCGAGCAAACCGATGTCATCTCGCGGCCATGCGATAGTTTGGTCGGTGGGCGAGCAGGGGTGCAGGAGGCGCTCCCACCATTAATTAGGAGGCCAGTTAAGGCTATTAAAAAGGGAATTGACGCCAATTTTACAATGCCGGTGTGATTTTGCACTCATCGCACGTGCAAAACAGGCAGGCCGCCAGCCGACAATTTGCAAAACCTCATCCAAAGGCAGGATAAAAAGGGTCAGCAGCATCGCCAGTGTGAGTAATGAGGAGTATGGTAGGTAGCTTGCTGCTGGTGACTTATTGGCACTTGGCAGCTTCATCTCTGTTCGGGGCTTCATTATTAGCATTTCCAGGCTTCAGCTCAGGTCTCCTTGGTGTCTCCAAGGAGCCTGGAGGATTCAGACATTGTAGACCCTTCCAGGTGTCAAACAGCCTTCTGTAACCCTGATAATGGGGTTTGTGGTCTCCACTGGAGGCACGTCCTCTGAGGAGAAGGGAGGGGCAGAAGGGGGAGGGGGCCAGGTATCCTAATGCAGATTCCAGGGGAGCGACCTGTTGGAGGAGAGGCATAGTCCAGGGGGCGCAGGGAGAGCAGGCAGTCCAAGGCATTAGGGGCCACAGAAGAATGCGTTGTCCTGCTGCCAGGTTCGCAGGCACCGATGCAGCTACGTCAGTGTGTCCGAGGCGCAATGCCAAAGGAGGCTCCACTCCTCAAGGGAGACTATGACCTGTTTGCCAGATGATTGGGCCTGAGATCACATCCAACTGTGTGGGTGGACATGCCATGCCAGTGGCGCTAAAGGTCACAGTGCCCCTCAACTTCTATGCCTCCGGCTCTTTCCAGGGGTCGGTGGGTGATATGTGTGAAGTCTCCCAATCAGCTGTCCACAGTTGAGTCAAGCCGGTGACAGAAGCTCTGTTCAGACGTGCATTGACTTGCATTCATTACCGCACGGACAAGGCCAGCCAGGCAGAGTGAGCCAGAGGCTTTGCAGCGTGTCCAGGGTGAAATTGGCTGCACACATGTGGCCATCAAGGCGCCAGCGGGTCAGCCCGGTGCCTTCATCAACAGGAAGGGATTCCACTCCATGAACGTGCAGATAGTGAGTGCCCATAGGATGTATATTCTGCAAATCTGTGCAAGGCACTCTGGCAGCTCCCATGACGCTTGCATCCTGAGACACTCCCAGGTTTCGAGGCTCTTCAGTGCTCCAGCCCGACTGGATGGATGGTTATTGGGTGAAAAGGGCTATCCCTTGAAAAGGTAGCTAATAATGCCTCTCTGCCTCCCAAGAACAGCGGCAAAGCAGCTTTGTAATAGGAGTCACAACTGCACAAGGGCAATGATGGAGAGGATCATAGGTCTTCTGAAGATTCACTTCCGATGCTTGGACTGTTCAAGGGGTGCATTACAATGCCCCCCAGAGCGGGTGTCACTGATTATGGTTGCGTGCTGCGCTCTCCACAATCTGGAGGAAGAGTATCTTGATGCAGCTCCACAGCCCACAGATGGTGACTCCAGCGGTGATTCAGAAGAGGAGCATAGTGAGAATGCTGAGGGTGTGAAGGCAGACCTCTGTAGCCTCTAGGGAGGCAGAGACATCAGGGATGCCTTGATCCAATGCTCCTTCTGCTAGGCTGCCAAATAAGCAATACCACCTCATGCTAGGGCTGCTGCCTCCATCCCGGATGTCTCAATTGACTGTTTCCTTTGACACCAAAGTCCAGTCAGTGCCTGTGTAATAAAGTTTAGAGCCATCCACGTCCAGCATTTCATACTGGCATACCCTGCACCACATCAAATAAAAATAGTGAAGCCATACTGGGGTCATTGCAACAAAAGAAAATTTATCCCATTTTGACAGTCCAGACAACAGAAGGTCACCCATGGCCAGTCCCTCTTGAGTTCATGAAATCTTAAACTTATGTTTATGAGTGTTATGTCTTTTTGCAACCCCACCTCCCCCCACCACCCCCCCAACCCCGCCATTGGCAACGACATTGGAGACCGCCTGCTGACTCTGTTGTCCTGTTGGCCTTGATGACCTTGACAGTTGCCCTCTGGCTAGTGGAGCCTGTGCTGGCCTGGTTCAGGGGGCAGGTGTGAGGCAAGTGCATCTGGAGCCTGGCAGTCCTCTGGCATCAGGGGTAGCTTTTCAGTGTCCTGCGACTGGGTGCATGTTGGCAAATCTAAGGGAGAACAATGACAAGTCATCAGTTTAAGTCATTGCACTGTCACTGTGCATGGTGAGACGATGGAGGCCTGCATCATGGTGCCATTGTATTTCAATGATCCATGGGGAATTCAGTTTTGAGGCTCCAGTCAATGGTGACAATGGTCACAAGAATGTTTGCACCATCTAAAACTCTCAACCCTGTACACTCTTATCTCCGTCTGACACCCCAGCCTCTCCACGCCAGTTAACCGATGTGTGTGCCGGCTCTCCACCTCCAGGGCGTCCTGCTCATACCTCGTGAGGATTAGAAGGTTAGTGGAGCCTTCACCAGTCCTTGACCTTTCAGTGTAGTTATGGGATATCTTCTCCTGAAAGGAAGAGGAGCATTGTAAATTTAATCCACTCTCTACCTGCAGCGCCATTGCAGCCTGGCCAACCCCGTCTGAGGAGCACCTCGCAGGGCTCAGCCGATTCGTGACCCTGCAGCCGCAAGGCACTCAGTCCAAGCAGCCAGGGCTCACCCACTTGGCCAGCTCTGACGTCGTAGACAGTTGGCACTCAGACTCTAACACCCCTGAGCTCCACGGGGCGGGGATGGCCAGACCTTAACACTTCATCACACTGATCCATACCAGCACGGTACTCACCCTTCCCGAGCGCAGCAGCTCATTAAACCTCTTGTGGCACTGGACCCAGGTACGCTGCACAACATCATGGCTGCTGCTGATCAGCGCTGCCACCTCCCCCCAAGCTCTTTTTATAAGGTGCGGTGGCATCCTCCTCCCATCTCTGGGGACAAGGGTGTCCCCTATGGCAGCCACCTCCCCCAGGAAGCCCGTGACGCACTCTTCAGAAAACCGGGGGTGCTGAGTACCCACCCGACCTACCCTCCTACCTGGCGTCTGCAGCCTCACTTGAAGCCACAATTTCCTGTTGACAACACCGAAGATGTCGGCGTCGCTGGCAGCCTTCCAGGGGCTGACTGTGCCATTTTTAAATCAACCACCAGGTCGCTATTGGACCCAGCAGCCAACAGGCTCCTGTCTCCGCCCACCTCTTCCTGACCATCGCAGAGCCACTGTTCCTGCTGAGCGGGCCTTAATTGGCCCACCAGTGTGAAATCGCTACTGGGGGCTAATTGCGGATGGTGGCACCCTTTCCCAGCCGCTCCCGATCCCGCTGATCATGCCCGCCCATCGAACTACAACTTCTGCCCCATGGCACATGGTAAAATCCAGCCAAAAGTTCCAGGTCAATGACCTTCCATCAGGACACCAGAACTGAGTTCTTATGAATGCTTATTAACCTGAAAAGCTAACTGTCTTTGTCTCTCCTGCTAGGAAAAAGATACAGTTTAATTAAGTTATATTTGTATTTGTGAGTGTTAGGAATGGGTTTGAGATTTAAAGTTTAAGATTGATTTGTATTTCTATATCTGTGTGTTAAGAAAAGGCCAAGCTGAGTCTTAGTTTCACTTCAGAAGGTGCCTACATTTCTAATGAGTTTTAGAACTCCAAAAAGAAGGTAAGCAAACAAGGGTAGAAAGGGGACAGAAAGCAAGTCCCAAGCTAAAGAAGAAAGTTCCCAGGTCCAGGTGAGTGGAACAGGAGAAAGCCCCAAGAAGACCTTCTAGTCAAAGGAAAGACAGGAATCTGGAAAAGGTCCTGTTAAGTGAAGTTAAGAGTAAGGAGCAGAGAAAGGCTTCAGGCTTAAAGAGATAAAAGTTTGGGAAAAGTCAGAAGGTCCAAAGAGACAACTGAAGGTCTGTATCTCTTTGCTTTGGGCAGGTGAAGCAGTGATATACTGTTGACAGCTGAGTCAGTGAGAGAGAGAGAGTGCATGGAAGACAGCTTGAATGCATGTGGTGACCCAGGGGAGAGGAACATCAGAAGGTGAGTTTGAAACCATGGAGGTGAACCTTTGCAGAAGGCATCTGAGAGAAAGCGTTGGTTTGGGAGAATATTCCAAGGTGAGTTCTTGGAGGGAACCCTCAGGTGAAAGATGGAGTGCAGTGAGACTGGTTGGTTCACGGTGTGATAAGAGTCTCAGGGGAGTTGATTAGAGATCCATAGCATCGGATTGAGGTGGCATCTGTTACTTGACTTCAGAGTGCGGTGTGTCTGACCACAGGCTGCAATTGGTTTACATGGACTGTGCATTCACTGTGGACAATAGACTATAAGATAGCTTTTGTAACTTGTGTTATCCTTACAAACCTCTATAGGTATAGTTGTGGGTGAAGGAGTAATGTAATATAGTTCATCTTTTCGTGTTCAATAAATGTTTTATTCTTTTGTTAAAGTTAATCAGCTGACTCCTTTGACTCTGTTCAGTAGCTACTCTCCACGTATCTAAACAAACAAATAAAAGTTAAGATCTATCAAGCTGGGTTCCACTCTGGCATCAAGCTTGTCCAGTGGTAATATCAGCTGGGATGGTAACACTCCACAGATGCTGCCTGACCTTCTGAGTGTTTCCAGCATCTCCTGTTTGTATTTCAAATTGCCAACACCTGCAGTATTTTGCTTTTGGATGTTGGGAGGGGACAGAATCAGGCTTGACTAGATGCTTCAACAGTCCCAAATAGTTGAATTCCACCACCTCGCAGGACAAGAAAAGAAAGAGTTGCATTTATATGGCACCTTTCGCAACTTCAGGATGTCCCAAAGCTGCATTACAGGCAATGAATTACTTTCAAAGTGTAGCCACAGTAGTAATGTAGTCATTTAGGAAGAATGGCAGCAATTTGTACACAGCAAGGTTCCACAAACAGCAATGCGATGGTGACCAGATAACCTGTTTTGAGTGACTTTGATTGAGGGATAAGTATTGGCCAGGACACCGGAGAGAACTGCTCTCCTACTCTTTGAAATTGTGCCATGGGATCTTTAACATTCACCTGAGAGGGCACACACATGGGGCTTGGTTTATCATCTCATCTGAGAGACAGAACCTTCATCTGTGCAGCATTCCCTCAGTGCTGCACCAGAGTGTCAGTCTAGATTATCATGCTCCATTCTCTGGAACTTGAATCCATAGCCCTCTAACTCAAGAGGCGAGGGCAGCAGTTGCATGGAAAGATCATCAACTCCATGTTCCCCTCCAAGTTCCACACCTTCCCACCTTGCACATAGTACCGCAGTTCCTTCATCATTGCTGGAACAAAATCCTAAAACTCCCTCCCTTAACATCACTGTGGTAGCACCATCACCACAGGGACTACAGTGGTTCAAGAAGAAAGCCCAACATCACGTCCCCAAGGGTTACTCAATATGGGCAATGCTAGCCTTACAAGTGGTGTTGCCACCCCTCTAGACCCTGGACTCTCCATGAAATGAAGGCTAACCTTCAGGGCACTGCTGGAAGCCAGTCAGGAGAAAAATCACAATTGTTTTTTTTTTAATTTTCTTTTTACACTTTTGTTTACTAGTTATATAAGTATTGGGCATGTGACTAAAGCCGTTTGATTGACACTCGGGCATCATCCAATCAGGTCATGAAGAGCCCGTTTGCTTGTGGAGAGAAGGCAGTGCATTGTGAATATGGACATGTTGAGCGACCAATGGCAGGGGTGAGGACCAAGGCCGGGCGTTTGGAGGCACCTTTAGGAATATGTCACAGCAGAGATGGCAGCCCGACTTACAGGTGATGCACACTTCTTGAGAATGAATTAAGGAATTAAAGAAGAGTCACATATACTGCTGACACATAATGCCATAGTTTACACATGGAGAATGGCTTGGGAGTGGGGGGGGCGGGGGTGGGGTTGGGGGAGGTGTTGGGGGTAGGGGTAGGGGCGGGGTAGTGGCTGGCAGCACCCATGGAGCTATGGTCTCTCTTGAGCCAATGTGTTGACTATTATATTAAATAAACTATTTTTTAATCTTACTTTTCTCAAGAAACAATTCCTTTTATTATTTATTATATTTACACACAAAGGCAAAAGCTACCCAGAGATTGTGTTTTGTATGCCTTGGTCAGATCACATTATTTACAAAGACAAACAGGCGTCCAAGATAAATGACTTTTCGGATTATTAATAGCTTCTATCTCGCTGTGCGCTTCATGCACTGTGTCATTTTTTTTTTGCAGCACTGCAGCACACAGCTCACATAGCCAAGCACGGCTGTAAATGTGTAATTCCAGATTTATATACAAGATGTGCCTTCATATATCACAAACAATGTCACCTTCTCCTGCCAGATTCACATCTCCACCCACTAATAACCCTGTAAAATAAGCCCCTTTTTAAAAAAAAATCTGCAAAACTAGCTGCTGTATTACTCGATGCATAAAATAATGACTTGGATTAATCCAAAGGGAGTGAATATTGCTTAACATAACTCACTGGCATGAACACTACAAAATAGTATTAGCTCTGAATTACAATGGTGTGTGCTTTTGTTTGACGGCGAGGATTGAAGTGGGGAAGAAGACCTCTATAGAATATGAGGGGAAATAATGAGTGATGAGAATGTGGAACTCATTGCCGCTTGGAGAGTTTAAAGGTGATGACATCGACGTGTTCAAGGGAAGTTTTGATGCACCCGTGAGGAAGAAGGGAATATTGGGAGATGGCGGAGGGAAGGAAAGGAAGAGGTAATCAGAGTGGGAGGAGGCTCATATGAAGTAGATAGATACCGACTGGTGAAAGTGCTTATCATTTGTGCTCAGTTTCTATATGGCTTGAAATTGGTCCTCCTCATAAAATGTACTTAAAAAGGATCATTTTTGAAGAAACAACACCCTGCGTCCCAAGTAAAAGCTGGTTATTCATTTAATTCAATCTCATTTTACAGTCCATGCAGAAATTCATTCCAGCTACATTACACATACTATTGTCCAGACATTCTGCTGGCAGCCTGAAATAGGCCAATACACCACTTTGGTGTCTTAGGCCTTAAAGACCCTTTACAGAAATTAGACTCTCCTGAGTGGAGCGACCCTCCACCAGCCACCCTCACGGTTAAAATCTAGACTCTCTACCATTTACTATTATATTTCAAAGTCATTATTTTGAAATTTAAAAGCTTGATTGTAAGTTGACACAACCATGTTGTCTCAAAGCATACCCTCCACTCACGTAACTTCATCACATTTTCCAACCATACCCAACAATAGGTAAGGTCACTGTCCTTTCCCCTCAAGAGAATTGAGGCTGGGATGTTAGCCTTTATTTGAAGGAAGTCACATCACAAAGGGATGGAAGGTATACTACAGTTTCATTAAGCTCTAGTTAGGCCAGATCTGGATTGTGATGTTCAGTTTTGGACACTGCAGACAGAACTTTCTGCACTCCGAAAAATTTAGACCACTGGACAATTTCCGAGTCTTCACCCTGCACAGGTCAGAGGTACACCTACAGGAGAATCTTCTGGGAAGTGACCAGTTAAGAGGCTGCCTCCACATTCACCATCCAATTAAACATGGTGGGAGGCCCAATGAGAGGGCCAATGGCACTCGACAAGTGACAGCCACACCAGGAATGGTGGGCACTGTTGGACAGTGTAGGGGTAGGGTGTAACATATTGGCATGGATAGAAGATTGGCTAGCTAATAGGAAGCAGAGAGTTGGCATAAATGGCTCTTTTTCTGGTTGGCAGGATGTGAGAAGTGGTGTACCAAAGGGATCAATAGTGAGGCCTCAGCTTTTTACAGTTTACATAAATGACTTGGCTGAAGGGACCGAAAGAATGGCTGCTA
Organism: Carcharodon carcharias; assembly: GCF_017639515.1. Lineage (NCBI taxonomy): Eukaryota > Metazoa > Chordata > Chondrichthyes > Lamniformes > Lamnidae > Carcharodon > Carcharodon carcharias. The sequence goes on along the minus strand of NC_054467.1, from coordinate 242,101,805 downwards.
AATTTGCTGATGACACAAAGATAAATAAGAAAATAAATTGTGAAGAGGACATAAGGAGACTACAAAGTGACTTAATTAGGTTAAGTGAGTGGGCGAAGATCTGGAAAATGGAGTATAACGTGGGAAAATGTGAAATTGTTCATTTTGGCAGGAAGAATGCAAAAGAAGCTTATTATCTAAATGGTGAGAGACTGCAGAGCTCTGATTCAGGGGGACCTGGGTGTCCTAGTGCATGAATTGCAAAAGGTTAGTATGCAGGTACAGCAGGTAATTAGGAAAGCCAATAGGATGTTGTCATTTATTGTGAGGGGAAAAGAAAGATGTAAATGGGTTAGAAGCAGGTCAGAGAAGGTTTACTAGACTAATACCAGGATTGGATGAGTTTTCCTATGAGGAAATGTTGGACAGGTTAGGTTTGTATCCACTGGAGTTTAGAAGAGTAAGAGGCAACTTGATTGAAACCTTTAAGAGCCTGAGGGGTCTTGGCAGGGTGGATGCGAAGAGGCTGTTTCCTGTTATGGGAGAATCTAGAACGAGGGGTCACTGTTTAAAAATATGAGGACATTCATTTAAGAAAGAGGTGAGGAGAATTTTTTCTCTCAGAGGGTTTTGTGTCTTTGGATCTCTTCTTTAAAAGGCAGTTGGAAGCAGAGTCTTTGAATATTTTTAAGGCAGATCTAGATAGATGCTTTGTTAACAAGGGGATGAAAGGTTATCAGGAGTAGGCAGGAGTGTGGAGTTGAGGTTACATTTGAATCAGCCATGATCTTATTGAGTGGCAGAGCAGGTTCGAGGGGCCATGTGGCCTACTCCTGCTCCTAGTTCGTATGTCCGTATGTTCATACAACAAATAAGGGAGTGTGAGAGTGCCTCAAAATGTAGGATCTCTCAGAAACCTGCCTAAGAGTTAAAAATTTGGAAGACCCACAGTTTTTAGTGCCATCATTGTGGACAAATGTTCATGGTCCATGCTTCGTCCTAGTTAAAGGATTGATGGCCCTCTCGCCTGCCACTAAGAGGCCCCTCAAAATTACTGCTAGCCTCCCTTGACAGAAGGGACAGTTCAACACCAGAAGAATGCACTTGGCCCTAATCAGGTCCTTGATTGACTCCAATTGGCTACCTGCCACTGCCAATGAGCAACCACGCCACCTTAAAAGCCACCTCTGACAGAGACAGGATTGGTGAGCAGACCTGACCCACAACCTTTGCAATTTGCTCCTGGTCCCACCTTCAAACTCACAGTCCTGTGGCTGATAATATTCCACCCTGTATTTCAGGAAGGACATTGCTACGAGCAGGAGAGAGAGAGACAGGCAAACTGTACTTTTTTTCCTCTCACCAACTGTCTGTAAGCAGAAGGTGTTTTGAATTAGTTTTAAAGTATGCTGTGGTGTGTTTTCCCAAACCCTCAGTCTGTGTGATCCAATTTACTAATAGGCTGCAGAAAACTTATGTTATGCTTAATTCAAGACGCTACTTTATTTCATATTCAAAACCTGGGAGAGGAGTGTTCGAAATGTCGCACTTCGCTACACACACACATTAAGGAGGGGATAGAAAAAAAGAGTTCTACAACTGTAGATAGCAACAGTACAAGAACCACAAAAATGAATATTAGTTCATGTGATTTCCAGAGTCCAAGAAGTCAAAGTTCAGAGGGTGTTTCTTTCGTGGTGAAGTTCAGTCCTGGTGAGTTTCTGGCTGGACACACAATATGAAAATCCTTCAAAAAGACTGATGCTGTAACACAATAGGCTTTCTGTTGTTAGGATCACAGCTGATGTTATTACTGGACATGTCAGATCCTAGAATGCAACCCAGCTTGATAGGTCATAATGTTGATTTCAATTACTTTTTTAAACTGTGGAGGATACTTACCGAAACAGGTTCACAGGAGTCTGCTGTTAACTTTTTAACAAAAGGTAAAACATTCATTAAACAAGGAACATGAACTATATTACATTGGGCAACAAAGTTTGGAAAGATTTCAACACAGACACCAAGAAATAATGGTTCAAACTCATGCTATCCCATTTATGGAAGAAATACCCTTACAGATCCAGTACCACTATTTTCACACCAAGGGTAGAGCTGGTTCAGCTGTGAAGGGGGTTTCTTTTTCAATAGACCTCTGAACATTCACTAGAAGTCCTTCCACAATTGGTATCTCCATTGAAATATCCAGAAAACTCACCCTGATTTCGCTGTTACTTTAACTTTAGAGCAATGCATATGAGTTCAGTCACACTCTGGCATCATTTCCAGCTAGAGAGAGTCTTAGACCTTTTCTGCCTTAACTCTGTGGTACACACATACCAGCTGAAACTAAAAACTGCTTTACTTGTCTCTCCCTGTATCTCTCAGTCTGTCTCGCTGATCCCTTGTTGCTAGGCAACAGCACAGTTTTTTCTACTTTGTTTCATTTTTTTTAACTTCCCTAAGCCACTAACCCCTTGGTAACCCATCTCTTCACTTTAAGAATTGAAAAACCTCATTAAAAATGCACGTATACAAACAGGCCCCCCAGACTTGCCAGTTCCACCTCACAAAAACTCTAAACTGAAATGAAGCCCGGGTTTCACTTTTCTTCACACTCAAATAAAAAGGAATGCAAATTAAACTCAAATCAATATCTTGTACCCAACATCCACAAGTACAAATATAACTTACTTAAAACTATCTCTGGTTCCTAACATTGTGATCAGAATGCTTAGCAGTGTTGGTCAGAGACTTTTAAACTTAAGCAGGCTTCGAGGAGTTGAGAGATGGTAGCAGCTGCTTGCTCAGCCACCTGCTGTGTCCTTTCCAGTTGGTGTCAAATCAGCAACCTGAGGATTTCTCAGTTCTCAAAGGAAAACAGAGATTTAAAAGTAGTCACTCGAGTCATGTGAACTTCTTTTGCCGCAATGATTTTAAAAGGGATGTTTATTCAGTGTCTGGAACTGGCTTTGATTTCAGCACTGATAATGTCCCAGCCTTTAGCTGTTTAAAGAGTTACCATCCAAATTGAGCTAACGTACCAGGACTGGATGAAATGCGTCCAAGGGTACTGAGGGAAATGAGAGTGGAAGTTGCAGGGATGCTAGTGATAATCTTCCAGTCTTCCTTAGACACAAGGGAAGTGCGAAAGGACTGAAGAACTACGAATGTTACACCCTTTCTCCAAAAGGGGTGCAAGGATAAAGCTGGCAACTACAGGTCAGTCAGTTTCATCTCAGTGGCAGAGAAACTTCTGGAAACTATAGTATGAGATAAAATCAATAATCACTTAGAAAAGTGCAGGATAATTAAGGAAAGCCAGCATGAATTCATCGATGGCCAGCTTTTGAAATGGACCTGGATAGTCCCAGCTGTGTACTAAGGCTGTTAACAGCCCTGCAGTCATAGCAAGTTTCGATGTACAAGTCTCCTGGTTTCATGATTACAAGAGCTCTGTACAATGAGCTGTGAGTTTCCACAGGCTGTGAGAGAGGGATTATTTTGTTCTTGTAACTGTTGCTGGTAGCTTCCAGAACAAAGGGCCAATCCTGTTGTCGTGTGACTTGTAGCAGCTATCTTTTGGTTCATCAGAAGGTCCATTTTTAAAAATAACAAAAAATAGCAAAATTTTTGACATGTATATACAGTTTTGGGTTTATTTTCATGTGTTATTGACCTAACAAAATATTGGCCTTGGAAGGAGTGCTACAGAAATTATCCAAAATGATACCAGGGCTTAAAGAATCAAAGTATAAGCACAGGTTGCATAAAATTCATTTTCTTGAGTACAGAGGATTGCAGGGTGTTGAAAGTATTTGGTATTTGATTTGGAATTTGATAGCATGCATATAGAGAATCCTTTCCCTCTGGTGAGAGAATTAAGGAAAAGGAGGCATTTTGATTAAAGTCAGGCCATTCAGGAGAAGTAATCATGATCACACAAAGGGGAGTGGAAATCTGAAATATTCTCCGTCAAATGGCTCTAGATTCTGAGACAATTGAAACTTTCAAGAACAATTCGATCATTTTTTGTTACGTAAAGTTGTTAAGGGGTGTGGAGTTAGATAAATGGACAGGTCTAATTGAATCGTGGAGTGAACTAGAGTGAACTATTTAAGAATATAGCTATTATGCTATATTCTTAAATACCTATCAAAGATACCACTATTTATTAAATGTCCACTATCCTCTTCTGAAACTTGCTCCTTTTTATTTAGCATCACACCTTTTGGAAATCATGACCAACCACTGATGTTGAAATAATAATCAAACAACTTAATAACATCCTAGTAAGCAAAGGAGGCACGGGAATCTTAGTCATAGCTAATGGGTCTACTCTGGTTAATTATATTGAAGTTAAATATCTAATTGAGTTCCTCTTCTGTCTGATCTGCAGAAACACACATCTTTAACAGATAAACAATTCCTATAGAAGACAGCTGTTATATTACAGGGTTCGCATTTAAATTTCCTTTATCATTACCACTTTCCAACACACTGCCTGTTATTTATGTAAGAACCTTTCACAGTTCATAAAGGCAGTTGTTGCCAATTAATGATCTATTACCATGAAATGATCTCCTAGCAAGTTTCCCATCACACATTAGACATTACAGTCTGGATTTTCCTCCTCAATATTGCCAGAAATCAGCTTATACAAGAAGGAAGTTTTCTTCCTCTGCTGCACCAACACCCTGTTCCCCTCGCATTTTCTGCCCTCATTCTATGAGTAACGTTTACGCCACACAAGTGCCAGCCAAGGACCATGTCCAACAAGAGAGAATCTAACCACCTCCCCTTGACATTCAATGGCATTACCATCACTGAATCCCTCACTATCAACATCCTGGGGGGTTACCATTGACCAGGAACTGAACTGGACTGGACCAGCCATATAAATACTGTGGCTACAAGAGCAGATCAGAGGCCAACAATCCTGTGGTGAGTAGCTCACCTCCTGACTCCTCGAATCCTGTCCACCGTTTACAAGGCATAAGTCCGGAGTGTGATGAAATACTCTCCACTTGCTTGGATGAGCACAGCTCTAACAACACTCAATAAGCTTGACACCACTCAGGACAATGCAGGCCACTTGATTGGCACCCCATCCACAAACATTCACTCCCCTCCACCACTGACGCATGGTGGCAGCAGAGTGTGCCATGATGAACTGCAGCAACTGGTCAAATCCCCTTCAACAGCAACTTTCAAATCCCTAACCTGGAGCTCTCTTCCTAACAGCACTGTGGGCGTATCCACACCACATGGACCACAGCAGTTCAGAGAAAGCGACTCACTACCAGCCTTCTCAAGGATGTTTATGGATGGACAACAAATGCTGGTCTAGCCAGCAATGCCCTCATCCCATGATGGCAAGGTCATTTCCAGGTCCTTGATCTGCCTGACAGGGTGCCTGCCAGGGAAATCTCCCCAGAGACAGTCAAGTAAGAGGACAGCGCTGGGCCCAATTAAGGACGGTGGGCAGGTCCTTGAAGTTGCAGGCCCACTAGGATCTGCACATTGGCAGGACAACAGCCCCACCCGCAGAGGTGGGCACTCCCACTTTTGGAGGAGGAGCATGAGGGCACCTCCTTCTTGAGACGTCCCCTGAAAAGATGAAAATTTAATAAAATAAATGGTGGCCACAGGTATGAGGCCATTCCTGTAGAGTCGAAACCCCGATTCAACTGTGGCCAACCGATGACTGCAGCTCTGGTGAGAGGAGGAAGGGGAAGATTAGCATAGGAGGCAGTAAGGCCACCCCAAGACCCAGCTGCTAGCAAACTATATCCAGGCAACCACTGGGTTTGACCTTCACTGGGTGACCCATCCCAGGGGTGGCCTGTCAGCCTACAGATGTGGGCTTCATTATCAGATTGGCTACTGCTGCTGACAGGTGATGAGCTATCTCCTGGAAATCATTGGCCCAACACCAACTCTTGTAAAATTCCTTCCAGTTCCACCTTCCTGCCTGTTATGATATGGCAAAAGATGAATGTCAGGTGGATCAAGTCCATTAGGGAAACTCAATCCTGCGGTTACAATGATTTTGCAATTTATATTTTATTTCAAGGTAAGTGCCCTGAATTCAGTAGTAGCAAGTCCATGATGACTCTGGAGATTTTTTACAAAACTAAATTAAACATTTATAAAACAAAAGAAAATATTTCAAGCACATGCATAGGTCTGTAAATTACTACTATAACAACTCCTAAAACTCCTACTGTTCCCCATAAGGCAACAGTAAAAGAATAGATTTAAACAGATCCAGGCAAGTCAAACATAATAGCTTTTCTCCACTTCAATTTCTGTAGACAGCAGCTTAATGCACAAATACTGGAGGCTTTTCACACTTCTGGTAGACTTTGCAATGTCTTCCTCTCTGACACATAGCCTATTCTCCTTGATACATGTTTCTCCCTTTTAATGCAAATTCCATTGTTCCCATATGTCTTTGGAACTTTACCTTTCTCATAATATAATTTTTTTCAAGGTGCTAATGCCAACAGTAACCTTTGGGAAAAATCAACACACTGCTTAGCCTGGCTTCTCTGGCTAGGTGTAATATCCTACCATCTCTTTGAAATTCAAACAACCTTTATTTATCTAAAAATGCAAATTCTCCTCACCTGACATTCTAAAACTTCAGCCATGTTTACATATTTAGCATTTCAAACCTAGCTTCTTTTGCTGAATCAAAGTTTCCAGACCAGCTTTCTCCAATTCAATTAAATCCCACACACATACATAGAAACTATCCAAACCCAACTATTAAACTACTTTTACAATAAATCGCAATAATATTATGAGAATTATTATTCATTCATGACACCCCCACCTTACGAGAAAATGAACCATCATAATTTAAAAAGACAGCTTCGTTTTTCTTAGTCCATCTTACATTACCTCCTATACTTATCTATATATTCACACTATTACATTACCAGATGCATGTATTAACATAATATGTATACGCAAATCCTAGGTATCAACATAAATCATTCCAGTCTAGTGTCCAGGTTGTAAATGTCCAATTTTTGTTTTGAACTTTAAACTCTTGACAATGCATCTACAATTAGATTTTCTCATCCAGCCACATGTATAATCTGTGGCTTAAATAGTTGTAATAATAAACTCCATTTGAATAGCCTTGCACTTTGGTCTCAAAATCTGTCCAGAAACTTTAAAGGATTGTGGTCTATATAAACAATTGTTTCTGATTAATTGTTTTCAATGTAAATCTCAAAATGCTGCAATGCCATCACCAAACTCAATCGTTGAATATCTTCTCTGTTGCACATTCAACTTTCTGAAAAATACCCTATCGGTTTCTCAATTCCAGTTTCTTGCAACAGTATAGTCCCAATGCATCGCTTGCATCAATGGCCCCCTTAAATTGCTTGCCATAATTGAGTACTACCAAAACAGGTGTCGTAGTCAATACAGTTTTTAAACTGTCAAATGTCTTTTGACACTCCAGTGTCTATTGAAACTTCTTGTTTTTTTTTAATAGTTGTCAGTGGAGCAACCACACTGTTAAAATTTGGCACAAACTTTTGGTAAAACCCACTCATACCCAAAAATCTCAAAACTTCTCAGTTTGTTTGTTTGTTTGTGAAAATCCACAATAGCTTTGACTTTCACGTCTCTCGGAGCCACCTTACCATGTCCAATGGCATGGCCTAAATATGTAACTTGCACTTTTACAAATTCACCTTTAGCCAAGTTCATCACCAAATTGGCTCCTTGGAGTTGACTAAATAATTCTTCCAGATGTTGTAAATGCTCGCCCAATGTTTGACTGAAAACTATCAAGTCATCAGTATAAACAGCACAATTGCCCAGTCCTGAAGAAACTTTGTCAGTCTTTGAAATGTTGCAAGTGTATTTTTCATACCAAATAGCATGACTTTAAACTGATATAGTCCATCTGGCATCACAAAAGCCAATATCTCCTTTGCTCTCTCTGATAATGGTACTTGCCAACATTTTCTCAGCAAGTCAATCTTTGTGATGAACTTTGATTGTCCCACCTTCTCAATGAAATCTTCTAACTGTGGAATAGGATATGAATCCACCTTTGTCACTGCATTCACCTTTCAATAGTCCACACACAGTCTTTTTGTTCCATTAGGTTTAGATATCATCATAATAGGCGAACTCCAGATACTTCAACTGGACTCAATAATGTTATTTTGAAGTATGAAGTCAATTTCTTTCTGTATTTGTGATAACTTTGTTGAATTTAATCTATCAGGAAGTTGCCTTATCGAGGATGAAACTTCTACACTCACATCATGTGTAGTTAAATTTGTCCTCCCCAGCTTATTCTCACAAATAGTTTTATGTGACTGTAATAGCTTCCCCAAATCACGTTGACACTTGTCTGGAAGGTAACTCAATATTACATTTAAATTTTCAAGTACACCCTCATTATCCAAATTAATTAGAGGAAAACCAATTTCAGAATCCTTCATATCTACTTTCCCTATCTGCCGCCATTAATACCTTCTTTTGGTCCTCTTCCCCGTCAAAGTACTTTTTAAGCATATTTATACAATACACCCTCTGCTTCTTTCTTTTATCTGAATATTTATTAAATAATTTACTTTGCGTTGTTTCTTTTCAATCCTGTAAGACCCGCTAAATTTTACCGTTAATGAGTCACCCAGTGTTGGTAACAGAACTAACACTTTTTCCCCAGCAACAAAACTATGGGCTGCGGCTCTCCTAACTGTCTTCACTTTCATCACTTGCTGCAATATCTTTAAATGTTCCCTAAATGTTCCACATGCTCTGTCCAATCTTTCTCTGAAGTTGGTTACATAATCCAGGAGAGTAGTTTCCGAATTTTGACCCACCAATTTCTCATGAATCAATTTCATTGGTCCTCTTACCTCATGACCCTGGACTAATTCAAAAGGACTAAAACCAGTTGATGCTTTAGGGGCATACCTAATAGCAAATAACAAGAATGGAATTCCCCTACCCCAATCCTGTGGATAGTCCTGACTATAAGCCCTCACTATAGTTTTTATCGTTTGATGCCATCTTTCCAAAGCCCCTTGTGATGCAGGATGATTCAGGATGTTGACTTAAGTTGTTTTATCCCCAAACTGTTCATTACTTCCGTAAACAGCTGTGACATGAAATTTGAACCCTGATCTAATTGTATTTCTTTTGGTAAACCATATCTTGTAAAAGGATTTAGTCAACTCTTCCACAATTTTCTTTGTTGCAATTTTTCTCAAAGGTAATGCTTCAGGAAACATTGTAGACACATCCATTATTGTAGTAAGTACTGATTTCCACTTTTAGTCTTAAGGAGGGGTCCTACACAATCAATCACAACCTTCGTAAAAGGTTCTTCAAATGCTTGAATTGGAATTAAAGGTGCCAGCTTAATTGTTACTTGTGGTTTCCCTATCACTTAACATGTGTGATATGTTCTACATAATTTAACTACATCTCTATACAATCCAGGCCAATAAAAATGTTTTTGTATTTTTGCCTGTGTCTTTCATTTCCTAAATGTCCTTCCCCGACCAACCACCACCCCCCACCACATCACCCCCCCCCCCACCCCCCCACCCCCCCCGCCCCCCCAATCTCCACCCATTGGAATTTCATGAGCTATTCTCAGAATCTCATTCCTATATCCAAACGGTATAACAACCTGCTGTATTACCCTTCAGCTTTCATCTGCTTAAACTTGATATGCCTGCCATTTTCACATTAACACATTACCATTAAGGTATATATTCTGGAATACATATTGCCTCTGCTTCTGAGTAAGCTGTCTGATATAACTGCTTCAATTGTAGATTCTTTTTCTGTAACTCTACCAGCTGCCTTGAGCTAAATACCTCAGCTGAATTATCTTCCATTATTTCTTCTTGAACGATCTTATCAAAGACTTTGTCAGCTAATTGAATTTCAACACCTTTTCCCTGCTTTCCGACTTCCCGTTCTTCATATTTCAACCTGTGAACTTGTGATCCTGTTACCACACAATCTGGAAACAATCCAGGATGCGCTTTCTGCAACATTTCTGTTGAAAACACCTCTACAGGCTGCTCAACTACCATAGGCATCACCCACATTTCCAACCCATCCAAATCATTACCTAAAATAAATTGAACTCCTACAATGGGCTTTTTTCCACTAAGCCAATGATCACCTCATACTTTTTCCACTTACCCTTTAAGCTTACCTTCCACAATGGAATAGGTTTAGCATCTCCATGAACCACACTTACTATCACCTGTTCTTCAATGCTCCATCTGAACAACAAATCTCATTATCTCACAACATTAAGGATTGACTAGTCCCTGTGTCTCTTAAAATTTTAATATCTTAACCTCCCTGTACACATGGAAAGACTTCCCATTCACATACAAAATCTTTAAACATTTCTGCAATCTGCTCCTCAGAACTCATTTGGGCAAAATTGTGAACACATTCCCACTTCTTTACTTATCACTGATTCTTGCTGTTTTACCTGTACACAAACCATTGTTTTTTTCCCAATGCATGAACCTCAGAACCCTCAATACTTTTACTTCCAGAACTTTTCTGCATCCAAGACACCTCAATTTTGAGTGTCATTTCTACCCTCAGCATCTTCCTTTTTAGTTTGAGAAAAAGCTTCCTGGGAATTTCCACCTACTCCTCTTCTCTGACTACCCATCTTCCTTTCACCTTCCCACTTTCTAACCTTCTCTGATTTAAACGTCTGATGAAGAAAATGTTTAGCTCTATGAACTAACTCATAATCATCAGCTATCTCTGCTGCTTGTCTTACTGTTTTAACCCTCTGTTCCTCCACATGAGTTCTCACTACCGAAGGAATTGAATCTTTAAATTCTTCCAAATGAATTACTTCTCTAAGAGCTGCATATGTTGCCTCTATCTTTAATACCCATATCCACTGGTCAAAAGTACTTCGTTTTACTCTCTCAACCTCAATTTCAGTTTGCCCTGGCTGTTTTCACATATTCCTAAATTTCTGCTTGTATGCCTCTGGAACCAAGTCATGTGCACTCAAAATAGCTTTTTTCCTTATAAGGAAAAGTTGAACAAGCTATGTCTATAACCTATTAGAGTTTAGAAGAATGAGAGGTGACCTTATTGAAACATATAAGACCCTGAGGGGTCTTGACAAGGTGAATGCTGAGAGCATGTTTTCCCTTGTGGGGGGCATGTAGAACCAGTTTAAAAATTAGAGCTGGAATTTTCCAGCCCCATGGCAGATGCAGCAAGACATTCAAATGTCCATTGACCTCTGGCCTAAGATTCTCCCATTTAAGACTGAAGAGAATTTGTTTTCTCTCAGTGGTTGTCAGTATGTGAGATTCTCTTCCCTCGAGACCAGTGGGTCATTGAATATGTTCAAGACTGAGTTAGATGGATTTTTGATAGACAAAGGAGTCAAAGGTTATGGGAGGCAAATAGGGACATGGAGTTGAGGCCACAATCGGAACAGCCACCATCTGAATGGTGGAGCAGGCTCAAGGGGCCAAATAGTTGGACTCCTGCTCTCAATTCTTGCATCATTGTGTTCTCCCTCATGCCCCGTTCAATACTAATCTTTCATCCAAAATTATATAAGCAGCAAAAACAGATGACCGGGCCATTTATTTCAGCGCTATTTGTGGGAGCTTACTGTGCTGAAATTGATTGTCACATTGCCTACATTGGCTCTCAAGTGCTGACATTGTGAAAGGTACTACATACATAAGTAATGCATTATATATATAATATATATAATATATATATATATATACACACACATGCATACAAGTCTTTCTTTCTCTTTGAGTTCTGCTTTACACACTGCCTGTTTCATATCTGACCTCGTAATGCTGATACTGTCAAAGATTTGAAAATGGAAAAATACATGTTGTGCAGCACTACCATCAGTCATCCTGAGAAGCATATATATTCACAAACAAATAATTGAATTGCAGGATGCACGGTTGAAGCCTCCAGCCAACTATAGCCTGGCATAAGAATAAACAAGATTCCTACATAACAGTTTGGACCAAAGTGACTAGGAAGCCATAAAATGATTTGTCAGAAGCAATATGCTTAAACATAAGTGACTAGACAGAATCAGAAAAAGGTGGAAAAAAACATACAGCCACAAAAACAGGACCTGAGTTTGCAATTGCACCTTTTACTGGAACTGAATGAACGAGCTGGTCTCCCTCATGGGTGACAATGACTGTGTGAGACAGACATCTCTCCTGCTTCCACCGCACAATATAACAGCCACAATTACCAGTGCTAAACTTAAAAGTGTTCCCAGGAGCCTGTCTCCATTGTGCTCGTGTTTCAGACTAATTCATCCTGTTACACCTACGCATCAGAAAGCTTTCACATCCGTTTTTTGGCAGCAGTTATTGTGCAGAAAAGAAGAGGTGGGATTATAGAATCACAGAATCAGACATCACAGAAAGAGGACATTCAGCCCATTGTGCCTGTGCCAGCTCTTTGAAAGCGATACCCAATTGGACCAACTGTCCTGCTCTTCCCCCATCGAGCTCTAATTTTTAACCCTTAAGCTATTCATCCAATTCCTTTTTGAAAGTTGCTACTGAATCCCCTTCCCAGCTGAGTTATCATGTCTTCCAGTTTCCAAATGTACAAGATGGTCGCACTGCATTGATTTATAAAACCATTTAAATTAAATCATAGAAGGAGGCCACTCAGCCCATCTCTCTGTGTCAGTGCTGTCCTTTAACTGGAGCAACCTGCTGCTCTCAAGAGCAATTAGAGATGAGCAATAAATTCTGGCCTTGTCAGCATTGTTCATATCCCATGAATGAATAAAAACAATGTTGACTTCCAAGCCTTTTCCTTGGGCAGGATTTTACATTTGGCCTGCGAACGCATGCCTGACACACCAGAATGCAATTTGACACGTGATGAGGTCAGGCGTTCGTCCTGTTGTCATCACACTGTCTCGTGACATTTTGTTCGGCGGGCAGGCACTGTAGTCGGCTGCACGCCCGTCAATAATTGCAAGGCCTATAAAGGCCGTTAATAAACTAATTAACTTCAAATTTACACTGTCCATCCAACCTAACGGTTAGCGGGCAGGCGAAAAGGCCAAGCGGCCTTTACATATTTTAGGAAACCTCATCCACGAGCGGGATGATGTTTCTTAAAGCTATTACACAAATTAAATAAAAACTTTCCTTTGACGATAAAAACATATCCCATCTCATGTGACACAGTCACATGAAGGGACATGTTTCATTAAATTTTTAATGTCTTCAATAATTTTTTTAAAAAGCGCTTCAATCTCCCTGAGGCAGCTCTGTGCCTCAGGGAGATTGAAGAACTCTTTTGCGCACATGGGCTAAAGAGCGCTGGACCCTCCCTTCTCCCCACCCCCCCCCCATCCCCCCCCCGCCCCCCCCCCGCCCACACCGGCAACGCTCAGCACTACTGCTCGCGATTCATGCTGGGCGGACCTTAATTGGCCTGCCCGTGTGAAATTGCGGTGCGGAGCCGATCGATCGCAGCTGGCAGTCAGCTCTGCAACTGCCCCCGCTCGCTCCCGAAGAGCCCGCCTGAGCACTGTAAAATCCTGGCCCTTGAATATTGGATATTCTCCATTTCATATACTTATCCAGCCCCTTTTAAATGATGCCGGTCAGTGCCTCAGCAGCCATTTGTATTCATAGAAACAGAAAGAGGCCATTCAGCCTATCGTGCCCGGAATAGCTCATTAAAAGTTGCTCGTGAATCTGCTTCCACCAGCTTTTCAGGCCATTCCAGATCACAATAACTTACTGTGTAAAAAACATTTCCCTCCTCTCACCTCTGGTTCTTTTGCCAATTACCTTAAATATGTGCTCTCTAGTTAATGACCCTTCAGCCACTGGAAACAGTTTCTCTTTATTTACTCTTTTAAAACCCTTCATGATTTTGATAACCTCTGTCAAATCAGGGTCTGAATTGGGTTGAGAGATTTTTTTAATATTACACATTGAGCTCACCATGCCAGCCAGAAGCCATTCCCATTCTAGGAAGTAATTGCATCTACAGCCCTTGAACTGCTTCTCCTGCTCTCTGTTACCGCCTGAACCATATTCCAGGTGACTTCCTCACCCGCATCAAGTAACACCCTGCAAGAGCAGCAATTGCATCTCAGACCTTCCCTAAGGCATTAGTATGAGTGATTTCCACTCAACATGAGCTCCCCAGAACTCTAGAGTTCTAATGCAAAGAGACCTGTAAAAATTGGAAACCTGAAACCAGAAACAGCAAATGATGGAAATACACAATGGGTCTGTCAGCAGAGAATAGACAGGCTATCATATTGCAGTCAACATTTAAATCCGGAAAGTTAACTTTTCTTTCATTTCAAAGATTTGGGCAAACCTACTCTCTTCCATACGAAAGACAGTGGATACCAGGATTACAGTTACAGCTAATTATTTTATCTTTACAAGTCAAAGGAAGGTCAAATATCCTTTTCTATTTTATAAGCCCTCAAATTGACTCTTGCATGTTTGTGCAGGGTTTGAACTCAACATCCTCCCCTTCCTTATTAAAAATAGGTAGCACAGTTCTTCAGGTGTGGCATGATACAGCCACCCAAGGGATAAACCTGGAAATACTTCATTGTGGATGTAACAATTATAGCTTTGATGAACGTATGGCTGTAGCTTTAAGAATAATCCTGTGTTGTGGGATCACATGATCTGTGTAGACCAATCAGTTGGTAGCACAGGGAACCTCTAGGATGGAGTTCTTCTTTAATTATAGAGCTTAATGTACTCATGTAGCTGCTGCTGCTGCCTTGTAAATAAAGTTGAATGTTTCCACCAAGAGAGTTTGCCTGGGATATCAACTCTATAACAAACTGGCGATGAGGATAAATCAGATCCAGTGCTGTGCCTTACTCAGCAATTGTGAATATCTAAGATAATTAAGAGAAAGGAAGATATATTCATCCGAGATGCCACAGTTTAGGAGAATCAATCCCTTTGAGCCATCCTCAGAGGATTAGTGTCAATATGTAGAACACCTTAGGTTCTACTTAGAAGCTAACAAAATCACAGGGGAGCAAAAGAGGAGACCAATTCTCCTAAGTATTTGTGGGAGCAAGATCTACAATCTAATTCAACGTTTGACAGCCCCCACCTGCAGAATTACTGATGAGGGGTCACCTTCGATCAAGACTAAGCTTAATACTTCCCAATTTGGAGAGGAAGGTGGAGAAAAGTCAAGGGAATCGAAAAACACCTCACGATTTACATAGTTGTGAATGGCAATTTACTGTTGGAGAAGCAGTATATGTAAGAAATTTCGGCGGAGGGCTGAAGCCGTTACTGGTAAAGTAGGCTCTGTGACCGGACCCTTGTTGTACCACATAGAAGTGGACAGCTGGATCACCCGTAAGCATGTGGATCATCTTAGAAGAAGCGAGATACCCCAACAAAATGATGTTCCACTTGTAACTATTGTTGAACCTGTGGTTCCTGTTGAAGTTGTTCAACCAAGGACAGACATGCCTGCTGTCTCTGTTAGGGTGAACGATACTGAACTGCCTGTGCCTAATGAGGTACCTGATGTTAATGTGGTTCCAGAGACTATGGTTCCTCCAAAAGGTTCAGAAGTCATGGAGCTATGGACGTTCTACATGGTTCAGGGAACCACCTGAAAGGTTGAACTTATAATTTCATGACCTGAGTGAATATTGTAATGTTATGAGATAAATATCCTTGTAAATACTAAATGTACAGAAAAGTTAAAGGGGGAGGAATGTAGTATTTATAGTTTTGAAAAATGTAGGACTGTAGCTTTAAGAATAATTTTGTGTTGTAAGATCACATGATCTGTATAAATCAATCAGTTGGTAGCACAGGGAACCTCTAGGAGGGAGTTCTTCTTTATCTAGAGAGCTTGATGTACTCATATAGCTGCTGCTGCTGCCATGTAAATAAAGTTCAATGTTTCCACCAAGAAAAGTTGCCTGGAAAATCAACTCTATAACAGTGGAGGTTGTCAAAGTCAGGTCTGAGGCTGTCCAAACACATGCCTATCTTCCACTATTGTTCACTGCTTAGTCAACAGGAAGTGGGGAACCATCTTCAAACCACAGGCAACCAAAGTGATTTGAGTAGGATCACAACTGCCACTGCTGAGGTCACCTAATGTGATATAGGCCAGCATTTAAATCTGGGTAAAAGCATAAAAATTGCGGATGCTGGAAACCCAAAACAAAAACAAAAATACCTGGAAAAACTCAGCAGGTCTGGCAGCATCTGCGGAGAGGAGCATAGTTAACGTTTCGAGTCCGAATGACCCTTCAACAGAATCTGGGTGTCTTCTGTTGTGTGTGGAACTGAGTACGAACCCAGGTTCTCCAGTTTCTCCACATAACTGAAGTAGCCTGCACAACCCTAATTTTATTTTCATTAAGATTCAACACCACACTGCTCAACCCATTTTGAGTGGGGGTGAGATAACTGCAAGCACATTAACAGTTGCATATAGGAAGCTATTAGCAAGATGTTGAATTAAGACATTGTTTTCGCTGAGTATGATGATTTGATGTGAATATTTAGCAGTGGGTTGCAGAATACTAATTAAACGAACTTGTATTCTAGTTCCAAACTTAGCACACAGCAAACAACATTGGTACAATCGCACTGCAACAAAATATTGGGAACCTGGATATCTGAAATGAAAACAAAAAATGCTGGAAATGCTTAGCAGGTCTGGTATCATCTGTGGAGAAAGAAAGAACAGTAATTATATTGGGTGGTGTAGTGGATTAGATAGTGACCTTTTGCAGTTTAGAGGCTAATTTAGCCCGCATTGATGCAAATAAGAATTGGAGTTGGCTGTAAGGGTCTCATGGCACTAAAATGGACAAAAACGGAACGAAATGGGAAGAATGTGACAAGTCACTGTGGAGTACAGTCGGAATTTGAAGCTGCGGTGCATCACCAGGGCTGAGAAAAAGCTTTGCATGGTCTTCCACATGTTTGTTCAGACAAACACTAAATTCCCTCATCCCTAACGAGCAGAAAATTCACAAGGAAGATTGAGCATCTGCCTGAAATTTGGTTGGATTCCTGGCTGAGGTCAGGCTCAACTAGTAAGCAAACGCGCATGATGAATGTTGCAGTTTTCACTTAAATTCCTTTTTATTCCTAAAAGCCGCCACGGGAATTTGCCGAGACAGTGCTCCTGGCTTGAAGCCAAGCCAACTGAGCTGAGGGTAAGCCTCCGCCAGTGTGCCAGATGCTGAGCTGACATTCCTAACCTGGCTACTGAACAAAAAAACCTGTCTCTCACACCTACCTAACAGGTTTGAGGGCTCAGGGGAACCTTGATAACATTTCTGATCGTAGCTATGACTGATTCAGCACGAGTTATCTATTTCCAGGTTTTCCATCATGCCAATTTCTAGTAGAGCGGTTGGACCAACATCTGTCAGACCTAAGTAGGGGCTTTTTATATCCTACTTAGTTCAGAAATGTAGGTGAAGAAGCACTGCCCTTAGTCAGGAATCAAGAAGGAACACTTGCCTTGGTATTGAGTGAGAAAGGGAAGGAAAGGAAGAAAGAAACACCGAAAAGGAATAAATTGCATTTTTATTGCTGTTCGCATCCTCAAAATGACCCGAGGTCAATTTTTTTTTTGGAGTGCACTCACTGTTACAATGTGGGAATGCGGCAGGCATATCATGCATAGCAAGATCCCACAGCTTTGAGATAAATGAACAGGTAACCTTTTCTCAGTAGTGTTGATTGAGGGACAAACACTGTGCTGGACACTGACAGAACTCCCCTGCCCTTCTTCTTTGAGTATTGCCATGGCATCTTTAACAGCAGACCTTGGTTTAAAGTTTCCTTTGGCGATATGGCACCTTCAACAATGTAGCACTCCCTTAGTGCTGTACTGATGTGTTAGCCTAGATTATGCACTCCAGTCTCTGGAGCAGAGTTCAGGTTTTAAAAGCTAGCCGATCATCGAAATACGGATAAACCAATATAGGTAAGGAGTTTCACATTAAATTGCTTCTGGGAATGAATGACCAAGATGATGAAATTAGCTTTGATTAGCTCTGGAGTGGAACTTGAACACAGAAAATATGGGCTGACATTCCAATGCAGTACTGAGGGTGTGCTGCACTGTTGGCAGTGCAGTCTTTTAGATGATACTTTAAACAAAAGCACTTTCTGCCTTCACGGGTGAATGTAAAAGATTCCAGGTCACAATTTCAATCAAGAGCAGGGGACATCTCCACGTCGCCCAGGTCCTGGCTGATATCTATTCCTCAATCAACGTCACAAGAAAAGGCAGATTATCTTGGCATTAGCACCACAGGCCAGGGTTTTATGGCCCCTCCCACCCATTGGGATATTATGGTCCCGCCGAACTGAATGAAGATTTGAATGGCTCGCTGCATCCGCCGGGATGGGGGGGAGAGACCTGCCACAGTGAGGCCATTAAATCCTGGCCTTGCTGTTTGTGGGAGTTTGCTGTGCAAAATTGCTTGCTGTGTTTCTTACATTGCAACAGGGACTACACTGCAAAAGTATTTCATTGGTTTTAAAGGACTTTGGGAAATCCTGAGATTGTGAAAGGCACTATATAGACTCAAGTCTTTCTTGCTTCAAATGTTACTTTGGGATCTTTAACTTCCACCCTAACCATTGGATCAAGTGGACTGGGCCAGGTTTAACACCTCAACTGAAAGACACTGCCATTGACAATACAGCACTCCTGCTGCACTGCGCTGGAGCGTCAGCTGGATTTGTAGTTAAATTGATAATTAATTAATGAATGGTTTGATTGGGGTTGCCAGGCAGCTATGAAAAAAGTTCTGCACATTTTCCTCTCGAGATCTGCATTAGGGAATAATTTCTGCCAGGAAAAATTGAATCATATGGCAACTACTGTTTAGCATATTAAATAAATGCTATTTATGATATTAATTAAAGATGAGTCACAGTTAAACGGTGGTACATTTTCATTCATATTCTGAAGTGCAGATTTGCTTACATGTACTTCATAGTGGCTTCCTGGGCCTTCGAATGCAATGAACTTAGCACTTTCTACACAAAGATAATTAACAATGCTGTGCTGTCACAGGTCTGTCAGCTGCAAACAGACAATGATCTCTGATAAGAGCATTAGAACACAAGAAAAAGGAGGAGTCGACCATACCTTGGGCCTACTCCGCCATACAGTACAATCATGGCTGATCATCAGCCCAAGCTGCTCCCCTCTATCCCTTGATTCAGAGACCTAAAATCTACCTATCTCAGCCTTAAATATATTCAACAGTGAAACATTTAAATTCCTCTTGGGCAGAGATTTTCAAATATTCACAACCCTCTGAGTGAAGAAATTTCTTCTCATTTCAATCCTGAATGATTGACCCCCTTAGTCTAGTCTGTGTCCCTGTGTTATAGGTTCACCAGAAGGGGAAACAATCTCTTAGCATCCACCCTATCAAGCCTCTCCAGAATCTTCTACGTTCCAATGAAATCACCTCTCATTCTTCTAAACTCTGGAGAGTATAGGGCCAATTTACTCAGCTTCTCATCATAGGTCAACCCTATCATCCCCGAACAAACCTATTGAACCTTTGTTACATTGGCTCCAAGGAGAGTATATCTTTACAAACTTATGGAGATCAAAGTGCACACAGTACTCCAGGTCTCTGCAAAGTCCTATATAAGTCTAGCAAGACTGCCTTATCATTGTATTCCAACACCCTTGAAATGAAAGCCAACTGAAAGCCAAATGAAAGCCATTTACCTCCCTAATTACTTGCTGTACCTGCTTGCTAACTTTCTGTGTTCCTTGTATGAGCACATGCCAGTCTCTCTGTACATCAACATTTACAAGTTTGGCATCTTTTAAAAGATATCCTGCTTTTTTATTCTTATGACTAAAGTGAATAACTCGCACTCCCCCACATTATGCTCCTTCTGCCAGTTTGTTGCCCACTCACCTAACCTTGACTTAAAAGCACCACTTTAAATATATCTACAACCTGTTAAAGAAAAGTAAATGCTGGAGTTTCTCAATGGATCTGACACTGTGGAAAAATTCAGGGGCAAGTTTGCAATGCTAGGATGAGAAAGGCTGAGTGTTTAAGCCAAGTAATAACTTCACATATACATAACTACACTGTATCTTATCTTTTTTTTGGAATGTTGTGTCAATGGATTCCACTGCCATTTTCCAGCTAGGGTTCTTTGGGGGCAATATCTGAGACGGATGAGTTAAATCACAAGATAATGTGTATTCGCATTTATCATTCCAGAAGGATGCTACATTTCTCTTCCATGTTGCAACATCCATTGGTTCTTAGACTAATCCAGGGCTCCCTCCTCCTGTACTCCGTCTGGTAGTTTATTCTGCACATTGACCACTCATTTGTGTGAAGAAGAATTTCTTATTACCAATCCACCACTTATCTTTTACCAGTTTGGATCCGTGGCCACTTTTGTAATTCAATTTAAAGTAAAATTTAGGATTTAATGTTTCCATCCTGATAACTATCTTACAAGGTCACCTGTCAGATGTTTCCTTTTCAGGCTGGTAACTCTCCCGTCTTTCTGCATAGACTAGTTGGGCCGAATGGCCTGTTTCTGTGCTGTAAATTCCACATAAAATGCAACAACATTTTAATTGTTTCGGATTTTCCATTTGGAATATCAGTTTCTGGATTGATATAAGAAGGCTTCATCAAGTGTTCCTGTGTGGCCTGATGTCTTTGTGTACATAAAGATGAGAAAGCAGATTGATTTTGCAAACCTCTAGTATGAGTTACACATCAGCTGTGTATGCAAAAGACTAAACATTGTATTGAGATAATGTAAGGGATTGTATATGGTAAAGACAACACTCTCACTATGCAAAAAGGGCACATTGAGCAGAATTTTCAATTCCCATCAGAGACGGAACTGGAACAAAAAGACAATTACCTGGAAAAACTCAGCAGGTCTGGCAGCATCGGCGGAGAAGAAAAGAGTTGACGTTTCGAGTCCTCATGACCCTTCAACAGAACTAGGTGAATCCAAGGAGAGGGGTGAAATATAAGATGGTTTAAGGTGGGGGGATGGTGGGTGGGGGGAGAGAAGTGGAGGGGGGTGTGGTTGTAGGGACAAGCAAGCAGTGATAGGAGCAGATAATTAAAAGATGTCACAGACAAAAGAACAAAAGAACACAGAGATGTTGAAGTTGGTGATAATATCTAAACAAATGTGCTAATTAAGAATGGATGGTAGGTCACTCAAGGTATAGCTCTAGTGGGGGTGGGGGGCATAAAAGATTTAAAAATAATGGAAATAGGTGGGAAAAAGAAAAATCAATATAAATTATTGGAAAAAACAAAAGGAAGGGGGAAGAAACAGAAAGGGGGTGGGGATGGAGGAGGGAGTTCAAGACCTAAAGTTGTTGAATTCAATATTCAGTCTGGAAGGCTGTAAAGTGCCTAGTCGGAAGATGAGGTGTTGTTCCTCCAGTTTGCGTTGGGCTTCACTGGAACAATGCAGCAAGCCAAGGACAGACATGTGGGCAAGAAAGCAGGGTGGAGTGTTAAAATGGCAAGCGACAGGGAGGTTTGGGTCATTCTTGCGGTCTGTCCCCCCTCTCCTTGGAGGACTCGAAACGTCAACTCTTTTGTTCTCCACCGATGCTGCCAGACCTGCTGAGTTTTTCCAGGTAATTCTGTTTTTGTTTTGGATTTCCAGCATCCGCAGTGTTTTGTTTTTTTATAGAGACGGAACTGGAGCAGAGGAGGACCCAAAAATTCGCATCAGAGAGCAGTGTGCTGTGTTGCCAAATATACCTGTGTGCTGACCAGGTGGTGGTGGGGGGGGGTGTGGCAGGTGGTTGGCTGGTGGTGAGTTGGTTAGTGGTGTGAGGGGGTGAGGCACGGGGAGGGGGTTGGTTGTTACCCAATGCAAATGGCCAGTGCTAAGTGCTGGCATCACCTGCTAAGAGTAGGCATCAGTTCTCTTCTGGATCTGAAGTGGATCTAAAGTTGCAAAGCCTCAAAAAATTGATTACCATTTCTAGGCATTACCTCCATCTCTTGACTGCAGGTGGAAAAATGTATGTTAGCCTCTTGTTTCATCATCCCAACCTAACCCTCAGGTTCCCAGTCACACAACCACAGCATTCCACCTCCTTCCTACCTTTGTGGGTGAGGTGACCCTGTTCATTGGTACGGATGTAGCTACCCACTTCAAGGATTTAAGCATGGCATCTGTAGCCTGGTGATTATAATACTGGACTAGCAATTGAGGTTGTGCATCTCGCATCCCATGGCAAGCTGAGAAATTGAATTCAGATATGAACCAAAATTCAACTGAATTTTTTTTGAGGAGTTATCAAGGACGGTTGATGATTGTAGTGTATTTGAAGTTGGTCTAGATTTTACAACCCCGCCCCCACCTCCCCCACCACCTGCCTCAGTGTTAATACCAGTAATGACAGTGTTGGAATGAGGCCTTTAAGCATTATTTGGGCTTAACTGAGGTGGAGGCAGGAAGGTGGCAGGGTTCCCATTCACCACTCTCCCGCTTGATTAAATGTCTCCCGCCACCAAAGCCACCACTGGGGATGGCACAATATTGGCCCACTACTTGCAATTTGGCTGCTATGAGTCCTACATTGCAATTGCCACAAGCTTCAAAAAATACGCTACATTGGCTGTAAAGCACTTTGAATGTGGAGGTTGTGAACGACGCTAAATAATTGACAGTGTTTCTTTCATTAATCTGGTGATTCAATGAGAATGCGATTCAATTTGACTTAAAGGATCAAATAACACAAGTTGGATTCATGGCCTGTTCCCACAACTAATCCTATCAGCGATTTTAGCTACAGCTTCTTTTCCTTCACTTCTGATTCAAGTAACTCTTGAAATTGTATATCAAGGCAATGGCACTGGTGGAATTTCATAGTTTTATGTAATAATACAGCTACATAGACTTGCACTCAATTCAGCACAGCTTTGTGTTGCAACACTGAGTATTTATTATAGTTGAGATGCTGATATGGTGGACAGGCTTGGATTTGACACTTTTCATCTGCCAGTAACTGAACTTGAGTTTCGAGTGTTACTGTTATAAAAGATCAGGAGATTACATTTGTGACAAGAACCATTTTATATGCACTAATATTGTCGCACTTACACTATTGATCCATTAACACCTGAGAATTTAGCATCACGGGTACAAAGGAAGCTTTGTTGATCCAAAATTGTAGATCTGAAAGCAACTAATGACAGGGGAATGAAGGAAAATTTTGAACCATTTGGGAGAAGGTATGATTGTTGACCTGATGAAGCAGCGTTATGATGTATTTAACATGCTGCACCTTAGAGTCACACTTTGATGGGAAAACCCACAGTGAGATCTATTCAATGTCAATCTAGCCAGATAACGGAAGACACTGAGTTGAGCTAAACTGTTTCTTCATGGGATTAGGAAAAAAATTCTCAAGCTATATTTTTCCCTTTCCATCAGTTATAAAATGTCACTGTAATGTTACATGGAGAATAGTGTGCAGAGTATGGTATATAAAATGGATGCATTTAAGAGGGAGCTAGACAAGCAGAGGAGAGAGTAGGAATTAGAGGGTTGCAATAATAGATTTAAATGAGGTTAGTTGAGGCAAGGCTTGATTGGAGCCTAAACATGGGCATGGATTGGTTGGGCAGAATGGCCCGTTTCTGTGTCGTATAGCCTATGCAATCATATATAAAGAATAGTGTGTGGAGAATGGTGTAACATAAATATTCAATGAGGAATGGGTTGCAGCAAATGAACAGAGGAACATAAAAAAAAAGAGTAGGCCATTCAGCCCTCAAACAAAATCTGCATTCAGTTAGATTTCAACTCCATTAGTCCACATTAATTCCATATTACCTCACTAACCTTAACTAAAATCACTGACTTCAGTCTTGAAAAATTTTAATTGACCCAGCAACCTCAGCCTTTTGCTGAAGGAAGTTCCAGATTTTTCATGATCCTTTGTATTCACTTCCCATTTTCCTACACCCAATATAATAGTATGCTAGTTCTGGACTCCCCCCGCCAGTGCAAGCACATTCACTGTCAAATCCTTATTCACTTAAAATGCCTCACTTGTATCACCCATCAATCTTTTAAACTCAAGACAATACAAACCAAGTCTTTGCAACCTGTCCTCACTAATTAACCCTTTAAGCCTTGGGCTCAAGCTGGTGACTCTGCTCCATACTCTTTCCATGGCCAAAACTTATTTTATGTTGTTCACTGTTCAAAGCTGAGTGCAAGGTTCATGATAGGGCCTGAGTGTGTGTTTTTTTCCCAGAGGCTCCATTATGGTGGCCCAATCTCGGAGCTGATCATTATGCAGTTAACAGCTGGTTCTCCATGTTCTACACTTACACAAAGGGGAACTGAAATTCACCACATTCTCAGCTGCTGCATGTGAACATGCTGCCAGGAAAGGCAATGGACCCAGCATTTCTGCATGTCTGACCATTGGCTTCCTCTGGTAGCCTTGGCTCTTAAAATGAGTATCCGAGTCTTCTGCATCAGGGGCTATGGTGTGAACCTGCCCCCTGGTGAGCCTGCTCCTGAGAGGTCCTATCTCCAGCGATTCCTCATGTGAGGACCAAGTCCTTGAGCCACTCTGTGCTGGTAATTGCCGTGGTCAGATCAAACATTGATGCATGGTGCAATGAGATTACCCTCCTCTTCCTCAGCTCTGAACAGGCCCTTGATATTTTCTGTAGCCGACAGGAAAGATGGCGATAAGGGTGAGTTTTCAGTGAAATTATAAGCAGAGAGAGAGAGGTGGGTGGCTGCTGAAAGCAGCTGGAACTTGCCATTGCAGAATTTGAGGTGTGTGATAGGTGTTAACAGGGATAAAGGGGTAAGGAAAACATCATCTCCACTTACTTTGGTCATGACTTATCCCCTGCCAGTTTGGCCCATGATCTGCTCCTTCAGTGACGAAAGGATGTGTCGGTAGTTTCAGTCTCAGCTGGTCACTGCATGCCCTCTCATGCTGCGTGTCACCTTCCCCTGCCAGGAAGGAGAGAGTTTAGAAACCATAGAAACCATAGAAATGTTACTGTGCATTAAGAGGCCATTCAGCCCATCGTGTCTGCACCGGCCAGGAAAGGATGAAAAAGAAACTAGCCGTTCATTTTAATTCCACTTTCCAGCACCTGGTCCATAGCCTTGCAGATTACAGCACTTCAGCTGGAGATCCAGGTACCTTTCAAATTGGCTGAGTGTTTCAGCCTCAACCATCAACTTAGGCAGTGAATTCCAGATGCCCACCACCCTCTGGGTGAAAAAGATTTTTCTCATGTTCCCTCTAAACCTTCTGCCAATCAGATTAAATCTATGCCCCCTGGTAATTGACCCCTCAGCCAGGGGAAACAAGTAGTGGTTGTCATTTTGAGAATGTATCTGTCAGAGTTGCATACTATGGAGGATGTGTGCAAGGTTTTGAAGTTTGGAGAGAAATGAGGGTTCTAATCGTGTTGAGAATAGAAGATGCAGAATGTGTGAGTAGGAGGGAAAGGAAGCCAATCGAAGGTAGAAGATGGAAGGGGAGTGGGGAAATGCACCTTTTCCAATTCATTCACAAGCATCACTGGCTAGGCCAGCATTTATTGCCCACCCCTAACTGCCCTTGAGAAGGGGGTAGTGAGCCACCTTCTGGAATACAACTGAATGGTTTGCTCAGCCATTTCAGAAGGCAGTTAAGTGTCAACCACATTGCTGTGGGCTTAGAGTCACATACACGTCTGACAGGGTAAGGGCAATAGATGTCCTTGGCATTACTAGATAGGTTTTGCCAATAATCAATAGTGCCATGGTCACCTTTGTGATACTAGCTCTTCCTAAAAAAAATCAAATTTAGTTAGTTAGCTGAAATTAAATTTCACAAACTGATCTGGCAGCATTTGAAACTCGTTTAATCAGTTCATTTACTCAGTCTTCTACATTACTAGCCCAGCAACATAACCACAATGCTAATGTACCAACACCACAATGAGCTGAGGGTCATTGAGCTGGGAGCTAGGATTCTTATTTTGCCAAATCTGGGTGCAGCATCAAACTTCTTTCAGTTTTCCAGCTATATCCCCAGAGATGGGTAGGGTGTCAGGACCTCCCCTCTCTTGCCAAACACCTGAACAACAGCCTCCAAAGCTGCATTGCAAAACCTGGGTGCCCTACTTGAACCTCTCTCAAAGCTGCTCAGTACCAGCTATAGCTTAGTTGGTAGAGCTCTAGCCTCCTAATTATAAAGTTCCAAGTTCAAATCCCATTCCAGGGCTTGAACACAACAATCAATGATGTCACTGCATTACTGAGGGAATGCTGCACTGTTGGAGGTGCTATTTTTCAGATGTGATGTTAAATCAAAGTCCCCATCCGCCTGCTTTGTTGATGTATAAGATCTCACAGTGCGGGAAGAGCGGCAGGGGAATGAATCCCTGGTGGCCTGGCCAATATTTATCCCACAATCAATATCACATAACAGGTCATTATCAGATTACTGTTTGTAGGGGTTTGCTGCTGTGTTTCCTACATTTCAACAGTGATGACACATCAACAAGTACTTTCCTGGCTGTAAAGCACTTTGAGGTGCTCTGTCTGACCTGTATGTGACTCTGGACCCACAGCAACCAGGTTGACACTCAACTGGTGGTCGTGAAATGCGGTATATAAATGCAAGGTTTTTTTTATTTTGGCTCTTAGAAAACACTTCTTTCTGCCTGCAGACTACCCTTTTAGACATGTGGATTGTCTTTAAATAGTGCCAGTAGCGCCCAAGCCCATAAACAGGTGTCCAGCTAAAAAGCAGTGTGGGTAGCTGGGTAGATGCCAGTGTTGTTGTTGTAATGTTGTAAGAGCTTGACTAAGGGTGCAGCTAATTCAGTCTTTAGGGCTATTGCCGTAATGTTGTCATGGCCCATAGCCTTTGCAGTATCCAGTGCCTTCAGCCATTTCTGGGTGGAGTGAATCAAATTAGCTGAAAACCAGCATCTGTGATGCTGGGGATCTCCGGCAGAGGACAAGATGGATCATCCCCCTGGCTCTTCTGGCTGAAGATTGTTGCAAATGCTTCAGCCTTGTCTTTTGCTGGGCTCCCCCATCATTGAGGATTGGGATATTTGTGGAGCATCCGCCTCCAGTGAGTTACTTAATTGCCCCACCACCATTCATGATTCAATGCGGCAGGACTGCAGAGCTTAGATCTGATCTGTTGGTTGTGGAATTGCTTAGCTCTGTCTATCACTTGCTGCTTCTGCTGCATGAACGTGGACCTGTCTTGTAGCTTCACCAGGTTGACACCTCATTTTTAGGTATGCCTGGTGCTGCTCCTGGCGTGCCCTCCTGCACTCTTCATTGAACAGCTAGAGCAGAATTTTCTGCCTGTCGGGCGGGCGGGCCCAACCCAATCTCCAGTGGACATGGAGCCAATCCCCGCCAGTGAAGCGGGCCCTGCCGCCATTTTACATGGGTGGGCCAATTAAGGCCTGCCCAGCGTGACGTCCAGCAGGAAGCGATATGCGCTCCCTGTGCAGGCGGGAGGAGGGGTGGTGGTGGGGGAGGGATTCCCTAAAAGCGAGAGAGTGCTCTTTCGCGCATATGCACGAAAAAGCGCACATCTCCCTGAGGCTAGCTGCAGCTTCAGGGAGATCGTTTCCACTTTGAACAATACTAAAAATAGAAAAAAATAATTCCCCAACATATCCCCCTCATGTGACAATGTGACACGAGGTGGTGGTGAGGTTGAGCTGCGTGTTTTTGACATACATGTGAAAACTAATGCTGTGTTTATGGATGATGTGCCAGGGGACAGCATGTGGATGGGAAAAGGGAGGAGGTACCAAGGATAGATCCTTGGAGGATACCAGATGTAACAGAGCCGTTGCAGGAGCAGGAAGAAAAACCATTGCAAGTGATTCTCAGGTGAGATGGTGACGTAGTAGTATTATCAGACCACCCAGAATTGGGAATATATCGCTGTTCCTTCACTGTTGATGGGTCAAAATTCTGGAACTCCCTTCCTAACACCACTGTGGGTGTACCTATACCACATGGACTGCAACAGCTCAAGAAGGCAGCTCACCACCACCTTCTCAAGGACAACTAGAGGTGGGAAAAAAATGCTGACCCAGCCAGCGAAGCCCACATCCCATGAATGAATTGTTAAAAAATCCCTGGATGAGTAATCTAGAGATTCAGGCTAATTCTCTGGGACATGGGTTCAAATTCCACAATGACGGCTATGGAATTTAAATACAATTAATTAATCTGGAATATATCATCATCAATTGTCATAATGCCCCTTTAGGGAAGGAAGTCTGGCCTAAATGTGTCTCTATAGCAATGTGTTTAACTCTAAACTATCCTTCCCCAAATGGAGCCAATGGAAACAATGGAAGAATGGAACCAGGTGAGAGCAGTCCTAGCCAGCCAGCGGAGAGGGATAATATGGTCAATCATGTCAAAGGTTGAAGACTGGTCGAGAAGGAATAGGTTAGATAACAGTGTAACAAAGAGGAGAAAGAGAAGGCCATATGGCCTGTAGAACCTGCTCTGTCATTCAATATGATCATGGCTGAGCTAGGGCTTTAACTTCACTTGACTGCCCACTCGGCACTTCCTTGAATTCCTGAACGTGTAAAAATCTGTCTTCATCAGCCATAAATATATTCAATGGTGGCTCCATCTACAACCCTCTGGGGTAGAGAATTCCAAAGATTCACAACCCCTGAATGGAGAAATTTCTCCTCATCTTAGTCCTACATGATCAACTTTCCCTACTACATCAACTTTTATCTTTAGACTTCTAAATCTTGCCTTCACCCGAACCCTACCCCCACCCCCACCATCCCTCCAGTTAGTGTAAAGCCATTTTTCCATACTCTGACCATATAAAGGTAAGAATCTGGAAAAGATATATTTTACTAGCACTCACTGTATTGCAACCTTGGATGATTTGTACCTGAAAGTACTGAGGGTCACAGATTTCAAGACAAAAAAGTCATTCACCATAAAACACTTCAGCGATCCTTATTCGTATTTATAATTCCCTTCACAAACCAGCAATCGAAAAGCAAGTAGATCCTTGGCTAACATGATAGCTTGACTAATTAGCAGTAGAGAAACGAGTTACAGTGTGCTAAGAGTCAAGCAATAAAGAGAAAAATTAGTTAGCTGTAGTGTTCTATATATCAGGCAAAAAAAGAAAGATCATTTTAATGATGCATTATCTCCCAAATAAGAGAAGGTTAATTGGAAAGCATGGGTCTGAGATAACTTAAGAGAATAAATGGTTAGCTCATTCTGGTCACAAAGACAAATTGAAATAAGTTTTGAAGAGACATTGGCTGAATGATAACCATGAGCCTTCATATCGCCCTGTCAACTGCAACTGATTTATTTTTTAAGAGACTGCAGGCCGCATTGGCACAATGTAAGAAGTGCGTGATGTGAATGATCTTTTTCCTTTATGTGACTCATTACCATTGTTTCATTGCCATTGTTTCTTTATCATTCAAAATGTGAACATGTTCACAAAAGAGTGTCGATAGTTAAAGAATAAAATTGTGGATTTTGTGCTCGTCAGAGTGAGGAATGCCAGTGCTAAGAAACACAATTCTCTCCATTTCAGACACTTAGCATCAAGGGCTCCCAGGTTAGGAAGGGCGTGATTGTCAGCTGCTCCCTGCGCTCTCCCAAACAGTGTGCCTTAGGCCCAGCTTGAGAGACTCACTTACAACTTATTAATAACTCACTAGTAACTTGGGGAACCTCAGATAATGTGAAGTTTGCAGGCCTAGGGGAAAAAAGCAGTGGAGTGGGACTACTTGGATTGCTCTTTCAACAAAGTGGCACAGGCACAATGGGAGAAATGTCCTCCATCTGTGCAATATGATTCCATAATTTTATGACACTTTTTCCAATTTCCTTTTGATATCTCTCAGTGAGAATTAGTGCCACTTGGATTTGCATTTGTGGCAGCAACTTTATTGGGCCTCCCCAAAGTAAAATTACTCTTGCAGCAAGTGAAGACTTACAGCTCGGCATTCGTGATTTGAAATCTAAATCCCAGAGCTAGAAGGCTCCTGTATCTTTCAACATCTTCACACACCAATTGAAAAGCCATCAAGACTCTTAGTCACTCAATTGGATGATTCTTAACCGTCAAATAACCTTGTTCCCAACATTTACATTTTTATAACTGATAACTAAGTGTTCAAAGAAAATGCACACAGAAATAAGTATTTTAATGCCTCAATGATTTTTTTCTTTTGCCTCATAGGCTGTTTGCAATCGTGTCCTGGAGATTAATCTTCAATTCCTGGAGATTCCAGGACAATTCTGGAGGTTTGGAAACCCGAAGGCCAGTCATGGAGCTGTCACATCTGGAGAGAGGAGAGAGAGGTGAGTTTGGTCACATCCATATATTGATTTCAAATTATATGAGCATAACATTTTCATCATTTAAAATCAACTGAAGAACAGTGACATCATATTTACATTAATAGAAAACATATCTTTTAAACATGCCATTATTTCATTAAGGAATCCTCATGTTCTCCATTGTAAAGGTTTCATTGACTATCGTTTTAGAGACTAATGTCTCTCCTAAAGCAGAGTGCGAGAGATGGGCCCTAGCACAGGCAGTCAGCAGCACCTAGAGGATAATGTAAGAGGAGGACCCTGGGACAAACAGTCAGCTGCACCTAGAGGATTTAGTCTATCTAGAGGATCTAACATCTAGTCTGTACTCAAGTTGGAGTAAGGGTAAAATAAAAGCAATGGTCTGTATTCTATTTAGTTAAGATATATCTGGGGAGCTCAGTCCCATGATTTGCATATCCTGCGCTATGTGGGAAATCCTAGGCACTCCGGGTTTTGGAGCTTGATTTGGGGGCACTGTGGTGCATTCACGAGGCTGAGAGGTTTGTGGTTGGCACGCTTCAGGATGTTGTCACCCCGCAGCTTAAGGAAGTGCAAGCTGAGAGGGATTGGGTGACCGCCAGATAGGAACAGGGAACGAGGTAGGTAGTGAGGGAATCCCCCGAGTGCATCTCACTCGCAAACTGTTTTCCAGCCTTGGAAAATGATGAGAGTGACAGTTCCTCTGTGGAGGCCAACCAGAGCCAAGGCCATGGCACTGTGTGTGGTCCAGCTGTTCAGCGAGGGGGGAAGAAGTGTGGAAGGGGAATAGTGGTGGGGGATTCATTAGTGAGGGGAGTAGGCAGATGTTTCTACGGTCATAGACATGATTCCAGGATGGTGTGTTGCGTCCTAGGTGCCAGGGTCAAGGATGTCACAGAACGGATACAGGACATTCTGAAGGGGGAGGGTGAACAGCCAGAGGTCATAGTCCATGTTGGGACCAATGACATTGGAAGAAAGAGAAATGAGGTCCTGCAAGCAGACTTTATGGAATTATGTAGGAAATTGAAAAGGTAGCAACTTCCGGATTACTCCCTGTGCCATGAAGTGGTGAGCATAGGAACAGAAGGATAGAGCAGATGAATGTGTGGCTGGAGAGCTGGTGCAGGAGGGAGGGCTTTAGATTCCTGGGGCATTACAACTGTTTCTGGGGGTGGTGGGGGTTGGACCTGTACAAGCTGGACGGGGTTGCATCTGAACAGGAACGGGACCAACACGCCCACGGGGAGGTTCGCTAATGCTGTTGGGGGGGTGTTTAAACTAACTTAGCAGGGGGATGGGATCCTGAAAAGTAGTTCAGATAGGAGAGAAGCTGAGATGGAATTAAAAGTTAAAACACTAATAAGTGAGTCTGGAAGGCAGAAGAAACATAGGCTGGATAAGAAGGAAGAGAGTTTAGCAAGACTAAATGGAATATATTTTAATGCAAGGAGCCTGAGGAATAAGACAGATGAGCTGAGGGCACAGATAGACATGTAAGAGTATGATATTATAGCTGTGAGCGAGACTTGGCTAAAAGAAGGGCAGGATTGACAGCTCAACATTCCTGGTTATAAGATATTCAGACAAGTTAGAGAGTGGGATAGAAGAGGAGATAGGTTGTAATATTGATCAAGGAATCAATTATAGCAGTGAGGAGAGATGATATCTTGGAAGGATCATGAAAAAAAGCCATATGGGTAGAAGTAAAAAACACAAAAGGAGAAAATACATAGTTGGGTGTGTACTGTAGGCCCCCAATCAGCAAGGAAGAGAGAGGGGATCAAATATGTAATCAAATGTCATTTGTGAGAAGTGTAAGAATAATAGGGCAGTAATAGTAGGGGATTTTAACTACCCAAATATTAATTGGGATAGTTTTAGTGTCCAAGGTAGCGATGGAGCAAAGTTCTTAAGTTGCATCCAGGAGAACTTTTTTAGCCGGTACGTAGAAAGCCCAACAAGGGAGAGGGAAGTTCTGGACCTAATATTTAGAAATGAGCCCAGGCAGGTGGAAGGTGGCAGGTAGGGAAGCATTTTTGGAGATAGTGACCGTAACTCAGTAAGATTTAGGATAGTTATGGAAAAGGATAAAGTTGGGCTGGGAATAAAAGTTCTAAACTGGGGAAAGGCTAATTTTACTAAGATTTAGCCTAAGGGGACTGGGAGCAGCTACTTGCAGATAATGCTGTGTCAAAGCAGTGGGAGGCATTCAAGAAGGAAATAGCAAGAGCACAGGGCAAATATGTGCCTGTATAGACAAGGGGGTGTGGGGTGGGGGGTGGGGGGTGGGGTGGGGTGGGGGGGGGGGTGGTGGGGGGCAGGGAACCAAGTCCAGAGAACCCTGGATGTCAAGGGACATAAAGGTTGGGATGAAGAATAAAAGAGAAGCTTATGGCAGATACCGATTCGGTATTTAGGGTATCTAGGGTAATCCCTAGAGGAATATAAAAAGTGCAGAGGGGAACTTAAAAAGGAAATCAGGAAAGCTAAGAGAGTGCATGAGAAACCTTTGGTGGGTAGAATAAAGGAAAACCCAAAGGGGTTTTTCAAATATACTAAGAGCAAGAGAATAACTAGGGAGAGATTAGGGTCAATTAGGCACCATGGAGATAATCTGCGTGTGGATCCAGAAGACATGGGTATAGTCCTGAATTAATACTTTGCATTGGTCTTTATAATGGAAAAGGACAATGTAGGTATAGACATCAGGGTGGAGGACTGTAAAATATTAGAGGAAATTAACGTAGAGAGAGAGGAGGTACAAACGGGTTTAGCGGCCTTCAAAGTGGATAAATCCGCAGGCCTGGATGAGATGTACCCCAGGTTGTTCAGGGAGGCAAGGAAATAGATGTCAGGGACCCTGGCAGTAATTTTCAAATCCTCTCTGGCTACAGGTGAGGTGCCAGAGGACAGGAGGACTGCAAACATTGTCCCATTGTTAAAAGAGGGAGGGAGGGATAGACCAAGAAATTACAGGCCAGTCAGTCTAATCTCGGTGGTGGGGAATTCTGAGGGACAGAATATATCTGCACTTGGAGAGACACAGATTAATCAGGGATAGTAGGCATAGATTTGTTAAGGGAAGGTTGAGTTTGTCAAATTTGATTGAATTTTTTGTGGTAACCAGGAGCGTTGATGAGGGTAATGCACTTGATGTGGTCTACATGGACTTTAGCAAAGCTTTTGATAAGGCCCCTCATGGCAGACTGGTCAGGAAACTAAGATTCCTTAGGATCCAAGGCAAAGTTGCACATTGGATCCAAAATTGGCTGAGAGGTAGGAAGCTGAGGGTGATGGTGGAGGGATGTTTCTGTGACTGGAAGTCTGTTTCCAATGGGGTTCCACAGGACTCAGTGCTGGGACCCTTGCTGTTTGTGGTATACATAAATAATTTCGACTTAAATGTAGGGAGTATGGTCAAAAAGTTTGCGGAAGACATGAAAATTGGTGGGGTAGTAAATATTGAGGAGGATAGCCATAAACTGCAGGAGGATATCAATGGACTGGTCAGGTGGGCAGAGCAGCAGCAAATGGAATTCAACCCAGAAAAGTGTGAGGTAATGCTCTTGGGCAGGGCTAACAAGGCAAGGGATTATACTATGAATGGTAGGACCCTGGAAAGTACTGAAGATAAGAGGGACCTTGCCAAGTGGTTATGATACTGGGCTTGCAACCCCCAGATCAAGAGTTCAAATCTCACAATGATAAGCTATGAAACAATGTAACTTCATCTGACTAGGAACAGATGGAAACATGTTTGTACTCAAAAGAGTTACAATAAACTATTTTGCTTGGCCTAAATAGCCAAGTGGTTATGGTACTAGGTTTGTAACCCCAAGATCATGAGTTCAAATCTCACAATAGCAAACTATGAAACAATGTAACTTCATCTGAATAGGAACAGATGGAAATGTGTTTGTACTTGAAAGAGTTACAAAGAAATTGTTAGGGGTCCTAGAAGAAGGGCCCAATATAATGCTTTGTACAGAATATGGAGATATTTAATTTGTTTAGAACTATTGGTTATACATATAAACACTAATGTAGCTTGGCCTGAATAGCCAAGTGGTTATGGTACTGGGTTTGTAACCCCCAGGATCAAGAGTTCAAATCTCACAATGGCAAACAATGTAACTTTATCTGAAACAGATGGAAATGGGTTTGTACTTGAAAGAGTTACATAGATCCCTGAAGGTAGCAGGTAGATAAGGTGGTTAAGAAGGCATATGGGATACTTGCCTTTATTAGCT
This sequence comes from Carcharodon carcharias, assembly GCF_017639515.1. Taxonomy (NCBI): domain Eukaryota; kingdom Metazoa; phylum Chordata; class Chondrichthyes; order Lamniformes; family Lamnidae; genus Carcharodon; species Carcharodon carcharias. The sequence goes on along the minus strand of NC_054467.1, from coordinate 242,067,109 downwards.
GACGCATAGAATACAAGAGCAGGGAGGTTATGCTGGAACTGGCTGGTTAGGCCACAACTAGAGTACTGCATGCAGTTCTGGTCACCACATTATGGGAAGGATGTGATAGCAATGGAGAGGGCGCAGAGGAGATCTATCAGGATGCTGCCTTGGCTGGAGGGTCTGAGCTATGGGGAAAGATTGTATAGGCTGGGGTTGTTGTCCTTGGAGCAGCAAAGGTTGAGAGGGGACCTGATTGAGGTGTGTAAGATTATGAGGGCCATAGATAGGGTGGATAGGAAGGCACTTTTTTCCATCAGTAGAGGGGTAACCAGGGGGCATAGATTTAAGGTAATAGGTTGAAGGCTAAGGGGGGAGTTGAGGAGAAATATTTTCACCCAGAGGGTGGTGGGAGTCTGGAACTCACTGCCTGAAAAGGTAGTACTGCCTGAAAGGGTAGTTGAGTCAGAAACTCTCGTAACATTTAAGAAGTATTTACATATTCACTTGTGTTCCCATAGCCTCCAGGGCTACAGGCCGAGTGCTGGAAAATGGGATTAGTGTAGTCAGATCTTTGTCGAGCAGTGTGGACACGATGGGCAGAATGGTCTCCTTCTGTGTTATAGGCATCTATGAATCTATGAGTCTATGAGTCTATTTATGTGCAAGAACATTTTACCTGGCATTGAGGATTGTCATTTAAGACTTACATTTGCTCCTCTAAAAGTTAAAAATAATATTGATTTTATGTAACACTTCATTACTTTTCTCAGAAACATCCTAAAGTACCTGTTGCTATGTGAGTAAAAGTGTGTGCACAGCAATCTTCCACAAAACAGTTAACTGTGAAATTCAAACACTGCAGTCATTTTATAGACAGCAAGACGCTGCAAAGAGCAGAATGACCAGTTAATCTCTTTTAGTGATGTTAGTTGAAGATGCAATGTTTACCATCGCACTTGGCAAACTCTTCTTCAAATAGCACTGTGGGGATCTTTGACACCTACCTCATCAGGGGAGCAGCCCCTCTGAAAACATAGCACTTGCACTGAACTATCAACACCAATTAGATGCTCAAACCCTATTTTAGAAGTTGAACCCAAAGCCTTTCTGACTGAGAGGGAAGAGCACTACTAAAGAGCTAAGCTGACATGACATAGCTAGTGCAGATCCAGAAGGTGTCAAGTTCGATTTCCCGGTCCATACTAAGCTAATGATCTCAGTTTGGGCAGTAGCATGTGAAATGAATTTCTGCTCCTGATTTAGGGAGGGCAAAATTGGATACAGCTCCCATTTCAAATTATCTGATCACTGCTTGAAATCCATGCAAATGGACATTGAGCGAAGTAGTGATTGAGCTTGACTTCATGAGGGAGTATTATATTGATACATTGAGTGACCACACTCTCTCAGCTTGTGGAAGCCTAGTGATGCCAGTGCTTAGTCATTAGTAACTATTACTGCTAAAATGTAAGGAAGCAGAAAATACCCAAGACATTTTCACTGGAAGCAATTTTACTTTTGCCAGGGATAAAATGCCTTGAACCAAGTTGTGGATAAGTGTTTTTTGCCTAAGGAATAAACCTCAACCACTGGTTGTAAAAAATTGAAGATAGGCTTGTGAATAATGTCTCTCACAACACAGGAACAGGAGTTGTTCATTCACTTCTCTAGCCTATTCATCATTCAATTAGATCATGGTGGATCTATACCTCAGTTATATTTCCCCAAAAGTATGAAAATCTCCTGCTACGTTTTGTACATTATCAATGACTACACCTCAAAAATACTTCATCGGCTGTAAAGTGCTCTGGGAAGATCTGAAGTTGTGAAAGGCAATATAGAAATGCAAGTCTTTCTTCAAAACAGAACTTATACTCCCTTTAATGTGAAAGTGCCTTTTGTTCCTTAGCAACCATGAACACAGGCAGTCAATGTTGAAACAGCTGTACAAGATTAAAATCTGTGAAAGGCCAAACTAATTAAGTGTTTGAGCTGAATGGCTTGAGCAGATTTATTTTCTGAAAATGTAAATACTCAACTCACATATATTTAACGTGCATCAAGGGAGTCCCCAATACTATGAATTCAGATTTTAACAGCTCCATGTGAAATTACAGCTGTCAACAGTTTACCCAAATGGATGGCTGATAGACTGCTTCAATTATGGGAGAGCCTGGAGAAGGGGAACATTAGAGAAAGGAGGCAAGAAAAAAGTGTCAGTACATTAATGCCATTTAGGTGCAATAATATTTATTTAAATAGGACCTATAATGGAGCAAAATGTTCCCCACAGCACATCTAGCAGCAGAAACCAAGGAATATAGGAACAAAAGTAGACCATTCAGCCCCTCCCACCTGTTCCGCTATTCAATTAGATCAGTACCTTAGTTCCATAATAATTAGTCATTTGGTAATGGTGAACTTGAGTATTGCTAAAAAAAGACATGCTATCTAAGCTTTTCATCTTACACGCATCAGGATAGCTCGCTAAGGATTGCCAACAGTAACGAGGGGAACAACAATTTATACTGCATGAGAAGAGAGTGCTGATTAGTTGGCAAGTGGACTTTGATTGGTGGAGGTGTTGCCATGGGGAACGCAGCATGGAACTAGTTAACTGCCCAGCTTTGTTCAAACTGTGCCTAGAATTATACTGAAAACCAATTTAAGATTGTCAGCCGGGCTCACAGCGTGGCTCACTTATGCATGCTAGAAGCCAAGTATGTTTACACGTTGGGCCCTGTCCTTTGCAGACAGAAGGAACATGCCCACACACTGCACCATTTTCAACTAAACATAAGCAGTCATCCTCAGTTCATTCCCCAGGGTAATGCCTTGATCAATCAGAGTCAACCTGCCCAGTTCATATTTGAACAAAGTTAGACAGCTGGCTGCATACTCCATGGCAACGCCTCCACCAATCAAAGTTCCCCTGCCAACCACTCTCATGCAGTATAAGTTGTTATTCCCCCAATGACCGTTGGCAATTTCTTGTGAGCTATCCTGGTGAGGGCAAGATGAAGAGCTTAGATAAGCACGTCTGTTTTCTCCATAATAATGAATAAACTTGCCTAAAAAAAAATTCTTCCAATCTCAGTTTTGAAATTTTCAGTTGACTCCCAGCCTCAAATATCCTTTTGGGGCAGATTTCCACTACATTTTGTGTGAAGTGCTTCCTGATATCACTCTTGAATGGCCCATGTCTAATGTTTTGTCTCATTGTTTGGGGCTCAGCAAGGCAAAGAAATAGTTTCTTTCTCATCATCCTATCAACTGTTTTAAATGTCTTAAACACCTCAGGAGCTGCAGGGTGAAGTAAAGAAGTAGTTGAAGGTTTGGGGACAGAATAAAGGAATTGTTCCATGGAAACTGAAATTAAATTACAGAAAACTGGAGGATATAAGTCAAAAGAGCAGGATTATCCATTTAGACATGTAATGAATAATTACATTCTACAGAGTTGAAAGATACCATATTATCAGGGAGCATGAATGAAATGCCTAGATGAAGGCGGATGAGTGAGTGTCTCCAATGTTCCGAGACATGGCCAAGGCCAGAGTGCCCAAAATATGACCATATGACATACATTACTGCTGACCTAATGCAGCCTGATTGAGATACCATGCAAAAAATTTGAGTCATAGCACATTACGGGATCAAACTCCTTTAAGAGGGCCACAGGACTGATCACATGCTCCCCAGCAATAATCCTTGTACTTTAGGGAAATTTGCCATCTAGGAAAAGGTTCATTTTATCCTCAGCTTTCCATGGGGAAAGAGATGAAAGTGGTCTGGCAGATTAAGCATCTTTTACCAGCTGCATGCATCAAAGCACATTGATTGAATTAGTGTATATTCCCAAAAGTATCTTGGAATAATCCAGTACTTGAAAGTTGAAGATTGTGGTCACCTTCAAGGCCACCGTATTCAAAGTAGAGTCATCCTTCTTGTCGATTTTTGTCTAAGGGTTGGTTGAGGAGATGACATAACTTCATTACTGTCTCACTGTAAAACATAGATATCCTCAGATATATCTAAGCTACATGTTGGTTGATGAATTTAATTGGTTGGGTAAGGGTAGACTGCCTAACCTGTGGACAGACCTTCCTCTATTCCTTTCCTGTTCCTCCAACAAGATGAAACAGAGAGAGAATTCAAATCTACAGAATGTCGATTGTTGCAACCAAAGTTGAAGATGCCAATAAAGTCACCCCACTGGTATCAAAAAATATGAAGCGTAGGGCAAAAGCCAAAGACAGCATAAATGCAAGGAAATAAATACAGTAAAACAAATCCCTGACTCATCATAGTGGGCTCACTCTCTATGGTGGTAATCTTGTAGGGAGTCTGTCCCAAATGCGAAATGCATCCAAATTCGTGAAAATGACTCAGGGTTACAGAGGGGCTTTCATCCCAAAAAGGAAACTTTTCCATAGCAAAGCAGAATATTATTTAATTGAAGAGAGACTGCAGAATGTTGCAGCGCAATGGGATGTGGATGTCCTTCTACATGAATCACAAAACGTTAGCATACAGGTACAGTACGTAATAAGGAAGGCAAATGGAATGTTGGCTTTGTTACAGTCTCAGCTGAGGTTACCACTGGACAAGCTTGATCCCAGGGAGGAACCTAGCTTGATAGATCCTAAATTTTATTTGTTTAAATATGTGGAGATTAGCTACTAAACAGAGTGACAGGGGTTAGCTGATGAACTTTTAACAAAGGAATAAAACATTTATTCAACAAGAAAAGGTGAACTATATTACACTACTCATTCATCCACAACTATACCTTTACAGATATTTACAAATTTGTAAGGATAACACACGTTACAAAAGCTATCTTATTCTCTAATTTGCACAGTAAGTACACAGTCCGTGTAAATCTATGTCACCCTGTGGTCAGGCACACCACATTCTGAAACCAAGTGATAAATGTCACCTCAAATAGGTGCCATGGATCTCTCCTCAACCCTTCCCAGACGCTTGTTACACCGTGAGCCAACCGGTCTCACCGAATTCAGTCCTTCACATGAAGGTTTCCAATCTCCACTCTCCAAGTCCTCGCCTTGGAACTTTCTCCCAAACTTTCTCTCAGATGCCTTCCGCAAGGGTTCACCTCCAGGGTTTCAAACTCTCCTTCTGGTGTCCCTGTCATCTGGGCCACCACATGCGTTCAAGCTGCCTTCCATGCACTCTCACCCTCTCAGCTGTCAACAGTACCACTGCTTCACATGCCCATAGCCAAGACTTAAGGAACTCGAATTGTCTCTTTAGACCTTCTTGTCTCTTGCAAGCTGTTTTCTCTTTAAATCTGCTCCCTATCCAGCTCAACCTGTTCCACCCCCCACCACCAGCTTATATTTCACCTCATGTCTCTATTTCCTTAGTTCTAATGAAGAGTCATTTAGACTCAAAACGTCAACTGTATTTCTCTCCGCAGATGCTGTCAGACCTGCTGAGTTTTTCCAGGTATTTTTGTTTTTGTTTCATTATTGGGCCTAACTGACATTCTGCCATCAGCAGCTGAGAATCTTGAGTGAGTCCCTTCCACCCTCTGACTTAATCGGGGAAAGGTTTTGCAGCTGCCACAAGAGTTCTGAGGTGCCTTTCTCAGCTGAGTCATGATAAATAGGGAAAATAAACGCCAAATTGTGTCTGGAAATGTTGGAGTTTAAAAATAAGACCTGAGTTTTTGAAATTGCGCACAAGCAACTGGCTGTAATGCTGCAGGCTGACTTCCTAAGAGGTAATGGAACCCCACCCTGTTACCAGACAAGGTACTTCTAAAGACATCCAGAAACTAATTGCTCCCTCCAGTAGAGACAATGGGACATAATGGGAGATGAGTATCATCTCATCAAGAGATCCTGTGAGCAATGCCCAGGCGGATTTGTGAATTTGCTTCCCACTTGGAATATACAAAGAAGGGGTTAAAAGTGAACTGAAAAGCTGCTCCAGTTGGTGGGTGTTCTGAGAGAGAGCAAGTGCTGGAAGTCTGACACAGAAGTAACAGCCACAAGGAGTCCTAGCAAAACTGGAGTGAATGGGAAGATGGTTGTGGTTGTTGGAGGTCAATCATCTCAGTACCAGGACATTACTGCAGGAGTTCCTCAGGGTAGTGTCCTCAGCCCAACCTTCTTCAGCTGCTTCATCAATGACCTTCCTTCCAATATAAGGCCAGAAGTGGGGATGTTCATTGATGATTGTACAATGTTCAACACCATTCGCGACTCCTCAGATACTGAAGCAGTCCATGTCCAAATATCCAGTCTTGGGCTGACAAGTGGAAAGTAATATGCACACCATACAAGTGCCAGGCAATGACCATCTCCAACAAGAAAGAATCTAACCATCGCCCTTGACATTCAATATCATTACCATTGCTGAATCCCCATTATCAACATCCTGGGGATTAACATTAATGAGAAACTGCACTGGGCTAACCATATAAATACTGTGGGTACAAGTGCAGGTCAGAGGCTAGAAACCCTGCGGTGAGTAACTCAGTTCCTGACTCCCCAGAACTTGTCCACCATCTGCAAGACACCAGTCAGGAGTGTGATGGGAAAACCTCCACTTGCCTGGACGAATGCAACTCCAATAACACTCAAGAGGTTTGACATCATCCAGGACAAAGCAACCTACTTGATTGGCACCCTATCTACAAACATTCACTCCCTCTACCACCAACACACAGTGACAGCAGTATGTACCATCTACAAGATGCACTGCAGCAACTCACCAATGCTCCTCAGACCACACCTTCCAAACCCACCACTGCTACCATCTAGAAAGACAAGGACAGCAGATGCATGAGAACACCACAACCTGGAAGTTCCCCTCCAAGCCACACACCATCCTGACTTGGAAACATATCGCTGTTCCTTCACTGTTGCTGGGTCAAAATCCTGGAACTCCCTCCCTAACACCACGTGGACTGCAACGGTTCAATAAAGCAGCTCACCACTACCTTCTCAAGGGCAATTATGGATGGGCAATAAATGCTGGGTTAGCCAGTGACACCCACATCCCATGGATGAATAAAATATGTGAGGGGGTGGGCACTTGAATGTGGCATGCCATGCTCCTTTCGAGACATGAGGAGGTCATTGAGCCTTTTGTGGCTTCGTATCCAAGAGCAAGAGACGACACTCCTACCTTTCGCCTCCTCAGCCACTGCAAGATGGCTAGTGGACCTGGAGAATTTGCATTGCGGGAATTTCACGCCAGCGGGATTTTATGTTCCCTTCATAGTCAATAGAGTTTAGAATGGCCCGTCGCATTTTACAGTCCCGTCCCCACGGCGATAGGGCCGCAAAATTCCGGCTGACACAGGAAACTCACCCACCAGCAGAGGGATGTCAATTAGACTTATTAATGAGTCATTGGTTTATTGGTGACTCAGGATTTAGACAAGAATCAGAATTGACTCCAGAAAACTGCCCAGCAAACCCTGTTTGCCAGCGGCACACCGGGGGGTGGGGGGGGGGTGTGGGTGGGTGTGGGTATGTGCTGGTGAGGGTGTGTTCCTCCTTCACATACAATTAGTGCCCAATCCAGAAAAGTTTGGACATTTGATATCTTATATTTGGAAAAACATCCCTTGCCAAAATTGAACTTTCTGGACATATGAAAAATTTAGATTAACTGGAGATGAATCATGGTCATCATCACTGACCATGATGGACAAACCTTCATCACTAATTTCTTTATTCTTTCAAGGGATGTGGGCATCACTGACAAGGCCACCATTTGTTGCTCATCCCTAACTGCCCTTGAACTGAGTGGCTTGCTGCACTATTTCAGTCAGTAGTGAAGAGTCAACCACACTGCTGTGGGTCTGGAGTCATGTGTAGATAAGGTTGGCAGATTTCCCCCAATGAAGGGCATTAGTGAACCAGATGGGTTTAAATGACAATCAATGCTAGGTTCATGGTCACTATTGCTGAGAGTAGCTTTATATTCCAGATTTTATTAATGGAATTTAAATTCTACCAGCTGCCATTTGAACTCATGACCCCAAAGCTTTAGCTGGATTACTAAGCCAGTGACATCACCACTAAACCACCATCTTCCCTTCAGAGCCCTATTAACTATAGCTTGATAACTATATGACTCAAGAATCTGATACCAACAAAACTTGATGTCCTGGTTTAACATTTACCTACTGATGAGGCTATGAACAAACATCTGGGTCAACAAAATTCAAGCAGGACAAAGAAGTGGGTTGAAAGCAGAAGCAGAAGTAGTTTGAGTTGCCGGAGCTTTGAAAGCTTGATTGTCAAGTTGTCTGAGATTTCAGGTTAAAGCCTGCTCTTAGGGGAGTTTGGGTGTCACATTCACTCCACAATAAAGCTGACCTCAGTGTCCTTGACATTGACAGTGTGCTAAAATTAGAAATAAATTATCTATTGGTCAGCATTGAAACCCCTTGAATGTAATAGGGATGCATTTCAGTTGATAAAAAAATAATTAAAAGGTATTCTACTTTCAGTGCAGCTATTCTTCTTTATGTGGGAGCTAAGACATTAAAACTCACACAGCAATGCAATTTGATGAAGGAGAGCAGAGCAACAAGGTGAATCATTCTCCTTTACCCCAGCTCCTTCATTCAGATCTGAAGGAATACTAAAACATGAATTCCTATGCACTTTTGGATTTGAGGCACGGATTTCTGAACCAGACTAATTGGTTTCAAACATTAATTATCTATGGATTTACCATATTAATGAATCTTGAAGAGCTTAACACAATTATGTTCTTGAGGCCCTGGCGACTATTAAGTTGTCAGATCCAATAGTCTAGTTTATAAAGTGTTAACAAAAGCAGTCAGACAGCAATCTCCATAAGATGCATACCATGAGCCTTTAGCTTAATTCATCATCAAACTCCATAAATAAAACACATTCCAAGATGATACAACTGGAAGTCAGTAATGGAACAGAACCATCAAGATTCTCTCACGGTATTTCACAAAGGCCTATCAGCCACTGGCACCTGCTAAGGTTTAATTACATAGCCGATACATGTCTCTCGGGCTGCTAATAAAACCAAGCCGGGGGGATGTTTTCATTAAGAAAATTGGCTCGCATATTACTATATATCTCCGCGGCTGGCTCAAACACGGCCCAGTTAGTGCTTTCTGACTGTGAATGCAACCTGATTTCTTTATGTACTGCTTACCATCGAATTAACATATCAATTACAGCAACCAACTCGTGCAGTACTGTTATCTATTTGACACTCTTCCTCTTACACCAGCCATCCTCCCCCATAAAAAATCCCCAGTGTGGTTTCATCAATGTTAATCAGATACAGCCATGGCCTGTCACAAACTGATTAGGCTTGATTATAACGATGCATTCTCAGCTCTTGGTGCTACCAAAGGAATATGCTATTAGCATTCTGTACAGTAATCGTTGATGCGCAACAAACAATACTGCTAGCAACCTGCTAGAAGATCAGTTTAGGTCCAAGGTCTAAGGAATCTGAGCAAACTTATTACCAACACAAAACTCTAGGCCCACTCCCAATACTGTTCAATGCAAGACAGAAGCAAATCAACAACAGCAACTTGCATTTAAATAGCATCATTAACATAGGAAAACATTTTGATGCAGTTCACAGGAGTGCAATCAGACAAAAATGACAATGTGCCAAAGAAGCAGTTATTACAAGAACATAAGAAAGAAGAGCAGGTTGCCCCTCAAGTCTGCTCTACCATTCATTGTAATCATGGCTGACCTTCTGCCTTAATTCTCCCACCTATTGGATTTCCTGTGGGAGAAAGGCCTGAATTTTAGTACAGACCGAGAGGTTCGAAAATGCTGTCAGAGACTCAAATCCAGAACTCTCAACCCCTAACCCGGCACTGTGCGTAAAATGTGTATAAATGCATTGGAACTGTCTAAGCTGTCAACGAACTGCCAAAATGTCAAAGAACTGTCAAAGAGCTGTCAAACTGTCAAAACTCATTGGAACTGTCAAGGCTTATTGCAACTGTTAAAGCAGTCAATCTCTGCTGGGCTTTAAATTTAAACATAAATGTGTTGAGTTTAGGAAAATCAGTGCTGGCTATTTTGTGCTGTCTGTTGACATAAGCCTGAGGGTTATCATTATATGATTTGTACTGCATGACTGATTTTACAACCTGAACATTGTCATAGTGAGGTGCTATTAAGTAAGCAATTTGTTTGACAGCTCCAAGTGGGTATAGAATATTTTTTTTCCAAACGGGATTAAGTACTTAAATGAAATATTTATTTTTATTATAGATTAGTTGAAGGGATTTCAATGTATCAGTGAGGGTGTTTCTTTTTAAATAGTGATGTCATTAATAGATTCATAGACCCGGATTTTCTGGCTACACTGTTGTGGGACCTTCCATAGGGGTTGTGGTGGCCCAGCCAAAAGCCTATTGACTTTCAATGGGACGGGACCATCCTGCAGTGGGCAAGGCTGGAAAATCCTACCCAAAACCTTATTTTATGTCAGCATAGCCCCTGAGGTTTACCCGTGGTGGATATTAGTGAGCTGAAATGGAGAGGTAAGGATAAATGGTGGTGGGTGAGATGCATGGATTGGCATGAATTGGCATTAAGATGGCATAGGTGCTATAAAGGGCCATGGGAATGAGTGGGGGGCATGACTTGGCATAGGGGGCATGAGGGGCTGTTGGGGGGGTGGCTAAAAGGGCATAGGCTGGCATGGAGGCAGTGGGGATCCATGAGAGGGTGGGTATAAGAGCATTGGTTGGCATGGAAAGTACAGGGATGCATGGGAGTGAGTATTGGGGCATCGGCTGGTACGGAGGGTATGGAGATCCATAGGAGATGGTTACATAGCAGGTCAGTATGAAGCATATGGGAGTCCATGGGAGTGTGTGGAGTGTTGAGGGGTGCAGGCTGGAGGAATTTTTTTTTTACTTTGTTGTTTTCAATCTTTCACACAGTACCGGTGCACAGAGGCAGTCCTTCTGCCCATCCTGCCTCTTCACACTGCAGCCCATGGGGGAAACAGGCCCAATTTCCAATATGGACACCAACCCCCACCCACCCTCGGAACAAAAACCCCAACTTCTTTTTCGCAGATTGCCTTCGCTGAGCTGGGAATTGTCCTGAAAACTCGACCCCCTTCAGCTGGAAGGAATCTGTCCCAAATCAACTGACTTTTAAAGAGAAGCGATAACACAAGGAGGCAGGTTAACCAAACTCACGGTCGAACTTCCATCCGTCAGTGGGCATGAAGCCCCACCCTTGAGAGGCCAGCAGTCCCAGCAGCACCAGGACTCAGAAGGAGGCTGCTGGGACTGCAAGTAAAAAGATCATGATGACCGGAGACAGACAAGTCCCAGGCTTTGTGCACAGGGAGGGATTGGATAGAGTTGGGAGAGGAGAGAGGGGGGAATGGTTTTGGAGGGCAGGCAGGGAGGAACAAAGGGGGTGTGATATCTTGTGAGGTGCCCCCATGCACACAGGGTATGCCCCTGGTTGATGTGCCCCTCTTCCTTCCCACCTTTCCAAAGAAGCCACATCAAAAACAGCAAAATACTGCAGATGCTGGAAATCTGACACTGGCACAATGCTGCACTCTTCCTCCACCGCCTTCATCTCCGTGCTCACTTCTTTGGGCAGGAGTTCACCCCCCGTTCAAAGGATCCTTTCCCTCTACCTGGACCCCTCCCTCTGGCCTCTTACCTGCTCTTGACCTTTTCATTGAGAACTGTCGGCCTGACATCAGCCGTCTCAATTTCTCTGCTCTCCTCACCCACGCTAACCTATCTCCTTCTGAACTTGCTGCACTGTGTTCTCTCAGCTCCAACCCTGACTTTGTTATCAAACCTGCTGACAAGGGTGATTCTGTTGATGTTTGGCACACTGACCTTTACCTCGCAGAGGCTGCACACCAACTCTCAGACACTTCCTCCTGCCTCCCCTGGACCATGACCCCATCACCAAATATCAAGCCGTTGTTTCCAGGATTATCACTGAACTCAGCTCCTCTGGAGATCTTCCCTCCAGAGCTTCCAACCTCATAGTCTCCCAATCTTGGATGGCCCACTTCTACCTTCTCCCCAAAATCCACAAACAGGACTGTCCCGGTAGATCGATCATGTCAGCCTGTTCCTGCCCTCTGGAACTCATCTCCTCCTATCTTGACTCAATTCTCTCTCCCCTTGTCCAGTCTCTTACCACCTACATCCGTGATTTCTCTGATGCCCTACATCATATCGACAATTTCCAGTTCCCTGGCCCTAATCACTTCTTCTACACCATGGATGTCCAATCCCTCTACATTTCCATCCCCCATCAGGATGGTCTGAGGGCTCTCCGCTTCTTCTTTGAATAGAGGCCCAAACAATCCCCATCCACCACCACTCTCCTCCGTCTGGCTGAACTTGTTCTCTCACTGAACAATTTCTCCTTAAACTTGTCTCACTTCCTCCATATAAAACTTGTGGCAATGGGTACCACATGGGCCCCAGCTATGCCTGTCTCTTTATGGGGTATGTGGAACATTCCTTGTTCCAGTCCTACTCAGGCCTCCTCCCACGACGCTTTATTCGGTGCATTGATGACTGTTTCGGTGCTGCTTCGTGCTCTCATCAGGACCTGGAAAGATTTATCAATTTTGCTTCCAATTTCCACCCCTCCATCATTTTCATATGGTTCAGCTCTGACACTTCCCTTCCCTTCCTTGACCTCTGTCTCAATTTCTGGTGACAGACTGTCCACCAATATTCAATACAAGCCCACAGCTACCTCGACTACAGATCCTCACACCAGACTCCAGTAAGGACTCCATCCCATTATCTCAGTTCCTCTGCCTTCCTTGCATCTGTTCTGATGATGCCACTTTCCAAAACAGCACTTCTGATATGTCTTCCTTCTTCCTTAACTGAAGTTTCCCACCCTCTGTGGTTGACAGGGCCCTCAACCGTGTTCGACCCATCTCCCGCGCCTCTGTCCTCACACCATTCTCTCCCTCCCAGAACCATGATAGGGTCCCCCTTGTCCTCACCTATCACCCCACCAGCCTCTGCATTTAAAGGATCACCCTCTGCCATTTCCGCCAACTCCAGCATGATGCCACCACAAAACACATCTTCCCTTCACCTCCCCCCTGTTGGCATTCCATAAGAACATAAGACATAGGAGCAGAAATTAGGCCAATCGGCCCATCGAGTCTGCTCCACCATTCAATCATGGCTGATAGGTTTCTCAACCCCATTCTCCCACCTTCACCCCGTAACCTTTGATCCCCTTACCAATCAAGAACCTATCTATCTCGGTCTTAAATACACTCATTGACCTGGCCTCCACAGCCTTCTGTGGCAAAGAATTCCATGGATTCACCACTCTCTGGCTAAAGAAGTTTCTTCTCATCACTGTTCTAAAAGGTCTTCCCTTTACTCCGAGGCTGTGCCCTCGGGTCCTAGTCTCTCCTACTAATGGAAACATCTTCCCCACGTCCACTCTATCCAGGCCTTTCAGTATTCTGTAAGTTTCAATCAGATCCCCCCTCATCCTTCTAAACTCCATTGAGTATTGATCTAGAGTCCTTAAATGTTCCTCGTATGTTAAGCCTTTCATTCCTGGGATCGTTCTCGTGAACCTCCTCTGGACCATCTCCAGGGCCAGCACATCCTTCCTGAGATACAGGGCCCAAAGTTGCTCACAATATTCTAAATGTGGTCTGACCAGAGCCTTATAAAGCCTCAGCAGCACATCCCTGCTTTTATATTCTAGTCCTCTCAAAATAAATGCCAACATTGAATTTGCCTTCCTAACTACCGACTCAACCTGCAAGTTAACCTTAAGAGAATCCTTGACCAGGACTCCCAAGTCCCTTTGCACTCCAGATTTCTGAATTCTCTCCCCATTTAGAAAATAGCCTATGCCTCTATTCTTCCTACCAAAGTACATGACCTCACACTTCCCCACGTTGTATTCCATCTACCACTTCTTTGCCCATTCTCCTAACCTGTCTAAATCCTTCTGCAGCCTCCCTGCCTCCTCAATACTACCTGTCCCTCCACCTAGCTTTGTATCATCTGCAAACTTAGCCAGGATGCCCTCAGTTCCTTCATCTAGATCATTAGTGTATAAAGTGAAAAGTTGTGGTCCCAACACTGACCCCTGCAGAACTCCACTAGCCACTGGCCGCCATAGGGACTGTTCCGCCGGGACACCCTGATCCACTCCTCCATCACCCCCAACACCTCAACCCCCTCCCATGGCACCTTTCCATGCAACCGCAGAAGGTGCAACACCTGCCCCTTTACTTCCACCCTCCTCACCGTCCAAGGACCCAAACACTCCTTTTAGGTGAAACAGCGCTTCACTTGCACTTTCCTCAATCTGGTCTACTGCATTCGCTGCTCCCAATGTGGTTGCCTCCACATTGGAGAGACCAAACGTAGACTGGGTGACTGCTTTGCAGAACACCTTCAGTCTGTCTGCAAGCTTGACCCAGACCTCCCTGCCGCTTGCCATTTCAACACACCACCCTGCTCTCATGCCCACATGTCCGTCCTTGGCCTGCTGCAATGTTCCAGTGAAGCTCAGGGCAAACAGGAGGAACAGCACCTCATCTACCGACTAGGCACTTTACAGCCTTCCAGACTTAACCTTGAGTTCAACAACTTCAGATCATGAATTCTCTTCTCCATCCCCATCCTCTTTTGATCCCCTTTTTTCCACTTTAATTTTTATTTTTAATTTGTATAAATTTTCTTTTTCCACTTATTTTCACCACTATAATTTTTCAAATTTATTTTCATTTTCATTCATTGTTTTATCCCCAGTTTTTAGCCAATTTTTGACCTTTTTTCATGCCACCATCCCCTCCCCCCACCCCACCCCCACTAGGGCCAGCTGTGGCTTTCCAAAGTGCTTACCCTGGTCCGGCCATTATCACATTCTGCTTTCCATTCTTAATGTCACTATTAGCACCTCATTTAGCCAGTACCACCACTATTAACAACTCTTTGACCTTTTGTTTATGACAATTTTAGCAATCTCTCCTTTGCCTCCACCTATGGCTGGCCTTCTATCCAGCTTCACTTGTTCCACCCCCACTTAAACAGCATATATTTCACCACATTCCTACCTCCTTTTAGATCTGAAGAAGAGTCATACGGACTCAAAGCGTTAACGCTGTCTCTCTCTCCACATATGCTGTCAGGCCTGTTGAATTTTTCAGCATTTTTTGTTTTTCTATCAAAAACAGCCTTTGCACTCTGGCCTGCGTACGTTTTATGGCAGCAGAGGCAGATTGAGATCCTTAATTGTCGCTTAGTATAGAACAAGTGTCAAGCGAGTGCATGAATGGTGTTTCTCTGAGGATGGGACTGATATACTGCTGCATAGGTTAGAGGGAGATTGGTCTACCTAAACCTGACTTGAGAGTGCTTAATGCTGGCAATGGAATGGAGCAATAGTCCACACTCCATTATCTCTCACCTTGGCGAAAACAAGATTTCACCCCCAAATAGACATCACCTTCTCAAAGGCAACTAGGGATGCGCAATAAAGGCTGGCCCAGCCAGCGAAGCCCACATCCCGTGAATTAATAACAAAAACTTAAGTGGGCGGTTAAGAGCCTCCATAGACCTAAAGGTGGGCAGCCTAAAGGGTGACTTACCCAACCCCCATATTATGGGGGACAGATTGGGGGTGGGTGGGAAGGAGGTGGGCTGAACACTCAACATGTCTTATGACCACTGAAAATACACCCGGCTGGGGGAAGATGGAAAATCCAGCCCTTACTGTTTACTCCAAATAATTCAGTCTTTTTTTTGTGTTAAATAATTAGAATTATCCAGTAATTTGAATTAAGTAAAGTAAATAACAAGCAAAGTGGAAATTTAGTAGTCAAAGTAAACATGAATTATGAGTTAAGGGACTTTGGACTGCAAGGATTTTGCTGTGTACTTGAAGTGAAATTGACTAGGGATAAATTTCTGATAATCATCATGCAGGAGCTGGTGAATATCGGGACTGCAGCACCTCTACCTCTAGGCCAGAAGCTCTGGGTTCAAGTCCCACTTCAGTACTTGATAGCCCTGGAATATGTGTGCATCACATGGCCAAACACATTGATTGTCAGCCTCTATATCTTTCCAATAGGCCTGATAGTAGGTGGTGGAGGGTGGTAGAGTTTCCTGGTCAGCCATACTGCAGAAGGCCAAGGCAAACCACTGCAGTCCTTTGCCAAGCATAATCATGGACAAATCCGATGGAAGTCAATGGCTGCCAATGCATGGTACCTGAAGGAGAAGGAGCTATCAAACCAAAATGGCATATATTTTCAAGAAAGCCTATTATTACAGATAATACAGCAAAAGAATTTTGTCTTTTTGGGGGTGAAATCTTGTTTTCACCAAGATGAGAGATAATGGAGTGTGGACTATTGCTCCATTCCATTGCCAGCATTAAGCACTCTCAAGTCAGGTTTAGGTAGAGCAATCTCCCTCTCCAACAGTATATCAGCCCCATCCTCAGAGAAGCTTCATTCATGCACTTGTTTAACACTTGTTCTATACTTCTTCATGGGTTCACACTTAATGTCAGTGACAATTTAGTGTGTATGTCTGTGCTGGATTAAGAAAGGCAGTGATTCAAGATATAAACCAAAAGTGGAAAAATAATATTTCAGTGCTTTACCTGCTACTCAAACTTCTAAACTTCTCCTCCCAAGTAACTTTTAGCTCAGTGAAAGCCATTACTTGAACTTCAAACAGTGGTGGTTAATCTTAAAAAAGAATAAAATCCCTTTGATTTGAATAAAGAGCTGGGAATTCTTTTCTCAAACTCTCACACTTTGGCTCATCTCTCCCAACTTTCAAGAAACCTTATCAGAACCACTAGACTTTTGACTTTCTCCCCTCAAAGGGGATCTTTGGAATTCTGAGGACTGGAGATGTTCAGTTGTTAAACGCATTCACAACAGAAATCAATAGGTTCTTGAACACCTATGGGATTAAGTGAGATTGAAGCTGATATAGATGATCAGCGATGACCTTATTGAATGGTGGAGCAAGCTCAACAGTCCAAATGCCCTACAACTGCTCCTATATCTTATTTTCTTATGATTGCCTGATTTTCCAGTGTAATCGTGCACTAACCCTTTGCGCTGTTTCTCCGGTGCACCTGCCAAACTCACAAAGGCTCCTTCGACAGCACCTTCTAATCCCACAGCCTCCACCATTTAGAAGACAAGGGTGGCAGACGCATGGGAACACCATCACCTGCAAGTTCCCCTCCAAGCCACACGCCTGACTTGAAGCAATACGGCCAGTTCCGCACTGTCGCTGCGTCTGAATCCTGGAACTCCGCTCCTAACAGCACTGTGGGTGTATCTACGCCACAGGGACTGCAGCAGTTCAAGAAGACAGCTCACCACCACCTTCTCAAGGGCAATTAGGGATGGGCAATAAATGCTGGCCTTACATGATGCTTACATCTGATGAAAGAATAATAATTAATAAAATCTCCTGCCAAAGTGATGGTGGGTAGGCGGATAGTATCTGGGGAGAGGAAAATCAATGAGAATTACTATTAGCTGTTAATCACAAACTGGACAGTAGTTTGACTCTCAGTCCTGTGTGGCACTTCTTCAGTGCTATTTTATCCAGTAGATGGAAACCTGACACGAGTACAGTGCTACATAGGTTATGTTGCTGGACTACTAATTCAGATTCTTATTGTTAGTTGCAATTGTTAGTTCGAATGCCACTAGTTTGAGATTTTTTAATTCAATTTTAAAAACATCTGGAGCTGTAAATGTGGTGTACTAATGCCCTTGAGGGAAGGAAGCCTGTTGTCCTTACCTGTTCTGGTCTATTAGTGAGTCTAGTCCCACACCACCGTGCTTGACTTTTAACTGTCCTCTGTCTAGACACCGCTGAGTTGTGTCCAAGGTAACGAGGCCTTGCCTGTGACGCCCACATCTTGACAGTGAATAAAAAAACAGCAGCCTTGTACAGTTCACGGTCAATTATTGTGTTCTTGATTTTTTTTTTGCTTGATAAAAGCCAATGTTGGATGAATGTAAGTGTTTAATTATGCTCAGACTTTCACATTCACCCTCATTTTATACTTTCCTCGGCGAAGCACAAAAATGGCAAAAGCTCTTTCCTTAAACCACACCAATTACTTCAGCTTGTTCTTTGAAGATCAAGCAAACAAATTCAATAGTCACTTCTACAACAGAACATCAACAGCTTGATCTATCTCAGAGAAGGGGCTAGGTGATAAACCAGAAAGGATGGGGCAGACAGTACAGATTATAACGAGCTTCTAGCCCATCTTCCACAGATTTCACCCACACTCGCCCATTACCAGCTCACCCTCTCCCACCTCACCAACAACTAACCCACCCTCGCCCATCCCACCCTCTCTAGCTAACAACCCACACTCTCCAGCTACCTAGAAATGAGAAATATAATAATGAATAGTCAGCATGGATTTGAAAAGGGAAAATCTTGCTTGATCAATCTTACTGAATTTGTTGAGGAGGTAACAGAGAGAGTAAACAATGGTAATGCAGCAGATGTAATATATCAAAAGGCCTTCAATAAGGTGCCTCATAACAGACTAATGAATAAGGTTAGAGAATGTAGAGTCTGGGGACAAGTGGGAGCATGAATTGCTAATTGGCTTTAAGACAGAAAGCAGAGAGTGAAATAAAGGGTAGTTATTCGGAGTGGCAGAAGGTGGGAAGTGGTGTTCCACCAGGATCAGTGCTGGGACCACTACTGTTCACAATTTACATTTACAATTTGGGTTTTAGAATCAAAAATACAATTTCTAAATTTGCAGATGACACCAAATTGGGGGGAATAGTCAATACTGAGGAGAACTGCAACAAATTACAGGAGGAACTTACAGAATGGGAAAACAATTGGCAAATGAAGTTCAACACATATAGATGTGAGGCAGTACATTTTGGTGGGAAGAATGTTGAGATCACTATTTACTTGTAAGTCTAGGTGGGATAGAGGAACAAAGGGATGTTGGAGTACAAATGAACAAATCATTAAATGCTTCTGCAGCAGGTTAAGCAAGGCCTAAAAACAAAGCAAACCACACACTGGGCTTTATTTCAAGAGGAATAGAGTAGAAAGGCAGAGAAGTTATGCTAAACCTATATCAAACTTTGGTTAAACCACACTTTAGTGTATTGCATGCAATTCTGGTTGCCATATTATAAAAGGGATATAGAGGCGCTAGAGAGGGTGCAGAAAATATTTGCACTGATGATACTGGAAATGAATGGGTACACATTATGAAGAACGAATTAACAAGTTGGGTCTCTTCTCCCTTGAAAAAAAAAGGCTGAGGGGTGAGCGATAGAGGTCTTTAAAATTACGCAAGGTTTTAACAGAATGGATACAGAGAGAAAGTATCCTCTTGTGGGGCAGAGCATAACTAGAAGCTATCAAAATAACAGTTGTCAAGAAATCAATAGGGAATTCAGAACAAAACTTATTCACCTAGAGTGGTGAGAATTTGGAACAGGGAGTGGTTGAAGTGAATATTAAATAACATTTAAGGGGAAGCTAGACAAGCATATGAGGGGGAAGGAGGTAGAGGGTTACAATGATTGATTTAGATGGTAAAACACAGAAGGAGGCTCAAGTGGAGCATACTGGCATGGGCTGAATGGACTGTATCTGTGCCATATACTCTATGTAATCCTCTCCTAACCACCAACCCTGCTCGCCCATCCTACCCCCTCCAACTGCCAGCCCTTTTTTTCTGACAACCAACTGCAAGTGAGTGCTCAGAAGAGATTTACTAGGATGGTACCAGAGGCATGAGAGTTCAATTACAGGGAGAGATGAGGGAAGCTGGAGCTGGTCTATTTACAGAAAAGGAAGCTCGGAAGAAACATGAGGGGGGTGGTCAAAATCATGATTGGAGTAAATAGGAGAAATGGTTTTCAGCAGCAGAAAGATCTGTAACCAAGGCCAGAATCTCCTAGTCCCTCGTGCTGACGGGGTCTTCCGGTCCCACCAATGCAAGCAGAGATTTCAATGGCTTGTCGGCCCCGCCAGGCAAACCCACCTGTGTGGTGGTGGGGTGGGGGTGGGGGGGGGGGGGTTGCGGTTGGGGAGCGGTGGCATGTGGGAGGTGCATGGGGGCGGGCAGGGGAGGTGGGGCGGGGGTAGTGCTGTAAAATTCCAATCCAAGGGACACAGATTTAAGGTGATTTCCAAAATAACCAGGAATGGCACATGGAAACAATTTTTCATGTAGCAAGTGGTGAACTGGACTGTATTGCCTGAAAGGCTGGTGGGAGCAGATTCAATAATAAGTTACAAAAAGGTAATTGGATAAATATTTGACGGGAAAATAAAATTACAGTATGCGGCTATGGGGAGTGAGTAGGGAAGTGGGGCTGATTGGATTGTATGACCAAAGAGCCAGCACTGGAGTGATGGGCTGAATTACCTCCATCTGTGCTATATCATTCTGTGATTCCATATCATACTGCTAAGGGATGAATGGTAACTCTCAAGACTCAACAAAGACAGATTGTGGCATCCACTGAACCTCATTATCAGCTAAAACACTGGCTGACTGGAATCCTTTTTGCTAACTGAACATTTGCTAACATAGACTCACTTAAAGGTGATTGAGAGCACTAGCCCTTTCATTACGTTCCCTTTATAAAAGCTTCTATGATGGATTATGAATTACTGCGAGGAACATTCCTATATCTTGCTGTAACTTCAGCAGGAGTTCAGTAGAAACCCATGGAGAAGCATTGGAATCAACTGAAAGCAGTCAAAACTAAACAGATTGGGGCTAGCACCAGTGAGGAGGGTTCCAGTGAAAATAACATGTTTGAAGACAAAAGGAAGGTGAGAGTAAAAGTCAGACCAAGTTAAGGAACAAGGGTAACAAAATTGGCCAGGAAGCAAATTCATTCATAAAACAGAAGTATAAGAGGTCTGTTAAAATAGAGTAAAAGTAGCAACTATTAAAGAGGATTAAATTTTCTGTGCAGCAATGTACGCAACATCCAAAATAAAATGGCAGAACTGGAGGTAATCTGCGGTGAGGAACTGGGAAGAGGAGGTGGAGGAAGTAATATGTGAAATGCATAAAGGGCATAGAATCATAAACATGAGTAATTTTTAACCAGCCAAAATAATGGGCAAGGAGAGGTAGTGAAAGGGGGACAGGAAACAGAGATTTCCCAATAAATGCAGAGAAAATCGACTATCCTCCCAATCTCTGCCTTTGCAGCTGGTCTTCAGTCCAAGTAACTAGTGCAGCATCATCAACATGCATAAGTTCTCTGATCAGGGCATTCTGTGTTTTTGTCTTGCCTTTCGGCCTTGATAGGTTAAGGAGTTTCCCATCTGATTGTGTGTGGACGTACACGCCTTCCGCATCGACAGGAAAAGCATTGGTCAGGAGGGCAGAGAAATATACAAAACAGAGTAGGGGCTAAACACTGCTCTAGGTCATCCCATTCTTGTTCTCAGAACTGTCAGAGATGGAGCCATTGAACTGAAGGGTGTCATGCATGTTATCACAGAAGGACCGTATGAGACTGCAAACATGAATCACCTGTCCCATACCTGTGTCGCATTCTCCCCAGCCGGAACTTCAGCAAGAGATCAGAGAGAGAAAGCCCAGAGAAGAGGCTTGAATGACCGCTTATTCCATTTCTCCAAGGTTTCTGTTGGTCTGTTGCTGAAATTATGGCGGAAAATTGGGAAAAATCCTTAGATAAAGCTCACAGGTAGACTAACTGCAGCATTACTGATTATTTGTATCTGTTTAGCATCTAAACCGCTCAAAATTTGAATATGTCTATCAAATCTCCCCTTAACCTTCTCCAATCAAAGGAGAACACTCTCAGCTTCTCCATTTTCTGCACCTAACTGAAGTCCCTCATCCTTGGTACAATTCCGGTAAATCTCCCCTGCGCTAACGTTAAAGCAAAATACTGCAGGTGCTGGAGATCTGAAATAAAAACAGAAGGTGCTGAGAAAGCTCAGCAGGTCTGTCAACACCTGTGGAGAGAGAAACAAGGGTTAACATTTCAAGTCCAATGACTCTTCTTCAGGATCTGCTCTACACCCTCTCCAAGGCTTTGACATCCGCCATAATTTATTGCAATCTTGAAAGCCTCATCCAAGTTAACATTTTCAGAACTGATATTGCGGGTATTGTAACATTTCCATAAGTTGGGTCCCTTAGTTTGTTGGGAAATAAAAATGACCGTACACAGCAAGTTTTTAAAAAGTGACAGTGAGACCACAGCACAGATTATATGGGAAACAGATTTTAATTGCAGAAGAAATGAAACATATCTCGGGAGGCAATCTGGAAAGGTGTCATCTCAGGTCTTATCTGTGACTATATTAGAGAAAAGTGATTTACAATTATACACAGCTTCTCCTGTAGGCAGATAGTCAGAGCAAACTGTCACCTCAAGCAAGCCTTAATTGATGAAGATGGAAATAGCCAGCAAGGGATCCTCTTAAGCTTTAGCACTGCCCTGGAATTAAATCGGATTTTGGAGAGACTTTTCTCAGATAATATGCCACTGTAATATAATACACCTATTAAGCACAGTACTTTCTTTATCAGGACTCCTTTTTAACATCCATAGAAAACTGTTTGCCGTATCTCTGACTGATTCATTGCTCTTTGCTGCTGAAAAATGTATTTTGGTGTCAGAAATCTATGGAACGACTGTGCATTAATTTATGGTTCAAAACTGTAATGAATTTCACAGCTGCAGAAAAATGAAATTATTCATGAAAATCAGAACCAGCACACGTCTATAAATTTGGGTGCTGTTTCTACATTATGTCTGGAATGCCATTTGGGCTTGGAATGATAGATGTTTCACCTTGTCAGCTTGAAAACACATTTTCTTGTTTGCTTTGAAGAACTCAGTGTTGGAAGCCATCTGAGGTATTTAAATGTGGAATGTGTCTGCAGTACTGTTCTGATATCAGTGCGGCTGGATTTCAGTGGACTGTCTGTGAGTGCGCACAGGACAGCCATGTACAGGCATTTTAGAAAAATGATGCAGGAGACCTTGAGATTCCATTCAATATGTTGATTATCCCTCGACTAATCACACTTTGCTTGTTGTTGCCAGGAAGCTGGTATAATTTTCTATTGTAATCTGAATTCAGTGATAAAGTTTACACCACAGAAACAAACCGTTTGACCTAACTGGTCTATACTGGCAGTCGAGCTTCGCATGAACCTCCTCCCAGACCACTTCATCTAACCTTATCAACATATCCTTCCATTCCTTTCTCCCTTGTGCGCTCAGCCAATTTCACCTTAAAAGCGTCTATGTCACTTGACTCAACTCCTCCCCGTGGCAGCAAATATTGTGTTCAATTTTAACCTCTCTGCTTTGTGGTTTTATTCCTTGAGAAATGTGTTGTAAAGGCTGTTTGGTGTTTCATGGAGAGGTCTTGTATGCAGTTGAACATAAACTATTTATTGATAACCCATAACTATGTACATATCCAAGGTACAGCCCGACATGGGTGCTGTCTCCATGCTGGCTCCTTCCAGTCTCTACTCCACAGACAGTCTACTATCATGTGACTTTCTACATTATACTGTGGGCGGTCCTGTTCCCCAGTCCCACATTAACCCTTACTCTGCCGAATACCCTTATCCTACAAAATGAAACCCATTGCTTTGTTTTTGTTTTATGGTATTATTAAACTGCATTGCTACATTTAGCGACATGTAAGTGTGCATGCCTGGATTCCTTTGTTCCTCTAGCCTGCTTCATTTTTAGGGGGGAGTTTTAGTTTACCAGACCTACAAGGAGTTGGGGATCTGGTAGAGCCTGAGGACTCTGGAAATCAGAGCTCAATCTCATGTTGCGGAGGAGGGATCAGCGGGTCCCGGAGGTTGAGAGGTTGAGTGGGTCGGGGGTGGAGGTCCAATCCCCAGGGCCAGAAGAAGGGTTCAGAGGCCCTGTGGGGGTGGGGGGGGGGTGCTAATTTGGAGGTTTGAGGGGCAGGACATTGAAGGCCATGGGGCAAATTGGAGGCCTCGATGATTGTGTGGGGATGGGAGTGGTGGCGGGAGTGGGTGGGGGTGGGGGCTAGATTACAGAGGCCAGCGTTTGGGGAGGCCGGTGACCTAGAGGAGGGATCAAAGGCCTGGTGGGAGGAGGTCAATAGCCTGTGGAGGAAGGGTGGAATTAGAGGCCTGGGTGAGAGGGGTGGGGAGATCAGAATCCTGAGGGGTTGGTGCAGGAGATCGGAGGCCTCATGGGGTGAGATAGGAAGGGTCGGAGGAAGTTTGCCCTGTGAAGGGTTTTTAGGCAGGCACTCTTCATCCAGCAGATAAATGCAGAGACACTTACCTCCTGATCCAGCAGTGCCTGGCCTGGATTTAGCTGGCAGCTTTCCTGAGGCCCAGGAAACCCAATCGGCCAGCATTAAATTTCAAATGGTGAATAACAATGAGGTACGTAGCCTCATTATCATATTTAAATTGCTAACCCATCTCCTTGGAGCTGCCCACCTCTGTTAAAAGCACAATTGGGCTGGTTGGAGTTGGGTAACCCTCCCATCCATCATGTATCCGCCAGTTATGCGGGGTGGGGGTGTGACTGCATGTAACCTCTTTATTCTTCCTGCCAAAAAGCTTGAATCTTAGCGTCAGCCACCAAAGGAATCATGGGTTGTGGAGCATGATTGCAGGGCCTATCATCAATCTTATACCACTGTGTACCCAGAGTACAACTCGAAGCAGATCTCATCTTGTACTGCAACAGAACAGCATTTTGCTGACCAGTCAGGAGATCTCATTCAGGTCCATTACATCTATTAAAGCAAATACTAGCCAAAGTGACAAGCATATGTATCATGGTGACAAGCCCAAGCATTTCAGTGGAAAGACAGGGTTGAACACTTAAATCTACAGGGCAATGCTGAAGGATGAGTGCTGATGAGACTAACGCCACAGTCCTTCATTCTATACGGCTTCTTACAGAAAACACCCCAAGAGTTTGTGCTGTGCTTAACTCGAAATGTTAACTCTTGTTCCTCTGCACAGATGCTGCCTGTTCTGCTGATGTTCCAGCATTTTCTGTCTTGATGAAGGGTGATATATTCCCAGGTAGACTAAAAGGGGCATTGTGTTTCCATTTAAATCTGTAAGTAGTTTTATCTTTCTTTCTCTCTTCCACTTTTCCTTTAATAAACAAACTTATTTAGCTCAAGATTTCTGCTGTAATCTGAGCGTAATGACAAGCCTGAGAATAGGACAGAAAGTCTTACCCTACCCTGCTATTGCAATTTCACAATTTACATTGCCAGTGGACAAGGTTCTTTACAGCTGTCACTCAGTGTCAGCATGAAACACTCCCAGGTTACATAGAGCAAACACAGAGTAACATTAGCTCCTCAGCAATGTGCCTTCATCTGAGCAACAAGGTGCATTTAGATAGCACTTTTCACATAGCTTTAAAAAGACACAGCAAAGCTTTTCATCTTGCACTCATCAGACATTTGCAAGGATGCCAAATGTAAAGGGAACAACAATTTATACTTCATGAGGAGAGAATGCTGATTGGTTGGCAAGTGGACTCTGATTGGTAGAAGCGTTGCCATGGAGAATGCAGCAGTTAACTGATGACTGACTGTTTTATTTCTTTTAAATTTCTTTCAAATTTTTTGCAGATTTCTTTCATTTTTACATTTGATCTGTTGATGTCGCTATATTACCTCAATAGATGATTGAACCATAAACAATACCCATTTGAAACATGCCTGCACTGTAAGCTCACTTAAGCGGAAGTGGTTTGGCAGTGCAATTAATGACTCCACCAAATATGTAGTAAATCTCTCTGACCATGTAATCTCTGGAAGCGAGGAATTTGTTCTTGTGCACAGTTTCAATTCTTATGTGCCTTCGTTCCACATCAAACGGGAAGAGGTATTTGCTGAGCTCGAACTCCTCTATTCTCAGCTATCCCACCACAAACCAGCGTCCACTGAAGACACTGAAGCTTTGAAACACGCCCAGCTGATCTAGCACACGTAAATTGCGGGACTCCAAATGACTTGGCCAATTTTCATATGCAATGCGAATGTCTGGTAGCCTTGCGAGGCCTCAAGGCCAACCCAGACATAAATATCTGTAATAATAATAAATATAAAAACAAAAAAACTGCGGATGCTGGAAATCCAAAACAAAAACAAAACAGAATTACCTGGAAAAACTCAGCAGGTCTGGCAGCATCGGCGGAGAAGAAAAGAGTTGACGTTTCGAGTCCTCATGACCCTTCGACATATCTGTAAACCTGACAAAGGGACAGGAACAGTCATCCTTAACAAGTGTGACTATACAACAAAATGCACACCATGCTAAATAATGGGGCCAAATTTGTATCCATTGGACCTGTCACTCAGCATGAGCAGACAATCTTGCTCAAAAGCAAATTATAATAAATCTGTTGGACTTGTGTAAAACTAATGAGCTGCTGGGTGATATATATGAGAAGGTCTGTGCGCACGGCTCACTGCATCAGTGTATGCATGGTTTGTCCAAGGCACACAAAAGTGATGTCCCTTTATACCCTATCTTATGTATGCCCGGTTCTGCACAGCATGAATTGGTTAAATGGCTGGGTGAGTTGCAACAACCAGTCTTGAGCAAGTTTTCCATTTACACAGCGAAGGATTCGTTCACATTTGCAAAGACCTTCACTGGTCAGTATACGCACTAGGATTTGTATAGTTTCATGCACTAAGATTGGCCTTATTAGCAACCTCATAAATAGGGCCCAAGCCAATTATTCACCGCGCAAGCTTGATGCTGAAATAGGGCGCATCAAAGCCACCCTGCAAGATAATGGCTACCCTGATCAGATCATTGCTTTATGTACATTGTGCAACTCATGAATGGGCCAAAAGCTGCCACTTTCAGTCCTGAAGAGTGCCCAATCTACCTCAGATTACCTAGGAAGGCTAAGGTATCTCAAAAATTTGGGCAACAGGTGAAGCTAACCATTTTACGTTGCTACTATGCAGTAGTAACACGAAGAGATATTCACCACCAACTGGATGCAGCCATCAAGCCAAAAGGATGTTCTGTCTATCACACAAATGGGTAACGTGGTATATGAATTTCAGTGCCAGTGTGATGCTAGGTATGTGGGCCGTACATCCCAAAGACCGACAGATTGTATTAAACAGCACATCCCTTCAGCTGTTCGCAAGGTGCTAACTGTACCCAAGCACCTCACACTCTAAATACAGTGTCCAACATTAGATGTGATTCCACCACTGGGCAATTATTGCAAAACAATCCTGGTGTGTTAAAAAGTATGCTGACAACCCACATAAGATTATCAGACAGGATTATCACAATGTGGCACGCTAGAAACTACATATATTATTACACAGGACCCTGTCCTTTGCAAGTAGAAAGAAAGGACAGGATTTTATGACCCATCCTGCCCAGCAGTCCCACCGAACTAAATAGAGATTCTGATCGCTCGCCTCATCTGCTAGGGCGAGACACGCCATAGCGAGGCTGTAAAATCCTGGACAAGTACATACATTGCATCTTTTTCAACTGAACAAAATAGTGACAGCAATTCTCTGGTTCATTCCCCAGGGCAGTGCCTTGACCAGAGTTTGAATTTAAATAAAGCTTGACAGTTAACTGTCAGTCAGCAGTTAACTGGTGCATTCTCCATGGCAATGCCTCTACCAATCAGAGTCCACTTGCCAACCAATCGGCACTCTCGTCTCATAAATTATAAAGTGTCGGTCCCTTTACATTTGGTATTCTTGCAAATGTCCTGATGAGTGCAGGACAAAAAGCTTCAACATGATTCTTTTTTCAGTGATACACAAGCTCTGTACTACCAAATGACTAATTATATACCTTTCTCATTGTTGTTTAACAGAAATGTGAAGAAACCAAATGTTAAACCATAGAAGGGGTGATTAGGAGGGATGACCAACAGCTCATCAAAGAGGTAAGTTTCAAGAAAGGTTCGTTCAGGGTAAGCTCTTTATCCTGTGGACCTTGAACCCTGCTGTTTTCACAGGGCCATGTTTTGCTGTAGTGGGGCACATAATGGTGTTGGCCATTGGTTACAAATTTCCTCTGCTCCTTTCAGCTCAGAAGAAATTTGCCCACTAATTTGCTGGAAGTGCCCGTGAAGGAAATAGGTGCACCTGAGACCTGAGTGAGCAGGTTAATCAACAGGCTAGCTCTTTAACCAGTAAGATTCAAGGACTGGAAAATAAACAGCAGAAGGGCTGGGAAAAAGGGTGAAATAAAACAAGTGAATTGAATTTTATATCAGGTACAAAAAGACAAATAAAGAGAGGGAAAGAAAGATTGGATGAAGGGAAAGAGAGAATAAAATTAAAACTTAAAAACTTGACATTTTTAAAAATCATTTTAAACAATTCACAGCCTAAAGGAACCAGAGTATACATTTAGAATAGTTAATTTTTTGAGCTATTGAGTTTTATTGATGGTTAATCACAACATTGAGTGGGTACTTACATTGATTATTACTAACCCTTAATATCTGCGTTGGGCTTCCTTCATGTCCATTGTATGAATAGAGCAACCTCACGCCAGTCAATGCAAGGCAATGTCAAAGCAGACAGCAACAGGCCAATTTCACAAAGCTAACAGAGAGGCAGCAGAAGTCAGTCAGCAACTTTTGGATATTTGTGTTTAACCATGCACCTGCCCCTCAGCTGAAGTAACTTACCCTCTAGATGTTAATAAGAGATAATAATTACAAAAACGGTGTAAAGATACGTCCAGCATCTACCGGCCAGTCAGTTTAACAGCAGAGGTCGGGAAGCTTCTAGAAACAATAATGCGGCACAAAATTAATAGTCACTTGGACAAATATGGGTTAACTAATGAAAGTGAGCATGGATTTTTTAAGGGAAAATTATAGCTAACTTGATGGAGTTTTTTGATGAGGGCGATGCTTTGGTGTACATGGACTTCCACAAGGCATTTGATAAAGTGCCCGACAGACCTTTGAGCAAAGGTGTAACTCATGGAATAAAAGAGATGGTAGCAAGTGACAGGAATCAGAGAGTAGTGGTTAATGGATGTTTTTCAGACTGCAGGAAGGTTTGTGGTGGAGTTCCCCAGGAGTTGGTGTTAGGACCCTTACTCTTTCTGATATATATTAATGACCTAGACCTTAGTGTACAGGGCACAAATTTAAAATTTGCCAATGATACAAAACTTGGAAGCATTGTGAACATTGGCAAGGATACTGTAGAACTTCAAAAGGTTGCTGAAACAGGTGGACAACTTAATGCAGAGAAGTGTGGAATGTTGCATTTTGGTAGGAAGAATGCAAAGAGATAATATAAATAAAGGGTACAATTCTAACGAGAATGCAGGAGCAGAGGGATCTGGACGTATATGTGCAGAAATCTTTGAAGGAGGCAGGACAGGTTGAGAGAAAGGTTGATAAAGCATACAGCAAGCTTGCCCAACCTGCCACCCGCGGGCCACTATGCAGCCCACCAGGCTTTCCTATCCGGCCTGCAGAACCCATGTTTAAAATGCCAGTAAGTAAATTCGAAGATTCTGCGAGTTTCTGTTCCTCCAAACACAGGATGTTTCTCTCCTGTACTTGCTGTTGATAGGATCACTAGTGAGCCTATCGGCAGCAAAGGTGGGGGAGGACCAGCCTCTCATTGAAGGAACAGCTTCCTTAAGTCTGAGGCCGGAAAAAAATGGCAGGACGGCAGCGGTCAGTCTGTTGGGGAGGGAGGGAGGTTTTTCGGGAATGAGGAAGAGTCAGAGTGGCTGCCAAGCGGGGAGAGATTGCAACTACCCAGGGCAGAGAGACAACGACTACCAAGGTGGAAGAGAGAACAACTACTGGGTGGGGGGAGAGAGCGACTACCGGGCAGGGGGGAGAGTAACCACTGAGCAGGTGGAGCGCGACTACCAAGTGGGGAGAGAGGGCAACTGGTGTTGGGGGGAAGAGTGGCTGCTGGTGGGATAGGGAGAGAAGGGCAGCAGGTGGGGGTCTGAGAATGGCTGCTGGTAGGAACAGAGAGTGGCTGCTAGTGGCAGGGGACAGGATGTGGCTACAGGTGGGGGGGTACAGAGAATAGCTGCTGGTGGCAGGGCAAAGACTAGTTGCAGGTGTGAGAGGAGTGAGCGTGGCTGCAGATGGGGTGAGTGAGAGTGAAGGGGCACAATTTTCAGCTCGGCGTGCGGATGCAAACATGTGATGACCTCGGGTCAGCATTAAGAGGCGATTAAGAGGCCTATTAAGGCCAATAATCAATTAATTACCACTACTTTTCGCTGCCCGTCTGACCTTACAGTCGGCGACTGGAGCGAATCGGCCACAAGGCCTTTGGATTCTTGAGGAAACCTCGTCCAGAAACATTTGGGCAGTATTTTTATTATCAACATGTTTATGTCACAGGTTCTCTGCCTTCAGGGAGCTTTCACTGAGTGCTCCCCCGTGCCTGCACAGACAGCAGTGCTCCCCTACTCCCGCCCCCACCCCAGCAGCGCTGAGCCTTTCAGCGCGCCTTTCACGCTGGCTGGCCGTCAATTATCCAATTGCCAGCATGAAATTGCTGTCAGGGGCGACGGACTGTTTCCCAGCCAATCCCAGGCCTGCCTATCACCCCGCCCAACAAGCCCGAAAATCCTGCCCATTGTGTGTGTGTGTGCGTGAGAGAGAGGGAGTGAGTGTGTGTGTGCTTGTGTGTATGAGATTGTGCGAGTGTGTATTGCGCGAGAGAGTGTGGGTAAGAGACTGTGTGTGAGAAAGCGCATGTGAGTGTATGTGCGTATGTGTGTGTGTGGGTGTGAGAGAGTGTGTGAGAGAATATGTGAGAGCTGCATTCCAGATTCAAACCAGTCACTGCATGAAAAAAATTTTCCTCATGAAGACTCTCAGAGTCTGTCTTCCACTAGTTAGCCAATCCTCTATCCATGCTCATATACTACCCCCAACACTACGGGCTCTTATCTTATTAAGTAACCTTATGGGTGGTGCCTTATCGAAAGACATTTGGTAATCTAAATATATTTCATCTACTGGTTCCTCTTTATCTATCCTGCTTGTTACCTCCTTAAAGAATTCTAATAAATTTGTCAGGCATGATTTCCCCTTCATGAAGCCAAGGTGACTCTACCATGAGATTGTATTATGCATTTATAAATGCTCAGCTATTACATCCTTTATAATAGACTCTAACATTTTCCTAATTACAGGTGTTAAGATAACTGGCCTATAGTTACCTTTTTTTTGTCTTCATTATATGTTACATATGTTACATTGACAGTTTTCCAACCCTTTGGGACTTTTCTAGAATCTAAGGATTCTTGGAAGATTACTACCAGTGCATGCACTATCTCGGTAGCTACTTCCTTTAATATCCAAGGATGCAATCCATCGGGACCAGAGACTTATCGGCTTTTAACCCCATTAGTTTCCCTAGTACTTTTTCGCTAGTGATAGTTATTGTATTTATTTTCCCCCCCATCTCTTTCACTCCTTGAGAATTTAGTATTTTTGGAATGGTGTTAGTGTCTTATACTGTGAAGACTGATGCGCAGTTTTTATTCAACTCATCTGCCATTTCCTGGTTCCCCATGATTATTTCCCCACCCTCATTCTCTAAGGGGCCTATGTTCACTTTGGCCTCTCTCTTCCTTTTTATATAGTTAAAGAAGCTCTTACTGTCTGTTTTCATATTACTTGTTAGTTTACCCTCAAAGTTTATTTTCCTCCTCTTTATTTTTTTTTATCTTTAGTTGGTTTTAAAACTTTTCCAATCCTCTTTTCTGCTAAACTCCTTTCCCAGTCCACTCCAGCCAACTCTGCACTCATTCCTTTGTAATTGCTCTTATTAAAGTTTAGCACAGTTGTTTCCAACCCAAGTTTCTTAACTCTCAAACTGAATGCTAAATTCTACCATGTTATGGTCACTGTTTCTTAGGGGATCTTTTACTCTGAAATCATTTAATAAACTTGCCTCATTACACATTACCAGATTATCTAAAATAGCCTGATCCCTGGTTGGATTCCCAACATATTATTCTAGCACATATCTGTCCTGAATACATTCTATGAATTCTTGCTCATGGCTACCTCTGCCAATTTGATTTTCCCAATCTACGTGAAGATTAAAGTCACCCATGGTTAATCTACTGCCTTTTTAACATGTCCTCATTATCTCCTGATTTATTCTCTGTCCTACAGTATAGCTACTGTTAGGAGGTCTATAGCCTACTCCCACCAGTGTCTGTTTCCCCTTGTTATTTCTTGTCTCCACCCACATGGATTCTCCATCTTCTGATCCAAGTGAAAAGGTTGGACAAGCTTGGAATACGGCGTCCAGGGCTTTATTAATAGAGCGCAAAAGCAAGGAAGTTGTATTAAACCTATATAAAGCACTGGTCCATACTCAATTGGAGTATTGTGTCCAGCTTTGGATGCCACATTTTAGGAAAGATGTGAAGGCCTTAGAAATAGTGCAGGAAAGATTCACAAAAATGGTCCCAGGGATGAGGACCTTCAGTTACACAGATAGACTGGAGAATTTGGAGCTGTTTTTCCTTGAGTGGAGAAAGTTGAGAGGAGAGTAGATAGAGGTATTCAAAATCATGACAGGTCTGGACAGAGTAGATAGGGAGAAACTGTTCTTATTGGTGGTAGAATAGAGAACTAGAGGGCACAGTTTTAAGTTACTTAGCAAAAGAAGCAATGGAGACATGAGGAAAATCTTTTCTCATGCAGTGACTGGTTTGAATCTGGAATGCAGCTGCCTGAGAGTGCGGTGGAGGTAGGTTTAATCGAGGCTTTAAAGAGGGAATTGGATATTATCCTAAAAGGAAGAATGTGCAGGGTTACAGCAAGAAGGTGGAGGAGTGATACTAGGTAAATTTCTCTTTCAGAGAGCCAGTGCTGATGGACCAAATGGACCCCTTCCGGGCTGTAACTATTCTGTGTGAACAAGGAGTGCCATTTGCCTCATTATTATTGTGATAGAAAATTCTGGTCCAGTATGTTAAGGAAGAAAAGAAGATTGGGAACAGAACCGGCAGGAGATTGGCCAAGCCTCAACGGACTATCCTGTGTTTAATTCTTTCACAGACTGTAGGCAATACTGGCAAAGCTGCATGTCATGCATTGTTAGTTAGTTGTATTGAGAATAAATTTGAGCCATGAAATGAGTACACAACCTTAAATTGTGAGGGGCCAGTGGAGAGTATGATAGACCAGAAGAGTGTAGACTTTCGCCTCATTGGAAGTTCAAATTTGAGGTGTAATTGGGCAAAAATATTAATGCTTGCATAGAGTAAGTGTGAGGAATTTGATACTTGTGAAAGATAGGTGCCAGTGGGAGATCAGACAGACACTGTCTATATTTGTTGGCCCAGTTCTTCATGGTCTCTGGATTGTCAGAGACCAGGTGTTTGACCCAAGATGCACATCGAGACTTGCACAGGGTCCCAACACGCTGGCCTCCATGGGAATTGCCCAGGAAGTTTAAACTTCCGATGGGCAATTCCCCTGCTCCCCAAGAATCTCCACACATGTCCCTGACTCTGAACCAGATTTTGGATGTTCTGCGGTATTTACCTGAGGAAATTTTAGACAGAAAAATCCCAGTCTAAAACTTTGGAAACATCAGAACTGAACCTCAAATCACTCACAGTGACCCCCACCACCCCCACAAACCCCCCAACCTCCCCAGACTACCCCTTGATCGAACCCAACCCAACTACCCCCCTGAGCATCTGACTACCTGACCACACCCTGACTATCTGCCCACCACCTGACCAGCTCCTGACCCTCCTATCCACTGACCTACCCTTCTAACCTACCACCTTACCCATCTACCAGCTTACCTACCTGCCACCTCATCCGTCAGCCACATTACCTACCTAGCATCTCACCCACCTAACACCCTACTCACCTGCCACACTACCCGACTACCACCCATCTGCCTGCATCCTACCCACCTACCATCTTAGCCACATTCCGGCCTGCACACCAACCCCCCTACCAACCTGCCATCATACCAACCTATCACCCTACATACCTGCCACCCTACATACCTGTCACCCTACCCACCTGCCTCCCTACCCACCTGCCTCCTTATTCATTTACCACTCACATTTCACCTGACCCATCTGCCACCCTACCCACTTGCCTCCCTGCCAGCCATTGATCATTATGGTGGACAATGGAGCCAACATTAAAGGGGCTCTGGTGAACTCAGGCCCACTTTTCAAGCCATGTCAACTGATCTAGACTGGGAAAACAGGTGGTCTCAATCTGACAACTCAACTGTTGCTTTCAGAGAAGTAAGGAGGGAAGAAAAATCTCACAAATGTATTTGTTTGCTTAATAGGTGCCTCAGGCATGGTTCAAAAAATATAAATGGCATCCAGGGAGCTGGCATGACATAGAGTCATAAAAACAATACAGCACAGGGAGAGACTAATCGGCCCATCAAATCCATTACCTGTTGTGGATGCCTGCAGTGGCTGAGGGAATGCTGAAAAATGACTCTTTTATCCTCAACAAGATGGAACCCTTCCTAATTTAACAATTTACAAGTTAATTCATCCAAATAGCTGTTTGGTAGTACAGAACTTGAATATTGCTGAAAAATGAGACATGCCATTGAAGATTTTCATCTTACAGTCATCGGGACAGATGAAAGAATACCAAACTTCAAAGCGAGCAACAATTTATAGTCATGAGAAAGGGGTGCTAATTGGTTGGAAGGTCAAATCTGAATGGTCTAGGCGCTGCCGTGGAGAATGCATCAGGGAACTATTGCTCCCCCATGCTTTTATTTATTTCAAAAGAGTGCAATGCTTGGACATGTTTCTTTTGCCTGCAGATGACAGATCATTGAGTATGAATGCATATGGCTTCTAGCAAGCATAAGTGAGCCACATTGCGAATCCAATTGATAATCTTAAATTGGTTGTTAGTATCACACTTAGTACACTTTGACAGCAAGCGCTGTCAAATCTTAGAATCACATCTAATGTTAGACATTATGTTTTGAGTTTTGCAAGCATGGGCTGGTTGAGTACAGTCAGTACTCTACCTATGTGAATAGCCAAAGGGACACATTGTTGAATATGATCTGCCAGTCATTGCAATGTACCTGGGATCACACCGGGACTGAAATTCGTATACCACATTGCTCATTTATGTATGTATGGATGAAGCAGTAAACCAAAGCCCAGTCTGCCCTCTTGATATTGGAAAAGAATAGCAGCGGTGTTTTCTCAATGTGCTGGCCAATATTTATTACTCAACATCACAGTGATACATTATCTAATTATGTATCTCATTTCTATCTGTGAGACCTTGCCATGTGCCATTTGGTTGCCTATGTTGCAAATTTGACTACACTTCAAAAGTACTTCATTGGCTGTGAAACACTTTGGGACATCCTAAAAGCAAAACTCTTTCTTTATCTATTCAATTCAGTGCAAAACAAATAAACAAATCCAACAGCTGAGTCTCTGGCAGGGTGAGTTCAGTGATTTTAATTACAGTATGGAGCCACAATAAGACGAGAAAGAGTAAAACACCGTAATAATAAAAATAAACTTAAGAACACAGCAGGAAAACCTTATGCGCTAGGAATTAGGTCAAGGCTGCCATTGTGATTTTTTTTAGTTTGTTTCAATAGCATCAGTTTAATCATTGTAATTTCATTTGGTTAAGAGCAAGCCCATTTACATTTAAACTATTAACCAGATTATAGTATATGGCCAAGCAGCAGGAATAACTTTGGCTGCACTGTCACTAGAAACTCATGCTATTGTTTTAGGAAAAGTTGCCTTGTTATCTTTAAGCGCTTGTTTTGATCTTTACAGTATAATTTTAATTTTCAATTAGTCTTTGTAACTCATTTATGTAAAGAGTTAAGTTCACTTGTGCCATCTGTCACCACGCACCTGCTTCCATAGTAATTATCAACTCAGAGTCCTAGGAAGGCAGATATTCTAGCCTGGTGTACTCTCAGCTTCAACAACAACAACATGCATTTATATGAAACCTTTAACACAAGTAAAACTCTTCCGTTATAGTTCCTTACTCACACATTTACCCCAACGGAGATGATCCTTTTCAAGTCAATAGGAATCAGCGACTTGCATTTATATGGTGCCTTTGGAGTAGTAAAAACATCCCGAAGCATTTCACAGGATTATTATCAAACAAAATGTGACACCGAGACACCAAGGGGGGACATTAGGACAGGTGACCCAAAGCTTGCTCGAAGAGATAGGTTTTAAAGAGGGGAGATAATTACATAGAATGATGAACGCAGAAGCAGGGCATTTGGCCCAACTGCCATGCCCTTGCCAGTGACTATACTCCATACAAGTCTCCACCCAATTCTCTTCATCTAACCCAACAAGCAAAATGTTGGATCCCTTTCAGCCTCGTGCGTTCACCTAGTTTTCATGGTCCTTTATCCCCTTTTTCAGTCAGGCAATTAAACTCGTATACAAGCCAATTGACATGAATATTGCACTGCCCACAGCTGGCATGGGCAGGTGGGCAGGAGTGAAAAGGCAGCTTTTAAAGCAACTTTGCGGTGAGGATGGGAAGGAAGGGGGACACATCATTTGTGCGGGGTTGTGCGGGGGGTGCCCTGTACGCTTCAGGAGCATGCACCCCACCCCCCGCCCCCCTGGCCCGCACCCCACTCTCCCGCCCCTCCCCCCCCTCCCCACCCCACCAAGATCTTCCCCTCCCTTAATGCCTTGCCCTTCCTTTAGTGCCTTGCAGTCTGGCCTTCAAAACATGCCCTGCCAGCCCCTCCCAGCCCCCCACCCACTCCAGGCTCCTGGATCCCTGCCTGTCCAGAACGCTGGACCTATCTGGGATTGGGCACTGTGACTCTGTCTTCATCCCGGGGCCTGCTTGCAGGTCCAGCAGCACCCACAACTCAGTCCTAGCCCTGCTGGGACCGCTGGAGCTGCCAATCAGATTGTCCGGCAACTCTGGCAGGCAGCACCTCCTCCCACTGAGGGGCAGAAGTCCCACTCTCTGCTCGTTTAGCCAGCTGGCAGGGTTTTATCGCTGAGGGGCAGCTTTTTCTTTTACGTGGCTCAGCAGGCGACCGACTTTTGTTGGAGAGGGGTAGTGGGAAGCAATATGCCTCCCTGTGAAATTCAGCCCCATGTCATCATTTTTTGACATTAAAAAAGTTGTTCGATGATGTAGATTCAGCCTGATGCTGAAGTTGAGGATTAGGGTTTGAATGGGTTGCCAGTTCCCCACCTCTCACCCCAACCCTGACACACGTAATCTCTCAAATGGCATGTACCAAAATAGACAATGAAAGCAGAGCACAATTAGTTTTGAGAAAATGCATTAGCACCAATATATTAACCAATCTTAATTTTAAAACACTTGTCGGTTCATTATTAAGCATTAAATGACAGCTTTTCTATTTGGATTGCTAACAACAACTGGCCTCTTAACCTGAGGTTTATTTTAAACCTTAATACCGATGTAGCATCGCCTAATGGAGAGCATCTTTTCGGTAAATATTTGGCAACCTGACAATCGAATTGGTGTGTGCAGCTGAGTTTCTTACAATAATAAGAAAGAGAAACTTGCCTTTATATAGCACCTTTCATGACTGTAAGACATCGCAAAGCCATTTAGAGCAAATAATGTACTTTCGAAGTTTAGTCACTTTGTAATGAAGGCAATAAAGCTGCTAATTTGTGCAGAATAAGATCCAAAAACGGCAATGCGATAATGGCTAAATATTTTGTCTTTAATGATGTTGGTTAAATGCAGAACTCACCTGTTTTTCTTTGAAAAGTGTTGAACGATCTTTTCCTACCACTCTTGAGAGGGCAGGCGGGGCCTCAGCTTAACCTGAACAATGCCAACGCCAGCGCAGGACTCCCTCAGCCTTGTCAGCCTTTTCCACTTGTGGCTCTACTCCGACATTACTTACAAGCCACTTTATCCTGTAAGGAGTTTGATACAAGATTAAAAGTTAGAGAGGGGAACTGTACCATAAAGGTAATGTTATTGAATTAGCAATCCAGAGATCTGGACCAATGATTCAAAGACATGAGTTCAAATCCCAACGTGGAAACCGGGAGGATTTTAAATTCGATTAATTATGTAAATCTGGAATTAAAAAGCCAGCCTCAGCAATGGCGACCATGAAACTACCAGATTGTCACAAAGAAACATCTGGTTCACTAATGTCCTTTAGAGAAGGAAATTGACAGTTCGTATCTGGTCTGGCCTACATGTGACTCCAGCTTTGTGGTTAACTCTTAATTGCCCTCCAAAATGCAAGCCATTCAGCTCTTTAAAACGGCGACAAAAAGTGAAATGAGAATAATGTAGGCCACCATCCATCGACCTAGGCACTGGAAATTACAAAGGCACAACCATGTCCATTCGACCCTGCAAAGTCCTCCTTACTAACCTCTGGAGACTTGCCAAAATTGGCCCACAGACTAGTTACATGACACATTCATACTCATTGTATCATAACTTACAGGCAATATCCCAGACTCCACCATCACCGTCCGCAGAGGTCATGGCACAGTGGTACACCGTTGAGAGAAAATGGCCCTGGGAGCCCTCAATCTTGTCTCTGGACCCCATGATGTCAGGGCAAAGATGACAAGGAAATCTCCTGCTGATTATCACCTATCATCCTCCTTTAACTGAAACAGTATTCCTCCTCACTTGGAAGAGAAACTGAGAGTAACAAGGGCACAATATGTACACTGGACAAGAAACCTCAATGTCTATCACCAAGAATGAATCAGTAGCTCCATTACTGCCTGACCAGGCCAACTCCTCATGGATATAGCTGTCAGATTGGGCCTGCAGCAGGTGAGAGACACAACATGAGGAAAAAAATCTACTTGACATCGCCCTTACCGATCTATCTACCACAGGTGAATCTGTCCATCGCAGCACTGGTAGGGCCAACTGTATTATGGAGATAAAGTCCCATCATTGAAGAATACCCATCATCGTGTTACGTGGTACTTATAACATGCTAAACGGGATAGGTTCAGAACAGATCTAAAGCTCAAAACTGGGCATCCAGGGGGTGTTGTGAGGCATCAATAACAGCAGGATTATATTTAACCTCATTGCCTAAAATATCCCTCGCTCTACCATTACCATCAAGCCGAGGGATCAACCTGCGTTCAATGAAGAGTGCACGAGGGCATGCCAGGAGCAGCAACAAGAATACCAAAAAATGAGTTGTCAGCCTGGTGAAGATACAACACAGGGCTATAAACAAGCTAAGCAGTGAAAGAGGCATGCAATAGACAGAGCTAAGTGGTCCGACAACCAATGGATCAAAACTCTGCACCCTTACCACATCCAGTTACGAATGGTCACGGGCAATTAAACAACTAGCCGGAGGAGGAGGCTCCACACATATCCTCAATGATGGCAGAGCTCAGGACCAATCTATGCAAAAGATTATGGTTAATGTGTTTTCAACTATCTTCAGCCAGAAGCATTGAATGGTTGATTCATTTTGGCATCCTCATGATATCCCCAGCATCACAGTTGCCACGTGATATCAAGAAGGCATTGGATAGAGCAAAGGCTATGGGCCCTGACAGTATCCCGGCAGTAGTACTGAAGACTTGTGGTACAGAACGTGCCGGGCCCCTAGCCAAGCTGTTCTAGTACAACTACAACACTGGCACTTACCCAGCTATGTGGAAAACTGCCCAGGCATACCCTGCCCACAAAAAGCTGGACACAACAAATCCAAGCTAATTAATAAATGCCCCATTAGCCTCTCTTGACCTCATCCTCACCAATCTGCCTGTCGCAAATGCACCTGTCCATAACAGTATCAATAGGAGTGATCACTGCACAGTCCTTGTGGAGACAAAGTCCTATCTTCGTATTGAGGATACCCTCCATTGTGTTGTGTGGCACTACCACAGTGCTAAGTAGAATAGATTTCGAACAGATCTAGCAACTCAAGACTAGGCAACCATGAAGTGCTGTGGGCCATCAGCAACAGCAGAATTGTATTCAACCCCAATCTGTAACTTTATTGCCCGACAAACCCCTCACTCTACCACTACACCAGGCCAGGGTGTCGACTCTAGTTCAATGAAGAGTGCAGGAGGTCATGCCAGGAGCAGCACCACGCATACCTAAAAATGAGGTGTCAACCTGATGAAGCCACAGGACTACTTGTGTGACAAACAGCATAACCAGCAAATGATAGACAGAGCTAAGCATTTTCACAACCAACGGATCAGATCTAAGCACTGCACTCCTGCCACATCCAGCAGTGAATGGTGGTGGACAATTAAACAACTCTGCAGAGGAACAGGCTCCACAAATATCCCCATCCTCAATGACTGGGGAGCCCAGCACATCTATGCAATAGATAAGGTCGAGGTTTGGGAACAGTCTTTGAGCAGGAAAGGTGGTGGTGTAGTGGTATTGGCGCTGGACTAGTAATCCAAAGACCCAGGGGACCTGGGTTTGAATTCCACCATGGCAGATGGTGGAATTTAAATTCAATAAAAAAATCTGGAATCAAAAGCCTAATGATGACCATAAAACCATTGTTGATTGTTGTAAAAACTGATCTGGTTCACTAATGTCCTTTAATAATCTGCTGTCCTTACCTGGCTTGGTCTACATGCGACTCTAGACCCACAGCAATCTGGTTGACTCTTAAATGCTTTCGCAACTAGCGATGGGTAATAAATGCTGGCCTGGCCAGCGATGCCCAAATCCCCATGAACAAATTAAAAAGAGGAGTCCTCCCCACATTCAATGCATCCTTTCAACTGCCTCCAGTATTCTCCCTCTACCTGAACCCCTCCCTCTGGCCTCTTACCTACCTGCTCTTGATCTCTTCAGTGAGAACTGTCAGCGTGACATCCGATGTCTTAATTTCTCTGCTCCTCTCACCCACTCCAACCTGTCTCCTTCCAAACTTGCCACACTCCGTTCCCTCAGATCAAACCCTGAATTTGTTATCAAACCTGCGGACAAGGGTGGTGATGTTGTTGTCTGGCGTACTGACCTCTACCTCACAGAGGCTGAGCGTCAACTCGCAGACACTTCCTCCTGCCTCCCACTGGACCATGACCTCACCACAGAGCATCAAGTCATTGTTTCCAGGACTGTCACTGACTTCATCTCCTCTGGAGATCTTTCCTCCACAGCTTCTAACCCCAGACAGCCTGCTTCTACCTACTTCCCAAAATCCACAAACAGGACTGTCCCAGTAGACCCATCATGTCAGCCCGCTCCTGCCCCAAGGAACTCATTTCTTCCTATCTTGACCCCGCTCTCTCCTTGCCCAGTCCCTTTCCACCTACATTCCCGATTCCTCTGAAGCCCTACGTCATATCAACAGTTTCCAGTTTCCTGGCCCTAACCACCTCTTCTTCACCATGGACGTCCAATTTCTCTACACCTCCATCCCCCACCGGGATGGTCTGAGGGCTCTCTGCTTCTTCCTTGAACAAAGGCCCAAACAATTCCCATCCAGCACCACTCTCCTCCACTAGGGCTGTAGAAACGGCTTTAAAATAAATAGAGTGGGGGAGTTTTCTGGAGAGGGGATGCTTAAGCTTACAAAGCAAAAGCATATGGCAGCATAGTAGGGTAGCTATTTAGTCAATGATACCCAGAGTGTGACAGGAAGGGACAGTGTCTAAACATAAAAAAAACAGTAAATAGGGTCAAAGGGGAATAAAATGATAAAAAGGCAAAATTAATGGCTCTTTACTTAAATGTACACAGTATTTGGAACAAAATAAATGAATTAACAGCACAAATAGAGGTTAATGGGTATGATCTTACTTCCATTAAGGAGACATAGTTACAAGTAGCTCAAAACTGGGAACTAAATATTCAGGGGTATGTGACTTTTCAAAAGGACAGGCAGGAAGGAAAGGGTGGTGGGGTAGCTTTGTTAGTACGAGATGGAATAAATATGGTAGCAAGAAATGACCTTGGATTGGAAGATGTAGAATCCATATGGGTTGAGGTAAGAAATAACAAAGGAAGAAGACACTGGTGAGAGTAGTCTATAGGCTCCCTAACAGTAGCTAAGCTATTGGACAGAGAACAAATCAGGACATAATGAGGGCACATAAAAAAGGCAATACATTAATCATGGGTGACTTAAATCTTCATGTAGATTGGGAAAATCAAATTGGCAGAGGTAGCCACATGCAAGAATTCATAGAATGTATTTGGGACAGTTTCCTAGAACAATATGTTGTGGATCCAACCAGGGATCAGGCTATTTTAGATCTGGTAATGTGTAATGAGGCAGGTTTAATAAATGATCTGAGAGTAAAAGATCCCTTGGAAAACAGTGACTATAACATGGTGGAATTTAGCATTCAGTTTGATAGTGAGAAACTTGGGTCAGAAACAACTGTGTTAAACTTAAATAAGGGTAATTACAAAGGAGTGAGGGCAGAGTTGGCTGGAGTGGACTGGGTAAAGAGTTTAGCAGAAAAGACGCATGATGAACAATGGCAGACATTTAAGGAGATAATTTATGACTCTCAACAAAGATATATCCCAGTGAGGAAGAAGGATTGTAGGAAGGGGATAAACCAACCATGGTTAACCAAGAAAGTTAAGGAGCGTATCAAACTGAAAGAAAAAAAACAAATCATGTGGCAAAGATTCGGGTAAGCCAGAGGATTGGGAAAGTTTTAAAAACCAACAGAAAGTGACCAAAAAATAATAAGGAGGGAGAAAATAAACTTTGAGGTCAGGCTAACAAGTAATATAAAAATAGACAGTAGGAGCTTCTTTAAATATATAAAAAGTAAGAGAGAGGCCAAAGTGAACATAGGCCCCTTAGAGAATGAGGCTGGGGAAATAACATTGGGAACCAGAAAATGGCAGAGGAGTTGAGTAAATACTTGGCATCAGTCTTCAGGGTAGAAGACACTGATAGCGTTCCAAAAATATTAAATAAGTAAGGGGTGAAAGGGGGGGTGGGGAGGAAATAAATACAATAACTATCACTAGAGAAAAAGTACTAGGGAAACTAGTGGGGCTAAAGGACGGTACGTCCCCTGGACCAGATGGGTTGCATTCTAGGATATTAAAAGATGTAGCTACTGAGATAGTGGATGCATCTTCCAAGAATCTTTAGATTCTGGAAAAGTTCCAGAGAATTGGAAAACTGCCAATGTAACCCCCTTACTTAAAAAGGGAGGGAGACAAAAAACAAGTAATTATCGGCCAGTTAGCTTATCATCTGGCATTGGGAAAATGCTGGAGTCTATTATAAAGGATGTAATAGCAGAGAATTTAGAAATGCATGATATAATCAAGAAGAGTCAGCATGGCTTCATGAAGGGGAAATCATGCCTGACAAATTTATTAGCATTTTTTGAGGAGATAACGAGCAGGATAGTTAAAGGGGAACCAGTAGATGTGATATATTTGGATTTCAAAAATGCATTTGATAAGGTATTGCACATAAGGCTACTAAATAAGATAAGAGCCCATAGTGTTGGGGTTAGTGCATTAGCATAGAAAGAGGATTGGCTAACTAGTAGGAGACAGAGAGTTGAAATAAGGGGGCCATTTTCAGGATGGCAACCTGCAACTCGTGGAATGCCACAGAGATCAGTGCTGGGGCCACAATTATTTACAATATATATTAATGACTTGGATGAGGGAAATGAATGTACTATTGCCAAGTTTGCAGATGACACAAAAATAGATTGGAAGGCAAGTGGTGAGGATGACACAAAGAGTCTAAGACAGGTTAAGCGGCGTGTGAAAACTTGGCAGATGGAATATAACATGGTAAAATGTGAGGTTATGCACTTTGTCAGGAAGAATAGAGGAGCTGAATATTATTTAAATGGAGAAAGACTGCAGAAACCTGCAGAACAGAGGGACTTGGAGGTCCTCTTGCATGAATCCCAAAAAGCCAGCATACAAGTTCAACAGGTAATAGGGAAGGCAAATGAAATGTGGGCCTTTATTTCAAAGGGAATGGAGTATAAAAATAGGAAAGTCTTGCTAAAATTATACAAGGCACTAGTTAGACTACACCTAGAATACTATGAACAGTTTTGATCCCCTTATCTAAGGAAAGATGTACTGGCATTGGAGGCAGTCCAGAGAAGGTTCACTAGTTTGATCCCAGGTGTGGAGGGATTTTCTTATGCGGAGAAGTTGAATAGATTGGGCTTGTACTCATTGGAGTAGAGAGAAAACTGAGAGGTGACCTTATTGGGAAATATAAGATTCTTAGGTGGCTTACATAAGAACTTAAGAACTGGGAGCAGGAGTAGGCAATTCAGCCCCTTGAGCCTACCCCACCATTCAAACAATCATGGCTGATCTCATTTCAGCCTCAACTCCAATTTCCTGCCCTCTCACCATAACCTTTCAACCCGTTACTAATTAAAAATCTGCCTATCTCCTCCTTAAATTTATTCAGTGTCCCAGCATCCACTGCACTCTGAGGTAGTGAATTCCACAGATTCACGACCCTTTGAGAAAAGTAATTCCT
Organism: Carcharodon carcharias; assembly: GCF_017639515.1. Lineage (NCBI taxonomy): Eukaryota > Metazoa > Chordata > Chondrichthyes > Lamniformes > Lamnidae > Carcharodon > Carcharodon carcharias. The sequence continues at coordinate 242,022,549 of NC_054467.1, read as the reverse complement.
CCTCATCTTTGATTTAAATCTACCACCCCTTAGCCTAAAACTACAGCCTCTCATTCTAGAATGCCCCACAAGGGGAAACATCCGCTCCACATCTACTTCATCTATCCCCTTTAGCATCTTATATACCTCAATTAGATATCCTCTCAGCCTTCTAAACTCTAGCAAGTATAGGCCTAAGCAGCTCAATCTCTCCTCATAAGACAGCCTCACATATCTGGAATCAATCTAGTGAACCTCCTCTGAATCACCTCCAATGCAACTACATCCTTCCTCAAGTAAGGGGACCAAAACTGTGCACAGTACTCCAGGTGCAGTCACACCAATGCCTTGTACAGTTGCAACAACACTTCCCTATTTTTATATTCTATTCCTTTAGCAATAAATGCCAAAATTCCATTAGCCTTCCTAATTACCTGCTGTACCTGCATGCTAGTTTTCAACGATTCATGCATGAGTACACCCAGATCCCTCTGCACTGAAGCATTCTGAAGTTTCTCTCCATTTAAATAATAAGTCGCCTTTTTATTCTTCTGACCAAAATGGATAACCTCACACTTATCCACTTTAAACTCCATCTGCCAGATTTTGGCCCATTCACCTAACCTGACCATATCCATTTGTAAATTTCTTATTTCTTCCTTGCAACTTACGTTCCCACCTATTTTGGTGTCATCTGCAAATTTAGCTATAGTACCTTCTATCCCTGAATCAAAGTTAATAATATGGATTGTAAATAGTTGGGGACCAAGGACCGAATCTTGTGGCACCCCAATAGTTATAGCTTGCCATCCAGAAAAAGACCCATTTTTCCTGACTGTCTGCTTTCTGCTGGTTAGTCAATCCTCTATCCAAGCTAATATATTGCCCCTAACTCCATGTGATCTTATCTTATGTATATATCTTTTGTGCGGCACCTTATCAAAGGCCTTCTGGACGTCCAGATATACTACATCTACAGGATCCCCATTGTCCACTTTGTTTGTCACCTCTTCAAAGAACTCTGGCAAATTAGTCAAACACAATTTACTCTTCATAAAACCATGCTGACTCTGATGGATTGTATTGTGACTTTCCAAATGCCCCATTACTACTTCCTTAATAATGGATTCCAACAATTTCCCAATGACAGACGTTAAACTAACTAGTCTATAATTTCCTACCTTTCCCCTCCCCCCCTTTTTTTAATAAGCATTTATTAGCATTTTTCCAATCCCCTGGAACCTTTCCAGAATCCAGGGAATTTTGGAATATGATAGCCAATGCATCCACTATCTCCGCTGCCACATCCTTTAAGACCCCAGGATGTAGGCCATCAGGTCCTGGGGACTTGTCACCCTTTAACCCCAATAGTTTGCTCAGTACTTTTTCTCTAGTGATGGTGATTGTTCTAAGTTCCTCCTTCTCTATACCCTCTGCATTACCTGTTACTATTGGGGTGGTACTAGTGTCCTCCACTGTGAAAACTGAGGCAAAATATTGATTAAGCATCTCTGCCATTTCTGCGTTCCCCACTATTAACTCTCCTGTCTCATCCTTCAAGGGGCCTATATTCACTTTAGCTACTCTCTTTCCTTTTACATACTTGTAAAAGCTTTTGCTATCAGTTTTTATATTTTGCACTAGTTTTCTATCATAATTCACCTTTGTTCTTTTTATTATTTTTTTAGTAACCCTTTGTTGATCTTTAAAAGTTTCCCAATCTTCCAGCCTGCCATTGACCTTTGTAATTTGGTATGCCTTAGTTTTTGCCTTTATGTTATCTTTAACTTCCTTGCTTAGCCATGGATGCTTTTCCCCTCTCTTACCCTCTTTCTTCCTCTTTGGGATATATTTTGCTTGGGAGGATTTGAATATCTCCTGAAATATCTGCTACTGTTCATTAACTGTCCTACCTTGTAATCTTCCTGCCCAGTCCACTAAGGCCAAATCTGCCCTCATACTTATGTAGTTACCTTTGTTTAACTCCAGAACACTAGTGTGGGACTCAGGTTTCTCGTTCTCAAACTGAACTTGAAATTCCAGCATGTTATGATCACTCTTCCCTAGAGGAGCCTTTACTATGAGGTCGTTAATTAATCCCATCTCATTACACAAAACCAAATCCAGAATAGCTTGCTCCCTGGTTGGTTCCACAGTATATTGCTTCAAGAAACAATCTCTAATACACTCTATTAACTCTCCCTCAAGGCTACCCTTGCTAATTTGATTAGTCCAGACTCTATGCATATTATAATTGCCCATGATTATTGCTGTGCCTTTCTTACATGCTCCCAGTATTTCCTGGTTTATACTGTGCCCTACTGATGAACTACTGTTTGGGGACCTATAGATTAATACCACCAGGGACATATTTCCCTCGCTATTTCTTATTTCTACCCAGACTGACTCTACGTCTTATTCTCTAGTGTCTATATCATTCCTCACTATAGCACTGATTCTTCCTTTACTAACAAAACTACACCACCTCTTTTTCCTTCCTGTCTATCCTTCTGAAATGCTGAATACCCTTGGATATTCAACTCCCAAACCTGTTCTCCCTGTAACCACATCTCAGTAATCGCCACCAAATCGTACCTACTTATTTTCATTTGTGCTGTTAACTTATTAGTTTTATTCTGAATGCTACGTGCATTCAGATACAAAGCCTATAAGTTTACCCTATTGTCAATTTTCCCTACTCTTATATGATTCTTTGGTGCAATATGGTGTTCACACACTCTGTCCCTTCCTTTCACTTTTTGATAACAACCAGCCTCATCACTAACCTGCACTCTTATCCTCTCCTTAAACTTTGATTTTTTATATTTCCATGCAACTGAAACCCCCCCTACTATTTAGTTTAAAGCCCTATCTGCAACCCTAGTTATGCAATTCACCAGGACACTGGTCCTAGCATGATTCAAGTGGAGTCCGTCTGAATGGAATAGCACCCTCTTTCCCCAGTACTGGTGCCAATGTCTCATGAATTCCAGGGCTTGACAGGGTAGATGCTAAGAAGTTGTTTCCCCTTGTGGGAGAGTCTAGGGCCAGAGGGAATAATCTCAGAGTAAGGGGTTGCCAATTTAAGACAGAGATGAGGAGGAATTTTTCTCTCTGCGGGTAGTGAATCTGTGGAATTCTTTGCCACAGAGGGCTGTAGAGGCTGGGCTGTTAAGTATATTCAAGGCTGAGATAGACAGATTTTTAATCAGTAAGGGAATCAAAGGTTATGGGGGAAAAGGCAGAAAAGTGGAGTTGTGGATTATCAGATCAACCATGATCTCATTGAATGGCGGAGCAAACCCAATTTGAATGGCCAACTTCTGCTCCTATGTCTCATGGTCTCAGCCTTAAAAATATTTAATGACCCTGCCTCCACTGCTCTCTCTGGAAGAGAATTCCACAGACTAAAGGTCTTCTGAGAGAAAAAAAATTCTTCTCATCTCCATCTTAAATGGGAGACCCCTTATTTTTAAACTCTGCTAGGATGTTGCTGGATCTTCAGGAGTTGAGTTTCAGGGAAAGATTAAACAGGTTAGGACTTTGGAGCGTAGAAGAATGAGGGGAGATTTGATAGAAGTTTACAAAATTATAAGGAGTATAGACAGAGTAAATGTGAGTAGGCTCTTTCTACTTAGATTAGGAGAGATAAACATGAGAGGACATGGCTTTAGGGTGAAAGGGGAAAGGTTCAGAGGGAATATTAGGATGAACGTCTTCACTCAGAGAGTGGTGAGAGTGTGGAACGAGCTACTATCTGACGTGGTAAATGTGGGCTCACTCTTAAATTTTAAAAATTGGTTAGATACATGGACGGGAGAGGTCTGGAGGGTTATGGTGCAGGTCAATGGCACTAGCAGAATAATATTTCGGCACAGACTAGAAGGGCCGAATGTCTGTTTTTCTGTGTGTAGTGTTCTTTGGTTCTATGGTTCTATCTACAAGGCAAAAGTCAAGAGCGTAGAATATTCCCACTTGCCAGTGTGGTTCCAACAACACTCAAGAACATCAACACCCATCTAGTACAAAGCAACCTACTTAATAGACAGCCCACCGAGCATCTTAAACAATCACTGTGGCAGCAGTGTATACCATATACAAGATGCACTGCAGCAACTTGTCAAGATTCCTTTGATAGCATCTTCCATACCCATGACCTCTACCACCTAGAAGGACAAGGGCATCGATGCATGGGAACAGCACCACCTGCAAATTCCCCTCCAAGCCACACACCACGCTGACTTGGAACTATGTCGCTGTTCCTACACTGTCACTGGGTCAAAAATTCCCTTCTTCCCGACCAGCACTGTCAATCATACTTCTTTAGGCATTGTTGTTTTATATTCATTCTATATTTGATGGGCTGCCCAATTAAGCTGTTCAATCAATTAAGGGCTGCAGCAATATCTGTCTCCACTCCCTACAAGAATCATCCCCAGGGGAACTCCCCACTGTTAGCACTAGTAGCATAGGAATTTTGTCCTGATACACTAATAATCACTTCCCCCACAACTGAGAAGCTTGGATGGGGCCAGAGCAAAAACATATTGGTTTGCAGACGATCAATTCAAACAGGAACATTGCCTCATGAGGAAAATCTAGGCTTTCCAATGAAAAATTCCCTCATTCCTTTCAGTAAATTCTTTAGAATATTTATCCATGCTCTTTAAAACATGTCTTGCACTTTAGTGGGACTCTGCATGCCTCCTTGATTCTGTTATCAACAGCAGGAATAATGCTTGACTCATTAACAAAGGTCAAGAGCCTCATTTTCTTGTTGTTAAACTGTTTCATTTGCATGATTACGTCTAGCACTCCTTTCCATGGTTTTGCTTGCTGCAAATTAAACTGCAGAGAAGGTGGCAAATTAAAAACACAAGAGGAGATGGAATCAAAGCAGGCTACTCAACCAATCAAACCTAATACGCACATTGGCCATATACAATCAAATCCTATCATGAGCTCTACTACACCCATTTCAACCCATGGGAAAGGTCTGAACATATATTCATGATCGGCATAGTGGATGTCTCGAGTCAAATATGACTTCCCCAGTACTGAAGAAGGGCCATATTCAACTCGACTCACTAACTCTGTTTTACTCTCCACAGTTGCTGCCAGACCTGCTCCACTTTTCAAGCTCTTTCTGTTCTTACTTCAGATTTCCAGCATCTGCAGCATTTTGTTTTAGTTATTCATAACAGGCTATGCAATCCCCACAGCATCATTTGGCGCACTGCCTTTCACACATGGCATTTCTCCCTCATCTCAAAAAGAGAGCTTTGGGCCTCCTGCTTTAGCAACCAGGCTGTTGATGGAGGTAAATGTTTCGGATTTATTTGGTGTCTAAACCCCCACCTGCATTCCACCCACCTTTCCTCAGCCAGCATTGAAATGTATTTTATTAATAATTCTTAAACAAATTCTGTTTATTAACATAATTTATTGAAGTGTTTGTCATGGATCAGTTGTTCTCTGGGTCTGAAGGTTGTGTGTTCAAGCCCCACTCCAGGACTTGGACCAATTTCTGAGAGACTCTGAGGTATTTTGTTTTGATTGGAGCCCGAGATTTACAAAGAAACTATAAGGACAAATATATATCAACAGTATAGGATTTTATTTAGGGATTCACCGCATGAATTGAACAGGTATTTTGTGCCTCTTTTCACTGTAGAAGATACAAATAACATCCCAGAAATACTTGTCAATCGAGAGATGAAAGAGAGGGAGGACCTTAAAATTACAATCATCAGGAAAAGTGTACTGAGATAATGATTAGAACTGACTAATGAACTCCATTCTAGGGCCTTAAAAGAAGTAGCCACTAAGATAGTAGATCCATTGGCTTTAAAATTACCTTGATCTGCAAAGGCCCCATAAGAATGGAAAATAGCAATTGTAACCCTTCTAGTCAAGAAAGGAAGAAGACAGAAAGCAGGTAACTACAGGCCAGTTAGCCTAACATCGGTCATTGGGAAAACGCTAGAATTTATTATTAAGTAGGTTATAACAGGTTACTTAGAAAATCTTAATGCAATCAGGCAGCGTCAACATGGTTTTGTGAAAGGGAATTCATGTTTGAATAATTCATTAGAGTTCTTTGAGGAAGTAACACATAATGTGGATAAAGGCAAACCTGTAGTTGTGGAATACTTCAATTTCCAAAAGGCGTTTGATAAGGTCCCACATCAAAGCTTACTGTGCAAACTAAGAGTTCATTGTATAGGGAGTAATGCATTATCATGGGTTCATTGGCTAATAGGATGTAGAGCCTAGGGATAAATGGGTCATTTTCAGATCAGAGCAGCATATTATTTAAATAGAGAATGATTGCAAAACTCGGTGATGCAAAGGGATCTGGATGTCTTGGTACATGAACACAAATGTTAACATGCAGGTACAGCAAGTGGTTAGGAAGGCAAATAGAATGTTGCTGGCTATTGTAAGGGGGATGGAATGCAAAAATAGAAAAGTTGCTACAGTTGTACAGGGCGTTGGTGAGATCACATATGGAGTAATGGGCATAGTTTTGGTCTCCTTATTAAGAAAGGATATGATTGCATTAGAAGCAGTTTAGAGAAGGTTCACTCAACTGATACCTGAGATGGGATGGTGGATATTTTATCTTATTTTAGGTTGGACACACTGGGCCTGTACAATGGAATTTAAAAGAATGAGAAGTGACTTGATTGAAGCATATAATATCCTGGGGGAACTTGGCAGGTTGGATAATGAGAGGATGTTTCCCTTTGTGGGAGAGCCTAGAACTAGGGGACAAGGTTCAAAAATGAAAGGTCCTCCATTTAAGATGAAGAGCAGTAGAGGCAGTATCAGTAAGTATTTTTAAGGCTGAGTTAGGTAGAATCTTGATTGATAAGGGAGTCAAAGGGTATAGGAGGTACAAAGGAAAGTAGAGTTGAGGCCACAATCAGATCAGCCATTATTTTATTAATTGGCAGAGCAGGCTCAAAGGGTCAAATGGCCTACCTCTGCTCTTAATTCACATGCCTGTATGCTCGTATGCCCATCAGAACTGGGAGAAGTTAGAAATGTACCTGTGCTAGGAACATGAAAGAGCTACCAAATTAGTTCAACTGCCTTGCTTTTTACTATAGCCCTATAAATTATGTATTCCAATTCCCTTTTGAAAGTTACTGTTGATTCGCATCACACAAATGCCAGGCAAAGACCATCTCCAACTAGAGAGAATCTACACATTTTCCCCCTTGTATTAAATGGCATTACCATCCTCCATTATCAACATCCTGGGGGGTTACCATTGGCCAGAAACTGAACTGGATCAGCCATTTACATACTGTGGCTACAGAGCAGGTCAGAGGCTGGGAATTCTCTGGTGAGTAACTCACTTCCTGCCTCCTCAAAGCCTGTCCACCATCTACAAAGCACGTCAGGAGCGTGATGGATTACCCCCTGCTTGGATAAGTGTTGCTGCAACAACACTCAAGAAGCTCAACACCATCCAGGACAAAGCAGCCTGCTTGATTGGCACCCCATCCGCCCTCCACCTTAAATGTTCACTCCCTCCATCACCAATGCCCAGTCGCAGCAGCATGTAATATCTACAAAATGCACTGCAGCAACTCACCAAGGCTCCATCGACAGCACCTTCCAAACCCACGACCTCTACCAGCTAGGAGGACAAGAGCAGCAGATGCATTGGAACACCACCACCTGCAAATTCCCCTTCAAGACACACAACATCCTGACTTGGAACTATATTGCTGTTTCTTTACATTGACTGCAGCAGTTCAAGTAGGCGGCTCACCACCACCTTCTCAAGGGCAATTAGGGATGGGCAATAAAAGCTGGCCTACAAGCAGTGATGCCCCCATCCCTTGAATGAATATTTTGAAAAATGTGCTTCCGCCAACTTGTCAGGCAGTACAATCCAAAACCGGGATTTTCCAGCAGTACCCGTCACAGGTGGAATGGAAAATTTGGGAAACAGCTGTGTAAAATAAAAAATTCCACATTTCCCCCTAGTCTTTCTGCCAATTACTTTAAGTCTTTGTCCTCTGTTACCAACACACCTGCCACTGGAAACGGTTTATCCTTATTCACTGTAAAATCCCATTATGATTTTGCAAAGGTAGCGTTAATTTTTTAAATACAAACTCCTTTGAATTTCAAAATGAATGTATTAAAACCTACATTAAACACAGAAAGCAGCTGCTCGAGAGAGGGCTGTGTGTCGGAAATTGTAAATTAATTATGAAATGAATTCTGGTTTGACTTTAGTGCCAGTATCATCAGGATCTTAGACAACACATTTCTCTTAGCTTGTTGTAACCTTGGGTGATTCTAATTCATTCACATTGCTGCATATTCCAGTTGAATGCAAATAGTAACATAATGTATATATTAAAGCCTCGGCTGATTGTATCTACTTAGCAGATCATTTGTATGCTATGCAAATAAGGAAATCCCTTTCATGTGCCCCAAACATTGGGCAACCTTAAATTGTTCACTTAAGCACAGAAGCAGAAAGTAATTCTGAATTGGGTAATTCATGGTCCACAATGACAGCCATTTATTCTCTTATTTCTTATTAACTGGGAACCCTAACTGACTGGCCAAGACCATAGTGTAGGAACGGCAAAGTAGAAGATGGTAGGAGTGAAGAATATTATTTAATCATTTCATCATTTCATTTTTTCAACTGGATTTTCACAGAGTCGGAAGGGCTCGGAGCCATTTAAAAATGGCAGATGTGACCCGATTCCAGGATTCCTGCCCCCATTCCAGGCACCCCCCCACCGCCCCCATTTTCGCTGGCGCAGATTAAGGGTTTGGGTAAGGAGCCTGCACTCCTAACCTGGCCAGCTCCATTGCTGGGGTAGGCATCTCCGAGCTCCCCCCCACAATTTTTGTGGAGTCGGACTATCTTCTCCATGGCTCATGGTTCATTGCCCTTCAGAGGAATCATAAACCATAGTCTGGATTCAGGAATCTTTGGAAAGGCAAATTCAAGATGTCTTATCTATGCTCCCCATGCCTCCTCCATGCCAATTCTTGCCTGCATCCTTACAGCCCATCCCAAATCATGCCCCACACCTACCCCCCTTGCACATGCACAAGGTTCAGAAGTGTCAAGCGCTAAAGCTTCTGTTATTGATATTTTAATGCTCTGTTTGATTGATACTTCTGTAAATTTGTAGGAACACCAGATTTTTTTATTTTAAGATTATGAATGGGTGTTTTTTCCTAAGCAATTTCACACATGACATTGTTGCTATCAAGCTTATTAGTTCTGCACATAGTCCGAACTGGATGAATTGGCATAGAAGGATATAGAACAGAACCTCTTCAATTCACAGCTCCCTGGCTCAAAGATGATCTGATTTATGCATTCCTTGGAGTTTGGAAAATTGGATGTGGGGTGATTTGAGTGGGATTTTCAAGATATTAAGGAGGGGATGGGTAGATGGGGAGAATAGTGGGAGCTTGTTTCCACTAGTCAGCAGTCTAGGAATAGTCTGGGAGCCCCACCTTTCAGGAGTAAAGTTTGGAAGGCATATCTACACGCAAGAGTGGTGGAAGTTTGCAATTCTCTTCTGCATATAGCAACTGATGTTATATCAATTATTAATTTCAAAACTGGGATTGGTGGATGATTGTTAACCACTGGTGTTGGGGGACATGGGTTAACGGCAGCTGTATGAAGTTAGGTTGAAGATCATCTATGATATCATTGAATGGCAGACCAAGCTCTTGGGATTAAATGGCCTACTTCTGTTTCTGTGTTCCTATGTTCTAAACCAAGGTTTTCATCTGCTCTCACAGGCGGATGAGAAAGATCTCATGGCACTATTTCGAAGAAAATCAGGAGAGTTATCCTTTGTATCCTGGTCAATGAACATCATTAGAAACAGACTATCTGGTCATTGTCATATTGGATCAAGTAAGGGAGGAGCGGGCTCTAAGGGCTGAATGGCCTACGCCTGCTCCTATTTCTTATGCTCTTATGTTAATTGTGGGATCTTACTGTGTGCAAATTGGCTGCCTCAGTTCCCACATTACAACGTTGACTACACTTCAAAGTATACTTCACTGGCTGTCATGAACGTTGCTAAATAAATGAAAGGTTTATGTTATTAATTGTGATCCTGAGGCATTTTGAATAATTGTTTTAGGGTTCATCAGTGATAAACGTTGGAATTGAAAGGTCGCCGATCCCACCATGATCATTCTGGGTGCAGTGCACATTATTATAAGGTCCAGTTGACCTTTCTCTGTATTTTAATTGTCTTCCATTTTGCCTTCCAGCTCATATATCAACCCCTTGAGGAAGAGACATCGCAATTTACCATCGTGCTGCAGGCCAAATTATTTACTAATCGCCCTATTGCCAAGATTACATGGCTGGTTGAGGAAATTATAGCTATTGATCGGATAGAGGATACTGCATTCCAATTATTTCCAACCAAGATATGCCAGATCAGGCACATTTTTCATGTTCAGTTATTCCTAGTATTTGTCAAACTGCTAGGAAAAAATTGCTTTAATTAATACAAGACGTTGCAGGGCAATTCGCTTTATCATTCGCATATGGCACAGTTTTGTACTCATTCCATGCTCATTCCTCTCTGCACACTTTCTAATCATGGTCTGCTGATTATCAGGAATTGTCATTATTGAGTGGCTTCTTGCCGTAGGGTAAGAACAAAATTGTCGATACTGCCTTTGTTAAATAAGTGTATTGCTTCAAGGTGCAAATTGCTATGAAACCATTGGAGATGAGATAATTTAAAGGGTGCACACCAGGAAACATTATAGAAAACTAACCATAAATTAAAGTTATATTGAATACATTATGAGTACATATATCACTGCAATTCACTGTTATCTCAATGTATGTTTCAGTTTACCATCTCCTTTGATAAAGTACCACATAATAGACTTGTTAGTGACATTGAAGACCATGGTATTAAAGGAGCAGCAGGGACATAGACATAAAATTGGCTTAGGGACAGAAATCAGAGAGTAGTGGTGAATGGTTGTAAGAACAAAGGAACAGGAGTCGGCCATTTCGTCCCTCCAGCCTACATCCCTTAATACCTTTGCATTAAAAAAAACTATCAATCTCAGATTTAAAATTAACAAGTGATAAAACGGAGGAGAACTTCAAAATTCAACCGCCTTTTTCATTAAGAAGTTTTTTTTAAAATTTTAACTCCTTAAAAAGATGTGGCTCTAAATTTTAGCCAATGACCCCTAGCCCTACACTCCGAGACAGCAGGTTGTTTTCAGACTGGAGGGGAGTATATAATGGCACCCACCCACTCCCTCCCCATCCCCCAACGCCCCCCCCCCCCCCCCCCCCCCCCCACCCCCCACGTGAAAAACTTGTTCATTGGACTCTGATTTTGGGACTCTGGAACTCACATTAACCAATATTCAGTTTTTCTGTGGCCCTTGTACTGTAAAAACCCCTTTTTCTCCATCCCCTCCCTTTATTGTGTGAATGCGGAGTGGGGAGTTGTGGACACCCCATTCAGGGGTTTTTGAATGTGCAAAAGAAATAATTTTCTGAGTTAATCCTAACTTGAGTTTCCTGTGGGCTTATTAGTAAAAATAGATCATGCAAAAACTGAGGGATTAAAAAAAAACATAAGCCGCCACTTATTCTTAAAGAAACAAACTGAATCAAAACACCTTCTGTTTACGGACAAGTGGTGAGAGGAAAACAGTGCTGTTTGAACTGAACCCCTTCCAACCGTAACAAGTGGGCTCTATTAATCTATGAAATCCTCCTCCCCAAGTCTTCATTTGCTTGCCTAGATGATCCAATAATCCCTGGTGTGCAGGTGAAGCTGCTCCAAGCTTTATCTTGCTGATTAAAAAGGTAAAATGAATAACATTTCTTCTTAGCTTACAATTTTTAAAGCAGGAATTCTAGCAGGGAATTATTTCTTTTCCTCAATTTTCGTTCATAGAGGAAGAAGCCCCAGAAGGGCCGCTGATCCAAACGGTTACAGAGGTGGCTTGATGATGAAGAAGAAGCATTTGCATTCATAGAACACTTTTCACTAAATCAAGATGCCCCAAAGCGCTTTTCAGCCAGGGGAAGTAACTTTAAAGATAGTCACTGCTATAGAGAAACATGGCAACCAATTTATGCACACCAAGCTCCCACTAGCAGCAACAGGAAAATGACCAAGCACCCTGTGCTTTGTGGAATAATTGTTTGCCAGGACACTTGGAGCACTGCCCTGTATCTTTCAAAGTGACCCTTGGATCTTTCACCTGAAAAAACAGATGGGGCCTTTGTTGAACATCTGGTTTGAAAGATGGCATCCTTGACACTGTGCCAACTCCCTCAGTACTGAAGTGTGGTTTCCGTCAAACAATATGTTGTGCTCAAACCCGCAGAGTGGAATCTGATGTTTTTTTTTCAATGCGACTCCCATTACTGTGTGTTTGCAAGGAGGAAAAAAAGGGTTGCGAAAGGCTTTTATTTCTTGATGACTGCACTCTTTAAGATTTCTGTGTGGGGAAATGCCCTGAAATTATTGGCACATCCCTGCAGGGAATGCCTGGTTAGCTACCCGAAGCCAAACAATGTCACTATTGGAGAAAATGTGCCTAAAATTCCAGGAGGCAGAATTTTGAGCCACACATGATTGACCCCCATCTCAGATTGTGAGGGGAGAATCCTTAAGGGCCTTTGTAAACACAGAGTGCGTGCAGTTTTTGAAGGAATCGTCAATCCATCCCAATATCCTCTGGGATTAATTGCCTGGGCCCTCCTGCGCTCCAGGGTCTTTGGAAGGTCTATCAGAGAACCACGTATGCTTTGAGTAGCCAGATGGACCTACCAGGGTGCTGGCTGGACAGAATTCCCACAACCCCGCCCCACCCCCCAACAACCACCCCTCCCCCACCCCAACCCCTGCAACACAACTCCCACAAGTAGTCCAGCGCTTCACTGAACAGCAACAACTACCACCACTGCTACCACTACAACACCAGAATCTCCTGGGGCAAAACTGACCACTCCCTGCAATCGGGCCCCGGCCGCAATTTCACGCTGGCAGGCCAAATAAGGTCCGCCCACAAGAACCAAGGCTCCGCACTGGCTGGGAAGGGTCGAGCGGGGGCGGGGGACTGTCGGCTGTTGAGTCCAATGGCGACCTGGCGGCCGGTTTGAAAACGGCCCAGGCTGCCCCAGAAAGGCTGCCAGGGAAGGACTTCTGTCTGCAGTTCTTATGATGGGCTCGAGTGAGGCTGCAAACGTCAGGCGGGAGGGCAGGGCAGGTGGGCACTCAGCTCCCTGCTTTTCGGATGAGTTCCTCGTTGTCCTGCTGGAGGAGGTGGCTGCCAGGAGGACCACCCTTGTCCCCAGAGATGGGAGGAGGAGGCCACCGCATCACACCAAGCGGGCATGGGAGGGGGTGGCAGCCCTGGTGAGCAGCCATGACCTGGTGCAGCGCACATGGGTGTAGCGCTGGAACTGCTTCAATGACCTGTTGCTCTCAGGAAGGATGAGTACCATGTTGGCATGAGTCAGTGTGCAGGACTATTAAGATCTGGCCATCTCCCTGTGGACCTCAGGGGTACTAGATTCTGAGTGCCAATGTCAATCACACCGGAGCTGGCCAAGGTGGGTGCAGCCTGGCTGCTTGGACTGAGTGCCTTTCGGCTGACTCGGATATGCCCAGTGAGGTGTTCCTCAGCTGGGGTTGGCCAGGCTGCAATGGTGCTGGAGGTAGAGAGTGGACTAATCAATGCTGCTCTGCCCTTTCAGGAGAAGACAAGCTATAACCAAGCCTAGGGAGCAAGTATAGGGGGAGGCCCACCCAACCTGCTGCTGCTCTCCATGTTCATGCAGGGCTGGGACCAGAACAGGCAGAGAGTGCCCAGAGCACCGGCAGTCAGAGGACTGCTGGGGGCCAGGATGATGCTCAGTTGAAGGCTGATGATGAGCCTCTGGAGTTGTCCATTAGGCGGCCGATTCTGGATGTCCAGCGAGATGTGCGGGAGGATCTGGTGGAGATCTGTGAGGCTATGCATGCCTGAGCACTGTGTTGACTGTCATGGGCGATCACATGGCCTCCTCCATTGACAGAGTGGTGACTCTCATGGAGAGGTAGCTGCAGGGACAGAATGAGGTGTTCCTGCGGTTGCTCTTGGACCTGCAAGCCCTCACACAGACACTGACCTCAGGTGGTCAGTGTCAGTGTGGGAGATGGATGAGGCACCCAGTATCCCAGCTAGGTGCCCGTGCATCGATGTTGTGCAGCCAGGTCCTGAGCAACCTCACTTTGGTGCACAAGCTGCTTGTCGTCTCTGTGGAATCCTCTCATGGCATTCTGGATAACGGCAGCAGCTCCCCCACTCCTCTGGTTTAGTTGTAGGAGGCAGAGGGTGATGACAGAAGGATGCTTTAGTGACTGGAAGTCAGTGTCCAGTGGCGTAACACAGGGATCTGTGCAGGGTACCCTATTATTCATTACTTATATAAACGACATAGATGACTATGTGGGAGGTAGGATTAGTAAGTTTGCGGATGACACAAAGATTGTCCAGGTGGTTAACAGTGAGCTTGAGTGTCTTGGGCTACAGGAAGATAAAGACGGGATGGTCAAATGGGCAGATAAGTGGCAGATGGAATTTAACCCTGAAAAGTGTGAGATGATACACTTTGGAAGAAGTAATTTGACAAGGATACCTTCAATGAATGGCATTGACACTAGCAAGTTTTAAGGAACAAAGGGACCTTGGCATGTGTGTCCATAGATCTCTGAAGGCAGAGGGGCATGTTAGTGGGGTGGTGAAAAAGGCATATGGGACACTTGCTTTTATCAATCGAGGCATAGATTACAAAAGTAGGGAGGTCACGTTGGAATTGTACAGAACCTTGGTGAGGCCACAGCTGGAGTACTGTGTGCAGTTCTGGTCACCACATTATAGGAAGGATGTGATTGCACTGGAGGGGGTGCAGAGGAGATTCACCAGGATGTTGCCTGGGATGAAACATTTAAGTTATGAAGAGAGGTTGGATAGACTTGGGTTGTTTTCATTGGAGCAGAGAAGACTGAGGGGTGACCTGATCAAGGCGTACAAGATTATGAGGGGCATGGACAGGGTGGATAGGGAGCAGCTGATCCCCTTAGTTGAAGGGTCAGTCACAAGGGGGCATAAGTTCAAGGTGAGGGGCAGGAGGTTTAGGGGGGATGTGAGGAAAAACTTTTTTACCCAGAGGGTGGTGATGGTCTGGAATGCACTGCCTGGGAGGGTGGTGGAGGCGGGTTGTCTCATATCCTTTAAAAAGTACCTGGATGAGCACTTGGCACATCATAACATTTAAGGCTATGGGCCAAGTGCTGGTAAATGGGATTTGGTAGGTAGGTCAGGTGTTCCTCTCATGTCGGTGCAGACTCAATGGGCTGAAGGGCCTCTTTTGCACTGGGTGATTCTGTGACTGTGGCATCTGATGAGGCTACGGTGACTGGGGAGATGCCAGCCGCGGCACTGGCCGCTCCCTCCCAGGTGTGGCCAACACAGGCTCCATTGGCCAGAGATTGACTGCCAAGGTCTTCAAGGCCAACCAGGCAGCAGGGTCAGCAGGCTGTCTCCAATGCCAGTGCCAGCGAGAGGGGAGCACCTACACAACACTCAAAACATAAGTTAGAGGCACCATGAGCACAAGAGGAACTGGTCACAGGTGATTTTATGTTTATTTCTGTTTACTTTATCTATACTGGTCTGGAATTGAAGACCAGAAATGTTTTTGTAAATAGTTTTGAAATGTCACAAGGGAATAAATTTTGTTTTTGTCGTCATGGCCTCGGTATGTTTCATCTTTTTATCGTACTGGGGCAGGGTAGGCTAGTATGTAACTCTGGCTGATTGTGGCTCTCAACTTTATTGCACAGGCACTGAATGTTCTTTGTGTTCAAATGAAAGGGTCCTTTTGGACATCTAGGATGGAGGCGGCAGCCCTGATATGAGATTGAAGCTGATCTTTGGCAGCCGAGCTGAAGGACCGTTTGATCAAGGTGTCCCTGGTGGCCCTGCCTCCCTGGAGGTTACCGAGATCTGTCTCCACGCCCTCAGCATTCTCCTCACCGTGCTTAACTGCGGACTCTCTACTGGACTCATCATCTGATGCAGCTGCGTCAAGATCCTCTTCCTCTAGCGAGTCCTCACTTGCCAGTGCCAGATTGTGGAGAACGCAGCATGCAACCACGATCAGTGACACCTGCTCTGGGGGGTAAGGTCGTGCGCCCCCTGAACGGCTCAGGCATCGGAATCTCATCTTCAGAAGACCTTTGGTCCTCTCTACCACCACCCTTGTAACACTTCTCTGCCTCAGTTCTAGGGTGGTGAAGAGGCGTCATGAGCCACCTCTTGAACGGATAGTTCTTATTACCCAGCAGCCAACCATCCAGTCAGGCTGAGGCACTGAAGGGATCCGGCACCTGGGAGTGTCTCAGCATCATGGGAGCTGCCAGGGTTCCTTTCACAGACTTGCAGAATCTGCATCCTGTGATCACAGACTATCTGCATGTTCATGGAATGGAATGGAATCCCTTCCTGTTGACAAATGCAGTTGGTAGACCCGCCGATGCCTTGATGGCCACATGTGAGCAGTCGATGGCACCCTGGATATGGGGGAATCCAGCAATCGCTGCAAAGCCTCTGGCTCACTCAGCCTGTCTGGCCTCATCCGTACAGTAAAGAATAAAGGTCAGTACCCACCTGAATAGAGCTTCTGTCACCAGCTTGATGCAACTGTGCATAGCTGATTGGGAGACTCCACAAGGATATCACACTGTATCCTGGAAAGAGCCAATGGCTTAGTAGCTGAGGGCCACTGTGACTTTCAGAGCCAATGTCATGGGGTTTCCACCCACACAGTTAGAAGTGATCTCAGGCGCAATCATCTAACAAATAGATGTCACGGTCTTTCTTGAGAGGCGGAGCATCCTTTGGCATTGCACCTCGGACATATTGAAGTAGCTGCATCACCGCCTGTAAACCCTGGCAGCAGGACAGTGACGTCTTTTGCAGCCCCTTTTGCCTTGGACTTCCTGCTGGCCCTGTCCCCCTTGTGCCTGCACCTCTCCTCCCACAGGTCCCTCTCCTGGAAGCTGCATTGGGACACCTGGCCTCCTCTCCCTTCTGCCCCTCTCTTCCTCCTCAGAGGAGGTACCAACAGCAGAGAGCACAATCCCTATTACCAGGGTAAGGGAAGGCTGTCTGATACCTGGAAGGGTCCACATGGTCTGAATCCTCCAAGGGCCTTGCAGACAGCAATGAGTCCTGAAATGAAGCCTGGAAATCCTAAGAATGAAGCCCCGTGCAGAGATGCGGCTGTCAAGTACCAATAAACAACCAGCAGCATACTATCTCCAAAACACCTCACTAGTCACACGGGCAATGCTGATGACCCTTTTTATCCTGCCCTTGGATGAGGTTTGTGAAAATGTTGGACGGCCGCCTGCCCGTTTTGCCCGTGCGACGAACTAGAAATCGCACGGGTAAGGAAAAATCGCAGTCAACTGGACTCTTAAGGGCATTAAGTGTCCCATTAATTAATGGTGGGCACCGGTCCAGCGCCTGCATGCGCTCACCAACCGAAATATCACACGAGTGTCTGATGACGTCGCGGTGCCCCCCCCACCCCCCCCGACGCCATCGCACACTATTTTACTCCCAATCAGAGTGGGCATGCGCCCATGATCTCTGAGCAGGGGGCAGTCCTGCCCGAACCAACTGTTAGTCCTATTTACCACCACCTTCCATTCATCATTTATGCTGGAGGTGTACCTTGCTCCAATTTAATTTTTTTAAAATTAGTTTACAGTGAGTGGCAGAAATAATGTGCTGGTAGGTCAATAATTACAGGAAGCACAGAATTCTTGAGAAGCTTTTGCTTGTGATGTATCATAACCCACCCCAGATCTGCAGAAATATGACCTCCTTCATGGAATCTGTAAACTCAATTGCTTTCACATCTCTCTAGGACCCCACCCACTCTATCTCTGTAATCTCCTGCAGGCCAGCAACCCACCATGATTTCCACACTCGGCCAATCTGGCCTCTTGAGCATCCTTGGTTTTAATTTCTTGGCAGCTGTGGTCTTCAGCTGCCCAGGCCCTAAGCTCTAGAATTTGCCTCTCTACCTCTCCCTCCTTTAGGATGCTCACTAAGATCCAACATTTCTATTCATCTGCCTCAATATCCCTTTACGTGGCTCAGTGTCGAATATGGTTTGATAATACTCCTGTGAAGCAGTTTGAAGGTGCTGCAGTGAATAGCGTCCCTATCTCTGAGCCAGAAGCTCTGGGTTTGAGACCCGCTCTGGCACTTGATGGCCACAGAAAGTGTGCTCCTAATGTGGCCAAACAGGTCAATTCTTAACCTGTAAATCCTTCCTCTATGTCTATGGCAGGCAGTAAAAGCAGCTCTTTGTCAGCCAGAACTTGCAGAGGGCAATGGCAAACTGCTGCAGTACCTTACCGAGCATAACTGTGAAACAACACAGGATCCCATGGTTGCTGATGCCTTCTTAGGGCATGGTACCTGAAGAGAGCGAGAGAGAGAGAGAGAGAAGCAGCTTGGGACATTTTACTACATTATATGTGCTATATAAATGCAAGTTTTGGTTGTTTTACTTTAGTAACTCAGCTTTGATCCAGCTTCCACTAGCAAGGAAAGTTATACATCTTAATAACTAGAAGTCCTTCTAAAGGTAGCCAGCGTGAAAATATTCAACACCAAAGAGGATTCAGTAAGTGAGCTTGGAGGGTCAGTGAATTTCTCTGGAATAGTTGTCAGCAAGATGCCTTTATGAAGGATTTCAGTGCTCAGTCCAAAATCAGTAAATAAAATATTTTTCTAGATGCTCTGAAAAGATTAGAAAGCTCAGGTAAAATGTTACTGATAATCAGGCATCAGGTAAAGGGACTCAACAGCATCATCTCCAGATGGGCTGATACAGTAAGTGGTAATACTTTGACCTGAGGGTTGTTCAACATAAGGCAACTGTCCACTGATGATAATGATGAATAACAAAGGACTGAGTCACATGTTATTCAACATGGCTTAGAATTATTAAGTTGCCTTTTGTAGCTCTGTGATCTGTCAGGCATCAAAAGGCCATTGAGGCTCCAACAGGCCCACCTGTCTGCCCTCTCGCCCCAGAAATTTATTTTAATTGTCTCCTGAATCCAACTGGCACTATCTTCAATGGCTTTTGCTGATAAGTGAATGCCACCCTTTGGGTGAAAACATTTTAGCAGGTTGCTCTGCTCACTGCCAACTCCTGCTTTTTGGCCCTCGGATATTCCAACCATCTGGAATGACCTTCCTCGATCTATTTTGTCCGTTCTCTGTATCTTTGATTGCCTGTTGCCTCTGCTTTTATGAAGAAAGCAAGGCTGATTTCCCTAACCTTTCAACATGATTTAAATCCCTGATACACCGGATGGACATTTCGAGTGGAGGAGTGGTCTCTTGCTGGATCCACTTCCTGACACGTTCGTCTGGATAAGAAGCCACCTGTGCTGTCATGCTCAGGCCTCAAGCTAATATGGGAGACAATGTCCTGAGGGCAGTACTGGAGTCCAATATTTAAAAATGACCCACCAGCTTTAAGTAAGGGTCATTGCCCGGCACTTGTGTGGCATGAATGTTATTTGCCACTTATCATGGTGTCTAGGTCTTGCTGCAAATGAGCACAGGCTGCTTCAGTACCTAAGGAGTTGCAAATGGTTCTGAACACAGTGATTATCAGTGATTATCCCTACTTCTCACCTTAGGATGGAAGAAAGATCATTGATGAAGCTGGTGGAGATGGTTGGGCCTAAACTGGGGTGGGAAGCCAGTGAGTACTCCATCTTCTGCTTGGCTTGGTTGCCACTGTGTGCAAAGGAAGGCATGGGAGGCCAAGGTTACCATATGGATGGCAGATGATTTGAGGAATGTAGTGAAAAGATTGGCAGGCAGGGCTGGCCTAAGAAATGGGGCATGTTGATCCTGGTGGCTATTTTGCATTCCAAAACAAAAATTTTATGTTCCTTTTTCAACTAAATGAACAACTGAGCCTTTGCAATTTATTTGCCATCATGAGTTAAACACATTCAAACTTTCAAGGAAATGAACAGCCCCACAAGCAAAACATCTTGAAAGGTAGAATTCAGATTTTCCTTTGTTCCTGGACATCAAAGCTAATCAAGCAAAACCTCCAAAACAACCAGATAAAAGCAAAAATACTGCAGATGCTGGAAATCTGAAACAAAAGCAAAAATAGCTGTAAAAACTCAGCAGGTGTGACAGCATCCGCAGAGAGGAACACAATTAACGTTTCAAGTCAGTATGACTCTTCATCAGATCTGATGAAGAGTCATACAGACTCGAAACGTTAGCTGTGTTCCTCTCCACAGATGCTGTCAGACCTGCTGAGTTTTTCCAGCTATTTTTGTTTTGGCTCCAAAACAACCTTGCAGCCTTCCTCATTCAAGCCTTCATTAGGTAGTTGCAGTCTAAAGTTCCCAATAGGACTGGAACTAGCAGCGGTATGAACAAATACAGTACAATGCTATCTGTCAAATGTTGCGTGACCACTAGAGGCAACCTGTACTCCCGATGGTAATAAATATGGCAGGTATTAATTACAAACAGGGCAAATACCAGCAAAGTTTCAATGATTGCTCAACAACTGACAGATTTTATTGCTTTACACCATGCTGTATTGCACTCCAAAATTCTAGTCCTGTGGGGACCATAGAGGTGTCACTTGCAGAATGCAACTACTTAATTAAGGGTTGAATAATGCATCGGAAACCAGTGACTCATAGAATCACACAGCACAGAAGAATGCCCTTTGGTCCATTGTGCTTCGCCAGCTTTTGGAAAGAGCTATCCAATTAGACCCACTTCCAAACACTTTTCCCACAGTCTGATAAACGTTTGCTTTTCAGATATTTATCCAATTCCCTTTCGATAGTTATTAAAGCTGCCTCCACCACCCCTTCAGGCAGTGCATTTCAGATCATAAAAGCTCACTGAGAAAAATAAAAACATCTCCTCATCTCCGCCCTGACCCCTTTGCCAATTACTGTAAATCTGTATCCAATGGTTACCGACCTTTCTGTCAGTTGAACGTTTCTCATTATTTACACTATCAAAACCCATTGTAAATTTTGAACACCACTTCTAAACCTCCTCTTAACCTTCTCTGTTTTAAGGAAAGCAATCTCAGCTTCTCGAGCCTCTCCAGTTAACTCAACCCCATGTTTTTGCCACAAGTGTGTAATTATGATATTATAGGTTTTATGGACAGCTGTTTTAAAGGTACATTTCTATTTTCAAACCTAAATTGAGTTTAAAGACCATTTTTTAAAAAAATACTCACATCGACTGACATCCTTTCTGTGTTTGTTCAAACCTTGTCAGACTCTTATCCCTAGAGCTGGCTATAAAGAGTCATTAAAATGCAAAGGCTCCTCCAGGGATGTCCATTGAATCTTCTAAAAGGCGTGAAAAACCCTTTGGCTTCTCAGGGAACAGGAGACAGGACTGGTTTTCAAAGGAACTCAAGGTCATTAACTTCCTTAAAAGCAAAATACTGCGGATGCTGGAAATCTGAGACAAAAACAAAAATAGCTGGAAAAACTCAGCAGGTCTGAGAGCATCTGTGGAGAGGAATACAGAGTTAACGTTTCGAGTCCATATGACTCATCAGAACTAAAGAGAAATAGAAATGTGGTGAAATATAAGCTCTTTAAGGGGGGTGGGACAGGTGGAGCTGGATAGAGGGCCAGTGATAGGTGGAGGCAAAGGGGAAATTGCCAAAGGTGTCATAAACAAAAAGGTCAAAGGGGTGTTGGCGGTGGTGATATTAGCTAAAGGAGGTGCTAATGGTGACATTAAGGGTAGAAAGCAGGATGAGCAGGATGGAAGACGGCCCTAGTCGGGATGGGGGGAAGGGATCAAAATGGGCTAAAAGGTGGAGGTAAAACAATGGATGGAAATAAATTATTAAAATAATTGACATAGGTGGGAAAAGTAAACCATATATATAAAAAATATATAATAATTACTAGAAAAAAGGGGATCAAAAAGGGGGCAAGGATGGAGGAGAGAGTTCATGATCTGAAGTTGTTGAACTCAATGTTAAGTCCGGAAGGCTGTAAAGTGCCTAGTAGGAAGATGAGGTGCTGTTCCTCCAGTTTGCGTTGAGGTTTACTGGAACAATGCAGCAGGCCAAGGACGGACAAGTGGGCATGAGAGCAGGGTGGAGTGTTGAAATGGCAAGCGACAGGGAGGTCTGGGTCATGTTTGCGGACAGACTGAAGATGTTCCACAAAGTGGTCACCCAGTCTGCGTTTGCTCTCTCCAGTGTAGGGGACACCAAATTGGGAGCAGCGAATGCAGTAGACCAGATTGAGGGAAGTGCAAGTGAAATGCTGCTTCACTTGAAAGGAGTGTTTGGGCCGTTGGACAGTAGGGAGGGGGGGAGTAAAGGGGCAGGTGTTGCAACTTCTGCGGTTGCATGGGAAAGTGCCATCTGAGGGGGTTGAGGTGTAGGGGGTGATGGAGGAGTGGACCAGGGTGTCCCGAAGGGAACGATCCCTACAGAATGCCAACGGGGGGGGGTGGGCGGGGGTGAAGGGAAGATGTGTTTGGTGGTGCCATCATGCTGGAGTTGGCGGAAATGGCGGAGGATGATCCTTTGAATACGGAGGCTGGTGGGGTGACAAGTGAGGATAAGGGAGACCCTATCATGTTTCTGGGAGGTAGAGGAAGATGTGAGGGCAGATGCGCAGGAGATGGGCTGGACACGGTTGAGGGCCCTGTCAACGACAGTGGGTGGAAAACCTCGGTTAAGGAAGAAGGAAGAAATGTCAGAAGTTCTTCAGAAGTTTTGGAAAGTGGTATCATTGGAACAGATGCTACAGAGGCAAAGGAACTGAGAGAATGGGATGGAGTCCTTACAGGACATGCTGCTTCCTGCCATCTTCTGTGGAAGTGTGCAGAGAACGCAGGGAACCCAACAAGTCAGTCCCAGCTTGCAGCTCTCAGCTGAACTAACTGTGAACAGCATGTGAGGGCTGTGTTTTCTCTCTGGTACCGAGAGTTACAGAGTCAGGCATCTGTAAAAATCATCGCTGGACTGCTGAGAAGAAACCAGGCAATTTCTAAGTGTCAGTACTGGCTGTTTCTAGTAAGAAAAGGAGCCTACACTCTCTCCAGGCATCTGCTCCACCTCTCAAGTCCACCTACGAATGAAAACTCTTGGGGCAGAACTGTCCCAGGTTAGCACAAAGTGCGGTAGTGGATGTGAAAAAAGACATTTTACCCACTGGCTGCAATGGCGGGATTACATGCCATATCATCCCCTTCCCGCTGCGTCCCACCTCACTAATAATGCATTCACAGGAAAGACGCTGGATCACTGGCGGGCAGGCTTAGATTTGCCCACCACACTGTGACCTCAGTGCTTCTTCGCTCCAGATGCCATATTTAAAGCGCACTAGAGAACAGTCTACTTCATGTCCACAGACCAGGACTGCTCCAGGTGACAGATGGCCCTGAATCCAAAGATGACGGCAGTCCGCTAATTTGGTGACACCTCTCTGGGGCACCTGCTGAAAGCAGTGGAGGCCGCCGTGATGCCTTTTATACCCGCTTTGGCTGCAGAGGTCCACCAGAGTCACCAATCCGGCCTGGAGGCGGAGCACAGTGGTGGACATCGGCCATCCAGTGCAGGAAGAGATTGAATGCTCTCATTCATCCCGCCAGGATAAGTCAACCTCATCAGTCTATCAACACACACTCACAAACCCATCACACATCCACAGGGATCTCATACCTCAAGGGATAACACCACTAACTCACACACACACCCTCACACACACCCTCACCCTCCATCAGACTCATATCCCCTGGTGCATGCATCTTTATCCCATCCATGGCTCCACTCACCACACAGACATTCCACGCAGTGCCATGCGTCCTGCTCACACTCTCTCCATCGGTTTTCATGCAGGAGAAGCTGGCTCACAACAGCAGGGAGAGGCCTCAGACAGGGGATGGTGTGGTCCACATTAGGCCCCTCTCTCACTTTGAGGAGTGTGCCATTGCGCTGACTGGTGGACCCTGCCTGCGGCAACGGTGATGTCGGCGGTGAACACCCACCTAAAGATCCTGTACAATATCATCCCTCTCTCAACACAACTGTGAGTGCTCTCTCTCCTGCTTTTGACCCTGCAGCCATGCACTAATTATCTCTGGTGCACAAGGAGCTCTGTCCTTCAGCACCATCCAGGTCCCCTCACCTCCAGCCAAGAGGACACCTCCTCCATTGAACAGCTGGAAATAAGCAGCCGGGAAGACCCACCCACACTCTCCACCAGCGCAGAGACACACACCTCGGTGGGACCTAGATCTAGAGCAGGATCGGGTTCACAATCTGGTGGTCACCGCACAGGCACATGTCCGCAGCAGAAGTAGCAGGTTCCGCCAAGCTCCCCGGCACTCGGAGGGCTGCTGGGGAAGAGGCATCTGTGAGGTCCGAGTCAGATGACGAGCCTCTGAATTCGGCCTTCCAACTCATCATGGAGAGTCAGCAGAAGGCAGGGGAACATAACTCAGAGCTGTTGGAAGTCCACAACAGAGTGGCAAGTGAATCGGTGGAATGCGTCTGCCTGCTCTCTGATGAAGTGGTGCCCACATGTGCGCACATGGAGATCTCCATGGGAAAGATAGCAGATGGCATGGAGACCCTGGTCCAGCAGAACACGGAGATGCGTGCAGACCTGCACTCGGTAGCCGTGGGTGGTTTCCTGCAATAGCAATGTGAGAGAGAAAGGAAGCACCTCGATGTCCCTCCAGAGACAAGGAGTGGCAGTTGGACAACCCTGGGGCATCCACTCAGAATCTCAGAGGCTGTCCGATCCCTCCAAGTCCCCTTTGTCTCTGACCCCCTCAGCCACAGAGGGAGCAGCTGGCCCACAGGAGGACAGCCAAAGAAAGCTGGGGCCCTCAAGGCCTCGGCTCTCCAGAGGACCCACAACGAATTCATTAGAGGCAACGAGGCCACCCATTGCACAGGCTGTCTCCACCTCTGCTGCAGATGTCAGGGCAGCAACTAGAAGTAAAAAACAAAAAAACTGCGGATGCTGGAAATCCAAAACAAAAACAGAATTACCTGGAAAAACTCAGCAGGTCTGGCAGCATCGGCGGAGAAGAAAAGAGTTGACGTTTCGAGCCCTCGTGACCCTTCGACAGAACTTGAGTTCGAGTCCAAGAAAGAGTTGAAATATAAGCTGGTTTAAGGTGTGTGTGTGGGGGGCGGAGAGATAGAGAGAGAGAGAGAGGTGGGGGGGTGGTGGTGTGTGGTTGTAGGGACAAACAAGCAGTGATAGAAGCAGATCATCAAAAGATGTCAACGACAATAGTACAATAGAACACGTAGGTGTTAAAGTTAAAGTTGGTGATATTATCTAAACGAATGTGCTAATTAAGAATGGATGGTAGGGCACTCAAGGTATAGCTCTAGTGGGGTTTTTTTTATATAATGGAAATAGGTGTGAAAAGGAAAATCTTTATAATTTATTGGAAAAAAAAAGGAAGGGGGAAACAGAAAGGGGGTGGGGATGGGGGAGGGAGCTCACGACCTAAAGTTGTTGAATTCACATTTAGCACATTCGTTTAGATAATATCACCAACTTTAACTTTAACACCTATGTGTTCTATTGTACTATTGTCGTTGACATCTTTTGATGATCTGCTTCTATCACTGCTTGTTTGTCCCTACAACCACACACCACCCCCCTCCACCTCTCTCTCTCTCTCTCTATCTCTCCGCCCCCCACACACACACCTTAAACCAGCTTATATTTCAACTCTTTCTTGGACTCGAACTTAAGTTCTGTCGAAGGGTCATGAGGACTCAAAACGTCAACTCTTTTCTTCTCCGCTGATGCTGCCAGACCTGCTGAGTTTTTCCAGGTAATTCTGTTTTTGTTCAGCAACTAGAAGTGGTAGGCCTAGAAAAGTTAAGAAATTCTGATTAAAAATTGTCACACTGGTGAACATATTTTGTCACGCTGTATTCTGAAAATATATTCAATTTCACTGAATAATGTGTAATGTTGTCCTTCAGCTATATTCACAGGCTTCATGAGCCCACCCCCTGAATCTGTGCCTCCCACTAGCAGTTCAGCTGCACGCAGCCAGATCACGAGTGATTCTGGAGGGTGAAGTGTGTATGTGGCGGGGCCTTTAGGAGCTGCATGCGAGCACTCTCCCACACACACGGAGCCTTCATCATTCACACTCATCACAATGACCTGAGCCTTTTAACCGCTGCCTGCTGGGGTTCTCTTTCAGTTGTCCATCTGAGCTGACCTGCATCTCCATCTACCCCCCCCGAACACCCTCCCATGCAGCTCCTGCGCTCGTCCAACACGAGGCTCCGCCCGCTTTCGGTTTCTGCGAAATGGTAGTGGTCAAATTTATCGTCAGCTTCCCCATCCTTTCCCCTCCCCTCATCACCCGTGTCCTTTCCCCCATTACTGGGAGCACTCCTGGCATCACGTTCGCCTCCCCCCCCCATCACCTACCAACCCAAAGCCTTTTCTTTCCAGGATATCCTGGTAAACCTTCCTAAGAATCCCACCCCAATCCACATTGACTTCCTCAATCTCCTCCTTTCCATCCTCTGGGTCTGTGCCTGCATCCAAGCCCCACCATCCACTCTCACCGTCCCTTCTGCCGCTACCAATGCACCCTCACCCTCCCACCCTTCTGGTACCCTTTGCCCCCCCTCTCACAATCACCATTTCCTCCTACCACGCCCACCCTCACTTCACTCCCAGGAGGCAGTCATTGACTCCACACACCCCTCACTTGCAAGTTCACCTGTACATCCTCCCCCCCCTTACTCTCTCCTCCGCCCTTACTTTCATGTCACCCCAGACTCCTTCTTCCCCTCCGAACTCCTTCCCCCACCCCCCCCAAGCCCTTCCTCCAATGGACTCCTTCCCCCCGTCCGAACTTCTTCCTCCCCCTGAAGTCCATACTCCCTCCAAACTCCTTCCATTCCCCCCCGACACCTTTGTTCTCCTACTTCCAACTCAATCCCCTCTCCCACAATGCCCCCCCCTCACCCCAGTACCCCTTCCTCTCCCACTCACAGCTGGACCTTTGTCTCCCCTCCACCTCGACTGAGAGAGTACAGAGAAGATTTACTTGGATGTTGCCGGGTCTTAAGGAGTTGAGTTATAGGGAAAGATTAAACAGGTTAGGACTTTATTCCTTGGAGCGTAGAAGAATGAGGGGAGATATGATAGAAGTTTACAAAATTATGAGGGGTATAGACAGAGTAAATGTGAGTAGGCTCTTTCCACTTAGATTAGGAGAAATAAACATGAGAGGACATGGCTTTAGGGTGCAAGGGGAAAGGTTTAGGGGGAATATTAGGGGGAACTTCTTCACTCAGAGAGTGGTGGGAGTGTGGAATGAGCTACCATCTGACGTGGTAAATGCAGGCTCACTCTTAAGTTTTAAGAATAAATTAGATAGATACATGGATGGGAGAGGTCTGGAGGGTTATGGACTAGGTGCAGGTCAATGGGACTAGCGGAATAATATTTCGGCACAGACTAGAAGGGCTGAATGGCCTGTTTTCTGTGCTGTAGTGTTCTATGGTGCTATGGTTCTATGATCATCTGTAACAGCCCATGACCAAGACCATGATGTCCCGAAGCAGATCCCAGGCTTCAATGGATATACCCCACCTTCCGTGAGCTGCTTCGCGGCAGAGCCATGTCCATGAGAATCCGCCCAGCATGCGGTGTATGTGTTCCCCCAGGGTCCGGTAGCTGTCGGGCTCCAGCATCTTCTTCTCCTCAGATGTCCGCGAACTGAGCAAGGCCCCAACGGTAAAGTCCTGACATTTGCACGTCACACTTGCCCAGACAAGTTCTGGGCCAGTGTGTTTTCCGGCCAGCGTCACAGTAAACCTGGCTTTGGGGGATGACTCCGATTGAGCCTTACTCTGCATCCCATTAGCGGGATGCAAAGTGGGTTGACGCCAGCCTCCAGGGGATTGGCATTGATCCTGCCGTGCTTTCATGCCCGTGTGAAATTGATTCCTGGCCTCTTGCCATATTGCCCGCCTCCGCCCGCCATGATGCCCAACACTAATGGGGTGGGGGTAGGGGGAAATTACGGCCAGCACCTTATAGCCTCCTTTGTGCTGTTCAAAAACACAAAAATGGGTGCTGTGTTCATTTTCAATAGCTATTAAAATCAAAGAAGTTAATTACATTGAGATCCTCTGAACTCCCTTCCAGTCTCCTGTTCCTTAAAAGCAAAAGAGATTTTTCACACCTTTTAGAAGATTCAATGGACACCCCTTTGCATTTTAATGACTCTTTGTTGCCAACTCTAGGGATCAGAGACTGACAACGTTAGAACAAACACAGAAAGGTGCCAGGCTGCCTGTCCATACTTCCATTTTGAAAAAAATCTTTTGAACTCAGTTTAGGTTAGACAACAAAAATGTACCTTTAAAACAGCTGCCCTTTAAATTTGTAATATCATAATTAGACATTCGTGACATTTGGTATTGTTCACCTCGTGACACCTACCAATCAGAATTGAGCAATATATTTGGTGATTCAAGGATAATCATTTTGGATTTACGTAATCAACACAAGATCTGTTTTGGATTATTACTTTTTACCAGTTTTAGCAGTCCTCCGCTATCTCATACAAGTAATTTTTCATTGCTGATGATCCTAACAGAGAGTGAGAGAGGGATCTTAGCGGAACCCCATCTTGTAACTCACCCAATGTCGACTAATGAGCATCTGACAGTTGCAGTCATTGAATAGAGGCCAGGAACTGGATATCCTAGTTATTTCTTTTTTTTTTACCTACCCCCAAGGGCATAGGAATCATTTGTTTTGCTTTAATACTGCCTACTAAGATCAGCAAACACAACACACTCAGAGATCAAATCGGTTTGATCAGTGCATCTTTGTTCCACACTGAGCAGTGACTGGTTTGGAAGGCAGAGTTAAAAAGGCCTGTTGTCACAATAGCATGCAAACATAGGAACAGTAGTAGGCTATTCAGCCCTCAAGCTTGTTCTGCAATTCAATTAGATTGTGTCTCATTTGTACTTCAGCTTCATTTAATTGCTCCTGTTCCATATCTTTTGATACCCTCACCTAGCAACAATCGCTCGATCTCCATCTTGAAAATTTCAATTGATTCAGCATCCACAGTTTTTTTTTGAGGAAGATTTATGCAGCTTGTCCTCATTACTTAAGCTCTTTCAGCTCTAGTGTTATTCTGCTGAATCACACTGCACCCAAGGCCATGGTGCCTTTCCTGAGGATCAATGAAAAACACTGAAGCACTGCGCCGGATGAGGTCTGAACAAAAGGAGGCTTCCTTCCTCATTTTTAATATCTATTCCTCTTGAGATAAGGGCAAAAATTTCTTTCTGCTTTTGATTACTTTCTGCACCAGTCAACTTGTTTCAGTGTTTAGTGTACGGACATCCAGATCCCTTTGTCCCATCCTGTAACTCACAGCATTAAGAAAATACCTCAACCTGTCTTTCTCAGATCTAAAGTCAATGGCCCCACAGTTTAATGTCATTGAGACCTACAAGTATTGGCCTGCAGCACTGCCAGCCCCTCCCCTTCTGCCACCCCACCCCTACCCCCAACCCAACCCTTGCCTGAAGAATCAGACTAAATTTGTGTAGTGCAAGTAAAAAGTGAACAAATTTCTCCTCCGTTATCTGGTCTTTATCACATTGCAGTTTGTGGGAGTTCGCTGTTCACAAATTCACTGGAATGTTTTCGATGTTACAATAACCACTGTTTAAACATATTCCATTGGCTATGAAGTGCTTGGGATGTTCTGAGGTTGTGCAAGGTGCGGTAGAAGATACTTTAGCAAGGACAGTGGCGTGTTGGTAATGTCTCTGGGCCAGTCATCCAGAGGCCCAGGCTAATGTTCTGGGCATATGCATTCAAATCCCATTGTGGCAGCTGGTGGAATTTAAATTCAATTAATAAAGGCCCAGATCTCCCAGTCCCTGGATAGTCAAAGACCGGATGTACCCCTGGAGGCTGCACTACAGGGCCCCTCGGAAGCCCAACGCACTGACTCTGTGGGAATTGATTGGGACATTTGAACTTCCGATAGGCAATTTCGCTGCTCCCTAGGACCCTCTAAAAAAGTTTCCAATCATGAGTTAGAGCCAGAGACTTTGAATGGTTCCAACCTACTTACCAGGAAAGTTATCCAGGAAATGTTAGACAGAAAAGTCCTAGCCTAGTTTCTAGGTTTCTATGTAACTGATCCCCCAATCACTTGCACTGACCCCTCTGACTCTTCCCTGACCCAATCCCATGACCCTCCGTCCCCTTCCCAACTCCCGACCCCACCACCCGATTCCCTCTGACCCATCCCCAACAACCCAACCTGACTAGCTGCCACCACCTGACTTATTCCTAACCTGACCCAACCTCATCAACCGATCCCCAACACACCACTGATCCAACCTGATTAGCCCCCATCATCCAATTCCCTCTCTCAACCTGACTTTACTAACCCCCAGCCTGCCAACTCCTCCCGACCCGACCCAGCTGAGCCACTCACCCACCTACCACCCTACCCACATGCTGCCCTACGACCTCATCCACCTACCACCCTCTGCCATCTGCCACACTACCCACCTACAACCCTACCCAGCTTCCACATACCCACCTACCACCCTACCCAGCTGCCACCCTACACATCAGCCATTCTAAACACCTTCCACACTACCCACCTACCACCCTACCCACTTGCTATCCTACCCATAGTTCAGTTAGTTCGAGCCAACTTTTGGGACCTTTATTTTTGAATAGTCACTGACCACTCTGTGTACAAGGCATTTGGTATGAGCAATAGTAAGTTTATTAAGTAGAAGCACAAGTAAGAAAACCAAATGGTACTTAGAAAGGAGCGGTCACACCCTGTTCTTATGAGCACCAGCTCCGGACTCGCCAGTTGTATGGGGCGCTGTATCCTGCTCTGTTTTTGTTGCTGCTCTGTCCTTGTTGACTATAATCTATCTCCTCTTCTCTTGGTTGTGTGGTAAGGATCATGAGAATTCTTCTTAAACATTTTTTGAGTCCAGCTTTGTGCCATATTAGGTGACTGATTAATTTATCCTTGAGTAAATGAGCCATCTTAACCAATCAGTTTACTGTCATTTTATTATTGACCTGATTACTATTATTTCATTATCTTATTGTAAACTTATACGTCTCTCATGCATTTCTGTTTATTCAGCAGGAGACCCTTTCACGAACATAGTTAACATAATATAGTTTTTATCTTTGCTATTGACTTATTATAGAGTTCAGCAGACAAAAGTGCTTCTCCAAGCTTCCAATGAGCCAAAGATCAGAAGACTTCCTGACCTAAGCTTTTATAACAGCTTGACATTTCTTTCCACTGTCCCCCATACATCAGAATTTTACATTAGTTAAAACTTTTGCTTCACTTTTCAGTGTTTTCTGAACTCAAACCTCCATATGAACCTACAAACATGCCACCCGACACCCTTACCCAACCTACCCACTTACCTTACCCACGCTACCCTCTTACAAACTTTCCTTCTCTCCGTAGCTTTCCAAAAAGGCTTTGAGACATTAAGTCTCTTTACTTAACACAAGATGGCAGCCAGTAAAATAGGGGCGGGGCTTGTCCTCTCCAATGCTTAATGATCCAATATTACGGAGAAGCAGTTCCATTTCAGGTAAACTCTGAATTACTAGGGAAGCCAGGGACAGAACTGTGGAGCTCCGGTGTGGTGCAGAGAAGTGTGTGCTATCAACGATTGAAAAAAACCTTCTGGTTCACAAATGTCCTAGAAGGAAGGAAATCTGTCATCCTTACCTTGTCTGACCTACATGTGACTCCGGACCCACAGACCTTTAGCTGCCCTCTGAAATTGCCTAGCAAGCCATTCAGTGCAGGGGCAATTAGGGATGGGCAAAGCATGGTGGCCTTGCCATCAATGCCCACATGCCTTAAAAGGATAAAGAAAAGTAAATGCAAGTGCTTTCTTTTTCAATCTATGCTGACTGTCTTCAATCAACTGATGCCTGTCCAAGCATTCAGTCACCCTAGGCAGAATTTTAATGGTTAATGGGAACCGGGTTCAGGAGCAGGCAGTTGTGGAATGGGGGTGGGGGGGTGGGGTGCTTTGGCTGAGATCACCAAAAAATTCCAGTGAGTCAAAAACCCAACATGACCACATTCACTTCCACTTTTTACTGGGGCTGATTCTGAGACTTGCGAGAAATGCTCCTGGAGCTGTCGGGTTACTCATTTTTAAAATTCATTCAAGGGATGAGGGCTGGGCCAGCATTTATCTTCCATCCCTAGTTGCGCTTGAGAAGCTGGTGGTGAGCTGCCTTCTTGAACTGTTGCAGTCCATGTGGTGTAGGTACACTCACAGTGCTGTTAGGGAGGAAGTTCCAGGATTTTGACCCAATGACAGTGAAGGAATGGCGATGTGTTTCCAAGCCAGGATAATGAGTGATTTGGAGGGGAGCATCCAGGTGGTGGAATTTCCATCTACCTGCTGTGCTTTCCTTCTAGAAGGTAGTGGTCATGGGTTGGAAGGTGCTGCCTAAGGGGCCTTGGTGAATCCCTGCAGTGCATCTTTTAGATGGTACACACTGCTGCTACTGTGCGTAGGTAGTAGAGGGAGTAACTGTTTGTGGATGTGGTGCCAATCAAGCGGGCTGCTTTGTCCTGGACAGTGCCAAGCTTCTTGAGTGTTGTGGGAGCTGCATTCATCCAGGCAAGTGGGAATTATTCCAACACACTCCTGACTTGTGCCTTGTGGATGGTGGTCAGGCTTTGAGGAATCAGGAGATGAGTTATTCATCGCACGGTTCCTAGCCTCTAACCTGCTCTTGTAGCCACAGTATTTATATGACTAGTCCAGTTCAGTTTCTGGTCAATGGTAAACCCCAGGACAAAAACAGAATTACCTGGAAAAACTCAGCAGGTCTGTCAACTCTTTTCTTCTCCGCCGATGCTGCCAGACCTGCTGAGTTTTTCCAGGTAATTCTGTTTTTGTTTTGGATTTCCAGTATCTGCAGTTTTTTGTTTTTATTTTTGTAAACCCCAGGATGTTGATAGTGGGGGATTGAGTGATTGTAATGCCATTGAATGTCAAGGGGCGATGGTTATATTCTCTCTTGCTGAAGATGGTTATTGCCTGGCACTTGTGTGGTGCAAGTTTTACTTGACACATGTCTGTGCAAGCCTGGATCTTGTCCCGGTCTTGTTGCATTTGGACATGGACTGCTTCAGTATCTGAGGAGTCACGAATAGTGCTGAACATTGTGCAATCATCAGTGAATATCTGACCTTATGATGGAGGGAAGATCATTGATGAAGCAACTGAAGATGGCTAGGCTCAGGACATTAGCCTGGGGAACTCCTGCAGTGATGCCCAGGAGTTAAGTTGACTGACCTCCAACAACCACAACCATCTTCCATTGTGCTAGATAAGACTCCAACCAGTGGAGAGTTTCCCCAATTCCCATTAGCTCCAGTTTTACTCGGGCTTGATGCTACACTCAGTCAAATACGGCCTTGATGTCAAAGGCAGTCACTCCCATCTCACCCCGGAAGTTCAGCTCTTTTGTCCATGTTTGAATCAAGGCTGTAATGAGGTCAGGAGCTGAGTGGCCCTGGTGGATCCCAAACTGGCAACAGTGAGCAGGTTATTGCTAAGCAAGTGCTGCTTGATAGCACTGTTGATGACCCCTTCCATTATTTTATCAATGATTGAGAGTAAACTGATGGAGCAGTAATTGGTCAAGTTGGGTTTGTTCTGTTTTTTGTGTACAGGACATACTTGGGCAATTTTCCACATAGCCGGGTAGATGCCAGTGTTGTAGCTGTACAGGAACAGCTGCGGGTGTGGCAAGCTCTGGAGCACCAAGTCTTCAGTAATATTGTTGGAATATTCTCAGGGTTCATAGCCTTTGCACTATCTAGTACCTTCAGCTATTTATTGATATCACGCGGAGTGAATCAAATTAGCTGAAGACTGGCATCTGTGATGCTGGGGACATCTGGAGGAGGCCAAGATGGATCATCCATGCAGAACTTCTAGCTGAAGATTGTAGCAAATGTTTCAGCCTTATCTTTTGCACTGATATGCTGGGCTCCCCCATCATTGAGAATGGGGATAGTTGTGGAGCTTCCTTCTCCAGTGAGTTGTTTAATTGTCCTCCACCATTCACGATGGGATGTGACAGGACTGCAGAGCTTAGATCTGATCTGTTGGTCGTGGGATCGCTTGGTTCTCCCTATCACATGCTGCTTATGCTGTTTGGCACACAAGTAGTCCTGTGTTATAGCTTCACCACGTTGACAGCTCATTTTCTGGTATGCCTGGTGCTGCTCCTGTCCTGCCCTCCTGCACTCTTCATTGAATCAGGGTTGTTCCCGTGGCTTGATGGTAATGGTAGAGTGGGGGATATGCTGGGCCATGAGGTTACAGATTGTGTTTGAGTACAATCCTGCTGCTGCTGATGGCCGACAGTGCCTCATGGATAATAAGAACAGCAAATGCTGGAAAAACTCAGCAGGTCTGACAACATCTGCGGCAAGAGAAACAGAGTTAATATTTTGAGTCCGTATGACTCTTCTTCAGAGCTAAAGAGAAGTACAAATGTGATGAAATTTATGCTGCTTAAGGCGGGTGAAGCAGGTGAAGCTGGTTGGAAGGCCAGTGATAGGTGGGGGCTAAGGAGAGATTGACAAAGATGTCATGGACAAAAAGATAAAAGAAGTGTCAATTGTAGTGTTAAAGTAAAGGAGGTGCTGATAGTGGTGTAAAGGTAAGAAAGCATGGATGCCCAGTCTTAAGTTGCTAGATCTGTTCGAAATCTATCCCATTTAGCACTGTGGTAGTGCCACACAACATGATGGAGGGTATCCTCAATGTGAAGGCAGGGCTTTGTCTCTGCAACGACTGTTGGTGGGCACTCCTACTGCCACTGTCAGGTTACATCTGCGGCAGGCAGGTTGGTGAGGATGAGGTCAACTATGTTTTTCCCTCTGGTTGTTTCCTTCACTGCCTGCCACAGACACAGTCTAGCAGTTATGTCCTTTAGGATTCAGCCAACCAGATCAGCAGTGTTGCTGCTGAGACACTCTTGGTGATGGACTTTGAAGTCCCCCACCCAGAGTACATTCTGCACCCTTGCCACCTTCAGTGCCTCCTCCAAGTGGTGTTCAACATGGAGGAGCACTGATTCATCAGCTGAGGGAGGGCAGTACGTGGTAATCAGCAGGTTTCCTTGCCCATCTTTGACCTGATGCCATGAGGCTTCATGGGGTCCACAGTTGATTTTGAGGGCTCCCAGGGCAACTCACTCCCAACTGTATACCACTGTGCAGACTCACCTTTGCTGGGCCTGTCCTGCCAGTGAGACAAGACATACCCAGGGATGGTGATGGTGGTGTCTGACACATGATCTGTAAGGCATGGTTCCATGTGGATGACTATGTCAGGCTGTTGCTGACTAGTCTGTGAGACAGCTCTCCCAATTTTGACACTAGCCCCCAGATGTTAGTAAAGAGGACTTTGCAGGGTCAACAGGGCTGAGTTTGCCATTGTCATTTCTGGTGCCTAAGTCAATGCTGGGTAGTCCACCTGTTTTCATTCCTTTTCTGAGGCTCTGTAAACTGCAGCTGAGTTGCTTGCTCAGCCACTTCAGAGGGCAGTTAAGAGTCAACCACATTGCTGTGGGTCTGGGGTCACATGTAGGCAAGACCAGGGAAGGACAGCAGATTTCCTTCCCTAAAAGGCATTAGTGAGCTAGGTGATTTTTACAACAAACAACAATGGTCGTCATTATACTTTTAACTCCAGACTTTTTTTATTGAATTCAAATTCCTCCATTTACTGTGGCAGGATTCGAACCCTTGTCCCCATTGCTCTGCGTCACTGGGTTATTAGTCCAGCAACAATACCGCTATGCCTCCTCACTTAACTATTCAAATATCCAGTTAAGTCTTCCTTTAACTCAGAATTCTGGCTTTAACAGCAAGTGTGTGGATTTCCTGAATCAGGGTCAACAAGGTGAGAGCACAATAGGGAAACATTGATCAATAAGATTTCACAGTTCACAGTTCAGCCCAGTTTACTGTAGCTAATCCACTTTTCATCCCCTTTCCATACTTAAATTTAAGACCTTGGTTTGCAACTGTTTCTTCTCTCAATCTCGTATCAAGTCTAGTATCAAATGCTATGGTCACTATTTGCAAGTGAATTTGCAAGGAACATAAGAACTGACTGTAAAAGCTTCTATAAATATGTGAATAGAAAAAGATTAACAAAGACAATTGTAGGTCCCTTACAGTCAGAAATGGGGAAATTATAATGGGGAACAAAGAAATGGCAGAAGAATTGGAAACATATTTTGGTTCAAGATAAAAGCAAAATACTGCGGATGCTGGAAATCTGAAACAAAAGCAGAAAATGCTGCAAAAACTCAGCAGGTCTAACAGTATCTGTGGAGAGAAAAACAGAGTTAACGTTTTGAGTCCGTGTGAATCTTCTTCAGAGATAAAGAGGATTACAAATGTGATGAAATTTATACTGTTAAAGGGGATGGAGCAGGTGAAGCTGGATAGAAGGCCCGCAATAGGTGGGGACAAAGGAGAAATTGACAAAGGTGTCATGAACAAAAGGTCAAAAGGGTGTTAATGGTGGTGGTACTGGCTAATGGAGGTGCTGATGGTGACATTAAGGTAAGAAAGCAGAATGAGATAATAGCAGGACAAGGGTAAACACTCTGGAAAGAACAACATGAACAAGTGACAGATGGCCCTTGTGGGGGTGGGGTGGGGGTGGTGATGGCGGTGGGACAAAAGATTGAAAATAGGATAAAAGGTAGGGATAAGACAATGATTACAAATGAGAATAAATAAAAATAAAAATAAGTGGATAAAAAATACAAATCAAAAAATAAAAATGAATATTGACAAAAGGGTTAAAAAAAAAGGGTTGAGGATGGAGGGGAGAGTTCATGGTCTGAAGCTGTTGAACTCTATGTTAAGTCCAGAAGGCTGTAAAGTGCGTAATCGGAAGATGAGCTGCTGTTCCTCTAGTTTGTGTTGGATTTCACTGGAACATTGCAGCAGACGAAGGATGGACATGCAAGCATGAGAGCAGGGTGGGGTGTTGAAATGGAGAGCGACAGGAAGGTCTGGGTCATGCTTGCGGACAGACTGGAGATGTTCTGCAATGCGGTCACCCAGTCTGCATTTAGTCTCCCCAATGTAGAGGAGACCGTATTGGGAGCAGCAAATGCAGTATGTAACACCACTATTTTAAAAAGGAGGGAGGGAAAAAAACAGAAAATTACAGACCAGTTAGCCTAACATCAGTAGTGGGGAAAATGCTAGAGTCTATTATAGAAGACATGGTAACAGAACACTTGGAAAGTATTAACGGGATTAGACAAAGTCAGTATGGGTTTATGAAAGAGAATCATGCTTAACTAATCTGCTGGAGTTTTTTGAGGATGTAACCAGGAGAATAGATAAGGGAGAATCAGTGGATGTCGTGTATTTGGATCTCAAGGAGGCTTTTGATAAGGTCCCACATAAGAGGCTACTAGCATGGATTGAGAATTGGTTGACGGACCAGCAACAGAGAATGGGAATAAATGGGCCTTTTTCCAGATGGCAGACAGTGACTAGTGGTGTACCACAATGATCAGTGCTTGGGCCCCAGCTATTCACGATATATATAAATGACTTCGGAACCTAATGCAATGGGCAGGACTTTACGCGTCAGCAAGTGGGGGTGGGGCTACTCGCCAACGCGTAAAATGATGTGGGATGACGTCAGGCAGAACCCCCGATGTCACCGCGCCCCATTTAAATTTTCAGGAAGGCGGGAGCGCAGCAAAATCAGCTGCATGCCCACCAACCTGTCAACGGCCAATTGAGGCTATTGACAGGGTCAATTAAGTAATTAAAGGACCTGCCTATCTAACTTTAAGGTTGGCGGGCAGGCCAGGAGCCCCGGCGGGAACTAGAAAAAACATGAAACCTCATCAACAGGCGGGATGAGGTTTCATGTAGGCTTTAAAATTTTTAAATAATTTTTGTAAAATTATGGACATGTCCCAACTCATATGACATCGTCACATGAGGCGACATGTTAGGGAAATTTTATTTTTCTATTTTTATCTTTTTTACATTTACAGCTGATCTCCCTGAGCGAGATGAGTGCACTCTTTCATGCACGTATGCGAAAGAGCGCACTCTTGATTTTGGGATTCCCCCCCACGCCCACACAGGGAGTGTATAGAGTTTCTGTGCGGGCGTCACGCTGGGTGGGCCTTAATTGGCCCGCCAATGTAAACTGGTGGTAAGCCTCCAATTGAGGGTGCCTGTACGCGCCCGGACTTCAACTCCACCCACCACCACCCCCTCCCACCACCCAACCACCACCACCACCCCCCCAGCCCCCCACCCCCGGCCCTCCACCCCCGACAGGGGGAAAACGGAAAACTCAGCCCAATATTTCCAAGCTTGTTGACAACACAAAACTGGGCGGAGTTATGAGTTGTGAGGAAGATGCAAGAAGGCTTCAGGATGACTTAGACAACTTGTGTGCGTGGGCAAACACATGGCAGATGCAGTATAACATGGATAAACGTGAAGTTATATGCTTCAGTGTGAAAAACAGAAAGGCAGGGTATTATTTAAATGATGATATATTGGGAAATCTGGATGTACAAAGGGATCTGGGTGTCCTTGTACACCAGTCAATGAAAGTAAACAGGTAGGTGCAGCAAGCAATTAGGAAGGCAAATAGGGCCTTCATTGCAAGAGGACTTGAGTTCAGAAGTAGGGATGTCTTCCTGCAGTTATGGGGTCCTTGGTGAGACCACACCTGGAGTATTGCGTGCAGTTTTGGTCTCCCTACCTAAGAAGGATATACTTTCCATAGAGGAAGTGCAGTGAATGTTCACTAGGCTGATACCAGGGATGGCGGGACTGTCATATGAGAGGAAGTTGCTTCGACTGGGCCTATACTCACTAGAGTTTAGAAGAACGAGAAGGGATCTGATTGAAACATATAAAATTCTAACAGGGCTAGACAGGCTAGATGCATGGAGAATGTTTCCCCTGGCTGGGGAGTCTAGAATCAAAGACTACAGACTCAGGATAAGGGGCGGGCCATTTAGGACGGAGATGAGGAAAGATTTCTTCACTCAGTGGGTGGTCAGCCTATGGAATTCTCTACCACAGAAGGCTGTGGAGGCCGGGTCACTGAGTATATTCAAGAAAGAAACTGATAAATTTTTGGATATTAGGGGCATCAAGGGGTATGGAGAGAAAGCAGGAATATGGCATTGACGTAGAGGATCAGCCATGATCATAATGAATGGCAGAGCAGACTCGAAGGGCTGAAGGGCCTGCTCCTGCTCCTCGTTTCTATGTTTACTACCAAATTGTTAATTATGATTCACGACTCATCATTAAATCCAGTATGGTCAGTTCCCTTGGTTCTAGGACATGAAACATCTCTGTAATGGCTCTAGTTTAAGCTGAATTTGTGCTTCTAAATCACCTGTATTTCTTAACTACATGTGTTTGCCAGCTGAACTCTTCTCTGGTTAACTGTCCCCAGCCTGCCCATGGGTGGAATTTTACCTCTCCGTCATGGGGGCATGGGACTGGCACAAGGCCGTAAAATACAGCGAGCCATTCAAAAGCCTATTGAATTCAGTGGGACCGTAAAACCCCACTGGCAGGAGGGGCAATAAAATTCTTCCCTCTATGTTTTACAGGTGGGATTATTTTCTTCTCCCGCGCCCCTATTTACCGTAAATCTTTCTATACTGTAGAACTTTCCCTTTCCAGAAGGAGGCTGTGCCTATCCAGTGGAGGTGAAAGATCATTCCTTCAATATATGCCTTCCCTAGAGCTGGAAGTTGCCTCAGTGTTACTGGAAAATGAAACCACTCCTTCTATACCGCCCTTCCAAACATGCGTTAATAACCCTTGTCTGGTTCAATGCCTGGGGATGGTAACGTTTGTGGATTCATTATCCAGGGGCCCAGCCCCATGAACCAGATACAAGCATTGAAATCCCACCGTGGCAATTGCAGGAATTCAATTTCAATTAGTTAATAAACCTGGAATAAAATTCTAGTCCCTTTAATGCGATCCTGAAACTATTGAATTGTAAAAAAACTACCTGGTTTAATGCCTTATAGGGATGGAAATCTGTCATCCTTACCCGGTCTGGCCTATGTGTGATTCCAGACTCACAGCAATGTGGCTGACTCTTAACTGCCCTCTGAAATGGTCTAGCAAGCCACTCAGTTCACCACCACCTTCTCAAAGGCAATTAGGTATGGGTAATAAATACTGGCATTTCCGGTGATGCTCACAGCCTGTGAATTTAGTCAAAAAAAATTACCACTCCCCTATTCTTATTACGTGTACTGTTTCTTCCAAGGGTAACTGTCAGTCTCCAGTACCTTATAGGTGCTCATCGATACCCACCTCTGTCTGACCCTTTTTATCCATATCACTGATAGCTGGAGGTGTTGTGGCACAGGAGATAATTCAAATTCAGAAGCTTCAGGTTTGAGTCCCACCCAAGGACTTGATGGCCAAGGAATGTGCATTCATAACGTGGCTGAGCAGGTTGACTGTCAACCTGCAAAATTCTTCCAACACATGCCAATGGCAAGTGGTAACAGCGGGAGAGATTCCTGGTCAACCATGTGATGGAAAGAAAGTTGGAGCTTCTATCATCATTATCCATAGCTCGAGACTACAACATGCATGTAAAAGTGCATGTTGCCACAGCAACTCAGATTCTCTGAGTGAATGGTAATGTGCTGGGGTAAGTGTTGGCATAGTGGTATTATCACCAGACTAGTAACCTAGAGACCTAAGGTAATGCTTTGGGGACCTGGGCTCAAATCTCATCATGGCAGATGGTGAAATTTGAATCCAATAATAATCTAGAATTAAGTCTGATGATGACCAGAAAGCCATTGCTGATTTTCATAAAGCTAGCATCCTTCAGGGAAGGAAAGCAGTTGACATGACTCCAGGCTCCTTGACTCTTAAATGCCCTCTGAACAATTAGTGATGGGCAACAAATGTTGTCCTAGCCAGTGATACCCACCTACATGCCACACACAAAAAAAAAATACACACCACCAGTACTTAAACTGCTCTTAACATCCTTCCTTCTCTGCTGAGGCTGACCTGTTCTCCATTACCAGCTTTTCTAGCCCTAGCTAGCATAACTATCCCAGGAAACTTTCACCCGCTTGAATGTTGTGGAAAGAGTAGAGTTGATTCTTCAAACTGTGCATCTTTCAGCTGGAGGAGTGTAACCTTCATACAATGTAAATGAAAACAATGC
The DNA here is from genome assembly GCF_017639515.1 of Carcharodon carcharias. Classification (NCBI taxonomy): domain Eukaryota; kingdom Metazoa; phylum Chordata; class Chondrichthyes; order Lamniformes; family Lamnidae; genus Carcharodon; species Carcharodon carcharias. The sequence goes on along the minus strand of NC_054467.1, from coordinate 241,981,073 downwards.
AATCGTGTCTTTTTAATCATCATAGTTTGTACATCTAAAATGTTCCAGACCCTCTTAAAATAGAAGTCTTTTTTTTTATTGTTGTACAATGTAAAGCTGTTATACCTTTCCAAGCTTCTCATTGATCCTGTCACTGCAATAAGATGCTAAATGGTTGACGGTGAACTCAATTCTTGTCTCTTCACGGCATTTTGCTCCAAAGCTGCTTAAAAATATAATTTCATGTTCATCATCGTCAGATCTCATTTGAATCTTTCTACAATTGGGCAGGCCTTTCCAACAACACATCTGTGTGTTTACATTCATCAGAGCAAAGTGGAAAGAATCAGAAGTTCGCTTGTGAATATTAAAGGGCATTGGAATTTTTTAAAATATTATTTTACTCTCAAATATTGACATTTTTCACTGACATGCTTAATCTAATAAAGCATCAAAGCAATGTGGAAATGTTACATTAACATGAATACCCACTGCGACCAAGTCATGTTGAACAAGGATATCTGGTGTGCACATATGGCATTTGTGTTATAAGACATCAGTGCATTTAAAATTAACTTGGGTTACAGGTGGCATTCCTTTAATCTGCTTGTGTTGATATTGTACATCAAAGGTACTGGAGCAAACCTTTCCAAAATCCTTTATAATATATTACAGCGTTCAATCAGTTGCTGCATTAAATGTGCCCTTCAGGCCAATGCAGGTCATGGACTTCACCGTTCCTTCCCACCCACACCCACCGGCACACACAGCATGTTTTTTTACTTTTATGCAGATCAATTTTTACTTTGGAATCTTCCACTTACCTCATGACATGCGTTGCCAGAACAGCTTATGTATTAGTTGTAGTTTCTCAATGCTCAGTGGAAAAATGTGTTAAAATCATCAATTTGCAGTGCGATGGGGAGAGTGGGAGAATGCAACTAATTGAGTAGCTCTTTGAAAGCACTATGGCGTGGTGGGCTGAATGGCCTCCTTCTGCACTGTATGGTTCTATTTACCCCTCAGACTATCACAGCTGGAGTCACCCTAACACAATGGCCAGTATAGTTTCAGAAAGCAATCCCTCTCATAGGCAAGAGATGGTAGATTGTAGCCCGTCTCTCTTCATTTGTTCACACGACATGGGAGATGCTTGTATAGCACCTTGTATTGCCAATTTCAACCTTCCCTCAGAAGTTGCTAGTCCTTCTTCTTGAAGCTCTGTGGTCTCTGTGGCAACCCTGGAGTTAGTTAGGCAGGATAGTTAGGTATGATGAAGGAACGGCAATACATGTCAAAGTTAGGATGACTTGTAACTTGGATGTGATGGCTTTCCCAATACATTGCTGCTCTGGTCCTTCTAACCATGGGTGTATGAGGGTGAAAGAGTTTATTTGGACAAATGCTTCATAGATCACTCATGCTGGAGCAACATTGTGTTAGTGGTCGAGGGTGGATATTGGACCAGCTGTTTGGCGCCCTGATGAAGGCAGATGCTGTGCCCTGGATGCGAGATCCTTGAGTGTTGATGCCACTCCATCTATCCAGGTAAATTACGACTTTTTCACGATGATACTTGCTGGTGACAGGGCTGGAAAATCCCAGCCAAAGCCTGAGATTCATCATCAACCCATGTCCTCTCACTCTTTCTGCACAGCCTTCTCTTCATTCTGACTAGCAGGCCAGAATTTTGCAGCCCCCCCCAGGGGCAAGGTGGCAGGTGGAGGATTGGGAGGGGAGGGGAGGGAGGGGGGCGCTGAAATGTGGCCATTAATTGGTCAATTTAAGGGCTTCTTCTCACCGCCACTAGGAATTTACATGCACTGGAGGAAGCCAACGCCAAGTGTCCAGGCATCCTGGTGAAACCTGGTGGACTAGTGGTCAGACAAGGAGGTGGGACCTCCTTATCAGAACCCCCTGGCCTGACCATTCTGTCCCTCTAAGCCCCTGCTGGGACATGTCAGCCTGGTCCCAGGAGACCCCAGACTTACAGTCACCTGGGCTCCATGTCTTCTTCTGGGGACTGCCTGCAGTCCCACCAATGACCATCGCCACAGGATGTGCAGCTAGGACAACTGATTGGCCAGCACCTCTTGAAGGCGGGATTTCCTCCCAGTTTGGGCAAAAAGGCACACCTCAAGTTAATTAATGGCCCAACGGCCATAAGTGGCTGTGGAACAAACTGGCACAGCCAGGGCAAGCTCACCCTGACTTTTACACTAGGGCCGGGGACCGAGTCTCAAGTGTAAAATTCAGCCCATTTACCTACCTAGCATCTCTATAAATACATCTATGCTATTTTTCTCAGCTCTATGCCAGGATTTTTAGGCCCTGCCGGGGCGTGCTACAGGGGCGGATGGGAGTTAAAACTGAACTAGTTGAAGGCTAGTGAGGCCAGTTGTCAGAGGCTGACTGGGATTTTCCAAGCAGTCTCTAGGCCCGCTTGCTCACGACAGGGGATAGTATGGCTGCCTGGAGAGGGCCACTCATTGGCAGACCCTGCTTGCCTGACTGGGTTATCCACAGCAGCCACGGGCCATCCTGTGAAAGGAGACAGTAACAGTGGTCAGGCTGTAGAGACCTTTCTTGATTTTAATTTTGAAGAAGTTGGGGAGAACCCTGCCTCCATTTTGACATAACCTCTCCCTCACTCCCATGCTGTAATTATGGGGGGATCTGGCATTGCAAGGTTTAATGTGAGACTGGGAAATAGTGCCACCCACAGTGTGATGTAAAGGGACACATGACCTGACACTAGGGTCAGTTGTGGACTGGATACCTGTGTAGAAGCAAGCATGGAGTTAGCTCATAACTTTATACCCAGTATATATGTACATAGATCTGTGTTATCAATAAACACTTTAATGTTCAACCATACCAGACTCAGAACCTCTTTGTGAGGCTGCCTGAACATACAACACATGCCATGGTATCTTGCTGTTGCTTTCAGGCTGGAAGGGCTCTGATTAGGCCCAGCTTGAGTACCGTCCTCAATTGTACAGTTAGCCCCACCCACCGGCCACTAATTGGCCAATTTCAGGGAAAGTCACATTGAGCGACTGACTTCTGCCCCGCCAATAAAGCCTGACAGCCAGATTCAGAAACCCACAGGAAACTCCTGCCCCATATATGATAGCAAGTTCCACATTCTCACCATTCTCTCAGTGGTTTCTTCTGAATCCCTTACTGAATTATTAGTGACTATTTTATATTTATAACCCCTAATTTTGTACCGCCCCTCAAATAGAAATATCTGTCGGGAGGGGGGGGGTGGAGTTTAAACGCGGGCGTGTGGAGGTGTGCCTCCGATCGGCGCCCACAAATGGGGGCACACTGCCATTTTCCATGAGCGGGCCAATTAAGGCCCGCCCAGCGTGACGTTCACACGGAAGCGCTATGCGCTCCCTGAGCAGGCGGGGAGGGGGATTCCCTGAGCCGAGAGTGCGCTCTTTCACACATGGGCATGAAAGAGCACACTCACCTCCCTGAGGCTAAGTGCAGCCTCAGGGAGAACGGCTCTACAGTAAAAAATGTGAAAAATTAGAAAAATAAAACTCCCTGACATGTCCCCTCATGTGGCACTGTCACATGAGTTGGGGACATGTCCATCACTTTTAAACACAGTTTAATTTCATGTTTTAAAACCTACATGAAACCTCATCCCGCCCATGGATGAGGTTTCATGCTTTTTCTGAAGCCTGCCAGGGCTCCTGTTCTGCCCGCCAACCTTAAGGTTGGACGGGCAGGTCCATTAATTGCTTCAATGACTCTGTCAATGGCCTCAGTTGGCTACTGACAGGTCGGAGGGCGCACAGCTGATTCTGCTGAGCCCCCACCTACCTGAAAATTTAAATGGAGCGGGGTGACATCAGCAGTTCCGCCTGACTTCACCGCTCGTCATTTTACGCATCAGAGAGCGGGAAATCCTGGCCTATGTTAACCCTGTCAAACCCCTTCATTATATTAAAGACCTCAATCAGGCCAACACTCAGCCCTCTCTTTCCTGGCAAAAAGAGACTCAGTCAGTTCGGTCTTTCCAAACAGTTATAACCTCTCAGTTTTGGTATCATACTGTTAAATCTTCTTTTCACGTTTTTGCAGCGATTGAATACCCTTTTTTGTAATGTGGGCTAGAATTTTTAGCTCATTGGCCGGGTGTGCGCCCGACCCAACCGAGTGTAAAATGACGCGCGATGATGTCAAGTGAGTGTCCCGATGTCATCGCGCATTCGCACGATACTTGGGTAGGTACTTGGGCACGTGCTGGGGTTGGCAACACGCCTGCCGACAATTAAATGGCCTATTGACACCATTGAAAAGGCAATCGAAATAAATGTTTCACTGCCTGTCCAACCTTACAGTAGATGGGCAGGCAAGAAGGCCAGGCAGCCTTTGCATTTCTAAGGGAAGCTCATCCACGGGCTGGGGTTTCCAATAGTGATTTAAAATTAAATAAAAATTAAAACATTTCATGAATAACATGTCCCTGCTCATGTGTAACAATTTAAAAATCTTTATTTTTAATGTTTTAAACTCTTGAGCTCCTTGAGGTATCTCTGTGCCTCAGGGATCTTTACTAGCGCGCACCCACGCAAACTTGCGCTCTCGTCCTCCTCTCCCCGACACAGGTAGCGATAAGCGCTTCCGCACGCAACTCATGCTGGGTGGGCCTTAATTGGCCCGCCAGCATAAAATCATGGTCTGGTCCCGATCGCGAGCGGCAGTCGGCTTCCTGGCCGCCCCCACCTGCCCCTGCCGACGAGGGGAAAATCCTCCCCATGGAGACTACAATTGAACACTTACTCTGAGTGTGGCCTAACCAACGTTCTACATAAGTTATCGTAACTTCCCTGAATGTGAATACTGTTCCTCTAGCAATGAACACCAGCACATTTTACATCGTTTTAAACCGGTGTTGTTAATTTTAATAATATGTGATGATTTTTAACGATCCCTTTGTGACTTGACATCATTTAGATTCTTACTTTCCATGGACTAGTAGCCTTTCTTACTCCCTCTATCAAAATGCACCACCTCACAGTTAGCTGTACTGAAATTAATATACAGTCCCATTCTGCAAGTTCCGGCTGAGGATGTTTGCAAAGGATTCAGCCTTGTTTCTCGAGTCTGTGAGAATGGGGCTTTCAGGTGCCTTGGTAAATTGTCACATCTTAAATGCAGAAAATAACAGTTGGACAGGATCGATACGTCATTTATTTGTTAATTGCGAAAAGGGTGAATGATCTGGAGCATTAAGAGCAATGAAAACAATAAGACTGAAGTTGTGAAAAAGAAAAGGTCAGAGCATGAGGTGGTACAATGAATCAATGCGGTGAGGAGATAAGCAGACAAAGTGCATCAGGGGCAGTGATCCTGAACTGCAGCCTTATAAAGAAGCAAAATACTGCGCATGCTGGAAATCTGAAACAAAAACAAAAACAAAAATTGCTGGAAAAGCTCAGCAGGCCTGACAGCATCTGTGGAGAGAAACACAGGGTTAACGTTTCGAGTCTGCATGACTCTTCTGCAGAACTGCAGCCTTATCCTGCTGGAGTCCCATCTTTTGGATGAGATGTTAAAATGTCTTCCTTCTCAGGTGGTAAAAGGACGTAAAAGATTCAGTGACACTATTTTGAAGAGCAGGGCAGTTCTCCCCGGCGTCCTGCCTAATAATTATCCCTAAATCAAAAACACTAAAGACAGGTTATCTGGTCATTATCTCATTGGTGTTTGCAGGATCTTGCTGTGCACATATTGACTGCCACATTTCCTGCATTACAACAGTGTACTTCACTTCAAAAGTATTTCATTGGTGTGATGTCAGGAATCAGGAGGTGAGTTACTTGTTGCAGGTCAGAGGCTAGGAATCCTGCGACGAGTAACTCACCTCCTAGCTCCCCAAGCCTGTCCACCATCTACAAGTCACAAGTCAGGAGATGGAATATTCCCCACTTGCCTGGTTGAGTGCAGCTCTAACAATGCTCAAGAAGCTTGACACCATCTGGGACAAAGCAACCTGCTTGACAGGCATCACATTCACAAACATTCACTCCCTCCACCACCAAGCAGCAATGTGCACCACCTACAAGATGCACTGCAGGAATTCACCAAGGCTCCTTCAACAGCACCTTCCAAACCCACGACCACTGCCATCTAGAAGGGCAAGGGCAGCAGATAAATGGGAACACCACCACCTGGATGTTCCTCTCCAAGTCACTTGCCATCCCGACTTGGAAATATATCGCTGTTCCTTCACTGTCGCTGGGTCAAAATCCTGGAACACCCTTCCTAAAAACACTGTGGGTGTACCTACACCACATGGACTGCAGCGGTTCAAGAAGGCAGCTCACCATCGCCTTATCAAGGGCAATTAGGGATGGGCAGTAAATGCTGACTCAGCCAGCAATGCCCACATCCTGTAAATGAATTTTTAAAAGTGTCAAAGCCCCTCCCTGTGGGTGTATCTACACCACGTGGACTGCAATGGTTCAAGGAGGCAGCTCATCAGCACCTTCATAAAGGCAACTGGATGGGTAATAAATGCTGGCCCAGCCAGCAAAGCCCACATCCCATGAATGAATAAAAAAAAATTGAACTTTGGGACATCCTGAGTTCAGGAAAGGAGCTACAGAAATGCAAGGTAATCATTTTGTCGCATTCCACAGCAGCTATGGCAGGAGATAGGGAGAAGTTGTACTGAGATTCAAAGTCCACTGGATTTAGAATTTAGGAGGATCAAGAAAGCTCAATGGAGGAATGACTGCAGTTGGGTGATGTGTCAAGATTGCAGCATGTGGGAGCTCCTGGATGCCATTGTGATCTGGGACAAACACATCTGTGGTAAGCATTTATAGCTTGAGCAGCTTCGGTTCAGAGTCATTGAGCTGGAGGCAGAGCTGCAGACACTGTGACACAAAAGGGAGGGGAAAAGTTACTTAGATGCTTTGCAGCAGGAGGCAGTCAGACCGCTTAGGATAGGGTCTTCTGACTTTGTTAGTGGTCAGGAACTGGAGCGTGCGTTTGTTAATGTGGCAGGTAAATGGTCCTAGCGGGGACAAGTGCAGGAGCCTCAGCCTTTGCAATTGTCCACCAGATTTGAGATTCTCTCAGCTTGTTTTGATCAGAGTGGGGGCTGCAGGATGGATCAGCAAACTAACCATGGCACCATAGTACAGGAAGCTATTCAGTCGGGGGAGTAAAAAGCAATGCAATGGTAGCAAGGGACAGGACAGAGAGGGGGTTTGACACTTAAAAAAGATCATTTACAGGATGTGGGTGTCACTGGCTAGATCTGCATTTATTGCCCATTCTTAATTGCACTTGAGAAGCTGGTGGTGAGTTGCCTCCTTGAACCACTGCAGCCCATGCATGTACACCCACAGTGCTGTTAGGAAGGGAGTTCCAGGATTTTGACCCAGTGACAGTGAAGGAATGTTGATATGTTTCCACACAACTAGGCAAGCAAAGAGGGTTTTAAACTAAAGAGTGGGGACAAGATATCAAATTTGGGAAGATCAAAGAGTAGAGACAAGGCAAGAGAGACAGGTATTAATATGGGAAATGGTAAACAAACTGTGACAGGGAGGGACAGAGAGTACAGAGAATACAACTCTAAGAGTAAATCAGCAGATAAGGTTAGAGGTTACAAAAATAATAAAAGGACAAAACTAAAGACTCTATATAAATGCATGTAGTATTCAAAATCAAATGGATGAACTGATGATGCAAATGGAAATAAATAAGTATGATCTGATAACCATTACAGAGACATGGCTGCAGGATGACATAGATTAGGACATGAGTATTAAGGGCACATGACATTTAGGAAGGACAGAAAGCTAGGAAAAGGTGAAGGTGTGGCTCTGTTAATTAAAGATGGTATTAGCACAATAGAGAGGATGACCTAAGTTCAGGAACCAGGATGTAGAAGTAGTTTGGGTAGAGACGAGACATGATAAAGGCAAGAAGTAACTTGCGGGAGTGGTGTACAGACCCCCTAACAATAACCATACGGTAGGATGGGGTACAAAGGAAGAAATAGCGGGAACCTATCAGTATGGTACGGTGATGATCATGGGGAATTTTAATTTGCATATAGACTGGAAAAATCAGATGAGCAAAGGTAGCCTAGATGATGAATTCATAGAATATTTTTTGGGATAATTGCTTAGAAGAGCACATTCTCGAGCCAACTAGGGACCAGGCTATACTAGACCTGGTGTTGAGCAACGAGATAGGCTTACTTAATGACTTCATAGTGAAGGCACCCCTAGGTAGCAGAGATCATAATATGATTGAATTTTACATTCAGTTTGAGGGAGAGAAGAGTAGGTCTAAGACTAATATTTTAAACTTAGTTAAGGGCAATTATGAGGGCATGAAAACAGAGCTAGCTAAAATGAACTGGCAAATTAGTTAAGGGGTAGGTCAATAGAGATGCAGTGCCAGGCATTTAAGGAGATATTTCAGAATACACAGAATAGATACATTCGAGTGAGAAAGAAAAATTCCAAGGGGAGGACCCACCATCCATGGTTAACTAAAAAAGTTAAAGATAGTATCAAACTTGCGCAAAGATGGGTGGCAGGTCAGAAGATTGGACAGAATATAAAAAACAGCAAAGCATAACCAAAAGATTAATAAGGAAGGAAAAATTAGAATATGAGAGAAAGGTAGCTCAAAATATAAAGACATAAAGTAGGAGTTTCTATGGTTATTTAACAAAGAGGATGTTGGTCCTATAGAAAGTGAATCTGGGGAATTAATAATGGTAAATAAGGAGATGGCAGATGAACTGAACAGGTATGTTGCATTGGTCTTCACTATGGAGAATATAAGGAATATCCCAGAAATAGCTATAAATCAGGAAATGGAAGGGAGGGTGAAAGTGAAACTGAGCAAATTGTTGGAGCTGCAGGCTGACAAGTTCCCGGGTCCTGATGGACTTCACCCTAATGTCTTAAGTGGCTAGTGAGATAGTTGATGTGTTGGTTTTAATTTTCCAAAATTCCCTAGATTCGGGTAAGGTTCCATAAGATTAGAAAATAGTGAATGTAACTCCTTTATGCAAAGAGGGAGGGAGACAGAAAGCAGGAAACTATATGTCAGTGAGCTTAACATCTGTTGTAGAGAAAATGTTAAGAGCTATTATTAAAGAAGTTATAGCAGGGGACTTGGAAAAAATCAGGGTAATCAGGCAGGGCCAACATGGTTTTTTGAAAAGGGAAATCATGTTTAACTAATTTATTGGAGTTCTTTGGAGAAGTACCATATTTTGTGGATAAGGGGAACTGGTGGATGTACTGTATTTGGATTTCCAGAAGACATTTGATGAGGGGCCACATTAAAGCTCATGGTGTGGAGGGTAACATATTGACATGGATTGGAGCTTGGCTGGCTAACAAGAAACAGAGGGTAGGCATAAGTGGGTCTTTTCCTGGTTGGTGGGATGTAATGAGTGGTGTGTCACAGGGATCACTCCTGGCACCTCAATTTCTTACAATTTATATAAATGACTTGGATGAAGGGACTTAAGTTAGGGTTGCTAAATTTGCTAATGACTCAAAGGTAGGTAGGATATATGAAGAGGACAAAAAGGAGGTGACAAAAGGGATATAGGTAGATTAGGTGAGTGGGCAAAGACCTGGCAAATGCAGTATAATGTGGTGAAGTGTGAAATTGTCCATTTTGGCATGAAGAATAAAAGAGAAACATATTATCTAAATGGTCAGAGATTGCAGAGCTCTGAGGCGTAGAAAGATTTTGGTGTCCTCGTGCATGAATCACAAAAGGCTAGTATGCAGGTACTGCAAATAATTAGGAAAGCTAATAGAATGTTATCATTTATTGTGAGGGGAATTGAATACAAAAGTAGGGAGGTTACGATTCAGTTATACAGGGCACTAGTGAGACCACATCTGAATTTACTGTTCCTTATTTAAGGAAAGATGTGGATTAAGGAACTTAAGGAAACTACATTGGAAGCAGTTCAGAGAAAGTTCACTAGATTAACACATGGAATGGGTGGATTGTCTTATGAAGAAAGGTTTGACACTGGTCTTGTATCTGCTAGAGTTTAGTAGAGTAAGACGTGGCTTGATCGAAACATATAAGAACCTGAGGGGTCGATGTGGAAAAAATGTTTCCTCTTGTGGGAAAAATAAGGTGTCACTCACTTAAGACAGAGATGAGGAGAAATTTATTCTCTCAGTGGGTCATGGCCCTTTGGAACTCTCTTCCTCAAAAGGTGGTGGAAGTAGAGTCCTTGACTATTTTTAAGGCAGAGCTAGATAGATTCTTGACAATCAAGAGGGGGAAGGTTATCGGGGATAGGCAGGAACGTGGAGCTGAGGTTGAAAGTAGATCAGCCGTGATCTTATTGAATGGCAGGGCAGGCTTGAAGGGCTAAATGCTCCTAAATTGTATGTTCGTATGTGCAGATAACACAGAGAAGGCAAGTAAGGATAAAGTATGGTGCTAAAAGGTTGGAGATTAGGGGTGTTAAAAAGATTATCTGTCAGTTAACATGTATGTATTAACAGGCCTTTCTTCTGTAGGCCACATAATTCAGAACATAATGTCCAAAGGAAAGGATAAACATAATGCTGCCTTTTGTGGCATAATTATACACATGGGTTACATTCTTTCCAACAATAAAAGTGTTTAAAGATCCATGCTCCTGTATGGTACATCTTTCATTATATTCATCGGTTCAGTCTTTGAGGTGAAGATGACCATGATCATCACCTGGGGTACTTTGATAGTGTTCCAGCAGGTACATCGGTAACTGTTAAGGCCGATTTGCAACCAGAGGATTTTGCTGCAAAAGAAGACAGGATACCACAGGTGACTAAATTTTGGATGAGTTGCTGGCACGAATTGCTGGCTCGGGATTTCCTCTCCTGGTGTTTCTCTCTGCCTCCGATAGGCATTTTTTTTCGAAATAGGCCAGACCATTTTTTATTTGGTTGTGCCGGGTGCAAAATTCCTTGTCAAGCTTCTCCCAGGACTCAAAGTTGATATCAAAACCCCTATACAAATCCTTCAGGGTGTCTTGGAGCATTTCCTCTGGTTGCCATGAGAGCACACTGCAGGTTCAAGCTGCATATATGATTCACTTTGGTGAGTGAGTGTCAGGCATTCTGACTAAATGACCAGCCCAACTCAAATAAAAACAGAAAATGCTGGAAAAAAACTCAGCATGCTCGGCAGCATCTGTGGAGAGAGCAACCCAATTAGTATTTTGAGTCCGTATGACTCTTCCCCAGAACGAAGGAGGAGAAATGTGATGGATTTTATACTTTTTAAGAGGGGATGGAACAGAAGGAGAAAAATAGAACATCAGGGTTAGGTGGGAGCTAAGGAAAAATTAACAGGGATGTGATGGACACAGGACAAAGGGAGAGTTAATGGTAGCATTAAAGACTAAAGAAGGTGCTGATAGTACCATAAATGTAAGATAGCAGAACGTGTTAATTGTAGAACAAGGCTTAGCACTCTGAAAACACATAGAAACAAGTGACAGATGGCTCTGTGTAGGAGGTGGTGGATTGGGGAAAAGGGATAAATAATAAATAATTTAAAAAAAAATAAAAATAAATAAAAGTAAATAAATAATTGGATTAAAAAATAAGCAAAGATGGAGGAGAGAGTTCATGGTCTGAAGTTGTTGAATTCAATGTTAAGTCCAGAAGGCTGTAAAGTGCCTAATCAGAAGATGAGGTGGTGTTCCTCCAGTTTGCGTTGGGCTTCACTGGAACATTGCAGCAGGCAAAGGATGGACATGTGAGCATGACAGCAGGGTGGTGTGTTGAAATGGCAAGTGACAGGAAGGTGTGGGTCATGCTTGCGGACTAAGCAAAGGTGTTCCGCAAAGCGGTCACCCAGTTTGCGTTTGGTCTCTCCAATGTAAAGGAGACTGCATTGGGAGCACTGAATACAGTAGACCAAATTCAAGGAGGTGCAAGTGAAACACTGCTTCACCTGAAAGGAGTGTTTGGGGCGTTGGACGGTGAGGACGGAGGAGGTAAAGGGGCAGGTGTTGCACCTGCTGCGATAGCATGGGAAGTTGCCGTGGGAAGGGTTGAGGAGTTGGGGGTGATGGAGGGGTGGACAAGGGTGATCCAGAGGAAGCCTAACTCAGTTGGACCTGTCTCAATATGCTGTGGTTATTTACCCTGCCAGTTCGGGTAAGCACCTCAGTGTCTGGCATTTTGTCCTGGCATCTGATCTTCAGGGGCTCCTGAAGGCAAACCCAATGAAAATGGTTGAGTTTCTTGACAGAAGGCTGGTACATAGCCCAAATTTTGCATGCGTACAGCAGATCAGGCAGGACTACAGCTCTATAGACTCTCAGTTTGTTAGGTAGACTCCATTTTTTTTGGTCCAAGGCTGATGTTTGAATCCCACTGAAGACTACACTTGTTTTGGAAATTCTTGCATGTGTCTGTCCATCGAGATAGGCAGCTCAAGAGCGCATATTGCTTAGGTGACAGGTTCTAGTCATGGACTGAAATCTTTGGCTCTGATGGGACTTTCTTAGAGCAGGCTGGTATATTACTTCTTTACGCTGTTATTAAGGCTGAAATTGTCACAGGTGTTGAAGAACAAGTCCATGCGATGTTGCATGCCGAGCTCTGAATCGGCAGCTAGTGCACAGCCTTTGGCAAACAGGAAATCACAAAGTATACCCTTGGAGGAGATTTAGTCTGGAGTTGTCTTAGATTGAGCAGTTTCCCATTCATGCATTTTCTGATTTTGATGCCAGGATCACCATCATGGAAGATGTTGGAGGACATGATGGAGAAAAATATGCTGACGAGAGTTGGTGCTAGTTCGCAGCCCCATTTAAGCCCATTTGTGACTGGGAATGGGTCAGAAGACTCACCATCACCCAGGACATGTGCGACCATGCCAATACAGAACTGTCAAATCATTGGGATGAATTCTCAGGGTGGCTGAATTTCTCCAGTGCCTTCCACAGGCCCTCATGGTTGACTGTGTCAAAGGCCTTAGTCAGGTCAACGAATGCCATGTAAATGTCCAAGTTCTGTTCTTGGTATTTCACCTGGAGCTGTAGGCCATACCATGTAAGGAAGCAGTTTTCCTTCCCTAAAGGGCATTCGTGAACCAGATGGGTTTTTATGACAATGGTTTTATGGTCATTTCAATTCCAGATTTTTATTGAATTGAACTTCCACCACAGTGGGATTGAAACGCTGGGTCTCTGAATTATCCGTCCAATGACATTACCACTATGCCACCGCCTCCTCATCATGTGTTAAAGTGACAAAGGATGATTAGTTTGTCTGGCTATGGTACAGTAGCAATCAAGGAGTGGAAGGCATCAAAGAACTTACCCTGGACTTAATCAGGGTTGTTCATGGTAGGGGTACACACACTGATGAGAGTTGCTTGCCTGTTGCAAGGGGAGTTTAAGCATCATCAGAAGATCATTAACATACTTGGGAAGGCAAGTCAACTTACTGATGAGATGTTTCATGACAACAAAGCCTATGTCAACTTTGTGTCATTTTTCTTTTCCATGACCACTCCAAAAAGGTCTGCACTGACTTCATTGAGTTGACCTTCCACAGGTAGATAAGTCTCACTGAGGGAGGTGATCTGGACATAGTACCTAGCCAGCTCTCTACCAACAAGGGCAGTTCTTCTCTCAGGTCTGTTGGCTGTGGTGCTGTCCATGAGGGTGCATACACTTCATTAGCCAATGGTAACCAGTGTCCGCTTTACTTCCTTTTTGAGATGGATGTATGACTGTATTGATGGGATCCCTGCCAGCTGTAGCATGCTTACCAGAGAAGTGAGCAGACAATGGTTAGGGGATGTTTCTAGCCCCTTCCTCATACTAGGGAATTCGGCAGTGAGGTCCTGTAATGGGCTGCTCAGTTGCTCAGGAGGCTGCCAAGTTCCACTTTTACATCTTCCCGGCATAAAACGACCCAAGAACTGAGCTGCCTGTGCACAGATTCACAGCTACAGCTCCCAGTGAATCCACACCTGCTGCTTTGTCACCCGCCCATCACCATAGGACATGTAACAGATAGATAATGGATGACATATGAACATACGAATTAGAAGCAGGAGTAGGCCACTCAGCCCCTTGATCCTGCTCCAACATTCAATATTTATTCATGTATTTGTCAAGTTGCCTCTTAAACACCACTATCGTACCTGATTCCACCGCCTCCTCTGGCAGCGAATTCCAGACACTCACAACCGTCTGCGTAAAAAACTTGCCCCACACACCTCCTCTATAGTCTTCTCCTCTCACGTTAAATCTATGTCCCTTAGTAATAGCCTCTTCCACCCTGGGAAGAAGTTTCTGACTATTTACTCTGTGCATTCCACTCATAATTTTGTAAACTTCTATCAAGTCAGCCCTCAATCTCCGTCACGCTAGTGAGAACAATCCAAGTTTCACCAACCTCTCCTCATGGTTATTAACCTCCAAACCAGGCAGCATCCTGGTAAACCTCCTCTGCACCCTCTCCAATGCCTCCATATCCTTCTGGTAATGTGGTGACCAGCATTGCACACAATATTCCAAGTGTGGCCGAACCAAGGTTCTATACAGCTGCAGCATGACTTCCCAGCTTTTATATTCAATACCCCTGCCAATGAAGGCAAGCATGCCATATGCCTTCCTGACTTCTTTATCCACCTGCGTTGCCACTTTCCGTGACCTGCGGACCTGTATACCCAGATCCCTCTGCCGTCGATGCACTTAAGGGTTCTGCCATTTACTGTATAATTCCTGCCTGTATTAGACCTTCCAAAATGCATTACCTCGCATTTGTTCAGATTAAACTCCATCTGCCATTTCTCCGCCCAAGTCTCCAACTGATCTATGTCCCGTTGTATCCTTTGACAATCCTCTTCACTATCTGCACCTCCTCCAACCTTAGTGTCATTTGCAAACTTATTAATTAGCCCAGTTACATTTTCCTCCAAATCATTTATGTGTACTACAAACAGCAAACGTCCCAGCACTGATCCCTGCGGAACTCCACTAGTCACAGCTCTCCATTCAGAAAAGCACCCTTCCACTGCTACCCTCTGTCTTCTATGACCAAGCCAATTCTGTATCCCTCTTGCCAGCTCACCTCTGATCCGGTGCGACTTTACCTTCTGTACCAGTCTGCCATGAGGGACCTTGTCAAAGGTTTTACTGAAATCCATGTATGTTACATCCACTGCCCTTCCATCGTCGATCATCTTCGTTACTTCCTCGAAAAACTCCTTCAAGTTGAGGCACGACTTCCTCTTCACAAAACCATGCTGCCTCTCATTAATACGCCCATTTGCTTCCAAATGGTAGCAAATCCTTTCACGAAGAATCGTCTCCAATAATTTCCCTACCACTGACGTAAGGCTCACCGGCCTATAATTTCCTGGATTATCCCTGCTACCCTTTTTAAACAATGGAACAACATTGGCCCTTTTCCAGTCCTCTGGGACCTCACCCATAGCCAGTGAAGATACAAAGATTTCTGTCAAGGCCCCAGCAATCTCCTCCCTTGCCTCCCTCAGTACTCTGGGGTAGATCCCATGGGGATTTATCCACCTTAATATTCTTCAAGACGCCTAACACCTCCTCTTTTTTGACCTCAACATGATCCAGGCTATCTACACTCTCTTCCCTAGACAAATCGACTGCTAAGTCCTTCTTTTTGGTGAATACTGATGAGAAGTATTCATTTAGTATCTCTCCCATTTCTTCCTTCTCCACACACAGATCCCACCTCTGTCCCTGAGTGGGCCTACCCTTTCCCTGGCTACCCTCTTGCTTTTTACATATGTATAAAAGGCCTTGGGATTTTCCTTAATCTTGGTTGCCAGTGACTTTTCATGACCCCTTTTAGCCCTCCTGACTCCTTGCTTAAGTTTCTTCCTACTTTCTTTATATTCTCCACGGGCTTCATCTGTTCCCAGCCTTCTAGCCCTTACGACTGCTTCCCTTTTCTTTTTGACTAATCTCACAATATCCTTCGTTATCCAAGGTTCCTGAAACTTGCCATACCAATCCTTCATCCTAGCAGGAACATGCCGGTCCTGAATTCTTATCAACTGACGTTTGAAAGCCCCCCACATGTCAGTTGTTGATTTGCCCTCAAACATCCGCCTCCAGTCTAGATTCCTCAGTTCCTGCCTAATATTGTTATAATTAGCCTTCCTCCAATTAAACACCTTAACCCGAGGACTCCTGTTATCCTTATCCGGCAGTATCTTGAAACTTACTGAATTATGGTCACTTTTCCCGAAATGCTCTCCTAATGAAACTTCGACCACGTGGCCGGGTTCATTCCCTAATACCAGGTCCAGTATTGGCCCTTCCCTAGTTGGACTATCTACATATTGTCTCAGGAAGCCCTCCTGGATGCACCTTACAAATTCTGCACCATCCAAACACCTAGCACTAAGTGATTCCCAGACAAATAGGGAAAGTTAAAATCACCCACCACAACAACCCTATTGCTTTTACATCTTTCCAAAATCTTCCTACATAACTGTTCAGCAATCTCCCACCAGTAATTGGGAGGCCTATAGTAAACACCCAACATTGTGACTGCACCCTTCCTATTTCAGAGCTCTACCCATATTGCCTTGCTGCATGAGCCCACCGAGGTGTCCTTCTGTCGTACAGCTGTGATATTCTCCTTAACCAACAGTGCAACTCCCCCACCTCTCCTACATCCCTCTCTATCCTGCCTGAAACATCTAAATCCTAGAACGTTTGTCTGCCAATCCTGTCCATCCTTCAATCTAACCTTGGTGTAATGTCACTGGACTGGTATTCTGGAGGCCCAGGATAATGCTCTGGGAAGCTGGGTTCAAATTCCACCAGGACAGATGGTGGTATTTGAATCCGATAAAAATTTGGAATTATAAGTCAGATGATGACCATGAAACCATTGTCAAGTTTTGTAAAAACCCATCTGGCTCACTAATGTTCTTTAGGGAAGGAAATCTGCTGTTGTTACCTGCTCTGGCCGACATGTGACTCCAGACCCACAGCAAAGTGGTTGACTCTTTAAAAAAATGCCCTCTGAACAAGGGCAATTAGGGATGGGCAAATAAATGCTGGCCTAACCAGCGATGCCTTAAAAATATTCAAAGCTCTGCTTCCACCATTCTTTCAGGAAGGGAGTTCCAAAGACTTGCGATCTTCAGAGAAAAATGTTTTCCTCACCTCTGTCTTAAATAGGTGACCCCTTATTGTTAAATGGTGTCTCCCAGTTCTAGATTCTTCCACAAGAGGAAACATCCTCTCCACTCCCACCCTGTCAAGACCCCACAAGATATTACATGTTTCAATCAAGTCACCTCTTACTCTTCTAAACGCCAGCGGATACAAGCCTAGTCTGTCCAACCTTTCCTCATAAGACAACCAACCTATTCCTGGTATTAGCTTAGTAAACCTTCTTTGAACTGTTCCCAATGCACTTACATCCTTCCTTCAATAAGGAGACCAGTATTGTACACAGTACTCTAGATGTGGTCTTACCAATGCCCTGTACAACTGAAGCATAGCCTTCCTACTTTTGTATTCAGTCCCCTTCGCAATAAATGATAACATTCTATTAGCTTTGCTAATTACTTGCTGAACCTGCATTCTAGCCTTT
Organism: Carcharodon carcharias; assembly: GCF_017639515.1. Classification (NCBI taxonomy): domain Eukaryota; kingdom Metazoa; phylum Chordata; class Chondrichthyes; order Lamniformes; family Lamnidae; genus Carcharodon; species Carcharodon carcharias. Next base: position 241,963,452 of record NC_054467.1, on the reverse strand, counting down.
TGTGATTCATGCACTTGGACATCCAGATCTCTCTGCAACTCAGAGCCCTGCAATCTCAGCATTTAAAACAACCTATTCCCAGTACCCAACACAAAGTCACCACAACTCAGTTAAAACTCACAAAAACACCTGAAACCTTAAGAAAAAAAACCCCTCAGACCAATATCACCAAGATATGGCTGAAACAAGTTACAAGCTACTGGCAAAAATCATCAAGTTTTCGCCACAAACCTTCACAAAACCCTTAGACCAATATCACTACGATGTGGCTGAAACATACAATCCTCTACACGGTTAGTCCTTTTGGTGAGAACTGTAGGTTTGCGAGACAAGTTGACCCTTCCTGACCCTCCTTCTTGACTGCAGCCCAACAGAAAACACAATCCCCAACATGGCTGGTCTGTCTGGTGTTGACTGTAGGCCGGAGTCTATTTTTTTTTTAAAAATATACTTTATTCATAAAATATCAGAAAGAACATTACAAAACATTTCTAAATCACCATCACAAAAAGTATAATCAGATTCAACTTTTACACATGGATCATGAGGTGCTTCAGTACAATCAATGAATATTACAATCCTTTCAAGATGGTCATTACAGGCAGTCAGACAGTGCAGTGGCACTGGAGTTAACAACATATATCATCTTGCACTCAGAGGTGTTTCAATACAATTATAATACAATTAGTATTCAATGCATACATTCATTGTGAACCGTACAGCTCGAGGGGTCGATACAATTCCCAACCCCTCGGTGCACTGTGGCAGAAAGGTCTTAGGCAGCAACATTCCCCATTGTGCCTTTGCGGCAGCTGCCCCAAGCTTTACTGCGTCCCTCAGCATGTAGTCCTGGACCTTGGAATGTGCCAGTCTGCAACACTCGGTCGGGGACAACTCTTTGAACTGGAAGACCAACAAGTTTCGGGCAGACCAAAGAGCGTCTTTCAGCAAGTTGATGATCCTCCAGTTGCAGTTGATATTTGTCTCGGTATGTGTCCCTGGGAACAACCCGTAGAGCACAGAGTCCTGTGTCACAGAACTGCTTGAGATGAACCTTGACAAAAACTACTGCATCTCTCTCCAGACCTTCTTTGCAAAGGCACAATCCACAAGGTGGTGAACAATGGTCTCGTCCCCACCACAGCCACCTCGAGGGCAACATGCAGAGGGGGTGAGACTCCTGGCGTGTTGGAGGGATCTGACGGGGAGGGCCTTTCTCACCACCAGCCAAGCTACATCTTGGTGCTTGTTGGAAAGTTCTGGCGATGAGGCATTCTGCCAAATGACTTTGACAGTCTGCTCGGGGAACCATCCCACAGGATCCACCATCTCCTTTTCCCACAGGGCCTCTAAGACATTACATGCTGACCACTACCTGATGGACTTGTGGTCAAAGGTGTTTCTCTGCATAAATTTTTCCATAAGGGACAGGTGGTATGGCACAGTCCAAATACTTGGAGCGTTCCGCGGCAGCATGGCCAGACCCATCCTTTGCAACACCAGGGACAGGTAGAACCTCAGCGCGTAGTGACACTGTAGGCTTGAGTTAGGGTGAGCAAACTCGACCCTTCTTCCAAATGTAGCCCAGATTCACAGATCTGCTCTGCTTTTATAATAATTTAACTCGGACATGCCAAAACACATTTCCTGTTATTCCCAAGTCCATTTAGTTGATTCCACACAAAGTCCAGACAAATGTCATCAGCTCCTGCTGGTTGAAATAATACAGGGTTTTCCTTGGGAGATGTATCCAGATGAAAATTATCAGTTCTCATTGTATGAGCAATTATCTTGCTGTTTGAGGTAGCACAGTAACAGCACAGTAACAGTATTTGGCTCAAAAGTTGATGAGGTTTTGAATGACCGTTTCCAGTATTATTGTGTGGTGGCTGAATAGTTCCTTGAGCGTATTGTATTGATGATATGTCCTTTGTGCCATTGTATTGGGTAATCAGACGTCTTGATCGCGTTATTCAAAGTCCAAACCCTTTTGATGAGTCACTGTGTTTTCACTAAATGTCTGAGTTAACCCCTTGCTGCCCAGCCCTATGCTGCTGACTGCAGTTTATCTTTTTGAAATTTATAGCTCCACTCATGGAGTCCAAACATGTCCATGAGTTTGAAATTGTGTTCCAAAAATTTCCCAATTTGAGGGGATTTTGATCCTACAGCATTCCCCAACATGGCGCTGACCCACCTTCCAGACCATTAGACCTTAGATTGATCTCATCAGAATTTTATGGACTTCTCAAACTCTTTGAATATTCAAGCAGCTTTCAATGCTGCAGATTGAAGAAAATCCCCATTAAAATATCAGTGAACATCCTGATTTACTTTAATTATATTGAAAGGCTCCCTAATATTCTGCACACAGGAAGATGCAAGTGAAGGTTGTTAATCCAAATTCCCAGAAACATGATAGGGTCCCCCTTGTCCTCACTTGTCACCCCACCATCCTCCGTATTCAAAGGATCATCCTCCGCCATTTCCGCCAACTCCAGCATGATGCCACCACCAAACACATCTTCCCTTCATCACCCCCCCCTCCGGCGGCATTCCGTAGGGATCGTTCCCTCCGTGACACCCTGGACCATTGGACCTTAGATTGATCTCATCAGAATTTTACGGACTTCTCAAACTCTTTTTACTGACTGAATAATAATATAACGTCCAGGCCGGTGGGCTCTGATAGAGAGAGAGAAAAACAGAAAAGCATTGGCAAAAGTTTTATTGTCAATCAGGCACATGTCAGTCCGGTGGCAAGTGCATAGTTCCCTCGGGTTGAATGAATATTTATTCCTATTTTATATGCATGCAGATTACATTAAAACAGGAGATACAGTATCAAGGGCAGCTAATGGAATTTGGATTAACAGCCTTCACTTGCATCTTCCTGTGTGCAGAATGTTAGGAAGGCTTTCAATATAATTAAAGTAAATCAGGATGTTCACTGATATTTTAATGGGGATTTTCTTCAATCAGCAGCATTGAAAGCTGCTTGAATATTCAATCAAAGTACAAAATGTTGACGTGCACAGTATGCATAACCGAGGTTTTCCACCCATGGTGGTTGACAGTGCCCTGAACCATGTCCAGCCTATCTCCCGCGCATCCACCCTCACACCTTCTTCTCCCTCCCAGAAACATGATAGGGTCCCGCTTGGTCCTCACTTGTCACCCCACCAGCTTCCGCATTCAAAGGATCATCCTCCGCCATTTCCGCCAACTCCAGCATGATGCCACCACCAAATACATCTTCCCTTCACCACCCCCGGCAGCATTCCGTAGGGATCATTTCCTCCGTGACACCCTGGTCCACTCCTCCATCACCCCATACACTTCAAACCCCTCCCACGGTACCTTCCCATGAAACCTCAGAAGATGCAACACCTGCCCTTTTACTTCCCCTCTACTCACCGTCCAAGGGCCCAAACACTCATTTCAAGTGAAGCAGCATTTCACTTGCACTTCCCTCAACATGGTCTACTGCATTCGTTGCTCCCAATGCGGTTTCCTCTACATTGGAGAGACCAAACGCAGACTGAGTGACCGCTTTGCAGAACACCTTCGGTCAGTCCACAAGCATTACCCAGACCTCCCTGCCGCTTGCTATTTCAACACTCCACCCTGCTCTCATGCCCACATGTCCATCCTTGGCTTGCTGCATTGTTCCAGTGAAGCTTAACGCAACCTGAAGGAACAGCACCTCATCTTCTGACTAGGCACTTTACAGCCTTCCGGACTGAATATTGAGTTCAACAATTTTATGTCATGAACTCTCTCCTCCATCCCCACCCCCTTTCTGATTTTCCCCCTCCTTTTTGTTTTTTCCAATAATTTATATAGAATTTTTCTTTTCCCACCTATTTCCATTATTTTTAAATGTATTGCCATCCATTGTTTTATCTCTACCTTTTAGCCTTTTTCGATTCCTTCACCCCACCCCACCCCAACCCCACTAGGGCTTTCTGTACCTTGCTTGTCCTGCTTTCTACCCTTAACCAGCACATTCCTTTAGATAATAACACCACCTTCAACACCTCTTTGTCCTTTTGTCTGTGACATCTTGTGGTTATCTCCACCTATCACTGGCCCTTTATCCAGCTCTTCTTGTCCCACCTTTCCCCCCCACCACCTTAAACCAGCTTATATTTCACCCCTTTTCTATTTTTCCTTAGTTCTGTTGAAGAGTCATGCGGACTCGAAACGTTAACTGTGTTCCTCTCCACAGATGCTACCAGACCTGCTGAGTTTTTCCAGCTATTTTTGTTTTTGTTTTGGATTTCCAGCATCCGTAGTTTTTTGCTTTTATCTAAAGCTATTATTTTGCTTGGACCTTTCAGGCTGGTGATCCCCTTTAAAATGCCTTCTGAGCTTTTGACCTCTGATTTATTTTGATCCGGCTGACTACATCCCCCTCTCTCTTCAGGTACCATGCCCTGAAAGGGCATTGGATCCATGGACTTCCCTGCGGGCCCATGGTTTTACTTGGCAAGATACTGCAGTGGTTTGCTTTTGCCTTCTGCAGCTGGCTGACCAGGAAACACTTCCAATCTTACCACCTGCCATAGGCGTATCAGAAGGGTTTACAGGTTGGTACTCAACCTGCTTGGATACTCTGTGAATGCACCTTCTTTGACCATCAAGTCCCAGAGCAGAACATACCCAGAGCTTTTGGTGAAGCCACTTACACCACTGCACCCGGGTAGGGATGCTACCACTGCGTCATAAGACATCCTCCCACTGACTTACGCATTGCTCTTAATTCAGACAAAACAATTTTGAATTAGCTACAAATGCAACTTTTCACCATTAAATTCCCTCTTTGTATTCTCCTTACGCTTTTTAATTTGAGTAATTATTCACTTTGACTTGCTTTAGCAGAAAACAATACTTGATTTTCATTCCCTCCCTCAGCACAGATGGGAGGGGAATCCGGGAGGAGTGCATGTTAAAATATAAAGAGGGAACAACTTGACTCTATTTTTGTCACTTTAAATCTCAACATACAGAAATTAGGCCTTTGACAAAGCTGCTAGAAGACATGTGGCGGGCTCCCAATTAACCTTGCAATGCAAAGTCGTGGCTTGATCACATAGATCCAATTAAGCTAAGTAAGAATGATACTTTTTGCATGAGCCCTCTGGGACTATTTTATTTCCCATTATGCAGGAAATAGGATGCACTTACCAAATGTGGCCATTATTTCTTGGAAGAAGGGCCATTAACAATCATTTCCCACCGCTGTGAAATACTGAGAATTTTCCGGCAGGGGCATGGGGTGGGAGGGGGTGGGGTAGGAACATAGGAACTTAGGGGCAGAAGTAGGCCATTCAGCCCTTTGAGCTTGCCCCACCATTTGATAAGATCATGGCTGATCTGGTTGTGGTCTCAACTCCACTTTCCTGTCTGCCCCCATATAACCCCTGACTCCCTTGTCTATCAAAAATCTATCCAACTCAGCCTTATGTAAGTTCAACGGCCCAGCCTCCACTGCTTTCTGACTGAGAGAGAAAAGAATAGAGAAAAGGGAAGGGGCGGGGGAAAAGGCTTGGGGCTGGAGATCAGTTAGCAGAATAATAACATTATCTCTTTGATTTATTCACCATCGAACAAGACACTTTTCAAACAGACACTTAGATTCCCTTCCCAGAATCAGCGGTGAAGCCACTTACACCGCTACACCACAATTCCCCTCCAGGCATCAGCACAGAGACAAGACAGTTTTTCCTCCACAGGTGTCAGTTCTTTCAGGCTGGGTTGTCCTCCTGCTGTGTCTGCATGCCTGGCTGCCCTGCACGATCTTCTTCTTTCCTCTGTCTTTTATTTTAAATTTAACATTGTTATAATGTTTTCAGGTACCCTTTCAGACTCTTTAAATATGGTAGGTTATTTCCCAAAGATGAATAGCCTCTTAAGATGTGCCCTTAGAAGCCGAGGGTGTTGTTAGCAAAAATGGCTGATACCATCTTAGCTGGCGGATATACGGCTGTTTAATCACTGGCTTGTAAATTGCTTGAATGATTAGTTGTTGCTAATTGTTTAGATTGCTGAGTCCTGAATCTAAGAGACAACTTGACTCTATCTTTGCCCTAAGGGCTGATTTTACTGCTCCCTGCCCTGCCCCTCTCCCACCATCTTTGTCATATGACTGATTGTTGGCTTTGAGCCTTCTGCCTTAAAGAACAGCAGCCAGGGAGCCTCGATGTTTGACAAATGGTTGACAGGCCGCAAGAGAAAAGCAGCAAATAACTTCACCTGATCCCCTTGGATCCTCCGGCATGAGGAGTTTGCAGGCGCGCCTGCCACCAGCTTCTTAGAGGGTTCCTGATTCTGGGTTTTCAAACCAATGTCTGGAAAGAAAGATGGAAGGGCTGAATATGGCCAACCCCAGCACATTTCCATGGGAACTTATTTCAACAAGTTTTATTTTCCACACTATGGAAATAAATGAAGCTAAAAAGAATAATGATGAAGTTAAGAATGAAACTGTTTAATATTGCTGTCAAGATGCACATTAGCAAGTGTCAGCTTGGCTTAACAGTAGGACTCTCAGATAGTTGATTCAAGCACTATTGCAGGACTTGAGTATAAGGCTGACTGGTGAATTGTTGAGGAAGTACATTGCTGTAGAAGGTTACCTGTTTCAGAAGTTAAACCAGAGCACTGACTGTGGTACATAGGAACATAGGACCTAGGACCAGTAGTCCATTTAGTCCTTCGAGCCAGCTCTGCCATTTGATAAGATCATGGCTGATCTGGTTGTGGTCTAAATTCCACTTTCCTGTCTAGCCCCATAACCCTTGACTCCCTTGTCTATCAAAGGTCTGTCTAACTCTGCCTTGCAAAAATTCAATGACCCAGCCTCTCCTGCTCTCAGGGGAAGAGAATTACAAATACTAGCAACCCTCTGAGAGAAATCATTTCTCCTCATTACAGTCTTAAAAAAGGGGGACCTCTTAGTCTTAAACTCTGTCCCCTGGTTTTACTCTCCCCCACTAGTGGAAACATCCACCCAGTATCTACTCTATCAAGTCCCCTCAGGATTTTATATGTTTGAATACAATCACATCTCAATCTTCTAAACTTCAACGGGTATAAGCCCAACCTGTTCAACCTTTCTTCGTAAAATAAGCCCAGGAATCAGTCAAGTGAACCTTCCCTGAACTGCTTCTAATGCATTCCATAAGACCATAAGACATAGGAGCAGAAATTAGGCCATTCGGCCCATTGAGTCTGCTCTGCCGTTCAATCATGGCTGATAAGTTTCTCAACCCCATTCTCCCGCCTTCTCCCTGTAACCTTTGATCCCCTTACCAATCAAGAACCTATCTATCTCGGTCTTAAATACACTCAATGACCTGGCCTCCACAGCCTTCTGTGGCAATTAATTCTATAGATTCACCACTCTCTGGCTAAAGAATTTTCTCCTCATCTCTGTTCTAAAAGGTCTTCCCTTTACTCTGAGGCTGTGCCCTCAGGTCCTAGTCTCTCCTACTAATGGAAACATCTTCCTCACATCCACTCTATCCAGGCCTTTTAGTATTCTGTAAGGTTCAATCAGATCCCCACTCATCCTTCTAAACTCCATCGAGTATAGACCCAGAGTCCTCAAACGTTCCTCATATGTTAAGCCTTTCATTCCTGGGATCATTCCCGTGAACCTCCTCTGGTCCCTCTCCAGGGCCAGCACATCCTTCCTGAGATACGGGGCCCAAAATTGCTCACAATATTCTAAATGTTCTCTGACCAGAGCCTTATAAAGCCTCAGCAGCACATCCCTGCTTTTATATTCTAGTCCTCTCGAAATAAATGCCAACATTGCATTTGCCTTCCTAACTACCGACTCAAGTTAACCTTAAGAGAATCCTGGACTAGGACTTGCAAGTCCCTTTGCATTCCAGATCTCTGAATTCTCTCCCCATTTAGAAAATAGCCTATGCCTCTATTCTTCCTGCCAAAGTGCATGACCTCACATTTGGCCATGTTGTATTCCATCTGCCACCTTCTTTGCCCATTCTCCTAACCTGTCCAAATCCTTCTGCAGCCTCCCCCCCTCCTCAATACTACCTGTCCCTCCACCTATCTTTGTATCATCTGCAAGCTTAGCCAGGATGCCCTCAGTTCCTTCATCTAGATCATTAATGTATAAAGTGAAAAGTTGTGGTCCCAACACTGACCCCTGTGGAACTCCACTGGTCACCAGCCACCATCCTGAGAAGGACCCCCTTATCCCCACTCTCTGCCTCCTGCCAGACAGCCAATCTATGCTAGTACCTTACCTCTAACACCATGGGTTCTTATCTTACTGAGCAGCGTCCTGTGCGGCACCTTGTCAAAGGCCTTCTGGAAGTCCAAGTAGATAACATCCATTGGCTCTCCTTTGTCTAACCTACTCATTACCTCCTCAAAGAATTCTAACAGTTTTGTCAGGCATGACCTCCCCTTGATGAAGCCATGCTGACTTTGCCCGATTTTACCATGCACTTCCAAGTATTCTGAAATCTCATCCTTAATAGTGGACTCTAAAATCTTACCAACTACCGAGGTCAGGCTAATCGGCCTGTAATTTCCCGTCTTTTGCCTCACTCACTTCTTAAACAGGGGGAGTTACATTAGCGATTTTCCAGTCCTCTAGGTCCCTCCCTGACTCCAGTGATTCCTGAAAGATCACCACTAATGCCTCCATTATCTCTTCAGCTATCTCCTTCAGAACTCTGGGGTGTAATCCATCTGGTCCAGGTGATTTATCCACCTTCAGACCTTCCAGTTTTCCTAGCACCTTCTCCTTGGTAATGGCCACCATACTTACCTCTGCCCCCTGACTCTCTTGAACATAGGGGATGTTACTCATGTCTTCCACCGTGAAGACTGAAGTACCAATTCAGTTCCTCTGCCATTTCTTTGTTCCCCACAGCTTTTTCCTCTCAAATTACAGGGTAAATTCTATCATATTATGGTCACTTCTTCCTAAGGGTTCCTTCACCTTAAGTTCCCTTAACAAATCTGCCTCATTACACATCACTAAATCTAGAATTGCCTGTTCCCTAGTGGGCTCCACCACAAGCTGCTCCAAAAAGCCATCTCGTAGACATTCCACAAATTCCTTTTCTTGGGATCCACTACCAATCTGATTTTCCCAGTCTACCTACATATTGAAATCCCCCATGATCACTGTAACCTTGCCTTTCTTACACTTTTTCTATCTCCTGGTGTATCTTGTGCCCCACATCCTGACTACTGTTCAGAGGCCTGTACATAACTTCCATTATGTTTTTTTTTACCTTTGCGGTTCCTCAACTCTACCCACACAGATTCTACATCATCTGACCCTACGTCATTTCTTGCTATCGATTTAATTTAATTTCTTACTAACAAAGCAACCCCACCCCCTCTGCCAACCTGACTATCTTTTCGATATCATATCTTTTTTTAAATAAGAAGACCAGAACTGTATACATTATTCCGGATGTGGTCTCGCTGCAGCAAAATTTTATCCTTTTATATCCCATTCCCCTTGTAATAAGCACCAACATTGCATTTGCATTCTTAATCACTTGCTATACCTGCATACTAACTTCTGTGAGCTATGTACCTTATCTCTCTGTATCACTGACCTTTGCAATCTCTCTCTATTTAAATAGCATACTTCTTCCTGCCAAAGTGGACAAGTTCACATTTTCCCACAACACACTCCAACTGCCATTTTTTTCCCACTCGCTTAACCTGCCTATATCCCATTGCAGATTTTTTGCCTCTTCTTGACAATTTACTTTCTTACTTATCTTCTGACATCAGCAAATTTAACTGCCATACATTTAGTCCCTTCATCCAAGTCAATTGATGCAGATTACAAATATTTGAGATCCCAGCACTGATCCCTGTGGCGCTCTACTAGTTACAGCTTGCCAACTGTAAAATGACCCATTTATGCCTAGTCTCTGCTTCCTATTGGCTAACCAATCCTTTATCCATGCAAATATGTTACCCTCTGCATCATGTTATCTTACCTTGTGTAGTAACCTTTTATGTGGTATCTTATCAAATGTCTTTTGGAAATCCAAGTACACCACATCTACCCTTTATTCATTTTGCTTGTTACTTCCTCAAAAACCCTAATAAATTAATTAAAAATGATTTCCCTTTCACAAAGCCATGTTGACTCTGCCTGATCAAATTATGATTTTCTAAGTATCCCGCTATAACCTCCCTAATAATAGATTCAAATAATTTCCCTATGACAGATATTAGGCTGACTGGCCTTGAATAAAGGTGTTACATTAGCTATTTTCCAATCCACAAGGACCCTTCCAGAATCTAAGGAATCTTGGAAGGTTAAAACCAATGTTTCTACTATTTCCGCAGCCATTTATTTTATGACCCTTGGATGCAGGCCATTTGGTCCTGGGGATTTGTCAGCTTTCAGGTCTAATAGTTTTCCTAACGTCTTTTCCCTAGTGATGGTGATTATTTTAAGTTCCTTCCTCCTGTTTACCTCTTTACTTTCAAATATCTTTGGGAAGTTTTCAAAGTCTTCTACAGTGAAGATGGACACAAAATACCTGTTCAACACATCTGCCATTTCTTTGTTTTGCATTATCAATTCCCTAGACTCACACTCTAGAGGACCAGCATTAGCTTTAGTTGCTCTTTTCCTATGTAAATACTTGCAAAAACTTTCACTGTCTGATATTATATTACTAGCTAGCTTTTTCTCATACTCTGCTTCCTCCCTCTATTATTTTCAATCATTCTTTGTTGGTTCTTAAAATCTGATCAATATTCTGATCTACCAATAATCTTTGCAGATTTGTGCAGTATTTTTTTTAATTTGATGCCATCCTTAACTTCCTTATTCAGCCATGGATGACGCATCCTTCTCAAGGAGTCTTTCTTTCTCACTGGGATAAACCTTTGCTGAGGGTTATTAAATATCTGCTTAAAAATCTGCCACTGCATCTCTACTGCCCTACTTTTGAACCTAGTTTTCCAGTTTGCTTTAGGTAGCTCTGCCTTCATACCCTTATAATTACCTTTATTCAGGTTTAAAACACTGGTCATAGATCCACAATTCTCTCCTTCAAACTGAACATGAAACTCTATCATATTATAATCACTGTCACCTAAAGGCTCCTTTACCATAAGGTTATTGATTAATCCTGTTTCATTGCTCATTGCCAGGTCCAGAATAGCCTTCCCCCTTGGCTCTAGACCACACTGTTCTAATAAATTGTCACAAATACACTCTATGAACTCATTTTCCAGGCTAGATTTGCCAATCTGATTTTTCCAATCCACATGTAGGTTAAAGTCACCTGCGATTATTACAGTACCATTCTTACATGCTCCATTTATCTCTTTCTGCATATTTTGTCCTACCATGCAATTGTTGTTAGGGGCTATAAATTACTCCCACAAATGACCTCTTCCTATTTCTTATCTCTACCCAAACTGATTCTACATATTTCTCTTTCAAGCTAAGGTCATCTCTCACTGCTGCTCTAAAGACATCTTTAATTAGCAGAGCTACCTCACCACCTTTTGTTAGCTTCTTATCTTTTCAAAATGTAAAATGCCCTTCAATATTCAGGCCCCAGCCTTGTTCACCCTGCAACCATGTCTCTGTAATGGCTATCAGGTCATATACATTTATTTCTGCATTAACAATTCATCCCTTTTGTCTTTTGACCATTGTTGCAATCTCTGGCCTTAAGTTTGTACTCTCTGCTCCTTCCTACCACACTTTGATTATCTTTAACTGAATCACTGCACTGCTCTATTACAGTGCTGTTACCCCTTGATTTACTATAACTCACCTCACATGATCTCTTTCCCCCACTATTTAGTTTAAAGCCTTCTCTACCATTCTAGTTATACCACTCACCAGAGCTCTGACCCCAGCATGGCTTAGGTAAAGACCATCCCAACAATATGGCTCCCACTTTCACCAGCATTGGTGCTGGTGCCCATTCGAAACCCATTTCCCATGCATCAGCTTTTGAGCCACACATTCATCTCTCTAATATTATTTACCCTGTGCCTATTTGCTTGTGGCTCAGGTAATAATCCAGAGAATATTACCTTTGTGGTTCTGCTTTTTAAGTTATCCACTAGCTATTCATAATCCTTGAGCAAAATCTCCTTCCTTGTCCTATCTATGCCATTCATACCCAAGTGGACCACGACCACGGGATCTTCCCTTTCCCACTGTTAGCTGCTCTCCAAACCGAGCAGCTGTCCATAATCCTTGTACCAGGTAGGCAACACAGCTGTCAGAGCTCACACTCTCAGCTGCAGAGAATTGTGTCAATCCCCCTGACAATGCTGTCCGCTGCTACCATACATTACTATTAACTCCCCCCTCTGAAAGGTTTCCTGTGCCATGGTCAGTTCACTCATTCACCTTGCAGTCCCCGCTTTCATCCATACAAGCTGCAAGAACCTCAAACCTTTTGGGCAATTGCAAACGCGGAGGCTCCTGCACTTCTGTCTTCTCGAACTCCTTGCCTGCCTCACTCACAGGTCACACCCTCCTATCCAAATCAGTCGACCTAGTCCTAAGAAGTGTGACCACCTTCTGGGATAAAATGCCCAGGTAGCTTTCCCCTCCCTGATGTATCACAGTTTTCGCTGCTTAATGGCTCAGAGCCAAAGCTACAGATATATTTGCCTTGGATCGCACGAGTGTCCAGAAGCTTCTGCATTCTGCAGTTGCAACACATCACCTGCCCTGCCATCTTTATTATGTCTTAATGTGTCCTAATATAGATCTATTAGTTATAATTGGATTTATTAATTATAATTAATTAAGAAAATTAATGTCTTAATTAATTAATTTGCTTAATTAATTATAATTAATAAATCCGATTATAACTAATAGCTTTATATTAGGACACATTATTACTACTAATAAAACCTTACAATCACTAATAAATTACCTGAGCTTTGAAAAGTAAACAAAAAAATCATCAACCAATCACTTATCTGGTTAAAAGATCCCTGGCAATTATCTTACAAATGAAAGGCAAATTCGTTGTTCATTTGCTGTTTATGGCACACAGCTGTGCACAAATTGGTTCTTGTGTTTAAGATCAAGCAATAGTAATTCAACTTCAAAAACAAATTAATTGGCTATGAAGTGCTTTACAATGTAAACAGCTCTATAAAAAAATGCAACTCTTTATTTTAAGTCTTATTCCTAACACTTCAAAAAACAAAGCTCCCTCATTTGCACTGCTATCAGCAGAATAAAGAAACAAAGCAGTAAATGCTAATCCCGAAGCCATGGTCCATGGCTTTCCTTGTACTATAGTTTCTTTCCCCTGCTGAGTGGCTCAATGGATAGTGCTCTCACCTTCTTGATTAAAAGGACTTGACCACATTGCTGTTTGTGTAACTCAACTGTGAGCAAATATGCTGCCATGTTTCCCACGCTACACAAGTGACTACATTGTGTAAATGTTTTATTAGAGGTAAAGCGCTTAGGGACATCTTAAAAGGTGGTTTATTAATGCAAGACCTTGTTTCTTTTCTAGTCTAACATATTGCATTCACTGTTCACAGAGCCATCTCTACGTTGGGAAGACCAAACATAGGTTGACTGACCAGATTTTGAGGATCACGTCCCTATAGCTTCAATTCAGCCTCCCATTACGGACTCTGATCCTTACGTCTTTGGCCATCTAGGTCATTCAAATCAATTTCAAAGTAAGAAATATTTAATCTTTTTCCTAGGAACTCTTCAACCTGCTGTTCAGAATATTGGCTGTAGTCCCTTTCTTCTGTCCCCCTTCTCCATTTTGGAGTAGGTGGATAGAAGCAAGATGGTAGGGGTCATGGGTTTGGAAGGTGCTGTCTGCTCCATCTAATAGTCCTTTGCTTTTGGCTCTGAAGAAGGGTCATATGGACTCGAAACGTTAACTCTGTTTCTCTCTCCACAGATGCTGCCAGTCCTGCTTTTCTGTTTTTGTTTCAGATTTCAAACATCTGTGGTATTTTGCTTTTCTCTATTTTGGAGATTGTTTTTGTGTCCTTTCAACAACAGTACAGCTTGCATTTATATAGTGACCTCAAGGGAGTGAAACAGCCCAAGATCCTTCACAGGGGTACAAACAGACAAAAATCTAATACCAAAACATGCAGGTTAATATTAGGACAGGTGGTCAAAAGCTTGGTCAAAAAGGTAGATTTTGAGGGGCATCTTAAAGTCAGAGAGAGAGGGGGAGAGAGAAAGCAAGGTTTAGGGAAGGAATTCCTGAGGTTCGAGCCTAGGTAACTAAAAACATGCTCACCAGCCGGGCATCTTACTCAGCTATTTTCACACACTTTCTTAAAATTCATTTTGATGGGATGTGGGCATCACTGGCTGGGCCAGCATTTATTGCCCACTCTTATTTGCCCTTGAGAAGGTGGTGATGAGCTGCCTTCTTAAACCACTGCAGTCCTTGTGGTGTAGGTACACCCACAATGCTGTTAGGAAGGGAGTTCCAGGATTTTGACCCAGCGACAGTGAAGTGCAGCGATATATTTCCAAGTCAGGATGGTGAGTGACTTGGAGGGGAACTTCCAGGTGGTGGTGTCCACATCTATCTGCTGCCCTTGTCCTTCTAGGTGGTTGGGGTAATGGCTTTTGAAGGTATTGTCTGTTTTATCTAATAATCTTTTGCTTTTGGACGGAAATCTTTGTATTTCAGCCAGTAATATTTTTCAAAAAAAAATATATTAATAGATTTAGACTCATTAACTGCCTCTGACATCAACCAGTAAATGGGTTATTTAATTTACATTTTGCTCTTTTTGCCCTTTACCTTGTTCGGTCTTGTGAAGGGCTTTGTTTCTTTCTAAACTACCAATTCTGATAAAGGTTCTCTCTCCTGAAACATCAAACCTTATTCCACTCTGTTCATAAGAGGAAGTTAAATCAAAGATTAGAAAGGCCCAATTAGTCCATCAAAGTACATCTTCTTCCGTCAGAGCTTCCAGCTATATTGCAAATATTCCAAATGTTTTGCCCTCCACCACAGTGTCTGGCAGATAAACATTTCATCCTTTTGAGTGCAAGAGTTCACCCTCACATCTCTTTTAAATCTTTGATTTAATTGATTCCCAGTCAAAATCACCATGGGAACGAACACTGCAACTGTAAAATAGTTCAATTAAATTCCACCGTTTAAAGTTTTCAAAAGTATTTACCCTAATCTTTCTCTACGTTTCTTTAAACACAGATATCAATGCTAGAGTATCATTATAAAGCACCAACGGCAATAGGATGGCAGCAGTTTAAGCAAGATCCTCGGCACCACTTTCTCAGAGCATCTAGGAAAGGACAATAAACACGCACTTGCCAAAATCACCAACAGCCCAAGCACAGAAATTCACCCCTGCTGGAATTTCTGGTTTACAGAGGAAATGTAAAACGCTGGAAGCACACAGCAGTTTAATCTGTACCTGAGTGGGAATGCGAGCATAAATGATACAGAATCACAGCACAGGAGGAGGCCATTTGGCCTATCATGCCCATGTTGCCCCTTTCTGAGAGCTAACTAATGGGGCCCGGTCACCTGCTTGTACCCCCATAGCTCTGCAAGGCGTCCTGGAGCAATGGATAACTGAAGGGGAGTGCAAGATTAAAATGGGGCAGAATCTTCTGCCTGTTGGGCAGGCCGGTCAGGAGTGGGCGTGGGCAGGCGTGGAGCCGATCGCCGCCCGCGGTCCGCTGCGCGCCACCATTTTATAGAGCTGCCTCGGGAGATAAAGTTCGTATTGAAATTTTGAAACAAAGAGATTTAAAAAAATATTCAGACAGGTCCCCACAAGTGCCAGTGTCACATGAGCTGGGACATGTTTATGAAGTGAGCACAATTTATTTATTAATTTAATAAAAGCCTTCATGAAGCCTCATATGTCCGTGGGTGAGGTTTCATGAAAAACACGAAGGCCACTTGGGCCCTTTGCCTGCCCGCCAACCTTAAGGTTCAGAATTAGTTTAGTTAGTTTATTAATGGCCTTGACAGGCCTTTAACAGTTCGGCGGGCGCGCAGCCGCCTTCTCTCGCGCCCGCCGCACGGAAGATCGGAATGACGCGCGGTGATGTTGGGATGCAGCTGACATCACCGCGCATCATTTTACACGTCAGTGTGTCAGGCCCGCTCCCTCACACTGATAGGAAAATTCTGCCCATGAGTTCTCATGAAAACATTGACCCATCTTTTATTTTTCCCAGAGACTCACTGACCTGCAATGCATAATTTCTACTACTGACTTCCAAAAATTTGTGATTTCTTTTCACTAACTGGGCATACTAAACAAGGCCTTCAGCGTCTAGCTGCCTGCATGTACAATAAGCACCCAGGAATAAAATAGTTACACCCAGCCTAAATGGGTGTTTTATGCAAAAGCATAATCAAATCTGATATTCAGTCCAGATGTTTAACACAACAACATCAAGTCAAGTGATGGATAATAAGGCGTGTTTATTTTTAGTACCTCGGCTTTAACTTTGCTGAAATCATTGCCTTTACCAACACAATGAAACGTCAAATCCTCTTGTCTCTATTTAGTCAATTCAATGCAAGGAACTTGTTTGAAACGAAACTCACAGCTGTTCACGGTCCTTGGTTATTGTTGTGTAAACTCAGCTGGACTATAAAAATAACAGCCACCCAATGCATTAACTACCAGCTGGTCACAGATCCATTTAAAATGCATGTGCTGAAGCCCTGATTAGAACGAGTGGAAAGTGAAAGCATAGTGTCAGTTTATCTCTGCCGACAGGACTCTGCATCTCTGGGACAACATGCTGTGGGTTTAAATCCTGATTTAGGATTTGAGCAAGGAAATTATTCTTAAGATTTTGAACATGGAACTGAAACATATACAATAATGAAACCCGATGCCCTACTGGCTGGATAAGCAGATATTGCTTGTTCCTCGAACGTCGTGGTATCAGATGGCTGTGTCCACTATCAGCTACACTGCTGTAATATGGATATTCCTCAGTCCAAAGTGGAAGGAGCAGATTTGATGGGCCAAACTGCAATTTCCCATTCTATGACCTTGTGTATTTTTAAACTTTGTGTTACTGAAATCTTTACATATAATGCCACATAGAAAACAAAAATCATTTATTTATATAGCAAAACAACTCCAGCTTGTACTTATATCATCTTTTACATTAAAAAAAGTCTAAAGGCACTTCACAGGAGTATTATAAACCAAAATTTGACACTGAGTGGCACAGGCCAATATTAGGACAGATGACTGAAAGCTTGGTCAAAGGGTTAAGTTTTAAGGAGCATCTTAAAGGGAGAAAGTGAGGTAGAGAGTGAAGAGATTTAGAGAGGAAATTCCAGATAAGCTAAGCGAGCCTTGGCAGCTGAAGGCATGGCCACCAATGGTGGAGTGATTAAAATCAGGATGCACAAGTCTTTCATAACCTCAGAACACCCCAAAGCTCTTTATAACCAACCAAATGCCTTTGAAATATAGTCGCTGCTGTAAATAGCTAAAACTAATGCATATTTTTCCCACAACTGTTCTTCAGATATCGGTGATGTTGGCAAATTCCTGTTTATTGCCCATCTCATAATTAATCCTGAAAACGTGGTGCTGGGCCACAAGTAGTCCTTGAACCTAGTAGTCCTTATAGTGATGATGCCCTTGTGCTATTGTTGGGTAGGACATTCCAGGATTTTAGACCAGCGACAATGAAGAACCGCTGATACATGTTCACATCAGAATGGAGGGACTTGGTGGGGAATTTCTATGTGATAACATTGCCATGATTGTCCTTCTCAGTGGGGGAGAGGTTCCTGGTGCTGGGAGATGCCGCTGAAATAAGATTGGTGAGGTGCAGCAGTCTATCCCCGACATTTTAAAATACTCCAGCCATTGCACGCGGGTGGTGCAGCGATTGGGGATTAAGCCCAGTGGCAAAATTCTTGACTGTTTTGTAGTTTGCAGGTGCAGGGTAAAGTATTTTATCACAATCCTGATTTTCTAATACTAATACTTCTATTATTTGGCATTATCCAGGGAGAAGAGAAGCTGAATGGCCTAATATTGCTCCTACATCTTATGGTTTAACCATCACCCCTTAACATTCAAGGGCATTACCATCAATGAATCCCCAATTATCAACATCCTGGGGGTTACCATTGACCATGGACTAGCCATATAAATACTGTGGCTACAAGAGCAGGTCAGAGACTAGGAATCCTGTGGCAAGTAACTCACCTCCTGATTCCCCAAAGCCCATCCACCATATACAAGGCACATGTCAGGAGGGTAATTGAATTCTCTCCACTTGCCTGGATGAGTGCAGCTCCAACAACACTTAGAAGCTTGACACCATCGAGGACAAAGCAACCCACTTGATTGGCACCCTATCCACAAATATTCACTCCCTCCACTACCGACGCATGGTGGCAGCAGTGTGTACCATCTACAAGACGCACTGCAGGAATTCACCAAGGCTCCTTCTAATCCTACGACCACTACTGTCTAGAAGGCCAAGGGCAGTGAATATATGGGCCAGGATTTTGCGGTTGGCAAGTTGGGGGGGGTGGGGGGTGGCGGGGTTCACTCGCCGATGCTTAAAATGACATAAGATGACTTCGGGTGGAACACCTGGCGTCACCGCGCCCCATTTAAATTTTCAGGTGGGCAGGGGCTCAGCAGAATCAGCTGTGTGCCCGCCGACCTGTCAATGGCCAATTGAGGCCATTGACAAACTCATTAAAGTAATTAGTGGTCCTGCCTTTCCAACCTTAAGGTTGTCGGGCAGGCTGGGAGCCCTGGCGGGCATTAGAAAAAGTATGAAACCTCATCCACGGCCAGGATGAGGTTTCATGTAGGTTTTTAAAAATGTAATAAAAGTGTCTTTGAAAGTGACAATGTCACATGAGGGGACATATCAGGATTTCTTTTCTATTTTTAAGATTTTTTAGTGTGGAGCCAATCTCCCTGAGGCAGCACTTAGCCTCAGGGAGATAAGTACGCTCTTTTGTGCGCATGCGCAAAGAGCGCTCTTTCAGCTCAGAGAATTCCCCCCCCCCCCACCACCACTCGCACAGGGAGTGCATAGCTGGCCTTAATTGGCCCACCCATGTAAAATGGCAGCACGCCCCCAATCAGGGGTGCCGATCGGAGACGCGCCTCCATGCGCCCGGTCCTAAACTTCCCCCCCCAATAGGGGGAAAATTCTGCCCATGGGAACACCACCACCTGGAAGCTGCCCTCCTCAAGCCACTCACCATCCTGACTTGGAAATATGTCGCGGTTCCTTCACTGTCGCTGGGTCAAAATCCTGAAACTCCCTTCCTAACAGCACTGTGGGTGTACCTACACCACACGGACTGCAGCCGCTCAAGAAGGCAGCTCATTGTCACCTTCTCAAGGGCAGTTGGGAATGGGCAATAAATGCTGGCCCAGCCAGAGAAGCCCACATCCCACGAATGAATTTAAAAAAAAACACAGGATGTGGCACTTACACTTAGAACATTAACCTAATTAATTAATCTAGTTTCCCAGAACAAAGGCAACCAATCTCTTTGAAGTAGGGAAGCAAATGCCCTGATTCTAGCTTCATTTTAGAAGTGTAACACACATGCCTTTTCAATGCACTGAAAAATAAAATGGTACAGGATATCATGAACTGGGGCAGTGGTGTGCTAAATGTATGTCATCAAAATAGGATTTACTATTGTTTACTGACTGTAATTTCTTTATTATTTTTACATAAATATTAATTTTCTGTTTGGCAGACAACCATAGGGCATCATTACCCTTTAATATCATGCAATACCTTATGCATTATTATCTTATAATCACGGCTTTATTTCTTTGCAAGGATTGACCCTATTAGAGTGTTGGATACGCTGATGTTTCATTTCAATAATAGGATTGCTCATGCAATATAGCAGTCATTTGCAAGTGAATTGGTGGCAGCTGATATAGCTCAAACTTCCATAAGTTTAAGAAGTCAGAGTGCCAATGAGAACAGGAGCATGTGTTCAGATGCTCCAAAAAGGTAGAGCTACACAGAAGGGGAGAGTGAGGCTGAACATAAGTCTAGTGTTTATGGTATCTACAGTGTCACTGTTCAGTTATTTTCAATCCTGCAGACCTCAATAATCAGCTAGACCTGATTCTGTAGGGAAATGGACTACAACATTTGCTCATTGCCTGAAGCCAACAAGAAATTGGCGATGGGTTAGTGAATTTGAAGCATAGGCCTCCTATTGATTGGCAATTCACCATTTGGGGAAGAGGGAAAATTGGGCATCAGTAAGGCAACTTGCATTTTTTAAAGAGCAGGTGCCCTTCGACTACTGCAAGCTAGGGCAAAGAAAAATGGCAAGCTGCATAAAGCATATTCCAATTGTCTGATGCTATGCTGGTACAGCAAGTCACCAAGAGGAAGTAGCAGCAATTTCCTCTGATGACAGAGTTTTGCTTGGATGGCAACAGTGGTGAGAGCAGGTGAAAGCCAAGAGCATTGAACCCATGACCTGGTGACAGTGGAAGAAGAAATTCAATGATCTCAATAGAGTTACTAAGGTAAAACTCTACTCACATCACTCCTGTGAGATATTGAGGAGTGCTGCATTGTGAGGGGTGCCTTCTTTCAGATGCAGTCTTAAATTGACACTCAACCCTATCAGGTGGTTGACATAGACTCGATGGGCCAAAGGGCCTCCTTCTGTGCCATAATCACTCTATGGCTAAAAGACTTCATCGTACTTTTTTGAAGAAGAGCAGAATTACCCCAGTGTCCTGACTGATATTTTAGATGCTATATAAATGCAAGTGGCCCTTTACCTTTCTTAGCCCCACACCGCCTGTAGCCCCCAGCACTAACGAGCCTCCCTGCTCTATTTCTCAATAGCCTCCTCCAGTTGCAACACCAAACGTCCCTCAGCTTTCTTTTGCTGCCATTAGCAAACGCGGCACGTGCTACTGTCCTCATGATTGCTCTTCTCACCTCTCACTTCCTCATGCCTGTGCCCTGTTCCACAAAGATGGTAACAGGGAACTGGAGTGACTGGGAAGAAGGAGACCATTCATCCATTGGAAGGGGCCAGCATGGATGTTGCGGCCATGGGATGTATCAGGAATGTTACAACGGGCGAGGCTGGAGGGCATATTCTGTTGGGAGTTCAGCCGTCGTGCACTCTTGTTTTCTCACTGAAATCTATCTCGAACACAGGCTGCCCGACAAAGCGACACAGGCTCTCATTTCTCCCTATATACCCTTTTCACTAAGTGCTAAGCCTTGGGGTGGGGGAGATATGTGAAGCAATAATGGGCTGCATTTTATGTGTCACAGTCAGACATGTTTCCGGTGAGGGGGGCACGTAAAATAGGATGGGTGCTAACCCCATCGCGTTCCCGATCACTGTTGAGCTCACCCATGAAATTGCCAGTCCCCCGCCATATTTAAATAAATAATCAAAAGTCAATTAGGCTTGTTACCAAGCCAACAGACCCTATTAATACGCGGCCCACGCCATAAACCGTTTGGCGTGGCGGCCAGGAGGGAGCTAAAATGTGACCAGGTCTACACGGCAGACATCCAAAGAATTCCGCTTGAAAGACCCAGATCCAGGTTACAGTTTGATCCATCCACAATGAGTGTTTTGGTGGGGCCCAACAAGTGGGTTAATTTTGGCCCAAATTCCCAGCTTTTTGTGCTAGTGTCGTGCACCATTCACATAGTAATGAATAGATCTTCCCCTGACTCCACAAATGTTAGCTGGGTTAATGAACAAGGTTCCATACTGAAGCCTTTCCAGCTTTTATACCAGGATGTTTTTTTTTAATTCTCTCATAGAATGTGGGCATCACTGGCAAGGCCAGCATTTGTCGTCCAAACATAATTCCTTAAACTGAGTAGCTTGCTCAGCCATTTCAGAGGGCAGTTAAGAGTGAGCCAGAAGCCACTTTGCCATGGTTTTGGAGTCACGTAGTAGGGTGGCAGATTTCCTTCCTTAAAGTGAAGCAGTTGGGTTTTTATGACAACTGACGATAGCTTCATGCTCACCATTACTGAAACTAGTTTTTCAACTCCAGATTTTTTTTTAATTGAAATGCTGCACTTTCTGTGGTGGGATTTGAACCCATGTCCCCAGACCGTTAGCCTGGGCTTCTAGATTACTAGCAACATTATCACTGTGCTTCCATCTACCCCTGTGTGCCCCTGCAGTTTCTACCCCTTTGGATTGTCAGTACCCTGGCCTCTTGACTTGGTTTTCTCTGCCCGACCCCAACTCTTGTTTTAGTTAGTTCCTTTATTTCCTTCACCTTCTCATTCTAATGAAAGGTCTCCAAAATTTTATTTCATATTTTCTTTTTGGCTTGCTAATTGATATACTGTACATGAACAGCATTTTCTTTTTTAAAATTCCCTCTTAAAACGACTCTATCTTTGATCCTGTTCTGCAAATACCTCATCTTGTATCCAGGCTGCTATTTGCACTTGTCTGCAACTATTAAAAGAACATCTGTAATTCAAGTGCTCCAAACTGCAATTTAACCAGAGTCAACTGTTGTACTTAAAGTGCATAGCAGGCTTGTAACATAGTCCCAGATTGAGTAGGAGGGCCAGAGCATCACCTGTTCTTCCTAATGCCTCTTGACTGGCTGCCAGTGTACATTATATCACTTTGTTGTATCTCTTCACCTCTGATTTATGATAAAAGCAGAAAATAAGGGTCTTGTCAATTTGGAGCAGGGTAAAGGTTGTCTTTGTGAAGAAAGGCACATGGCTCAAGTCTTTTATCCCTCTCCTGAAACCTGCTGAGTACATTCACGTGAAACCACTCAGAGTTTTGAGTTTTATAAATAAATTCAGTAACTGAAGTAAAAATTCTATTGAGATTCATCCTTCTGTTTTTGCCCACCTAAGGCTGAGGTGTAGTTCCACAGACCCTCTCCCACTCCTCTGTCCTCACACATTCCCCTCCCTCCCAGAACCATGATAGGGTCCCCCTTGTCCTCATTTTTCACCTCACCAGCCTCTGCATTCAAAGCATCATCCTCCACCATTTCTGACAAATCCAGCATGATCCCACCACCAAACACATCTTCCCCACCACCCCCCCACCCCCCACCCCGCCGTCAGCATTCTGTAGGGACTGTTCCCCATGGGATCACCTGGTCCACTCCTCCATCATCCCCAACATCTCCCCTTCTCATGGCATCTTCCCATGCAATAGCAGAAGGTGCAACACCTGCCCCTTTATCTCCTCCCCCCTCACCCAAGGGCCAGAACACTCCTTT
This sequence comes from Carcharodon carcharias, assembly GCF_017639515.1. Taxonomy (NCBI): domain Eukaryota; kingdom Metazoa; phylum Chordata; class Chondrichthyes; order Lamniformes; family Lamnidae; genus Carcharodon; species Carcharodon carcharias. The sequence continues at coordinate 241,940,172 of NC_054467.1, read as the reverse complement.
CAAGTGTCACAGTGTTTCACTTGCACCTCCTTCAATTTGGTCTACTGCATTCGCTGCTCCTAATGTGGTCACCTCTACATTGGGGAACAAAAAACAAAGAACAAAGAAAAGTACAGCACAAGAACAGGCCGTTCGGCCCCCCAAGCCTGCGCCGATCATATAGCCCGTCAACTAAAACATTTTGCACTTCCGGGGTCCGTATCCCTCTATTCCCATCCTATTCATGTATTTGTCAAGCTGCCTCTTAAACACCACTATTGCACCTGCTTCCACCACCTCCTCTAGCAGCGAATTCCAGACACGCACTAACCTCTGTGTAAAAAACTTACCCCGCACATCTCCTCTATAGTTTCCTCCTCTCACCTTAAATCTATGTCCCCTAGTAATTGACACATCCACCCTGGGAAAAAGCTTCTGACTATCTACTCTGTCCATGCCACTCATAATTTTGTAAACTTCTATCAAGTCGCCCCTCAATCCTCGTTGCTCTAGTGAGAACAATCCGAGTTTCTCCAACCTCTCCTCTCCTGGGGAGACCAAACACAGACTGGGTGACCACTTTACGGAACACCTTCGGTTTGTCCATAAGCATGACCCAGACCTCCTTGTCACTTGCCATTTCAACACCCCACCCTGCTCTCAGGCCCACATGTCTGTCCTTGGCCTGCTGCAATGTTCCAGTGAAGCTCAACGCAAACTGGGGGAACAGCACCTCATCTTCCGATTTAGACACTTCACACTGTACAGACTTAACACTGAGTTTAGCAACTTCAGACCATGAACCCTCTCCTCCATCTTCCTTTTTTAACCCCACTGTTTTATCCCCCCCTTTTTATCCTTTTTCTATCCTTTTTTCCCCAACCACTGCCCCTTCCCCCACTCTGCACCCCCCAAAAGGGCTATCTGTCACTTGTTCTATGATGTTCTTTCAGAGTGCTGACCCTTGTTCTACTATTCACACATTCTGATTTCTTGTCTTTATGCCACTATCAGCACCCTCTTTAGCCCTTATCACGATCATGAACGTTCCCTTTGTCGTGTCCATGACATGTTTGTCCATCTCTCCTTAGCCCCCACCTATCCCTGACCTGCTATCCAGCTTCACCCCCCCCTTAAACAGTATAAAATCCATCACATTTCCACTTCTCTTTAGCTCTGAAGAAGAGTCATACAGCCTCGAAACGTTAACTCTTGTTTCTTTCTCCACAGACCTGCTGAGTTTTTTCAGCATTTTCTGTTTTTATTTTTATTTCAGATTTCCAGCATCCGCAGTAGTTTGCTTTCACCGCTTGGTTTTTGTTAGATAAGGGCATTGGCAACTTGCATTTATATAGCACTTTAACATCGTTGAGCATTATCAAACAAAGTTAGACACTGGGATTACGGACTAAAGAAGAGTAGATGAAGCATGATCTAATTGAACGGTGGAAGAATGTCAAGAGGCTGAAAGGCCTACTCTATCTGCCTCTGTTATCTAGTCTCACACCAGATAGGATTGGGCGGGGGGAGGTAGCAGAGAAGGTCCAGCAGCAAATGATCCCTGATGCCTTTCATGCCTCAACATGATTTTCACTCCCTCCGCTGGCCACCCTTTCCCAGCTTGTCACCAGGAAATACTGGGAAAGTAGGACCCAGCCAATTTTTCCTCCTATCGACCCCTCAAACCCCTAACAGCCATCAGAGCCTTTGGGGTCGCCCATAGATAAGAGCAAAAAGACCCAGATGGAAGGAGGGGCCTATTCTCCCTTTCATTATTTACCCAATCCTTTACCCACGACCAGCCTCAGCCCTTTTGAAGACCCCCATGCCTCCTTTAACCCGGTCGTGGTGGTCCTACTGCAGTCCACTCAGATTTCTGCAGATCCTTTGGGAGTCCACCATGCATAGATAATGACACCCGGCTAAGGAATTGGAGCAGGTAATGGGTTGGCAGGAGCAAGCCCCTCCCCCAAGCCTAGCTGTAAGGACAAATTAAGAAAAATCTAGCCATGGTTGTTGCTGGGCAGTTCTACTTGATCATATTGATGGGGCATCACCACTGTGCCTCTCCTGTCCATGCTCATGTCGATAAGCTTCCAGCAGTCGTCAATGAAGGAGAGAGCATTACCGATTTTCCATACTCCTAAGCCCATCGACAATAAGCTAAATTATAGCACCCTTTAATGATCACCCTAAATTGAATCAGGGGAACTTCAGTTATCAGATCCATATAGTTAGGGTCCGCACCAGTTAGTATATGTAGCAATAAGTCACTGGGATATTCAATTTAGTTTGTAAATTAAAGAATAATGAAACCTTTTCCATTTATATTTTTCCAATCCCTGGAGTTCAATTATTTTTTGAATTGTTGAAATCCAACTATTTCTTTGGTCACTTGATCTGTTCACACATGCAGAGCAAGAAGATTAATATGCTTTCAGTGGGAAAAGTTTCATTGACCTTGTCACCAAAAAAAAATTGATTTTGATTTGCTCCTACATTTCTATTTTAATAAAAGCTATATTCTGTAGTTTAGGAAGATTGCACATCTGCACCTTATAATTATTGCATTTTTCACGGAAATTAGCTTTCGGACAAGGCCACCCCTTCCTGACGAGCCTGTCCTATTCAATTTGCACTGCAGCAATTCCAGGCACTATAGCAGACAGCCCAGTGTTTGAAATCAATACCAACATTACCACTTCAGCAGCGGCTGTGGGCCCTGCCATTATAAAATGTAATCAGTTCATTAATCTTTAGAATCTAAAATTACTCTAGCTCCTGCAAAATAATTAATTCATATTTGAGGCTTACATAGGCCTACGTGTGGAGCAGGAGCTGTTGTGAAGCTGGGAAACCCGGAAGAACGGGTTTCCTGAATGTCCTGCAGAACTTAACTCCGGAGCTCCTTTGAGTGGGATTCTCGAACGTCCTCATTAACAAAAACAGAATTACCTGGAAAAACTCAGCAGGTCTGGCAGCATCGGCGGAGAAGAAAAGAGTTGACGTTTCGAGTCCTCATGACCCTTCGACAGAGGACTCGAAACGTCAACTCTTTTCTTCTCCGCCGATGCTGCCAGACCTGCTGAGTTTTTCCAGGTAATTCTGTTTTTGTTTTGGATTTCCAGCATCCGCAGTTTTTTTGTTTTTGTCCTCATTAACAGGCTGGAGGCCATTCAGGTGTAAAGGCTGCTTCACAAGGCTGAAGTCTAAGAAAGCAGCTTGGGGGAGAGAGAGAGAGAGAGAGAGAGAGGAAGATGGTGAGGGAGCGGGAAAGGATGGGAAAGGAAGGGAAAGGAAGGGAAAGGGGGGTGGGTCTGAATCATGGGAAGGGGGGCTGCTCGGGGGAAGCGGGTACTGGGGTGGAGGGAAGGGGATGCTAGGTGTGGGGAGCAGTGTGGTAGGAGTCGCTGGGGGGAAGGGGGTGCTGGTGTGGGGAAAGGGCTGCTGGGGCGGGGGGAGTAAGGTGTTGGGGTGGGGGGGTGATGCTAGGGGAAAGGGGGTGCTGGGGCAGGGGAAAAGGGTGCTGGGTGGGGGGAAGGGTGCTGTGGTGGGGGGTGCTGGGGTGGGGTAGGGGGTGTTGGGGTGGTGGGAAGGGTGCTGGGGTGGGGGGTGCTGGGGGGGAAGGGGGAAGAGGGAAGGGGGAACGGGGTGGGGGAAGGTTCTGGATCACAAAGGGGTCCTGATCACAAGGCGATGGTGGTTCTGTTTGCAGGGCATCCTGATCATGGTAAGTGGTCTGAAAGTGCTCAGGGGTTTACTGACCATGGAGGCGGAGGGGTCCAATGGTGGTCCATGGGTCTCACTCACAGTGTGGGGCTCCATTGAAGATTGGGGCAGAGAAGTTGTTACATGGCGGGTGGAGTGAGGGGATTACCGGGGTGGTGGGGGGGGGGTAATCTCATTGAGCCTGGAGAAAGCACTGCTGCTCCTCGTGTCCTACAAGCAATAGAATAAAAGCATTTACCTCATAGATTCAATTCTTCTCACCTTCTTTAATCTATCCAGTTTCTTGATACTCAGAAAACATGGCCACTTGCAGTTAAAAATAGAATTGCAGTTAAAATGAAAACACACAGCCTCATTATAATAGTATTCCCTTCTCTCTCATATGTATTTCCCCTTAAATGTGCTATTCACCTGAAATATTTGTGATAGCAAGTTCCACATTTCAGGTACTCTCTGGGCAAAGATGTTTTCCTTCATGCTTGTTCTTACTTGCTGGGAGTTTTTCGGTTTGTTTTGTGTGACATCTTTGGTAATTTGTAGCACTCCTGTCATAAACAGAATGAGGAACAGCTTCTTTTTGTGAAAGTTTCTGTTACATTAACACCAGGTTTCCCAACACCAACACAAATTGGTGTCTTTTTAAAACTGCTCAATCCACTTTTACTTTGTTTTCTGCCTAATGGGACCTATATTTGTATCATCTAATCTCCTTTGTATACCATTAACTTTTCAGTCCCTAGATCAACACACCAATCCTTCCAGCCTCCATATAGTACCCCAATCATCTAACTACAAATCCTTCATAGAATCAAATCTTTAACACGTGCAGATTCAACAACAAGAATGTACTGAGATCCATTAAAGTGCAAAACCCACAAGCGACTGCCACCAAAATGTCCTCAAAAACTCTACCTGATGTACCCTGAGGAAACAGCCTCCTTTCGATCTGTGCCACTTGTGGTTAGTGATGGATCAGGAACTGGCAATAGTCAGGACAGCAGAAAATATTGGCACTCGGGGTCTTGACTGTCCCATTTTAGCCCAATTTGGATTTTATTCATGAAACCCCTACCTGTTCCCAATGAGGGCTCCAGTTCGCCAGATGTTGCCTTCATACTTTCAACTCTCCAATATCCTAGTAAACAATACAACATTGTCTTCAAAAACAGATTGCAGCCATTTATCTCCTTCCTCCTTTTATGTAACTTAAGGTTGAATTAAATTGAAGCCTGTGTGAATGTTCTTATGGAGGCAAAACACCAGGAGCCATTTAAGATACTGTGTTTATGTTACTGGACTGGTAATCCAGATGGACTAATGAGCTGGAGACACAAGTTTAAGTTCCACCATGGCAGCTGGAGAACGTAATTTCAATTAAATAAATCTGGAATGTCTCCTCGACATTCAATGACATTACAATCGCTGAACACTCCACTATCAATATTCTGGGGGATACCATTAGCCAGAAACTGAACCAGACCTGCAATATGAATACTGTGGCCTCAAGAGCAGGGGCTAGGAATTCTGCAGGGAGTAACCCACCTCCTGACTCCCCAAAGTCTGTCCACCATTTACAAGGGACAAGTCAGGAGTATGATGGAATACTCTCCACTTGCCTGGATGAGTGCAGCTCCCACAACACTCACAAAGCTTGACACCATCCAGGACAAAGCAGCCCGCTTGATTGGCACCATACACCACTTTAAATGGTCACTGCCTCCACCATTGATGCACAGTGGCAGCAGTGTGTACCATCTACAAGATGCACTGCAGCAACTCACCAAGGCACCTTCAACAGCACCTACCAAACCCATGACCTCTACCACCTAGAAGGACAAGGGCATCAGATGCATGGGAACATCACTGCCTGCAATTTCCCTTCCAATTCACTCACCATCCTGACTTGGAAATATATCGCTGTTCCTTTACTGTCACTGGGTCAACACCCTGGAACTCCCTTCCTAACAGCACTGTGGGTGTACCTACACCACATGGGCTGTTGCATTTCAAGAAGGCGGCTCACCACCACCTTCTCAAGGGCAATTAGGGATGGGCAATAAATGCTGGTCTAGCCAGTGGCACCCACATCCCGAGAAAGAATTAAAAAAGTATAAATTAGCTAATAGCAATCATGGAATGTTGGGATTATCATAAGAATCCATTTGGATTACCAATGTTCTTTAGGAAAGAAAATCTGCTGCCCCTACCTGGTCTGACCTATATGTGACTTCACAGCTGATTCTGAACTGCCCTCTGAAAAGGTCGAGCAAGCCACTCAGTTGTATTCAAGGTGGCAGCTCACCATCACCTTCTCAAGGGCAATTAGGGATGGGCAATAAACGCTGGTCTTATCAGTGACGTCCACACCCTGAGAATAAATAAAATATATCTCAGAAGTAGCAATGAGCCAAATGACCAATTAATTTTGTTTTTGTGCAAGAAAAATAAAATGTTTATACACCAGGAGAACTGTACGGCATAGGACCTTTAGCATTTAGTCAGAACCAGCAGAGGCGATCTGAGTTTACATTTTCCGCTTTACTGCAGCTCTCTGACTAAGCTGGCAACTTTAACCTTATAGCGAAGCAGAGGCAAATTCTTTTTGCGATGACTGCACTTGCATGCTGAAGCAAATTAACTCCTCTTCTGCGTTAATTACATTATTAGAATATTTTAATAATATCATAAGCAAACAAGCAAAGAAAAAAGGCCCCAATTTTAACTCCCTCTGCCTGACAATAAATGGGACAGTAGGCAGTTAAAATGAGGACAGTAGCTTGCCACTGCCTCCCTGTTGTGTCCCAATGCTAACCTGGGCCTGCTGAGCAGGTGAGCAGGACACTTGTTTAAGTAGGCAGATTGGGCCGTGATGATATTATCACTACATGGCCTGCAATGGTAGTTGGAGACCTGAGTGAGATCCTGGGTCAGGAGATGTAAGCTTTCAAAATTTATTTTAGGTTTTCCTTAGGCCCGGGGAGGATCGTGTGTTCCTTCAGGCCTCACAAGAAAGCCTCGGACCTACCTTAGGCTGCCCCTTACTCCACGATCATGTCCAGAACCCTCCTCTCACAATATTACCTTTTCAAAGGCAAGTAGGGATGAGCAACAAAATTTGGCCTTGCCAGAGACGCTCACATCCCATGAAAAAACAAATTGGCCCCAGTGTCAGCAGTTTTTCAAAGGAGAGATTTCCAGATTCCCACTGTCCTTTATGTGAAGAAGTGTTTCCTGACATCACCCCTGAATAACTTTACTCTAGGCCAAAGTTACACCATCCAGTTCTCGGCTCCACTGCCTCCTCCCAGAGGAAATAGTTTCTCTGTATCTAATCTATCAGCTCCTTTAATAATCATAATATTTTATGACAATGCAGGGTTATCCAACACAGTTGTTAGAATTATATCAGCATAGTTCAAGGAGATATCAGGATGAGTGAACTGACTATTTTAATTAAAGTGGAGCTAATGTCTATCAGCATGAACTCTGAGTTCAAAATTACAGCAAACAAAGATAAAACCTTTTAAGTCTAATAGCATTGTAATGGGACATGGAAAGATTCAGTAAAATGTCAGTCAGAGCAACAAGCATTTAGAATCTACAGCACAGAAACAGACCATTTGACCTGACTGGTCTGTACTAGAGTATATGCCCTAATTATCTCTTTCCACTGTGACCCCATATCCCTCTTCAGAGGATTCCCTTCACCCTCATGTAGGTATAAGCCTCCCCTTAAGTGCTTCAAACTCCTTGGGCGGATTCATCCCAGGTTTGCACAAAGCACAGTAGCGGGCAGGGAAAAAGTTGTTTTACTCGCCAGCCGCAATGGCAGAATCTCACGCCGTATCATCCCATTCCCATCTTATTAATTATGTAGCCACAGGAAACATGCAACCTCACTGGTGGGTGGCCTCCTATTTGCCCGCCACGCCATTACCTCACAGTTTCCTTACGCAGGGCACCATGTCTAAACTGCAGCCGCGCGCACACTTCTCAATGCTTGCGGCCCAGGACTGCTCTGGTGAAGACATGGCCCCAAGAAGTGTGCAGCCCCCCCCCCAGTTCAGTGGTGCATCCCTGCGATGCCATCTGGATGCTGTGGAGGCTCGCTGAGATGTCCTCTACATCTGCTCTGGCCGCAGGAGGCCCATCAGTCTCACCACTCCGGTTTGGGAGGCGGTGGCAGAGGTGGTCAGTGCCAACGCTGCATGCAAGAGGTCGGCCATTCAGTGCAGAAAACGGATGAATGATCTCATCCATGCCACCAAGGTAAGGCAACCATCTTATCACTCTAAACTCACACACTCACAAGCCCATGACACTGGTATCTCACTGTCAGCTCAAGGGGCATCATCACTCATTCCCTCACACACACCCTCACATCTCCATCTGGCCTCATCTCCTCTGGAGACTGCCTCCTCAGCCCTCAGCACCTTGTGGCCACTTGGACAGATCAACATGTGCCCCCCACACGCATCCTGTGAAAACCCCCTTTGCCCAGTACAGCCCTCGCCCTGCAGCCTCTTCCCTCGCCTGAGGCCACTTCTCCACCTTCCCCGAGCAAGTCCTAGCCCTGCAGCTGTTGAAAAGACACCCCTACCTTACGGCTGGTCTGGTAGGTAGAGACCTACCCGTGAGCCCCCTAAAAGTGATGTGGTGCTGCCTGCGAAGCCTGGCACTGATGACTGCGAGTGCTGACTGAAGCAAGGTAGGCAAACAAACCTCGAAGTTCAGAGAGAAGTGCAGCTCACCAGCTGCACGCCACTTATGTACTCAGGATGGCAAAGTGCAGAAGAGGCCCTTCGGCCCATCCTGTCTGCACTGACACTTGAGAAACACCAGACCTACCTATCTAATCCCATTTAACAGCACTTGGCCCATAGCCTTGAATGTTATAGAACCATAGAACGATACAGCATAGAAAACAGGTCAATCGGCCCTTCTATTCTGTGCCAAAATATTATTCCGCTAGTCCCATTGACCTGCACCTAGTCCATAACCCTCCAGACCTCTCCCATCCATGTATCTATCCAATTTATTCTTAAAACTTAAGACTGAGCCCGCATTTACCACATCAGGTGGTAGCTCATTCCACACTCTCTCCTCTCTGAGTGAAGAAGTTCCCCCTAATGTTCCCCCTAAACCTTTCCCCTTTCACCCTAAAGCCTTGTCCTCTCGTGTTTATTTCTCCTAATCTAAGTGGAAAGAGCCTACTCGCATTTACTCTGTTTATACCCCTCATAATTTTGTAAACTTCTATCATATTTCCACTCATTCTTCCAAGCTCCAAGGAATAAAGTCCTAACCTGTTTAATCTTATGACGTGCTAAGTGCTCATCCAGGTACTTTTTAAAGGATGTAAGGCAACCCGCCTCCACTATCCTCCCAGGCAGTGCATTCCAGACATCACCACCCTCTGGGTAAAAATGTTTTTCCTCACATCGCCCCTAAACCTCCTGCCCCTCACCTTGAACTTATGTCCCCTTGTGACAGACCCTTCAACTAAGGGGAACAGCTGCTCCCTATCCACCCTGTCCATGCCCCTCATAATCTTGTACCTCGATCAGGTCGCCCCTCAGTCTTCTCTGCGCCAATGAAAACAACCCAAGTCTATCCAACCTCTCTTCATAACTTAAATGTTTCATCCCAGGCAACATCCTGGTGAATCTCCTCTGCACCCCCTCCAGTGCAATCACATCCTTCCTATAATGTGGCGACCAGAACTGCACACACTACTCCAGCTGTGGCCTCACCAAGGTGCTATACAACTCCAACATCACCTCCCTACTTTTGTAATCTATGCCTCGATTGATAAAGGCACGTGTCCCAGATACCTTTTTCATCACCCCACTAACATGCCCCTCTGCCTTCAGAGATCTATGAACACACACGCCAAGGTCCCTTTGTTCCTCGGAACTTCCTAGTGTCATGCCGTTCATTGAATACTTCCTTGTCAAATTACTCCTTCCAAAGTGTATCACCTGACACTTTTCAGGGTTAAATTCCATCTGCCACTTATCTGCCCATTTGACCATCCCATCTATACCTTCCTGTAGCCCAGAACACTCAACCTCACTGTTAACCACCCGGCCAATCTTTGTGTCATCCAAAAACTTAGTAATCTTACCCCCCACATAGTCAACTAAAGCATCCTTCTGTCATCACCCTCTGTCTCCTATGACTAAGCCAATTTTGAATCCACCTTATCACATTACCCTGTATCCCATGTGCATTTGCCTTCTTTATAAGTCTCCCATGTGGGACCTTGTCAAAGGCTTTGTTCAAATCCATATAAACTACATCAACTGCACTACCCTCATCTACACACCTGGTCACCTCCTCAAAAAATTCAATCAAATTTGTTAGGCATGACCTCCCTCTGACAAAGCCATGCCATTGTGAAACATGTCAGTAAACACATGCAACCACACCGACATGCCCGGATGATTCAGCGTGGAGGGATGATTCTGGTGAGCAGGGTTTATAATGAGATGCTGAAGTATTGAAATCAGGCTCCCAAAGTGCGGTGACAGAAACGCAGCCCACTTTTGACGGGTGGAGTGGGCGATGGCAAACTGGTTTCACGACGGCATGAAACTGATTTTTGGCCTTCTCGCCATATTGCCCCCCACCCCACCTGCTAACGGGATCGGAACATTCCAGCCTTTGTTTCAACCACTCCTTGTGCTGGCAAGTTCCACACTCACTCTGCAAAGAAAATCCTTCTAAATGATTTATTTGAGATAAGGTTATCTTATATTTATGCCCCTTGATCTGATCTCCCCCCGCAAGTGGGAACAGGTTTGTTTACCTCCAGCCCATTGGACACCTCCATTATTTTAAAGAGCTCTATCATATCTCCTCTTTGTCTTCTCTTACCAAGATAAGGAGAGCTCTCTGTGCTTCTTAATCTTTCCTGATATGTTCCATTCTTTCAATTCTGAAAATATCCTCGTAAATCTTCCCTGCACTTTCGCTCCTGCTTCATTATCCTTTTTCTGTAACCCAGAGACCAGGTGCGCAATTAAGCAGAGGTGGCAGCAATCCCAGCATGGGGCCAAAAGCGAGGGTGACCCTTATTCTGTGGGCGACAGGACCCGGAGTTCTATTTTGTCAAAGGCGGGCAATTAAATAACTGCTGCCATGGAGAATGGGGGCGTATCATTGGCTGGCACCCTCGCAGAGAGGGTGGGTTGTGGGTAGCTGGGACTTGGCAGGGCTAGGGGGGTGGGTGGTGGGGGTGGCAATCAGTGGATTGGCTGCGCCATTGCCGGGAGGGTAGCCATTATCACCGGAGGGCACCTCGGTGGGCCAAAGAGTCCCTGGAACCTGCAGGGGGGCTGTAGAAGTTTCACCACATGGTCTTCCCATGTGGTGGAGGGGCCCGAGCCACCGGCAAAATGTCCGCAGAGGAGGGAGGTGCTGTTTAATTTAAGTGGCATAATTGGGTTCCGGGGAAGGAAGCTCATCTGTCACCTTTCCTGCCACTGGCAAAATGGCGGGAAGACAAGCAGCATGTCGCCCGACAAATTTCCCATGCCATTTTGCCAGCTATCCCGCCTGCGAGCCCATCCCCAGATGGCTGGTAAAATCCAACCCCAGGGCTGCACGCGGTACTCCAATTGTGGTATGACCAATTAATTCCCTCTGTAACATTCAGCAACGATTGGAAAGGTTTTTTGCCAATCTATTTGTGAGGCAGGTAAATGACTGTAGGACCGAACAACCTTTATTGTCCAGGATTTTATATTGGCTTATGGTACAGTTGTATGTTTTATTCACATCTGCATACACTGTACGTAAAATGGGCAGGAACTAAATCACTAATACAGAGGTAAAATATTGCAGATGCTGGAAATCTGAAATAAAAACAGAAAATGCTGGGAAGAATAGGTCAGGTAGTACCTGTAGAGAGAGAGATATAGCATTTTTCAGGTCCTTGGCTCTTCATCAGAAAAAGATTACCACGATCTCTGCAAACAAAAGTTTAATTCATTCATAGGCAGGATTTTACCAGGGTTCCCTCCCAACCATCAAAAAAGTTGGTGGCGAACCTGTCTCTGCTCCAGCGAGTTGCCCCTGAAGTCACTTAACGCTCAGAGGCCTGTTAATTGGCTCAGGGAGAGATTTTCACACAATCTGGGGAGGAAGTCCCATCTCTGAGAGATGTAGGCCAAACAAATGGCCAGAAGCTCTGTTGTGGTCCAGTGCTACCTGGAGCAGTGGCCACCACTGGGACTGCATCCAGTACCCATGAAGATTATTGCTGGGGCTGAAAGGGGAAGTAAATTGGGGGGGGGGGGGGGATTCTCAGCTGGGCCAGGCTAGGGGGTCCCCTTAATGGGGGTAAAAGGGGTGAGGGGTGGGGCGCAGCCTACAGGTTAGGGGGCCAGACTTTGGTGGGGAGACCTTCAAGAGAGGTCTGTAAAAAAGTACCACTCTTCCCCGCTAGTAGCCTGATCAGTGGGCCTTGACAGGCTTCAAACCTGTTGCCAGCCTCCATCCGCCAAGGGAAACATTGCAGCGGAGTGGGAAGAGGCCCTGAAGTGGAGATTAATTGGACACTTATGGGCGTCGATTAACCCAAAGGCGGGTAGGCTGCCCAATGCCTCCCCTACCTACCATGTGTAAAATTACGGTGGGGTTGGAGGAAGGCAGGTAGGTATCGGGAAAGGTGCCCGTGGCATGATGCACCTCTGGGGGAATGTAAAATTCTGCCCCACATGCATCCGATCTATCCACTATTTTCATGAAGGTGTCAATGCAATTATTATGGGCACTGTCACATTTTTTGAGGTGCCTGTTTCCCCTCTCAGATGGTTGCACAAGATCCCATGTCACTGTTTCAAAGAAGAGCAGAACAGTTCTCCTGGCTGGCATTTAACCCTTAACCAATGCCACTAAGACACACTACCTGCCCGTTTATCAGATTGCTTGTCATTATCATATTGCTGCCCAGAGGAACTTGCTGTGCGTAAATTGGCTGCTTAATTTCCAACATTATTACAGTGACCACACTTCCAAAAAAATATACTTCATTAACTGTAAACATTTTGAGACATTCTGAGGTCATGACAGTCACTCTATAAATTGTAAATGCAACTTTTGCGCTTTCTTTATTCCATCTTTTCCACAAAAAAAAAAATTCTCACTGCACCAGTTTTCTGTCCTTTGCAGTATTGAAAAAGCAATATTTCAAATGTCTTCTGCTTCTTCACTGAGCAGGTAATGAGATAATGAGGACTGGGTGAAGTGTGACTGCAGCATTTCTGACATGTCAGCGTCGATTACCTGGAAAAAATAAATAAATGCAGGTTTGAAAGCCATATTCTTGGGCACACTTGTCAAATGAAGCCGTTTGGTGAAATAATAAAATTTGTGTTTAACATTTGGTTTAAAGGATATATGGAATTCAGAAGCTTACATGTGTAACACATAAATAACAGTTTATCACATCGCTCAGTCCCATCAAAGTGCTTTGTATACAATGAATTATTTTGAAGTGCAATGTCTGTTGGTATTCAAAGAATGTGTGTGTGCGAGAGAATCACAGTGAATCTGCCAGTTTATTTGGATCCCACAGGGTATTTATTCCTTTCTGGAGTTTTGGAGAAGTCCTACTAAAGTAAGAGCCCACAAGAAACATGAAACATAGTGGTCAATCTTCTCACCTTGATACCAAGTTGACTGGGAAATTAATCATATTGCTACTGCAATGAGAGCTACTCATTGACATCAAAGAGAAAGAAAGATTGATTGATGGTTGATCGATTGTTTGTTTATAATGGAATACACTAATCGAAATAAACTTTTGTTCATGATTGATTGATCTTCATAGGTTAATGGTTTCTGCCATGACCAAGCAAATGTATTTGGGAATGAGAGACTGTATCTTAATTGAAGATATGATACATAGGTTCACTGAAAGAGTAGGCCAGCATGACTCCAATCAAGAGATAAAAACAAAAAAACTGCGGATGCTGGAAATCCAAAACAAAAACAGAATTACCTGGAAAAACTCAGCAGGTCTGGCAGCATCGGCGGAGAAGAAAAGAGTTGACGTTTCGAGTCCTCATGACCCTTCGACAGAACTTAAGTTCGAGTCCAGGAAAGAGCTGAAATATAAGCTGGTTTAAGGTGTGTGTGTGGGGGGCGGAGAGATAGAGAGACAGAGAGGTGGAGGGGGGGTGGGTGTGGTTGTAGGGACAAACAAGCAGTGATAGAAGCAGATCATCAAAAGATTTCAACGACAATAGTACAATAGAACACATAGGTGTTAAAGTTAAAGTTGGTGATATTATCTAAACGAATGTGCTAATTAAGAATGGATGGTAGGGCACTCAAGGTATAGCTCTAGTGGGGTTTTTTTTATAATGGAAATAGGTGGGAAAAGGAAAATCTTTATAATTTATTGGAAAAAAAAAGGAAGGGGGAAACAGAAAGGGGGTGGGGATGGGGGAGGGAGCTCACGACCTAAAGTTGTTGAATTCAATATTCAGTCTGGAAGGCTGTAAAGTCCCTAGTCGGAAGATGAGTGGTGTTGTTCCTCCAGTTTGCGTTGGGCTTCACTGGAACAATGCAGCAAGCCAAGGACAGACATGTGGGCAAGAGAGCAGGGTGGAGTGTTAAAATGGCAAGTGACAGGGAGGTTTGGGTCATTCTTGCGGACAGACCGCAGGTGTTCTGCAAAGCGGTCGCCCAGTTTACGTTTGGTCTCTCCAATGTAGAGGAGACCACATTGGGAGCAACGAATGCAGTAGACTAAGTTGGGGGAAATGCAAGTGAAATGCTGCTTCACTTGAAAGGAGTGTTTGGGTCCTTGGACGGTGAGGAGAGAGGAAGTGAAGGGGCGGGTGTTGCATCTTTTGCGTGGGCATGGGGTTGTGCCATAGGAGGGGGTTGAGGAGTAGGGGGTGATGGAGGAGTGGACCAGGGTGTCCTGGAGGGAGCGATCCCTACGGAATGCCGATAAGGGGGGTGAAGGGAAGATGTGTTTGGTGGTGGCATCATGCTGGAGTTGGCGGAAATGGCGGAGGATGATCCTTTGAATGCGGAGGCTGGTGGGGTGATAAGTGAGGACAAGGGGGACCCTATCATGTTTCTGGGAGGGAGGAGAAGGCATGAGGGCGGATGCGCGGGAGATGGGCCGGACACGGTTGAGGGCCCTGTCAACGACCGTGGGTGGAAAACCTCGGTTAAGGAAGAAGGAGGACATGTCAGAGGAACTGTTTTTGAATGTAGCATCATCGGAACAGATGCGACGGAGGCGAAGGAACTGAGAGAATGGGATGGAGTCCTTACAGGAAGCGGGGTGTGAGGAGCTGTAGTCGAGATAGCTGTGGGAGTCGGTGGGTTTGTAATGGATATTGGTGGACAGTCTATCACCAGAGATTGAGACAGAGAGGTCAAGGAAAGGAAGGGAAGTGTCAGAGATGGACCACGTGAAAATGATGGAGGGGTGGAGATTGGAAGCAAAATTAATAAATTTTTCCAAGTCCTGACGAGAGCATGAAGCGGCACCGAAGTAATCATCGATGTACCGGAGAAAGAGTTGTGGAAGGGGGCCGGAGTAGGACTGCAACAAGGAATGTTCCACATACCCCATAAAGAGACAGGCATAGCTGGGGCCCATGCGGGTACCCATAGCCACACCTTTTATTTGGAGGAAGTGAGAGGAGTTGAAGGAGAAATTGTTCAGCGTGAGAACAAGTTCAGCCAGACGGAGGAGAGTAGTGGTGGATGGGGATTGTTCGGGCCTCTGTTCGAGGAAGAAGCTAAGGGCCCTCAGACCATCCTGGTGGGGGATGGAGGTGTAGAGGGATTGGACGTCCATGGTGAAGAGGAAGCGGTAGGGGCCAGGGAACTGGAAATTGTTGATGTGTCGTAAGGTGTCAGAGGAATCACGGATGTAGGTGGGAAGGGACTGGACAAGGGGAGAGAGAAGGGAGTCAAGATAACGAGAAATGAGTTCTGTGGGGCAGGAGCAAGCTGAGACGATCGGTCTATCGCGGCAGTTCTGTTTGTGGATTTTGAGTAGGAGATAGAAGCGGGCCGTCCGAGGTTGGGCGACTATCAGGTTGGAAGCTGTGGGAGGGAGATCCCCAGAGGAGATGAGGTCAGTGACAGTCCTGGAAACAGTGGCTTGATGTTCAGTGGTGGAATCATGGTCCAGGGAGAGGTAGGAGGAAGTGTCTGCGAGATGACGCTCAGCATCCGCGAGGTAGAGGTCAGTGCGCCAGACAACAACAGCACCACCCTTGTCAGCGGGTTTGATGACAATGTCAGGGTTGGACCTGAGAGAATGGAGTGCAGTAAGTTCAGAGAGAGACAGGTTAGAATGGGTGAGAGGAGTAGAGAAATTGAGACGACTAATGTCGCGCCGACAGTTCTCAATGAAAAGATCGAGAGAAGGTAAGAATCCAGAGGGAGGGGTCCAGGTGGAGGGAGAATATTGGAGATGGGTAAAAGGATCTGTTGAACTGGGAGAGGACTCCTGCCCAAAGAAGTGAGCCCGGAGACGAAGACGGCGGAAGAAGAGTACGAAGAAGAAGACTCCAATCAAGAATGGACTATGGCATCATCACACCATTTTAAATGTTGATAGAGAATTAGTTAACGAACCATCAGCTGAATTTTTCTGAGCTTGGCAGTGTCTTCTTTTCCTGACTCCCCAAGGTTATAACTCAAAATTAGAAGCATAGTCCTTTTTGTCTAAATTTCACAAGGACCACATTCAAAACTGCAAACCTCAGCTATTCAATATGCCATCATTATATTCTCTATATTTAAACGGATGCTTTGTGGGGTATATGAGTTTATCACATTCTCAATAGACTTTGCAAAGCAAAGACAGCAAGCAGTAAATTTCTCTAGAGAATATCCCCAGGCTCTGTACTTTTGACAGAGAAACAGAGAGAGTTGTAGAGCATCTTCAAAACATTGGTAAAAATCCTGCTACAAGAACAGAATTTGTCATATTGAGCGACCATGGATTTGTAGACCTAATTTAAAAAATACTGTGATTCATGAGTTGGAAAGCCATTAATTGTTTCTATTTTCAAAGAAAAATTGTAGGCCCTGCCTAATGGAAGAGAAGAATCCTACTCCCATCTGATGAGATTTAAACTTGGACGCTGTAATGCTGAACTGTTCGCTCTTTAACTTTCAAATAGCTGCCAAATTCGAGTCTGTATGAAGAGGTGTCAAATGGATAAGGCTGGAGCAGTTCAGGGTTGATTTCATTAGAGAGTGTGTGGAACAAGAAAAGGCCACTCAAGTTTCCACTGAGAACATACAAGCCAGACATCATCGTGATGTCTTGTGGTTGTTTCTTCCTCCAGGCCCTTTCTCCAGATGCTCCAGATCTCACTTAAATAAATAAAATCATCTTTTTTTATTGCAGCTGTTTTCTATTGACCTTTCCACTTTGGCGATGTAGGGGTAAAGGCCAGTCATTTTTTCAGGGAAAGGTCCAATAAATTATTTATCTTTCCAGATCTATTTTGAGCAATTTAAATATATAATTGTCACTATAGGTGCAAATACTTCAAACTTAATGGAGCAACAATAATGGTATTTTGTGGTGAATTAATTACACACTATAATTTATTTTTAATGAATACTCTTTATGCTCCATTAGGAAATTGTTTTTCCTAGGTCCCTTTGTGACCGTATTTCATCATAGTTACCATCTTCTTCTGAGCCTGGTGTACTTTACATCAAGCTTTGGAAATAATAAAGAAAACTTTATCAGAGGAAAAGACAAAGGTCTACAAGGACACCCACTGTGAAGGAACAAATCAACCTTAATTACAGTGGTGGAGGAGCTGATTGAACATCCACTTAGCGCAGTTGAACCTCATTAGCACAGATTACGATCATCAATTTCCACTGAGTAGGTTGGATCCCAAAATTGAGCAAAAAGAAAGAAATGTTTTACTGAAATCAAAGTGAAGACACAGGATCCACAGCATGGGACATCGCCAATGCTGGGAGCAAAAGTGAATGGGAAGATGAGGTCAGAAGATAATAATTAGGTGATGTCAATAATTGGGTTTCAAATACCCGAAGGTAGCAGGAGAAATGAAAAGGAAGACATGGAATTTCATCATTTGTAAGTCCTGGGAAGGAAAGCATTAAAGAAGCAAACTTTCTAACTATCAACAAAGCGTGGAAGATAAGTAGGAAAATGTATTTGCAACAAAGGAGGAAAAGAGGAGCACTGACTGTTTAGCATTGTGTCAAATAAACAGAGAAAGAAGTAGAAGGAAATGGAAGGAGTGCTTGGCGGCTCAGTTTGATATTATGTACAGGGGAGAGGTGGTAGAATGGTTCCCTCTTTTATCACCGCTCACTGACCAAAGGCAGATGTGTCTTTGCAAAGGACAAAAAGTGCTTTAACCCCCTGAGCGCTGTGACTGTTAATAATAGACAAATGACAGGTTTTCTCTAAGTTTGTTTTTAAAGTTTATGCCAGAAGAGTTTGGGATATTTCTGAGTAAGAATGGAGTCAAACACCCTCCAATACCACCATATCACCCAGCATCAAATGGTGCTGCAGAAAGAAGTGTACGGATGGTGAAGCAGTCTTGTAGTTTTTGTTAGGTGACAAGCTTCATGTTTCTCTTTGTCAAAGGCCAGACAATCTTCTGTTCTCTTACAGAATACCTCAACTGCCTACAACAGACTGCTCACTTTACATGTTGGTGTTTGAACATGCTCCTCGGACAATGTTTAGTTTGCTTGAGCCTGATGTCAATAGAAAAGTAAGAAAAAATAAAATCAAAGTAGAGATGAAATATGATACACCAAGTATCATGATCCAGTATATTATGAACTTTCAGACAATACTTTAAAATTTTGAACAAACACAGTTAAAATAGCTGCTGCCAATCATGTGACCTTTGGCAGTATCAGTTCAAGCAAATAGTTAATTATGCATGGACATTCACAGCCATCTAGGAAATTCACACATCCTTTTGTTTAAAGATAGACCGCAAACAAGGGGAATATAGCATTCCAGCTGACTTGTCTTTCTGCTTCACCCTGAACAAAATACACATAAGAACTCAGTGGCCTATAGCTTCCATGAAGTGGCAATCAGAGTCAGATTGCCACTCCACTTCTACTTACTTACCTGGAAATGAAGCTGCTCCTCCCTCACCCGACCTTCCGACTCAAGTCAGGCAAATAGTGCAACCGGTTCCCATGGCCTTGTGTTGTAGTAGCTGAGTCAGAGGTAAGGAAGCCATGCTCCTTTTTTACAGCACTATCTGCCATAAAACAGTTAAGTTAAGAGGTCCAGCCACTTTGAGAAGCCAGGGAGAAGGTAATTTTATAAGGTAAGTGGTCAGATCAACAAACATCCTCTATTGCTCAGAGGTTATGGGCCAATGTGTGTTAGATGAAGATGAATGAGTTCTCATTGTTTTATGACAATCCCTTATCAGAACACAGACTGGGTAAATTCCAAATGGCAACAGAGGATGTTTATCAAGCTGACCACCATCTTATTTGGAAAAGGACTTTGGACTTGTAACAGGCCACATGAATAAGACAGCTGTGTTTGTTGCCTGCTTTTAATACAGAAAGAATCAGTTCTACAGAGGCAGAGAAACTATCAGAAGGCTATCAAACCAATTGCAGTCAACCAAGTAGCCAAGGTAATAAACAGCAATACCTTGAAAGTGGGGAAAGAACTCTGCCTAACCTGTTCTAATTTCAAGTTTGCCTGAGAACCAACCTCCTGTAAATTCAACTACAAGAAGCCTTGAAGCTCACCGAGAGACCTCAGCTAACAAGGCTTTCACTTCAAATGAAAGCACCAACTCATCTAAGAAACTACAGGCCTTCCACAAAAATGTAATTAAGCCAATTAAACATTGTAATTGTATTGTTTTTCTCTTCATCTGTATCTAGTCTATGTGTGATAGTGTGTCTGAGTCAACTGAGGAAGATATCATATTTTTTTAAATCATCCAGGGCAAGTGTGGGATAATAACTAACCTTTATTTTAAAACTTGTTGTTTGGAAAGCTTAAATTGGGACAACTACTCTGATGATAAGAAAATATACGCACCTCACATATTAAACACATTGATCGTGGACTATAAGAAAACACATAAAACTCCATCCATGACATAGGTGTGAAATTTGGTGAGTGAGCGCTGGTCATAACCTCAGGGTGAAAAACCATGGGGTGATAAGGAGAAATATGAAATTGGAGTTGTTGTAAAGAGACTTGGTGCAATTGTGTGTCTAGTGAAGATTGGAGAGATTTGTCAGTATCAAGTCAATTATTTACTTGAAAGAGGAAACCTGTTAAAAGGAGTGCACAATGACCCTCATATAGTCCAAATTCTTCCCACAGTCCAAAGTGAAAATCACAAAGAAACTGAAAGTTTGTCAGTATTACAGATTCCACTGGTAAAGCAAAGTGGCCCAGAGTCTTTGATTAAGACTAATGAATCAATTCCACAGCCCAAAAATCCTCATTTAAAAGCACTGTGCCTGACTCAGGGACCTGACATCGGGAAGGGGGAACCCACTGAGTGCCATCATCCTGTTCTTGCTGCTGACACCCTCCCCCTTAACCAGTGAGCCCCACCCTACAATCCCCTCCCACGATCACTCACCCTGTGGTCTGAAATCCAGTGACGACCCTGGCCTCAGGTGGGTGTTGGCCTAACAGCAGTCCATTCAGTGGGTGATGCTTCAGCACTCCCCCCGCCAAACCCCCCGGGTCCTTCATCCCGTGGAAGGACCGCTGCTGTCCTGCTAAGTGCCTGAGTAGCAGTTAATGTGACGGCCTTTCCCTAAAAAGGCGATGTGGGGCTCTTGCCAGCTCTCTAGCCAGGGGGTGACAACATCCCATAACCTCCAATAAATATTGCCCGTTGAGAGAGCAGAGTCAAGCTAATCAAAATGGAAGAAGATATCCAGACAGAGAGAGGAAGCCAGACAGGTTAATTGAAATTATGCTGGGAGGAAGAAGAAATAAGTTGGTCTTGCCATTATTTAAACTGACAGACCACTGGGTATCGACTTAGGCACCAGAAACGACAACAGCAAACTCAGCCCTGTCGAACCTGCAAAGTCCTCCTTTCTAAAATCTGGGAGAGCTGTCCTACAGACCAGTCAAGCAACAGCCTGACATAGTCATACCCATTGAATCCTTCTTTGCAGGTCATGAACCGATAAGAGGGAGAAACATACTTGACCACATCCTCACCAATTTACCTGCCGCAGATGCATCTGTCCATGAGAGTATCGTAGGAGTGACCCCCACAAAGTCCTTGTGGAGACAAAGTCCCACCTTCACATTGAGGCTACACTCCCTTGTGTTGTGTGGCTCTACCATGTGCTAAATGGGATTGATTTCATATACATCTAGTTACTACAAGAATCCTGTGGGCAATCAGCAGCAGCAGAATTATATTCAGCCACAATCTGTAATCTCATGGCCCGGCATATCCCCCACTCTACCATTACCACCAACCAGGAGGTCAACCCCGGTTCAATGAAGAGTGCAGGAGGACATGACAGGAAAAGCACCAGACATACCTAACAACGAGATGCGAACCTGGTGAAGCTAGAACACAGGACTACTTGCATGCCAAACAGCATAAGCAGCAAGCAATAAACAGAGCTAAGCAATCCCACAACCAATGGATCAGACCTAAACTCTGCAGTTGTGCCACATCCAATCATGAATGGTGATGGACAATTAAACAACTCAGAGAGGGTGGAGGCTCCACAAATATCCCCATCCTCAAAGATGGGAAAGTGCAGCATGTCAGTGCAAAAGATAAGGCTGCAACATTTGAAAGAATCTTCAGCCGGAAGTGCCGAGTGGATAATTTATCTCAGCCTCCTCCGGAGGTCCCCAGCATCACAGATGCCAGTCTTCAGCCTGTTTGATTTACTCCACGTGATATCAAGAAACAGCTGAAGGCACTGGATACTGCAAAGGCTATGGACCCTGATAATATTCCAGCAATAGTACTGAAGACTTCTGTTCCAGAACTTGCCATGCCCCTAGCCAAGCTATTCCAGTACAGCTACAACACTGGCATCTACCCAGCTATGTGGAAAATTGCCCAGGTATGCCCTATTCACAAAAAGCAGGGCAAATCCAACCTGGCCAATTACCGCCCCATCAGTCTATTCTTCATCATCAGTAAAGTGATGGAAGTGATCATCAGCAGTGCTACCAAGCGGCACTTGCTTAGAAACAACCTGCTCACTGATGCTCAGCTTAGGTTCCACCAGAGTCACTCAGCTCCTGACGTCATTACAGCTTTGGTTCAAAGATGGACAAAAGAGCAGACTTCAGCAGTGAGGTGAGAGTGACTGCTCTTGACATCTGGACAATATCTAGGCTTAAGCTGACAAGTGGCAAATAACATTCATGTCATACAAGTGCCAGGCAATGACCATCTCCAACAAGAGAGAATCTAACTATTGTCCCTTGACATTCAATGGCATAACCATCACTGAATCCCCTGCTATCAACATCCTGAGGGTTATCATTGACTAGAAACTAAACTGCAGTAGCCATATAAATACTGTGGCTACAACAGCCTGTGCACCATCCACAAGGCACAAGTCAGGAGCATGATAGAACACTCTCCCCTTGCCTGGATATGTGCAACTCCAACAACACTCAAGAAGCTCGATACCATCCAGGACAATGCAGCCTGCTTTATTGGCACCCCATCCACAAACATTCACTCCCTCCACCACAGTGGCAGTGTGTACCACCTACAAGGTGCACTGCAGCAACTCACCAAGGCTCCTTTGGTAGCAACTTCCAAACTCACAACCGCTACCATCTAGAAGCACAAGAGCAGCAGATGCATGGGAACACCAACACCTGGAAGTTCTGCTCCAAGCCATATACTATCCTGATTAGGAAATTATTTACTATTTATTCACTATTGCTGGGTCAATATCCTGGAATTCTCTCCCTAACAGCACTGTGGGTTCACCTACACCACATGGATTGCAGTAGTTCAAGAAGGCAGCTCACCACCGCCTTCTCAAGAGCAATTCAGGATGGACAATAAGTGCTGGCCTAAGCACTTCAATCCATGAATGGATTGAAAATTATTTCTTGTCAAATGATAAAATTTAAGGAAAAGCATTTTATTAGCACGTAAATTACTCTGGTAATATTGGTCATATGTGTTTTAGTTATGATTGCAGTAGAAACAAATATGCAACCCAACTGTTAAATTTCAGGGTTTGTTGATGTTGTTTAATCATGTTAAATTCTGGGAAATAATATACACAAACCTTTTACATTTTAATTTATAAGTTGGTTTATTGAAGTGGGGAGGGAGTTTGTAAGAACTGAGCATTTTCTGCTGCCTCTCTATTGGGGAGGTATAAATAAGCATGGCCACTTACAATGATTCTACATGTCTAAGTCTTTATTCAGTGGAGAATGCAACACAAACCTTCTAAGAACTTTGCATTATTCCAGCGATAATTCCCAATTTTACTTGCCCCACCATTGACGGCCATGCCCTCAGCTGCCTGAATTCTGGAACTTCCTCCCAGAAACATTTCTGTTTTTCTACCTCCATCTCACCTTTCAAACTGTTCTGTAAATCCTGCCTTTTTGACCAAGGTTTTGGTCACCTATCCTAATGTCTCCTCCTCGACTCGGTGTCAATCTTTGGCTGATGTACTCCTGTGAAGAACCTTGGGCTGTTTTACGTTGCTAAAGATGCTATACAAATGCATTTTGTCATTGTTGGACAGAAGGGATTCCATCAATATTTTCAATGAATTACACATGAGCGAGCCCAACGCTGAGATGTTGGTTAGCTTCCAAATGTTTAAATGCTGGTCTAAGAGAAGAGTGCATTTAAAACCTGATAGGTTTCAATGAAGAGGTGTATGTAGATGGAGCATAAATGCCCACCATGGACCAGTTGGGCCAATCGTTTTTCTGTTTGTACTGAACATTCTAAGAAATTCTGTGCAAATGGAAGAAACAATGGGATAATTCTAGATAATAATGTTGAGCCACCCTCCAGAAATGTCATAGAGAGGCAGTGAGTATGAACCTTCAAACACGTTTGTGCTGATTACTACAGATTTTAGTGTAACCCCAAATGAATGCATTCATTTATGAGCATTTATAGAGTAATAGAAAATCTACTGGGGGAATACTTCTCAGCTTTCATTGTTCCAACCCACATTTTCAGAAGAAATTCTAAACTCCTTATATTATTTTCAAGGGCTGGACACCAGTGATAAAAACATAACAGAGAGCGTTAAATGCTGTATGAGGACAGGATCAATCCAAAACTTGCCCATGTCTGTAGGATGGTGAGGTATCAGAGGGCAGATGATGAGCCCCTTACCTCCTCTGCGCATGAGTCAATACCTTCAACAAGGGGGAGCACTAGAGATGTTAATGTTATATCTAACTGACCAGCTCTTTTTGTACTCACTCTGAAGCTGTCGACTTTGTTCCAATCAGACTTCCATTTCTCTCCACCCGCTCAGGAAGAAAAATGGAGAGAGAAATGAAAAAGCTGGAACCGATCTCTGGTAATTGGAAGAAATGGAGGAAATATCGAGGAGGCGGTGGAGTTGGTCTAGTGAAGTACAATATTAAATGTTCACTTTAGCTGTTTTATATGCACCTATGAGCAAAGGTGAGAAGCAATAGAAGCTGCAACAAAATGGTTATGAGCTCTATGACCATGTTAAATGAAAGAGATCAACAGCAAGTTCTTGAAAATCCTTCTTCGGATTTAAAAATAAGAATCCCACAAATTAATCTTTCAAAACCAGCTTCTGAGCCCTTGGTTGGAATCTTCCATCCTGGAGTCTAAGTGCAGTGGTAGGTGCGGACGTGAGTGTGATTTCTGTAGGTGGGGTGGAGGGAAAGGCTGACCGCGTGCACTCTTGCGCTGTTCAGCTCATTACCCTTGCAGGCAGGAAGTCACTGTCCCCCCCATTAGCTCATGGGGCCGAAGGTCCAGGCACCATATTTAAAGGGCACTCAGACAGCCATTCACTCACTGCAGACTGGGAGCTTCAGTCTGGCTGTCCGCCAGCCAGGATGTCCCAGAGGAGACAACGTGAGGCCACAAGGTTCAATGAAGCCTCCCTGGAGTTTCTCCTCCAGACTGTCCCGGAAAGACAGCAGGAGACTCTCCAAGCTGACAAGGATGGGCAGAACAGAGGTCGCAATGTCGGTGAGTGCCCATGAGGCCCACCAAAGGACCGCCCCACAGTGCGGGAAGAGGAATAATCTGCTGTGCTCCACCAGAGTAAGTGGCACCATCTACTCACTGCAAAGTGACACTCCGAACGGCATCAGGCAGTGTAAGCATGCGGGGTGCACAGGGATGTCAGAAGAGTTTGGGTCGCAGCAGCCAGCAGGAGATGGGGCATGTGCAGTGAAATTGTGGGAGCCACTTCATGCTGTCAATCTTCTGTCAGCTGCAGGACATCCTGCTTGTTAATCACTTACTGGGAAGGGCTCAGCAGCTGCCATCTGCATGTATCCTCCTGTACTCCCTATGAAACCATTGGGATCATAATCAATCCTTCGGTCTTTCTGCAGGTCATAAAAGCCCACAATAAGCGGGAGTGGACCAGGGCTGGCGGCGACATTCCAGTCCTTCAAAATCCTGTGGCACCTGGGAGTGGGTCAGAATATAGGCAGGATTAGAACTCCTTGGAAACCGAGCACTAACATGCAGGATTTGTCATTTGTTATCACATATTAGCTGGAAAATTTTCCTATTGATGAATGTGACTGGCTGTTGCCAGGGAGCTCTCAAGGCCACATGTGTGTCACTTGTGGGAAACCTGAGATTGCTGCAATACCCAACATTCTTGCAGCCTGGCGTTTGGTATCCTGTCGGAATTGGGCAAATTGGTGTGCTCTCCAGAACAGGGCATCTGTCTCCTCCTAGGTGCACTTGTGTGTTGTTGACTGGAAGATGGTGCACAAGTCCCGTGTGGAGCCCTGGCAAAGGAGTTTAAGGCAGCAGTGACCTTTAATGCCACCATGTGATTGCCTCTTTGCCCTGTAGCCTCAAGTCATCATGGAGAAGCTTTCAGATGTGAGCAACCACATTCCATGGTATTCTGAGGCACATCTAGCATTGCCTTTTGTTCATCTATAGATAGGTGCGCTGTGTATGACATAAATGTGATCAATCCATTGCTCACCATTGCACTGGACCCTGGTCACTAGCATCCTGAGTTTCTTGAGGCCCCGCTGCATTTTGCTGCTCACCCATTGCTGCTTCTGGCTCTATGCCAACCTGCGCCAGTCCATCCTCCTCCTCATCTGGATGAGAGCCAGTAGAAAGTCAGGGTTGCCTGGATCCTGCATCAGCAAGGCCTCAGTGGATCTGTGAATGAATTGAAGTATTAAATCTAGTAAGCATATTCTCTACAGGTTTGCCTCCATCTCAGAGCCTGCCAAGCCAGCGCTAAGCCCTGTGCCTGGCCTCTGTCTAGACATGGCATCCCCACCCCACCCCTTCCTGGAGGATCAGAGGTGGATGTTTTTCACATTCATAAATGACTGTGCATGGAGACATTGCTCTTTGACCGGGGTGATGAGAACCCTTTCTCTGACACTATTCTGCTTGCCTCCACTACACTTGAGACTCTATAGAGAGACCATTGCCTTGGCAGCACAGAAAGACTAAGTGCATGATCATTTGTCAGCCATGACTGTTCACTCGGAGGGTGGAAGTTTGGAGTCAGGAGTTTGCTACCCACCACCAGCCATGCCCTTTGGAGGCGTCCATCTCCCTCCCTCCCTTCATCATTGCCTCTGACTGCAGCCAATGGCAAATGGTACAGAATGAATGGCAGCTCCACACCTTGCTGGGATCTTGATGTTATAGGACCCATAAGTCAGGGACAAACCTGCTGCAATGTGGCTTTCACCATAGAAAGGAAAATCCAACTGAGCATGGTCCTCATCCAGTTGCCTCAAATTATTCAGGTGCCCCTTTAGTCGCCCAATTGTGCTCTCCTCTCCACCCACCTAAAAAGTTCATCCTCCCACTTCAAGATATTGCAGTATTACAGTGACTAAGTTGCATTGTTGTTACTGGAAAAAATGATGCGTGTTAGTTTTGAGACTCGCTCCAGTACTTTCTACTCTCCCCCTGTCACCCACCAACTTACCCCCATCATCCTTGACCCAGCCAATATAACCATCCCCTTTGTCTTGAACCTCCACCACCATGCCCCCCCACCCCACCCATTACCTTGGACCCTGTAACCATCACATGCCTTCCCTTCCTTCTGAGCCTACACCCATTACCATCCCCATGCCCATTGTGACCCTGACCCTTCCCACTTTCGGAGCCGTGTGTTCCATGTGTTTTGTCCATATCCATGAGCCCCTGCAGTGAAACCTTCACTCCCTGACTGTCACGCTGGATACATCCCACTCCCCCCTCTCACTGTGACTGTTCCCTCCGCTGCCCAGTACCCTCAGTTCAACACCAAGGACCCAACCGTCGACAGCACTGACTCTGCCCTCTTGGACCATTTATCTCCCACTACCACTGCCCGGAAACCTCCCCCCTAGATAGCCCTAGTGGGGGGTGGGGTGAGGGGAAGGGATCGAAATAGGCTAAAAGGTAGAGATAAAACATGTTTTCCCATCCATTGTTTTATCTCTACCTTTTAGCCTATTTCAACCCCTTCCCCCCACCCCACCCCCACTAGGGCTATCTTGCTTGTCCAGCTTTCTACCCTGACTGTCAACATTAGCATATTCCTCAGCTGATATCACCACCGTCAACACCCCTTTGTCCTTTTGTCTATAACATCTTTGGCAATCTCTTCTTTGCCTCCACCTATCACTGGCCCTCTACCCAGCTCTACCTGTCCCACCCTCTTTCAACCAGCTTATATTCCACTTCATTTCTATATTTCTTAGTTCTGATGAAGAGTCATTCGGACTTGAAACGTTAACTGACCGCAGATGCTGTCAGACCTGCTGAGTTTTCCCAGGTATTTTTGTTTTTATTTTTGGTCAGAGGGGTGTCAGGAGATTAGGTGTGTAGTTGGGATGGGTTGAGTGGGTGTTGTGGGGGGGTCAGCGTGAGTGATTGGGAGAGTCAGTGGTTTCGTTATCCAGGGGTAACTTTCCAAGTAAGTAATTCGGAAGTCTCCAAATCAAACTCAGAGAGGGAGACTTTTTCGGAGGGTTCTGGGGAGCAGCTAATTTGGCCTTGGAAGTTCCAACTTCCCGAGCAATTCCCACTGAGTTCAGCATGCTGGGACTTCTGCCAGGTCCCAACGCACAGCTTGGGTTGTACAGCCGGAAGATCTGGACCATCATTTCTAAAGTAGGTGGTTTTATGCCTTTTAAAGACATTTCATTTTTGACTTGTGTCGTCCTGCTGACACTCAGGCTTTCAGGCAACTTTGCATTAGCGATATTATTATTTTGTTAACCGCTCAGCTGGCTTCAATGTCAGCTGTGGCAGCACTCTCGCCTCTCTGTCAGACTGTTGTGGGTTCACTGAGCACAGGGACGTGAGCACAGGGCCTTGGCTGACATTCTAGTGTAGTACGAAGGGAGAGTTGTACTGTCGAAGGAGATGGGCGGGTTGCTGCAGTGCATCTTGCAGATGGCACACACTGTGTGCTAGAGCAAGTGAATGTTGAAGGTGCTGGATTAGGTACCAATCAAGCGAACTGCTTTTTCCTGGATGGTGTTGAGCTTCTTGTGTGTGTGGGAGCTGCACTCATCCAGGCAAGTGGAGAGTATTCCATCACATTCCTGACTTGTGCCTTGTGGACAGGCTTTGGGGAGTCAGGGGGTGCATTATTGAAAAGGTAGCATTTCCAAGGCTGAGTGAGGGAGTGGGACTAAGTGCATTTCTCTTTTAAAGGGTCAGCACAGGTGTGATGGACCACATGGACTCCATTATTCTGCTAATGCTCTTAGCCTCTTCCTTCCCTTTGGATTCCTGTAAGTCTAATCATGCCCATTTTCAGGAGCATTACCTCAAACTAAGAATGAACTCAAAGTCATGTGATACATGAAAATCTGCACCTTATAGAACTTCAAGCTCTGGAAAATTCTTCACGTACTGTCTCCAAGGCAAGGCAAGGTCAGATGAGTGACTCAAGAGATACAATTATTTCTTGAACATCTGAAACACAAAAGCCTTCCAGCTTAAGGATGCTTTGGATCTTTATCTCCTGGATTCACCTCGTTATTGCCCTGACAAATTTTACTGTGAAAAGTCCCCACCAACAAAGCTCTGTTCAACAAATATCAGTAGGGGCGCATAAGTTAATGAGCCCCTTCAGGAGTAAAGGTTTGGGTACATTATTTAAGGTTGTTTAACAAGATACATGTTGACCTGGAAAAACAAAACAACCACGACTTTTGATTTAGTTTATATAGTAAGTACTGAACTGGGTTCTGAAGAGAATTTTTGGTGGGTGCTTATATATATAAGGCCTCGCTGTATTTTTTAGTTCATTCATGGGACGCAGATGTCATTTATTGCCCATCCCTAATAACCCTAAAGGAGGTAGTGGTGAACCACGTTCTTGAATACAAATGAGTGGCTTGCTTACGCTATTCTAGAGGGCGGTTAAGCATCAACAATCCAGTTTATCAGCGAAAGCTAATAGAAGTGTTGATGAAATATGGCACTGACAGTAAAGATGTGAGATTTATCCAGAGACAAGATTGGAACCAAACAGTGAGCATCAGGCTAGAAGAGGGACAATCAGACATGATTCAAGTGAAGAGAGGAGTATGACAAGGCTGTGTACCGTCGCCAAAATGATTCAATCTGTACACGGTGCAAATGTTCAGAGAATTAGGTCTACATCCAGGGGTGAAATTTGGAGGCAAGAACATAACAAATTTGCAATGCCCAGACTGACACAGACTCAGAAGAGGCCCTATAAGATATTGTAGGTCAAATACAATCCACAAGTTTAGAATATGGATTGAGTTTGAACACCAAAAAGACAAGAATGCTGGTGGTTAGAAGGAATATCTTAGAAGAAACTAGAGTGAAGATTGAAATGGATAGTGTCACACTGGAACAAGTAGATACATTTGTCTACTTAGGACAAATCTTAACAGAAGATGGCTGATGTGAAGCAGAAGTCAGAAAAAGGATAGAGATGGCCAGAAGTAATTTCACAAAGATGAAGGATGTGTTAACAACACCACTCAAGCAAGAAAAAAGATCATAAGGTGTTACATTCTAACCACTTGTCTGTGTGCCTCAGAAAGCTGGACAATAAATAAAGCTGGGAGGAAATAGAGGCCTTTGAAAAGTGGATGTTAAGATGCCTGCTTAAAACTCCACATCAGTACATAAGCCAAATGCAAAGGTGCTTGAAATTGCAAGAGTAAAAAGAACTCTAAGAAATGACATCCAGAAAAGGACATGTCAGTATTTCGACAATTCGATCAGAGCTGGAAAGCTACAGAGATCCCTTCTAGAGGGCAAAGTGGAGTGCAGCAGAAAGAGGGATCGGCCTAGGTGTAATTCGATGTCAGATGTTACAGTGCGGTTGCAGATCAGCTACAGTGGATGTATGAGGATAGTGCAAGACAGACAAGTGTGACATACCGTGACAGCAGATCTCCTGGGGGGGGAGTAGCTTCAAGCAGCAGCAACAGTGTCAATTGTTTTCTGTGGATCAGGAACTACATGTAAACCAGATTGGGTAAGGATGGCAAATTTCCTACCCTAAAGGACATTAGTGAACCATTTAGGTTTTTACAACAATCTCCCTTCTATCTCTTCTTCATGGTTGCCTATTCAAGAGTAAGCAGTTACCAATACTCCATTAAGCTAATGCAGTCAAGATGTTGTGAATCTATTTATATCTGATTACTTTACTGGGTTTAATGAATTAGAGGCTCTATCGAGCTATCGAGGTTACATTATGAAGATTCTTGGGATTAGATATATATCCGGTTAATGGGGTGACCTGAGACTGCTAGTCAGTGTCATAAGTAGGATATAAATCATATCAATCCAACCCCTCTCTGTGTCATTGCAATTTCTTCTGTTTAAACCGTGCATAAAAATAAACCAGCTACAGATAGTCAGTTCAACAGAAAGTATAGTTTGTCCGCTGGGTAGCTAAGACATTAAACTGAAGTGGGTTATCAGTTTATAGAATAATAAAACAACAACAATTTGCATTTATATGGCATGTATATATGTAGTAAAATGTCTCTTCGCAGGAGAATTGTCAAAAAAAAACTTCAGATAAACTGTGCTACATAAAGTGATATGAGGACAGATGACCAAAAACTTGGTCAGAGAAGTAGGTTTTAAGGAGTGCCTTAAGTGGGAAGACAGGTAGAGAGTGGGAGAGGTTTAGGGAAGAAACTCCAGAGTTGAGGGCCTAGGCAGCTGAAGGTACGACCGACAATAGTGAGCGATTTAAATCAGGAATCCCAAGAGGGCAGAATTAGAGGAGCACAGATCCTTTCATTCTTTTCATCACTGGCATTTGTTGCATATCCCTAATTGCCCTTGAGAAGGTGGTAGTGAGCTGTCTTCTTGAACTTCTGCCATCCATCTGGTGCAGCTACACCCACAGTGCTGTTTGGAAGGGAGTTCAAGGATTTTGGTGAAGAAACAGGGACATAGCTCCAAGTCAGGATGGTGTGTGGCTTGGAGGGGACCTTGCAGTTGGTGGCGTTCCCATGCATCTGCTGCCCTCGTTCTTCTTGCTGGTAGAGGTCACAGGTTTGGATGGCTGTGTCGAAGGAGCCATGACAAGATGCTGCAAGCTGCATCTTGCATATAGTACATGTTATTGCTACTGTGTACCAGTGTTGGATGGAGTGAATGTGGGGCTGGAGGAGAGACTACTGAGATAATGAGGGGTGAGGCTATGGAGGGATTTGGAAACAAGGATGAAAATTTTAAAATCAAAACTTGCTTAGCTGGAAGCCAACATGAAGCAGTGAGCGCACATTGATGAGCGAATGGGACAAGATGTGAGTTAGGATGCGAGAAGCAGAGTTTTGGACCAGCTCATGTTTACAGAGGATAGAATGTGAAAGGCCAGCCAAGAGTGCGTCGGAATATTCAAGTCTAGAGGTAACAAAGGCACTGATGAGGGTTTCAACAGCAGATAAGCTGAGACGGGAGTGAAATTTGACAATGTTACCAGAATGGAAATAGGAGGTCTAAATTATAGCACGGTTATGTGGACACAAGCTCATCTCGAGGTCAAATATGACACCAAGGCTGCAAACAATCTATCTCAGCCTCAGATATTTGCCAGGGTTGTGTGGGAATAGTGGCTGTGGAGCTGTGTATGTGGCAGGGACCAGAAAAAAGTTTTGGCCTTATCAATATTTAATTGGGTGCAATTTCTGCTCATCCGGTACTGGACATTGGACAAGAGACCTGCCAATTTAGAAATGGTGGACAGATTAGTAGAGGTTGTGGTGAGATAAGGGTGGGTATCATCAATACAAAGTTGGAAACTAATTCTGTGTTTCTGGACGATGTCCCTGACAGCCAACTTGCAGATGAAAAATTGGAAGGGGCCAAGGATAGATCCATAAGGGTCACCAGAGGTAATGGTGTGGGAGCAGGAAGAGAAGCCAATGCAGGTGATTCTCTGGCTACAGTTAGACAGATAAGAATGGATGCAGGGAGTGCAGTCCCACTCTATTGAATGATGGTGGAGAGATGTTGGGGGAGGATGGTGTGTTCAACCACGTCAAAGGCTCAAACTAGGGAGATGGTGACACAGTGGTTTTGTTGCTGTGCTGGTATTCCAGAGACCCAAGATAATGCTCTGGGGATCTGTGTTCAAACCCCACATGGCAGATGGTGAAATTTAAATTCAATAGAAATCTGGAATTAAAGGTCTGATAATGACCATGAAACCATTGTCTGGTTCACTAATGTCTTGTAGGGAAGGAAATCAGCTGTCCCCACATGGTCTGGCCTACCCACAGCAAAGCAGTTGACTCTTGGAATCCCTCTGAACAAGGGCAATTAGGGATGGGCAATAAATGATGCCCGCATCCCATGAATGAATAAAATAAAAAGTTACGCACTGTATTTAGCATTTAACCTAACTTTACCCTGTGGCTTCTTTTAGTCTTATTACTGATAAGCAAGCAATTAGTTAATTAGGTGGCCAGTTAGAACTAGTTCCCTAGTCCGCTAATATAAGGGGTGCGATCGTCCCTCAAGGAACTGCCGGCCTAATCAGGGTGCTGGCAGCTCAGCAGCGCCGCTGCTAGTGGTGGCCATTGTTGAGGCTGCAGCTGCAAGGAGAGAGTGCCCCAACCATTGAGGTATCCTTGAAGAGGGGGATAGCAGGGTTGTGGAGTGCCAGGCAAGCAGGCCTACACAACTGGGGGTGGAGTGTTGCGATGTGCGGGTGGTGCCATTGCCGCGGGGGTGACCATCGTCACTGGAATGAGAGTGGGTCTCTGTGGGCCATGCAGAGACCATAAAGGAGCCCCTAAGCAGGGCCTGCTGGGAGGCCATCATGTCTTGATGTGGGGAAAATGCCAACTGAGGTGGCAAATGGCCTTTAATTGCCCACTTAAGTGGCTCAGAAGTGCCTGGTGGGCAGCAAATCTGCCAACCTTGCCAAAATGGCTTAATAGTGGAAAGACATTAGACATGCTCCCCCAACACCTTCCCGTGCCATTTGCCAGCTTTCCCTCCTCCTAGCCCATTGCCAATCGACTAGCAACATTCCAGTTGATGAGTTGAATGTCCTCTTTTTATTATTCATTTATGGGACGTGGGCATTGCTGGCTAGGGCAGCATTTATTGCCCATCCCTAATTGCCCTTGAGAAGGTGGTGGTGAGCTGCCTTCTTGAACCACTGCAGTGCCTGTGCTGTATATTATGATTCCACTTTTATCATGTGTGGAATTTTCTGTGCCTGTTGGCAGTGGGCATGTTTGGCGGCATGAACGGACAATATGGCAAGAAGACCAAGAATCGGTTTCACGACATTGTGAAACCAGTTTGTAATCGTCCGCTTTGCATGTCAATGGCGGGCCGTGTTTCCCACTGTTGGATATCGGGAACTTCATTGTAATACACCTCGTAGAGTCACAGAGGTCTACAGCACAGAAAAAGGCCCTTCAGCCCATCCAGTCCAGTGAAAATCTGCATATCATTATAAACCCAGCTCGCCAGAATCAGCCCCCCATCGACGCCAGGCTCCGCAGACAGCACCACATCACTTTTAGAGGGGCTCACGGGCAGGTCTCCACTGACCAGACCAGCCAAAAGGCAAGGGTGCCTTTTCAACAGCTGTAGGGCGAGGGCTGTATTGGGGTAGGGGAGTATCCCAGGGTGTGTGTGGGGCACAAGTTGATTTGTGCAAGTGGCCTCAAGATGGTGAGGGCTGAGGTTGCAGTCTCCAGAGGAGATGAGGCCAGATGGAGATGTGAGGGTGTTTGTGAGAGAGTAAGTGGTGATGTCCCTGGAGCTGGCAGTGAGTGAGATGCCAGTGAATGTGTGATGGGCTTGAGTGTGTAAGTTCAGGGTGATGAGATGGTTGCCTTATCCTGGCAGCGCAGATGAGATCATTCATCCTCTATTTGCATTGGATGGCCAATCTCTCCTGTGCAGCATTGGCACTCATTAACACTGCCATTGCATACCATGTTGGAGTGGTGAGATTGCCGGACCTCCTGTGGCCAGAGGAGGGATAGAGAACACCAGCGGGCCTCCACAGAATCCAAAAGGCCTTCCAGGGACACATCGCTGAATCACTGCAGTCTTCTTGCCTTTTGAGGCTTTGTCTTCAGTGCAGCAGTCCTGGGCTGGAAGCACTAAGAGGTGGGCACACGGTTGCAATTTAAATATGGTACTCGGCATGAGGAAGCAGTGAGGTGTCAGCATGGTGGGCAGGTGACAGCCCGACCTCCATCAAGACGGTGTGTTTCCTGGGATTGCATGAATAATGGGGCGGGATTGGGATGATATGCCATGAAAAGCCGCCATTGCGGCTGATGGGTAAAATATTCTTTTTCCCATCTGCTACCGCACTGAGTGCAAATGTGGGATGATTCTGCCCTATGATTCAGAAGTTGGAGGGAATCAAATTGCTTCTAAATTGAGTTAACTGACTGGGTTCTATGTGTCAACCTTGAGTGAGCAGAACACAATGTACCACAAGTTTAGAACAAAGAACAAAGAACAAAGAAAAGTACAGCACAGGAACAGGCCCTTCGGCCCTCCAAACCTGCGCCGATCATATTGCCTGTCAACTAAAACATTTTGCACTTCCGGGGTCCGTATCCCTCTATTCCCATCCTATTCATGTATTTGTCAAGCTGCCTCTTAAACACCACTAACGTACCTGCTTCCACCACCTCCTCCGGCAGCGAATTCCAGACACTCACTACCCTCTGCGTAAAAAACTTGCCCCACATATCTCCTCTATAGTTTTATCCTCTCACCTTAAATCTATGTCCCCTAGTAATTGACTCTTCCACCCTGGGAAAAAGCTTCTGACTATCTACTCTGTCCATGCCACTCATAATTTTGTAAACTTCTATCAAGTCGCCCCTCAATCTCGGTCGCACTAGTGAGAACAATCCGAGTTTCTCCAACCTCTCCTCATAGCTAATAACCTCCAGACCAGGCAGCATCCTGGTACACCTCCTCTGCACCCTCTCCAATGCCTCCATATCCTCCTGGTAATATGGTGACCAGAATTGCACACAATATTCCAAGTGTGGCCTAACCAAGGTTCTACACAGCTGCAGCATGACTTCCCAGCTTTTATACTCAATACCCCTACCAATGAAGGCAAGCATTCCATAAACCTTCCTACCTTATCCACCTGCGTTGCCACTTTCAGTGACCTGTGAACCAGTACACCCAGATCCCTCTGCCCGTAGATGCACTTAAGGGTTCTGCCATTTACTGTATAATTCCTACCTGTATTAGACCTTCCAAAATGCATTACCTCGCATTTGTCCGGATAAAACTCCATCTGCCATTTCTCCGCCCAGGTCTCCAACCAATCTATATCCTGTTGTATCAGACGTTTATGTGATGAAAACTTCCACCTACCCTGGGCAGCCTGTGAGTTCAGTTGGCTCAGTGACTAATGAGCATGTAGCCCTATCGTTTCCTCTGATCTGAACCCATTCTGCTGCCCGTGTCTTTGCCAGAGATGTAGTGGAGTCCTCTGATTATGCACAAAAGCATGTCTTCCACCTCCCTGGTATGGTTGTGGCAGTGGAGCGGGAACAGCTTCAAGGAAATCCTGGGCCCAACTCCTACACTGGCCATGTTTGCAGAAAGTAAACATTTGCCCGATCATGTGTGGCTTGAGATGTCAGCCATGCCCACTTGCTAACGTTCTCACTGCTGAGCGAGAAAGTTGGATGTTCAAGCCCCTCTTCAGAGATCGAGCAGAAAATTTAGTCTGACAGTGCAGTGCATTACTGAGGCAGGATTGTGCTGCCTTTTGTATGAGAGGTTAAACTGAGGCCCCATCGTCTGGGCTGGACATAAAATATCCCATGGAAGGCACTATTTTGAAGAGCAAGGGTTTTGTTTTGCCCTCGACATCATTAAAACCTTGCAGCTGGTCAGTATCACATTAGTGTATGTGGGAGCTTACTTGGCACAAATTGGCTGCTACATTTCCTAAATTAGAACAGTGACTACACTTTAAAAAGTACCGCATTGGCTGGAAAGTGCTTTGGAATGTCCTGGGGCCATGAAAGGCGCTATGGAAATGCAAGTCTTTCTTTCTTCACTCTTCCCAGCTTGTGCAGCACACAAAGGCACCGAGGCATTCTTGTATCCAGAATAGGAGTTGATTTCTTTGGTATCGGGTAGATTTTAATACAATGAGATTGATTTGGCATGGAGATCGCTGGACTGGTACAAATTCAACATTGATGGGATAGTGCCTGTTATTGGTGTAAAGCACAAAGGCATGAGCCACAGCGTTTCAGCACCCTTCTACTCTGACAGCTCAAGCTGAATATCAATGACTGCCTAGATTATGTAGCAATGACACTTATGGCAGAATGAAGTAGCCTGATTCCTCAAATTAATGTTTGTTCCCATCATCGGAAACTGCTTTAAAGCTGCCGCAGCAAATTCACGGTGGACATCTCTACCAACAATCAACAGACTGGACCTCATTTCTCCAGAAAAGAGAAGGCCAAGGGGCGACCTAATGAAATTCTTTAAAATTATGAAGGGTTTTGACCGGGTTGGTGTAGAGAAAGTGTTTTCAATTATGAAGGAATCCAAAACTGGGAGTCACCAATGTAAGATAGTCATTAATAAATCCAATAGAGAGCTCAAGAGAAACTTCATTACCCAGAAAATGGTTGGAATGTGGAGCTCGCTACCTCATGAAGTAGTTGAGGGGAACATTGAAGATGTATTTATGGGGAGGTTAGTTAAATCCACGAGGGAGAAAGAAATAGAAGCGTATGCTGAAATGTTTCGATGAATTGGGGTGGTAACAAGTACTTCTTGATCATAAGGGCCAGCATAATCCAATTGGACCGAATGACCTGTTTCTGTGCTGTAAATGTAAAGTTTATGGAACACACAATTAAAACTTCTTCCCTACAGCACCTGTTGTATGTATAGCCTATCCTGGCATTTCCCAGAGCATGGCTTTTCCTTGGTGAATTTTCATGTTGTCTCACAAGCATGAGAACGTGAGGACAGGAAGAGGACCCAGAACCATCAAGTTCCACATTTTCCAAACGTCGTTACCTATATAAATCTCAACTCCTTCCCAATCACCCAGTTTTATTATTCGCAGCAGTTTAATCATTAAGCGTTTCAGGTAGGATTCAAATAGGAAAGGCAGGGGGGGGGTTCTTCATTTCCAAGACAGCACTGGGCCTCTGGGATGTGCTGCTGGCTGGTGTTCTCTTTTAATTCTTTCATGGGATGCGGGTGTTGCTGGCAAGGCCAGCATTTGCTGCCTATCTCTAGTTATCCTTGAACTGAGTGGCTTGCTAGGCCATTTCAGACATGGCTGTGGGTCTGGAGTCACATGTAGGCCAGGCCAGGTAAGGGTGGCAGATTTC